>NC_136966.1:30599312-30749312 GCF_032717465.1 Coenobita brevimanus
CGTGTCTTACCTCACTGTGAATGCATTATCTTATACTTACTTGAAGATAGGTACAACCTGACTTCATTACGTACAGTCCTGGCACTTACAAGAAGGTATTTACAACTTGACTTCACTATATAGTCCTTACACATAAAAGAAAATATTTACAACTTACACTTACATGAAAATATTTACAAAATACCTTCACTATGTACAGCACTGGGTGAGGCACACAGGCAGAGTGAGGCAGAGCGAGCATGAGGGGGGGGGGAGCGAGTGAGTATATGGCCTGGGGGATGGTAGAGGAACAGTTACCTTACATACCTGCCAATTTTTACCCTCGAATCTTGAAAAATATGGTCACAATGAAGTTTTTTATTTTAAACCATTTTCAAATGGCCCTGGCACTGGCCACAGCATTATGTCAGACCGTTTTAAAACGGCACTGGCATGTGGCAGGTTAAAGGTCACGATTACGATTTTTATAGGCAAGAACTACCGTACTGGGTGAGTGTGAAATCTCCCATGGACCTTTTTCCCAATGGACCTTTATTACCAAATGGTCTTACATTTTTGCTTAGGCCAATTTCCCCCCAAAACTTTTTCTTCCGTGAGCCTATTTTCCCTCATGGACCTACAAAATTCTAACTATGTGCGCCTGGACAGAGAAGTATCCTTATGATGTTGTGCTAAACAATTGACACAAACGGTGATGCTGATGAAACTATAGCCAGGGACCATGCTAACTGTTGGTAACCCCAAATATCCACTAATCATGGTTTTGAATGGGACGTGGGAGATACTTCCCGTTTTTTTCCTTTAAGTTAAAATGCATTGACATGGATTTCCACAAGTGTGTGTGTATATATATATATATATATATATATATATATATATATATATATATATATATATATATATATATATATATTGCCAGATGCCTCAATCCCGTTCGGGGTGGCCACAAACAAATCGCCTCCACGTCGCCCTGTCCCCAGCCATTTCACTGCCCTGCTCCCAACTCACACACCCCTCTCTCATATACCTCTCCACCCACCCCTCCATTTCATCCTCGGCCTCCCCCTCCCTCTTCTCCCCTCCACCTCATTCACATACACTCTCTTCGTCAGTCTTTCACCCTCCATGCTCTCCACATGGCCAAACCACCTCAGTGTGTTCCTCAAAACGCTTCCTTTCACATCCACATCAACACCACAACGCACCTGTATATCCTCATTCGTCAGCCTGTCTCTCCATGTGACTCCACAGGCTCCTCTTAAATAACTCATTTCCACTGCTCTCACTCTTGACTTGTGTCCTTCCAACAACGTCCAAGCTTCACTTCCATATGTTAGAGTTGATATCACAATACTGTCATGTACTTTTTCACTTCCATGCTCACTTCCCTGTTTCTTATCACTGCTTTCAAAGAACCAGCAACCCCTCTTCCCTGCTGTATCCTTTCAAGCACTTCACCCTCCAAACCTCCATCCTTACTCATCACACTACCCAAGTACTTAAACGTACTCACATTTTCCAATTCCTCACCATCCAACCTCGCAGTACATTCACTGACTTCACCTCTCTCAAAGACCATCACTTTACTCTTCCCTACATTCACCTTTAGATTCCGTTTCTTACACACTCTCCCAAACTCATCCACCAAGCCTTGCAGCTCCCCTACGTCTTCACTTAACAATACAGTATCATCTGCAAACAACAGTACAGAGAGTTTCCAAACACTATCCTCTCTCACAAGGGCCACTCCAGCATCCACTACCCTACCTTGTGCCTCTTTTATTACCCCATCCATGTACAGATTGAACAACCATGGAGACATGACACATCCCTGTTTCAACCCAACCTTCAAAGAGAAAAATTCACTTAGTTCACCATCCACACGCACTGCAGCCTTAGCACCATCATACATACTCTTCACAGCATTCAGCAACTTCCCATCTACTCCATATATTCTTAATACTTTCCACAATCCTTGTCTATCCACCCTGTCATATGCTTTCTCCAAATTCATGAAAGCCGCATACAACTTCTTTCCCTTCTCTAGAAACTTTTCCACTAAAGATCTAAGAATGAATATCTGATCTACACAACCTCTTCCCTTTCTAAAGCCTCCCTGTTCTTCTCCAACTAATTCCTCTGTTCTTTCTCTAACTCTGTCAATAAGTATCCTACCATACACTTTCCTGTTATACTATGAAGACAAATGCCCCTATTATTACCATATATATATATATATATATATATATATATATATATATATATATATATATATATATATATATATATATATATATATATATATTGTTACATAGCCTATGATTTCATCATCCTTTGTGTAATTCTAACGTACAGTGTGCTGCCTGTTTGATCACGAGCGTGTTCTTCCTCACTCCCCCCTTCTACCGTTATAGTAAAGTCGTTCTTTCTGTTGTTCAGAGCGGGATTGTCAACTCTTTGTCCCCATGGCTTCATTTGCGCGTCCTTCTTACAAGTTGTATCAAGCTCTGCTGGCCCCTATATAATGAACTCAGTCTCTACATTAATTGCCACTTAGATCTACTCCTCTTTTTGTTCACATCTCTGTCCTCCCCTGTACAGTTATTATTGTGAGTGCTCAGGAAGTCTCCAACCATCTAGCAGCTGTGTAATTTGAGTATAAGTGTTATTGCATTTTGTTCTTGTAATGTATAGCATAAGTTGTTAATTTTTAGGCCTAGTGAGGTTTTTGTGATTCATGTAAGGTTCTTATTGTCAGCAACTATTAATAAGAGTTTGTATCTGTAATAATTTATCATGCATTTCTGAGCATTACCCAGTGTACTTTCATTTTATCAGGGCTGACTTAGATAAATTTACTCTTGCTAATTTCGTGTTAATAGAGGCTATTGCAGTTAACCATATATTTAACCTGTTTTTGCCATTACATTATCCTTATGAGTCCTGAATGTTTTGTTGTTAGTTTGAGCATTAAACTTTAACTTGTAATTTTACCTAACTCTTTTGTTTTGAACCTGGAACTTTACGGGACAGTAGTGATTTTTAGTATTCTCACTTAAAGTGTACATTATCTTTCTCTGTTCCGTAACATAAATTTGGCGACCTCATTTCAGGATATTCAGGATATTATCATAGGGATATTGCTTGATATTTTTGTGACTGTGATTTATTCATGATGTCTACTATTACTACGCTTGATGAAGCCAAAGATTCTTTGTAAAATGTGCAAACAGTGTGTGATGTAGAAAACAGAACAAAGAATGAACTTAAGCTTGTTGCTCAACAATTGGGAATTGCAGTTCACTCTCATCATTCTAAAGATCAAATTGTTGGCATGATTAATAAAAGCTTGTTTAATGTAACTCCTCCAAATGAGCAAACGCAGATTGAATTAGCTAAGTTACAGCTAGCCCTGCAGGAGGCTCGTGTGAAGGAAGCTGAATTTCAAGCACGTGCTAAGGAGGCTGAGTCTCAGGCTAAGGAGGCGGAGTCTCATGCTAAGGAGGCTGAGTTTCAGGCTCATGCTAAGGAGGCTGAGTTTCAGGCTCGTGCTAAGGAGGCTGAGTTTCAGGCTCGTGCTAAGGAGGCTGAGTTTCAGGCTCGTGCTAAGGAGGCTGAGGCACAAGTTGAAATTGCTAGGATTCAGGCAGACCATGAGTATCGCATGAAACAAGGTGGAACTGGATCATCTAGCTCTGATGATTTTGATGTGGCTAAAAATGTTAAACTTGTCCCTCCTTTTAATGAATCTGATTTAACAAAGTATTTTCAGTTGTTTGAGAGGGTAGCTACAGGTTTTAATTGGCCCAAAAAGTATTGGCCAGTACTCCTTCAAACTGTTCTCACCGGTAAAGCTCAAGTAACTTATGCATCTTTGCCTCAGGATCAATCTGATAATTATGATGTAGTTAAGAGCTTGATTCTTAAGGCCTATGAGCTTGTTCCTGAAGCCTATAGAGTAAAATTTAGGACAACTTATAAGCAAGATAAGCAATCCCATGTTGAGTATGCAAAAATCAAAGATCTGTTAGAGCAGTGGTTAAATTCTAAGAATGTGGATTCTGATTTTGGTAAATTTAAGCAGATGATTTTGCTGGAGGACTTCAAGAGGTGTATTTATAAAGATGTAAGCCTATATCTTGATGAGAAAAGAATAGATAATTTGTCTGATGCTGCAGTTTTAGCTGATGAATATGTTCTCACTCACAAGAGATATTCTAAAGAAAAAGGGAAAGCTGAGATTAAGTACGTTGCCTCTACTCAGAGTACAGGTAACAAGAAAGAGAATAAAGATGATGTTTCTCAGGAAGTAAATACCAGTTTCACCTCTAGATTTCAGAAAAGTAAATGTACTTATTGTAGTAAGCTTGGTCATACTACGGAGAAATGTTTCAGGAGACAGCGTGATGTGAACAAAAAGGAGTCTTTAAATATTCAGTCAATTGGTCTAGTGTCCACCCTTGAGAGTTCCCAGAATTCTTTAACTGAGTTAACTGAACCTGCTTTGAGGGGTAACTTAAATTCTCATGATGGAGCTCCTCTTTTGAGCAGTAACGTGGGTGACACTCTCAAGAGTTCATGTGCTAATTTCCTGTCTGATGGTTTTGTCAGTCCTCTGGACAGTAATGACAGGAAATCAGTTAAAATATATCGTGATACAGGTGCTTGCCAATCCCTTATGCTGACCAGTGTTCTAGGCTCTAATGTTAATTCCTCTGATGAAACTGTAATCTTACAAGGTGTAGGGAATAATTACTTCTCTGTCCCTCTGTGCAGAGTGAATTTAGAGTCTGGTTTTGTTAATGGTTCCGTTATGGTTGGGTTGGTTGAGACACTCCCAATGTCAGGTATAACTTTCTTACTTGGAAATGATATTGGTGGAAGTCAGGTGTGTCCAGCTCCTCAGTTGTCTGGTGAGCCAGTGGCTGCGACCCATGATTGTGATGTCCCTGATGTGTTCCCTGCATGTGCTGTCACTAGGGCTAAGTCTAAAGTTACTGGTGACTTAGAGGATAATGATGATGATGATGTTATCCTAGCTGACACTTTTCTTGCTAATTTGGACCACTCACCAGATGAGGCAGTACCCCGTAGTGTTGATAATTTGTCTCGTCAAGAGTTGGTTGAGTTGCAGGTTGCTGACCCTGAGTTGAAAGGTCTAGCTTACTCTGCTTGCAGTGAGGAAGAGTCAGCTGGTGCTTCTACTTGTTATTATATAAAGTCAGGAGTACTTATGAGAAAGTGGAGACCCCCAACAGCATCAGCCGACTGTGAGTGGAAGGTTGTACATCAAGTTGTCATCCCTCGTGTTTGTAGGCAGGATATCATTAGAGTGGCTCATGATTCCAGTTTGGCAGGACACCTTGGAGTGAGGAAGACTGTGGCACGCATTTTGAAACACTTCTACTGGCCAGGTATCTTCAGGGATGTTTCCTGGTATTGTAAGTCTTGTCACACCTGTCAAGTTGTGGGGAAGTGTAATCAGACCGAAAAGGTTGCACCTCTAGTTCCCATTCCTCCTTTTGAGGCGCCATTCACCCGTGTGTTGGTGGATATTGTGGGCCCTCTTCCTAAGACTTCTTCAGGATTTTCTTATGTGTTGACCCTGATTGATATGGCTACTTGTTATCCTGAAGCCATTCCACTTAGAAATATCTCAGCAAAGAACGTGGTTAAGGAAATGCTAGGGTTCTTCACAAAGTTTGGTCTGCCCAAGGAGGTACAGTCAGACCGGGGAAGTAATTTCATGTCAAATGTTTTCAAGCAGTCTCTGAAAGAGTTCGGCATCACCCAGATCACGTCTTCAGCTTACCATCCCCAGACCCAAGGAGCGTTGGAGAGATATCATCAAACACTCAAATCGATGCTCAAGAAATACTGTTTGGAACATCAGAAAGACTGGGATAAAGGTCTTCCATTCGTTGTGTTTGCCGCAAGAGAATCTCCAAATGAATCACTGGGCTTCTCACCTTTTAAACTACTGTTTGGCCATGAAGTAGGAGGACCCCTTAAGTTACTCAAGGAATGCTGGCTGTCGGAGGAAGATGACGTCAACCTGCTGGAGTATGTGATGAAGTTCAAAGAACGGCTGTCCACTGCTTTACAGCTGGCGAGAGAGAATTTAGGAGCTGCTCAGGAGAAGATGAAGACTTGGTATGATAAGAAGTCCAGGTTACGCCACTTTCAGCCAGGAGATCAGGTTTTGATTCTGCTACCAGTGCATGGGCAACCTCTTCAAGCCAAGTTTAGTGGTCCTTATTTCGTGGAGAAGAAACTCAGTGATGTCAACTATGTCATCGCCACACCAGATCGTAGAAAGAACAAGCAACTATGTCACATCAACATGCTAAAGTTATATCACAGGCGGGACGAAAATAATCCAGTCTGCACTGTAGCTGTTCCACCCGAGTCTGCAAGTGAAGCTCTCCCATGCAGTATGAGCCTGAGTGATAATTTGGGGAAGAATCCTGATATCATGCGTGATCTCCAGACTAAGCTTTCTCATCTACCTCCCGAGGAAAGGCAGGAGTTTTCGGCATTACTGCAGGAGTACCCGCAAGTGTTCCGTGCCACTCCAGGAAGAACCACTGTGTTGATGCATGATGTCGATGTTGGAGACGCAAAGCCAATTAAACTGCCTCCTTACCGTGTGAACCCAGTGAAAGTTCCTCTCATCCAGAAGGAGCTTGGCTACCTGTTGGACCACAAGATGATTGAGCCCTGTCAGAGCGAGTGGAGTTCTCCTGTCACTCTAGTCCCTAAGCCAGGTGGGTCACAGCGGCTTTGCATTGACTACAGACGTGTTAAACAGATAACCAAAACAGACACTTACCCTCTCCCTCGTGTGGAAGATTGCATAGACAAGATCGGAAAGGCTAGGTACATAAGTAAGTTTGATTTGTTAAAGGGATACTGGCAAGTACCTATGACTGAATGTGCTAGGGAGATCTCATGTTTTGTAACACTAGGAAAGACTTTTGCATGTTCTGTAATGCCATATGGTATGAAGAATGCACCAGCCATATTTCAGAAGCTCATGAATGTTGTAACAGAGGGTTTGGCAGGGTGTGTTGTTTATATTGATGATGTATTAATCTTCAGTGACAACTGGAAAGGTCACCTATGCCATGTCAGTAAATTTCTTGAGCGTTTGGTTCAGGCTAATCTTGTAGCTAATTTATCAAAGTGTGAGTTTGGTCAAGCTAAAGTTCAGTACCTTGGGTACGTAATTGGTGATGGACATGTTGCACCCGCAGCAGCTAAGGTTCAGGTTATAAGTGATCTTCCCAGACCTAAAAGTAGGAAAGAGCTGCAAAGATTTTGGGAATGGTAGGTTATTACCGGAGATTTGTTCTTAACTTTTCAATTCTTGTATCACCACTTACAGACCTACTGAAAAATGGAGTTAAATTTGTCTGGACCGATAACTGTGAATCCTCTTTCAACAAACTTAAAGCTATCCTATTAAGTCAGCCAGTGCTCGCTACTCCAAATTTTGCTAAGCCTTTTAAGATGGCTGTTGATGCAAGTGATACAGGAGCTGGGGCTGTTTTGCTGCAAGAGGATGATCAGGGTATTGAACACCCTGTATCTTATTACAGTAAGAAGTTCACTCCACCTCAAAAGAACTACTCAACTATTGAGAAAGAGCTTTTGGCCTTGATTTTGGGTTTACAGCATTTTTCATTTTATTTGTGTTCTGGTTTTGACCCCATAGTCATTTATACCGATCATAACTCACTGAAATTCCTTAGTAAGTTTAAAGATAAAAATCAGAGATTGACAAAATGGAGTCTACTTCTTCAGGAGTATTCATTAGACATACAACATGTCAAGGAGAAAGAAAATGTTATTGCAGCTTGCTTATCTAGACTTTAGACAGATTGTTTTAGAGTAATAAGAAATTTCCTTTGTAAATTTCTTTTTCTTTGTGGGGAGGTGTTACATAGCCTATGATTTCATCATCCTTTGTGTAATTCTAACGTACAGTGTGCTGCCTGTTTGATCACGAGCGTGTTCTACCTCACTCCCCTCTTCTACCGTTATGGTAGAGTAAGTCGTTCTTTCTGTTGTTCAGAGCGGGATTGTCAACTCTTTGTCCCCATGGCTTCATTTGTGCGTCCTTCTTAGAAGTTGTATCAAGCTCTGCTGGCCCCTATATAATGAGCTCAGTCTCTACATTAATTGCCACTTAGATCTACTCCTCTTTTTGTTCACATCTCTGTCCTCCCCTGTACAGTTATTATTGTGAGTGCTCAGGAAGTCTCCTACCATCTAGCAGCCGTGTAATTTGAGTATGAGTGTTATTGCATTTTGTTCTTGTACTGTATAGCATAAGTTGTTAATTTGTAGGCCTAGTGAGGTTTTTGTGATTCATGTAAGGTTCTTATTGTCAGCAATTTTTAACTATAGTTTGTATCTGTAATAATTTATCTTGCATTTCTGAGCATTACCCAGTGTATTTTCATTTTATCAGGGCTGACTTAGATAAATTTACTCTTACTAATTTCGTGTTAATAGAGGCTATTGCAGTTAACCATATATTTAACCTGTTTTTGCCATTACATTATCCTTATGAGTCCTGAATGTTTTGTTTTTAGTTTGAGCATTAAACTTTAACTTGTAATTTTACCTAACTCTTTTGTTTTGAACCTGGAACTTTACGGGACAGTAGTGATTTTTAGTATTCTCACTTAAAGTGTACATTATCTTTCTCTGTTCCGTAACAATATATATATATATATATATATATATATATATATATATATATATATATATATATATATATATATATATATATATATATATATATATATATATATATATATGTGTGTGTGTGTGTGTGTGTGTGGTATATATGACAGACCATGATATTATACATCTATATCGACTCCAAAGCACACTTGAAGCTTTGAGTATCAGTTTCTGAAACACCAGGGAATGATGGGAATCCTTCTCCAACATAGATCTTATGCTATATAGGAGTATGGGCGTGTTGTCTGTATTCTCAGAGGTGGTGTCCGAAGCTTTGTCGAATATATTATATTAGTCACGCTTATCGTCATGGGTGCTGGATTACGAATACGACGGTTTATGACTGCTACAAGTGCTTTTTCAGGGCCCTAGATGTCACGTTCATGCACCAAGGATATAATATTTGTTTCAGTTATTCAGTCTAAGATATACATCGCCGCTTCTCTGGGTTACTTCATTCAAAGTGGCTGCTCCTACCATGATGTAGTAGTTTCATTCTCATATGCTTCAAGCATTCTACAGTATGTAACGATGAATATATTATTTTCATACAAGTAGAATAATTATTAGATGACTGTAGCCCATGAAAAGTCGACCTAAGGGATAACTCTACTCTTGATGTGCAGATATGTCTTCCTGGCATGAATACCAACCCTTCTGAGACAACAGTCATCGTAATGTTCCTTTTCGTATCCACTGGACCCTTAGGTAATGATACTTTTCTGTGATAGTGTATCTATTTACTCTGTGGATCTATTCTTCAGTAGACCTATATTCCTCATTACACCCATACATCCACCAACCCCCATACCTACCCGCTCATAATATTTAATAAGCCTCTTTCTTGCCTTACCCTCCGGAAAGGTAGATGCGCGCCCACCCACCTGCCTACTCATCTGTTCTGACTGCCCATTCATCCTCATTTTATACCCTCATTCCCCTGCATACTCACATGTTCTGACTACCCATTCATCCTGCCTTCCTACCCTCATTCCCCACCCACCCACCGACAAAAAGACCCGCACTACCCACTCACTGGTGCTACAGTCTACAGAGGAGTAGACTGTAGCACCAGTCGAGCAGGGCAGTACTCCCGAGGTGGATGGAAAGCTGATGACAGGGAGTGCTGGAGCTCCCGTTTCATCAGCCCTCAGGACTAGTTCCTGACCATCCCCCTTTGCTGAACTTTTTCAGTGTCTCAGTTTCACAGAGAGTAGGCCAGCATGCTCTCCAGTACAAATTTCTCTAACTATCTACACCAAATTACATGCACAGTACACACTACACTTCCTATTCAAAATTCAACAAAAATGGCGTCCCTTTATGAAGCCTCGGAGTCCCCAGGGGAGGGACCATAAATGCCCCCACCATCCGCCCCTCTCCCGGTGACGACTCGAGGTGCCTGGAACTACGGTCTGACTCTCTTCTTCTTCATTTCTGCAACATTCGTGGCCTTTCTTCTAACTTTCGCTCTGTTGAGCACCACTTCTCCTCTAAACCTCACCTTCTTTTTCTAACGGAGACTCAGCTGTCTGAGGCAACTGACAGCAAACCCTTTTCCGTATCCTCCTACTTTCTCTATACTCATTATAAAGCCAAAGGTGGCTGTTGTGTATATATACACAACGACTTAGCTTGCTCTCGTGTTCCTGAACTCGATTCTTCTGAATTCTCTACACTCTGGCTTCGGCTTTCCTGTCATTCTCTGACTAAATATATCTGTGCTGTTTACTTATCCCCTAATTCTACTGACTATCAAAAATTTTTCGACTATCTTACTTCTACGATGGAACACATTCTATCCATTTCTCCTTTCTCTGAAATCTCCATTCTAGGAGGTTTCAATGTTCATCACCACCTTTGGCTCTCCTCTCCTTTCACGGATCCACCTGGTGAACAAGCCTACACCTTTTCTATCCTTAATGACCTAGAGCAGCTTGTACAGCACCCTACCCATATCCCTGACCGCCTTGGAGAGAGCTCCAACATACTTCATCTCTTCCTTACAACTAATCCTTCTGCTTACACTGTTAATCTTTTCTCTCTGTTGGGCTCCTCCGATTACAACCTTATCACCTTAACCTGTCCTAACGCTCCGGTACGGCCTGCGGACCCTCCAAAATAAACGTCGTCTCTGGCACTTTGGAGCTGCGGATTGGGAGGCCCTCAGGCAGTTTTTCTTTGATTTTCCCTGGAATGATTATTGCTTCCATGGCCGGAAGCCATCTGAGTGTGCCTTCCACATTACGGAGGTTATTCTCTCGAGCATGGAAGCATACATTCCTTTCTAATATCCTTTGACTAATGCAAGAAAGCCTTGGTTTAATCACGCTTGTTCTAATGCTGTCCGCAACAAGGAGAGGGCCTACAAAAGGTACCAGAGCCAACCCACCCCTGAATCACATCATCTTTACGTTTCTGCCCGGAATCGTGCTAAGTCTGTTCTTTCCTCTACTAAAAATAATTTCATCCATACTAAATGCTCTCAACTCTCCAACTCGAATTCTTCCCGCTCCTTCTGGCACCTTGCCAAAAATCTTTCTAACAACTTTACCTCATCATCCTTCCCTCCTCTTTTCTACTCTGATGGTTCTGTAGCTATTTCTTCTACTGATAAAGCAGATCTCTTCGCACAGACTTTCTCCTCCAATTCCACCTTAGACGATTCCGGTGCTGTTCCTCCATCACTTCCCCCCTCTGACTTCCTCATGGCTGACATTAAAATTTCTTCAGTTGATGTATTTTCTGCCATCACTGGCCTCAGTACTAACAAGGCATATGGGCCTGATGGGGTCCCTCCTGTTGTTCTCAAGAACTGTGCTTCTGTGCTTACACCCTGCCTAGGCAAACTCTTTCGCCTTTGTCTGTCAACTTGAACTTTTCCTTCTTGCTGGAAGTTTGCTCTCATTCAGCCAGTCCCAAAGAAGAATGACCACTCCAACTATCGTCCAATTGCTTTAACGTCCTGTATTTCAAAAATTTTTGAGTCAATTCACAATAGAAAAATTTTAAGGCATCTTTCCTATCACAACCTTCTTTCCAATCGTCAGTATGGGTTCCGTCAGGGACGCTCCACTGGCGATCTTCTCACCTACCTTTCAGACTCCTGGTCATCCTCCTTTCGGGACTTTGGCGAAAGCTTTGCCAGTGCACTTGACATCTCAAAGGCTTTCGATCGAGTCTGGCATAAATCTTTAATTTCCAAACTGCCCTCCTACGGTTTCTATCCTTCTATCTGTGCCTCCATTGCTAGCTTCCTTTCTGGTCGTTCTATAGCCGCTGTTGTAGACGGCCATCGTTCTTCTCCTAGATCTATCAACAGTGGTGTTCCTCAGGGCTCTGTCCTATCACCAACTCTTTTCCTTTTATTCATCAATGATCTTCTAAGCTGTACATCTAACCCTATCCACTCATACGCTGATGACTCCACGCTTCACCTTTCCATTCGGTTCCCGCAACGCCCATCTCAACAGTTACTTCAACAAACAAGGGATGAGGCTATGGCACACCTAATGTCTGACTTGGCTCGTATCTCTGACTGGGGTAAAAATAATATGGTTGTTTTTAATGCATCTAAGACTCAGTTCTTACACCTATCAACCAGACAAAATCTTCCACAGGTATACCCACCAATGTTTAATAATATTCAAATTAATCCAGCATCATCCTTGAACATGCTTGGGGTTTCATTTACTCGGGACTTATCTTGGAAAGATCATATTACATCTCTTGTAAAATCTGCTTCCAAGAGATTGGGTGTGCTAAGCCGACTCCGCTCTTTCTTTACCCCTGCACAATTGTTGACTCTATACAGGGGTTTTATCTGCCCCTGTGTGGAGTACAACTCTCATGTGTAGGGAGGCTCCCCACATACAGCTCTTCTCAATAGGGTGGAGTCAAAGGCTTTTCGTCTCATTAACTCTCCTCCTCTTACTGACTCCCTTCAACCTCTGTCTCTTCGCCGCACTGTTCCATCTTTATCTCTTTTCTATCGCTACTTTAATGGTCACTGCTCCTCTGAACTGTCTGCTTGCATTCCTCCAGCTCTACGACGGGCGCGTAGCACTCGTCTGGCAGCAACCTCTCATCCCTTTTCTGTTCAACTCTCTAATGCAAGAGTTAACCGTTACTCCCAGTCTTTCATTTATGCAACAGGTCAGCTCTGGAACTGTCTCCCTCTGTCTGTATTTCCTGCTGCCTATAATCTCCAGACTTTCAAACGCAGTGTGTCCAGGCATCTCAAAATGATCGGATCTTGAATTTGGCTATCTATCGTATTTTGTTTTTCTCTTGGAGGGAACTGTTACTGCGGGCTCATGGCCTTTGGTTCCTTCTTCCTCGCATAAAAAAAAAAACACCCACCCACCCCACTCCACCCTGTCCATCCACAAAGAAAAAAAAAATTCTGCCTTTCCCACAAACCCCACCCACTCATTCACCCACTCGGCCCAATGCACTCACTCCCCACACGCTGCTTATCCAGCCAACCATCCAACCCAACCTACATGGCCCATCCACCCCAACCACCATATCCTGCTCATCTACCCATCCGTGTCATCCACTAAGCCACCCTTTTAACCCCACACTCCTATCTTGCTCACCAACACCAATGCATCTATCCACCCCACTCACCCACCTAACCACCTTTCCACCCCACACTGCCCATTCATCCCAGTCACCATGTCCTGTTCGCCCACCTTCCAAATCCACCTGCCCACCCTCATCCCGTACCCCACCTACTAAACCATCCAGCCAAACCTACCAAGCAAACTACTCACCCAGCTCAATCGACCCCACACTATCCACGCCACCCAGTCAACCTATCCTGTTTTCCATTCAAGCTCCAAGGGTAAACTGGCTTACAAGTTTACACACACACACACACACACACACACACACACACACACACACACACACACAGCAGCAACATTTAAAATTCATATTTAATTAACCTCCAAGTATACAGTGGAGGAGCGACTGAGTAAATTGAGTTGGAGAAGATGAGGGACATGGAAGGTGTGTGAAAGATATTCACAGAAGATATCTGTGCAGCATGTAAGGTGGTGTATGGGGTGAAGAGAAGACGAAAAGGGGGTGCAAGGAACAGCATGATAGAATGAAGAGGTGAGAAGGGCTGTGGCGCAAGAGAAAAAACATATAATGAGTGGATGAGAAACAGGGGTGTGGAGGAAGCTGAGAGACAGAAAAGAGAGTTATATGTAGTGAGGAAGAGAGAGGTGAAAAGATTAGTAAGAGAGAGTTAGAAGAGAGCGAATGAGGAATTTGGAAGGAATTTGAGTGTAAAGCGGAGGGAATATAAGAAAATGTTCTGGAAAGAGGTGGAGACAGTTAGACAGGGTGATACAGAAGTAAGTCGTGGAGTGAAAAATAAAAATGTTATATTGCTAATGGAGAAGGGAGAAAAAGTGTACAGATGGAGTGAACACTTTAAGGAATTGTTGAATATAGAGAATGAAAGTAATGCGAGTAAAAGAGGCTGGGGAATGGCTAGGAGGAGGAGAGAGGTGAGAAGAGAGGAAGGAATCAGTAGGATGGAAGTAGTGGAAGCAATGAAGAAAGACATAATGGGGAAAGCCCCAGGAATTGGTGGAGTACGTGGTGAAACGCTGAAGCATGGAGGAGAGATAGTAGTAGAATGGATGTGAAAGAAGTGCAGATTGGCCTGAGAGGAAGGTAGAGGCCCGGAGGACTGGAAGTCCGGTATAATTATTTCCCATACAAAGGAAAGGGGGAAAAAGAAGTGTGTGGTAATCATAGGGGCATTTATCTTCTTAGTGTAACAGGAAAAGTTTATGGTAAGATATGTATTGACCGAATTAAGGAAATATCAGGAGAATTACAGTAGCTGGAGAAGAATAGTGAGGTTTTTGGAAGGGAAGAGATTGTGTAGATCAGATATTCATTCTTAGGTCTTTAGTGTAAAGGTTTCTGGAGAAGGGAAAGAAGTTGTATGTGGCCTTCATGGATCTGGAGAAAGTATATGACAGGGTGGATAGACATGGACTGTGAAAAATATTAAAGGTATATGGAGTAAATGGGAATTAGTTGAATACTGTAAAGAGTATGTATGAGGGTGCTAAGGCTGCAGTGCGTGTGGATAGTGAACTAAGTGAATTTTTCTATTTGGATTTTGGACTGAAACAGGGATTTGTCATGTCCCCAAAGTTGTTCATTCTGTATATGGATGAGGTTATAAAAGAGTTGCAAAGTAGGGCAGTGGACGTTAGAGCCAGCCTAATGAAAGAAGGCAGTGTTTGGAAACTCCCTGTACTGTTGTTTGCAGATGATACTGTATTGTTAAGTGAAGACGAAGGGGTACTGCAAGGCTTGGTGAATGAGTTTGGGAGTGTGTGTCAGAAAGGAATCTAAAGGTGAATGTTGTCAAGAGTAAAGTTATGGTTTTGAAATAAATTAAGTCACTGAATGTACTGTACAGTGAGGTCGGATGAGGAGGAGATGGAAAATGTGAGTACATTTAAGTATCTGGGTAGTGGATGAGTAAGGATGGAAGTTTAGAGAGTGAAGTGCTTGAAAGCGTATAAAAGGAAAGAAAGGTTGCTGGTTCTTTGAATGCAGTGATAAGGAAAAAGGAAGTGAGCATGTAAGTAAACTAGTTGCTCCATGACAGTCCTGTGATACCAACTCTAACGTATGGAAGTGAAGCCTGGACCTTGTTGGAAGGACACAAGTCAAGAGTGAGAGTAGTGCAAATGAGTTATTTAAGAGGAACATGTGGAGTTACATGGTGAGACAGACTGACGAATGAGGACGTGAAGGAACGCTATAGTGTGGATGTGGATGTGACAGAAAGCCTTAGGCGAAATACACTGAGGTGATTTGGCCATGTGGAGGGGATGGAGATCGAGAGACTAACGAGGAGAGTGTATGCGAGTGAGGTGGAGGGGGGGAGAGGAAGAGTGGAGGCCGAGGGTGAGATAGAGGGATGGAGCGGGGAAATATGTGAGAGAGAGGTGTGTGAGCTGGGAGCAAGGCAGTGAAGTGGCATTGGATAGGGCGACATGGAGGCGATTTGTTTGTGGCCACCCCTTACGGGCTGAGGCGTCTGGCAATAGATACATAATATACAGGTTCCAGCATCTTTTTTTGACGTTTATAGTAGTCGTTGTCTTCTGACCCCAATAACAGCTGCTCCATCTCAGCAGACCTGCGAAGTAAACAAATGAGCTGGGGCCACACCGATCTCCAACACACCAGCACCAGTCTGTGGAACAAATTATTCATATCTAAGTAGAAACAGGGCACTGCTGAATGTTTTTCCCCTTTATATATGTGGATTGCTTAGAGCTCTTAGTAAGGTACTGCAGGTGTGAAACAAATTACTGACAACCAACTATCTTTAAATTTGATGATATCAGTTAAATGTTTTGCTTTATCAGACAATTTTTATGATGATCATTAAGTCTCACTACATTACTGAAGATATGCTGCCCACCACAGTGGCAGATGTAACCCTCCTGTGATAAGTACCCCCAGTTTATGAACCCCTGGCTTTCACGGCCAGGAAATGGTGTTTATCTTACATGGCGGTGTGAATAATGGAAGGGGATAGATCCGCGTGCCTTGTGTTGTTCTTGCTCACACATTCATCACGTGTATTGGTATCCGCGTGCGTGGGTTTTAGAGAAGCACCTAGTTTGCCCTCCCAGGTATTAGGTCCATCAATATTAGCTTCCCAGCATGAGGGAGTGGAGAGAGAAGACGATGGAGAAATGACATCGCAATGGGAGGTGGGGGAGGTGGAGAACTGAGTGTGTGTGTGTGTGTGTGTGTGTGTGTGTGTGTGTGTGTGTGTGTGTGTGTGTGTGTGTGTAAAGGTTTGTACGTTTGATGATAACTATGTTGTAATGTAATTATAGGGTTGATTGTGTGTGTGTGTGTGTGTGTGTGTGTGTGTGTGTGTTTATGGTATGTATGACTGCGTGATGTTTAAACGAAAGTGTATTTAATGGTAATAATGTTGATGAAAAACGCAATATAGTGTTTGATACGAGGATAAATTTCGCTTTTGTGTGCCTGGGTAACAGAATACTGAAGTTGTACCGAGCACCCTGCAAACCAACAATATCTTACCTGTATTAAAGGGGGTTAGTGTGTAGTATGTGTGAGAGCGATACCTGGTAAGTGATGGGCAATGTACGGGTCGATACATAATGATACCCCTTACAACAGCACCCTATTAAGACATGACATTGCGAAAGCTGGCAGAAAAGTGGTTTAGGACAGGCTAATAGGTTTACTTTGGGTAAATGGATTAGGAAACATAAGTTTAGGACGGCTATGTGTCTCGGAACACATAGGTTTGATGCAGGAGAATGATTAAGGACAAACAATGTCAGGGCGTCATGAAGTTCAGGACATAAGTTATACTCAGGACACTCGAGACTTAGGACATATGTGGAGTCCAGGACAGGTAATTGACTCAGAATAACTTGATCTAAGACATTTTTTTTTTTTTGGAGGGGGGGGGGGCAGGACATTTACAGGACATCCAAGATAGACAGTTGGTTGGGAACGCAAAGGATATGGTATGCTGGTTCACAGGTTAAGGGCACCCAGCAGTTCAGGACACAAGCTTAAAGCAGATGGTTCGAGACAATGAAGCCATAAGGACAGATAAACGGTTAAGATAATAAGAGTAAGGTCCTGGTTAAGCAAAGATTCAAGAAAATAAACTTCTGGATTGGCAAATCGTTTAACACAGGAAAATGATTTTAAAAAAGGGTGGAATGTTCTAAACAGGGTACACACGCATACAATAAAATAGATGTAGCCTATACTGTATATGCCTATGTACTATGGCAACCTTTGGCGGTCGAATGTATTACGACTGTAATAATATATTCCAGCTAACACCAGACGACTGTATATAACTGAGAGTGGATCAAAGAAGCATGGGCATTAAGAACTCTTATTATTCGTGCACTCCTATGATCTAGATTTTTTTTTAATACAGCACTGAGAGAAAGTTTTAAGTCCTGCCCAAGATATTTCTTTTTAAGTCAGAAGACACAGGTATGTCCAGAATCAAGATATGTGCAATTCGAGATACCTCGTCACTGGCATTACCTCCTCCGCTATGAAGGCGTCTTAGTCTAGTAAATTCTTGCTACAACAAGACGATTTTATTCAACTTAGGGAACACATCCCTTGATGAAGCCGTTAACTAAATCTAAACCAATCCATATTTGTAAATAATCTGCACACAAGAAATTTGTCTAGAGACAACTTTAGTTATTTAAATTGATTTATGTCTATCTCCTGTACAAGGGTCAGTCATCCCCAGAGCCCAATATTGCTGCATGTTGGATATGGTAAGGAAGGTATTTAGCGTACTTCCCTTTGCTTGCCAGATTACAATCGTGAAGCTCATAGGTCTCTACCTTAAGGTTCCCTCGTTATTAATAATATGAAAATGACCAAATCATCACATGTGGATGACATTGGGCTTTCGTGGAGAAAGGCAATGACCAGTATACACTTAACAACTGAGGAGGGTACGTTGGCAACCTCCATCCCGTTTGCTCGAAAACATCAAAGTAAAATTCAAACTGGAAGGTGATGATGGCCAGCTCTAAGTGGACCAAGCTGTGTCAGCGACCAGAAGTGAGTTTCGGTATGAAAAGTCATCCTGCATGACGGTACCAGAGGATAATATCCTACCCAAGAATGAAGAGAGAAACCTGTACTGTACACAGGGAAAATCATCTGGTAAATTACCAATATGCTGGGAATCGAACCAGGAACTCTCAGGTGAGAGCCAGGCAGCATACCACTACACCACGACCAGGTAAAAGTTAACTCACGTTGTCACAATCTTGTAACCAACGTCCCTCCGCCACCACTGTGGGCATGAAGAGGATGAGTTAACCCCAAGGCACTCGGGCAAGTAGATGCTTTTAATCTATCCCAAGCACTTACGGCAAGTCAGAATGAAGAGAGAAACCTGTACTGTACACAGGAAAAATCATCTGGTAAATTACCAATGTGACAACGTGAGTTAACTTTTACCTGGTCGTGGTGTAGTGGTATGCTGCCTGGCTCTCACCTGAGAGTCCCTGGTTCGATTCCCAGCATATTGGTAATTTACCAGACAGACTACCCAAGAATCATGGCCCTGGTTTAGTAATCGTCGGATCCTTAGCATTTCGTGCTAGCAAGGTCGTAATTTTAGCGCTTCTCATGTTTTCTTCTCTTGATGATCTTTGACCCCTGACCTGGAGGATATAGGTCATTCATGTACGAAGCACATTTGTAGTACTCGCTAAGGTCTATAAGCATGTAATGTTTCATTCAATTCCATCCTACCACTGTGGAGCCAGGGACCTAGGAATTCATGGAATGGCCCACAAGAGGTACAACTTTTAGGTGGCACGAAGTGAATTTCAACACTACATATAATTCTTTTATGGAGGTAGTCCAGAGCAACATTCCACCCAAGGATCATGGCCTAGGCTTAATAATAGTCAGAGCCTCAGCATTTCGCACGATCATAGTCGTGATTTTAGCTATTTTCACTGTATTTCCTTTTGCAGTTAATGACCTTTGACCCCTGACCTGGCCAATGTAGCACATAGGTGTGCAGTAGAAAGGTGTAGTACTAGTCAATGTCTATAAACATACAAAGTTTCATTCATCTCCACTGAGCCGCTGGGGAACTAGGGAGGCATTTCTGAAAACAGGTACTGGTTGCTAGGTATGCTGAGGCCAATCTTCTCAGGTCCGCCTCTCGAAAACTAGAGGAGAGAGGGGAAAGGGGATGGCACACTCCCTATAGCAAATGGCCTGAAGATTAAGCCTGGAGATGTCAGAGCTTTCTACTCCCATTAGTAATGTATCTACAGCTCAAAAAGTGAAAAGTACGGAAAACTCGGTTTTTCGGCCGTTGCTAGGCAACGAGTAGTGCCTAGGAACCAAAACCTTCCAGACACAACTACGTCATAGGCAGAGCATTATGTTCATGTTTGGTCGGAATCGATTAATTCTGAAGGGTAGAAGTGCCTGCCACAATGAAACAAGAAAGACCAAAAGAAAGAAACCAAGAAAGTAAAAAACGATTGACAATAAGGACAACATGAGCTGGCCAAAGGAAAGGCCAAAGGAATCAAAAAAGAAAACGCGACTAACAACACAGGCAGCATGAATTGGCTAATAAAGGACGTCCTCTTCCTGGAAAAGTAATAAGATTGGATATGTCACATATACCCTGTTGACTTTGCTCTGATAGCTAGAGCCAAGAAATGTTTGAAATAAGGTTGCTCATTTATTAATGCAACACTGAGGAGCCTTGTAAATCTACAGCTCTTAAACACATATATATTTAGATTTGGAAACAGCTTGCAGTATAAACAGTCAATTTAAATACTGAATAATGTCCGAAACTAAAGAGGTCAGAATTAGCTTTAAAAGTTTACCGTTATCAGGGAAAATTAAAGCTGATAATAAAGTTTCATCGAACGATGAGTGACGTTTAAAGGAAGTTACCCACCCACTGTGTAGCCTACGCCTACTGCCGCATGTTGCACTGCATTTACCCACGGTGTACACCTACATCCGCATGTTGCACTGTAATAATGTCTGCATTTCCTTCAAACGTCACTCATTGTTTTGTAACACTTTATAATCAACTTTAGTTAGCTTTGATAATGGTAAGCTTTTATAGTTATTTCTGATCTCTGTAGCGTCGGGAATTTTTCCATAATAAAACTGTCTGCTTATTTTTTTTTTATTTTTTTTTTTAATGTGTCCGACTCTGGGCATAGGCTTCACAGCCTGCTATCAAGGCCCAGCAATCCTCCTACATACCATACACCTCTACATGTCACCACTTCGGCGCTAACACCCACCGTCCATATTGAATACATGCTAGGGCTGTCTCATACAGGACTGGTGTATTGGTACTAGCGGGGGTATTTTTACGACATGTCGTCGGGTCTTCTGGTAGATCAGTAAAGCCTGATTTAATGAAATTCAAATCCTTAAACTGTTCCCTGCCCCAGCCGGGATTCGAACCTGGGTCCGTAAGGACTGCAGGCCACCTCTCTATCGATTGAGCCACCGCCTCCCCCTATACTGCAAACAACTTACAAACAGAAATATATAATATTCATTAAAATAAGAAGAGCTGCACATTTCCCAAGCTCCCCAGTGTTGCATTAACCACTGAACAGCCTTAATTCAAACGCTTCTTGGTTCGAGCTATCACAGCTGAGTAAACAGGTTATAGATGGAAATACAGATTAAACTGGCTGATCTACAGTATGTTTGGCCAAATGAACCCATGGGTAGATTGATCAGATTAGTCTAACAACTTTCTAATGATCGGAACAATTCTAGTTTTCTTTTCCAGCGAACGTCAAGCTATTAAAATCGGTTGAGAGTGAATAACAACACACTGAGTGATAATACTGGTAACATATACACCAATCATTCTGTTCGAGCAGACCTAGGCGGTTTGATTCAGCTAAGATTGATGTACTGTACAAAGACAAAAGTCGTGTTGTGAGATTTGGTGAAAATATCTGCTGAAAGGCTACAGTTTTGGAGCGGTCTGCTTTGTGTCGAACAATCGGTTGGTAGCACTGACTTGAGTTGCCATTTGCTCCAGGTGACTGGCCTGCGGATGCCAGCATATACTTTTTTTTTTTTTAACAATGAAACTATCTATCTATCTATATACCTAGGTTGCTTCCCCCAAGGAAAGGGAGGCAGCCGAGACAGGACGACACACTCTCCATTTACTTATCCATTCAAACACATTCATTCGCATCTTAGCCCCAAAGGGGAGAAGGGACAGGTCCTCACCGCACCACACCGCATAAGGGTCAACTGCACAGTGCAATCAGTGACATCCGCAGAAGGGCCCAACAGCAGAACTGGTTTACCCCTGCCACATCATAATTGACCCATCCCCTTACCCGCACCTGACCTGACAAGCTGATCAGACCAATTGCGGGAGAATATCCCCTCAGGGCTGCGTCATCATTTATTCATTCATAATTTCTCTCCATTTATTTCTGTCATGCACAGCCACTCTTCCTTCCTCAACAGACATCCCTTTCACATCCAGCACTCTCGTCACACTGTCCATCCATCCTATTCGTGGTTTCCCTCTCAGCCTTACACCTTTCACATCAGATCTAGTTATCTTTTTCACCAATTGCTCATTATCCATTCTCTCCATATGCCCAAACCATCGCAACACCCTCTGCTCAACTCTATCAGCCATCTCCCGAACAACTGCAGTTCTCCTTCGCACTTCATCATTTCGCACTCGATCCATAAACGTCACTCCACACATACTCCTCAGACACCTCATCTCCATTACATTCAAACCCTTCCTTTCTGCTACACCCGTATTTTATGTTTCAGTCCCATATAACGCAGTCGGTACCACAACACCCTCATACAAACTTCTCTTTACTTCCACTCTAAGCGAATGACGTCTAAACACCTTTTTCATTCTTCCCATCACCTTTCCTACTTCATTCATTTTAAACTTCACTTCTGCATCTATTCTTTCATCCACAGCAACATGTGACCCTAAATATTTAAAACACTCTACCTCCTCAAGCAACTCACCATTCAAAACTATATTCATCTCCCTACCATCTACCAACCTCGTACACTTCATCACTTTACTCTTATTCTCATTTACTTTCAATTTCCTTCTTTCACACACCCTTCCAAACTCCTCTACCAACTGCCTCAATCTCTCCTCTGAATCAGCCACCAGTGCAGTATCATCTGCAAACAGCAGCTGCTTCAGATTCCACTCTCCACAGTCAACACTCACCAGACTTAGACCTCCACCTAAAACTCTTGCATTCACCTTCCTTACGACACCATCCATATAAATATTAAACAACCAAGGGGACATCACACATCCCTGTCGCAGCCCCACTCTCACAGAAAACCAATCACTCACAGCATTTCCCACTCTTACACACTACTATTTACATAAAGACTCTTCACCCCTTTTAGTAACTTACCATCAAGTCCATACAATCTTAAAACAGTCCACAAAGCCTCCCTATCAATTCTATCATATGCTTTCTCTAAATCCATGAATGCCCAAAACACATGCTTGGCTTTCACTAAATACTTTTCACACACTTGTCTCACAGCAAACACCTGATCCACGCATCCTCTCCCTCTCCTAAAGCCACACTGCTCATCACCAATCACTCCCTCTGTACCCTCGCTAACTCTCATAATTAACACTCTACCATACACCTTACCTACAACACTCAAGAGACTTATACCCCTAAAGCTAGTACATTCATATTTATCACTCTTACCTTTGTACAAGGGGACCACACAAGCACTTGCCCAGTCAATTGGCACCATATCTTTCACAAAGCACACATCCAACAATCTTACTAACCAGTCAACAATAGTCACTCCACCACCCTTCAGGCATTCCACAGCACACCCATCCATACCTGCAGCTTTCCCTGTTTTCATCTCCTTTACTGCCTTCTCCACTTCCTCCTTCGTGATCAAAGAATTATTCAACTCTCCCAGCACATTTATTCCTTGCACCCTTCCATCCGCCACAATCTCAGCCACCCTTTCCTCCTCTACATTTAACAATCTTTCAAAATTCTCTGCCCATCTCTTCCTTATTGCATACATCTCAATTAACATCCTTCCATCCTCTGCTTTTACTAATCTACATAATTATTAAATCTTTCTGACTGCTGTTTTTATTTAGTATTTATGAAGCATTTCTCATCTTTTATTTTTTTTTTATGACCACATTCTCAACACTACAATTGAATTAGCTACATAGGTGTTCGGAAGTCGGTTCTCTATCTTTATTAACTGTAAATTAGCTAATCAAGTTGATTGTTAGGACCTGGGACATTATTTACCGGTTTTGTAAAACAAAATTCACTATAGTATTCAACACATGAGAACAGAGTTATTCTATTATAAATATTTTTTCTTTTAGAGTGGCTAGCAAACTGAATCCCACTGACGAGTTCGAACACAAACCAGACGACCGAAGTTTACGCACAACTGTCCGTGTGTTTCATTCTAAGTGCACTTCGTTTCCCAGGGCGTAAGCACTGCTTGCAGGTGCTGCTTCCATCATGTGGTTATTTCCTGGTCCTATAGTAGTGTGGTAAGACGAGGACGACCTGAACGATGACGGTTCTCAATTGTGCCTTCCCCCTGAAATCATAATCCACCTTTCTTTGATTATGCTTATACCATATGTTTGAGCTTTCTGTTCAGGCTTCGCTTCCCGTAAATAAAGAAAGATCATGCCACCTCTCATATTCCTATTAGTTGAATGCATGTTGACCTCTCCATAGCATGGTATAGTAGGTCTGCTTGACGTTTTGTGGTAAGATGTTAGATGAAAATTTAATATCAGGTGATCATCGCTTAACCGTTGGCGTTTCGTCTCTCTTACGAACTTCGGGCTCAGCAGTTTTTGCGAGTCGATGTTAGGGCTTCGGAATTTCATGAGTTCATTCATACCGTCATCCCATCAGTAGCAGATATGAAGCTTGAGGAAATCAGGCTAGCCAACCACGAACATGTAGTTGGGGTAGAGATTTCATAATGTTTCAAGTGTTGCACTTAATCTTCGGACAAAACCGCAACACGACTTTTGTCTTTGATTGTACCAGTCTGTGTTTGTTTATAATGGTGTCATGAAAACTGATACTGTCAGCACAGTTTTAGCATAGCATTCTACGGTAACTAATAACAGTCGATTTTATTCAGCAAGTGTGAGTCATATTTTTGTGAGTTATTAGTGCACGAGCAATTATGAAACATGTTTTTTCGTTTCTGTTTCCTTTGAGTCGGAAGGGAAATATGAAGATGAAAGAACAGACAGGAAGAGGAGGGGGAGGAGGAAATCTGGGAGGCAGGAGGAAACACAAGCCAAATTGGGTGCGTGGCGAAACTGAGACAGGAGCGAGTACGTGAAGTTGATGGCTTGGCTGTGATGTGGAAAGACAAGAAGGAAATGAAGGAGAAGTGTATAACAGTTAATGGAAAACCAGTGTGAGGATAAGAATGTGAGAAAAATTGCAGAGAGAGAGAGAGAAAGACGATTCAGATATCTATGATGTAAAATATTATTGACACATTTCTTCCACGTTGTTCTTGACCTCAACCTTTCTTTCATGCCACTTCAGATCTGTAGACTGTTTTTATCGAGCGCTCGTCATCCATTCTCTGAAATACCAGCGCGGCGACACCCACCCCACAAAGGGATAACGGAGGGGCTAATTTACCTGGGCCAACGTCCAGGCAACAACGACTTATCTCCCTCGCTACCAGGCGCCCCTCTTCCGCTCAGCCAGACCACCCGGTAGTGTGCAGGGAAAGTACACAACTCTCCAGCAAAGGGAATGCTTGCCACACACACACACCACAAAGCCAGTCAGGAGACAGGACGTGTGTGCTGGGGCATTCCCCAGGTCCTGTCCTCCCCACTTACTGTTTTTAAATCAGCCCATACACCACCGACCGGGCTAATGTATGGCCCGGCCTGCACTATATGTGCAGGGAATCTTTCAACAACAACAACAAATGCTTGCCAGAATTGGGATGGAATTTGCAGTGGCAAGCTCCCAGGCACACCCTTGGAAGCAGAGTCCTCTGGATCGGCTCCATACCTAACTGAGGACTCGGGAGGAGCCTCTAGGGTTCCTATTCCCCTGCCTAGACTGAAGGAGAGCACGATCCATTGGAGCTGTGGCGAAAGCCAAGAGAGTAAGTCCGACCTCTTCCTCCCGACGTTACAGGCACAAAACCTTCCCACACGGAAGGAGGACATGCTCTGTTGGAGCTGTGGCAAAAGCCAAGAGAGTACGTCCGACCTCTTCCTTCTGATGTCCCCGGGACAGGTAACCCCAACCCGATGAAGGGATAGCATGCTCCATCGGAGCTGTGGCGAAAGCCGAGAGTGTACATCCGACCTCTTCCTCCCGATGTCTCCAGGGCAGGAAGCCATAGCCCTACGACAGGAGTGTCCCCGCATCCCTGATCCACATAGGAGCACAGGCAATGCCCGATGGGGATGCCTGACGAAAGGAGTCACCTCTGGCTCGCTCCACTGCCCTGGTGTTAGAGCAAGGTGCCACTCTTTCCAGCTCTTGCCTTGGAAGGCTGGAGTCTCTCCCCCTACAGGCTCCCCACCTGAGTCCGGACCAGACGAGGCGCCCCCGAGGCCCGGAATCCAATCCCTGCAGCCTGGGCCATCCCAGACACTGCTGGGCTCCGCCATGACCAGAGGCCACAGCCCTATCCTGTCGGCCTCCCCCTGCAGCAGAGGCCGCAGTCCCTGGAGCAAGAGGGCCTCCCCAGGTGCTCGCCGAGGCTGAAGGGCCTCCCCCAACGCAAACGGCCGCAGTTCTCCCCTGACGGCCGCCCCAGACAGGGGTATGGGCCGCCCTACCTCGGCGGCACCCTCCTCCCAGCCGACCCTCGGACCGGGCCTCCACCAGGCCCTCCCCTGGACCCCAAAGATGACCAGTTGCCAACAGCCAACAGCCCAACTTCTGGCCCTCTTTGGGACCAGTCCCGAGAGCCCTGCCTCCTGTAGGGCTGACGCGGCAAGAAAACCGCCTCGGATGCCGCCCCATTACTCCCAGACTAGTGGCAACTCCATAAGCCCCACTGTTCTGCACAGCTCCCCGGATGGCCCACCTCCCACGCCTGGCCACCACCTGGAGCTACCTGCATAGGCCCTTTCCCTCGTGGGTGGTGGTCTCCTCTCCATCAGAATGTGAGTGACAGGTCTCGGACTATATACCTCCCCAGTGTTGTGAACCCCTCCCTTTTTCAGTGAACTACCAATGAACTGTTCTCCTGTATTCCTCTCCCCTATCCCCTTATGCGACACCCCCCCTCCCGTCAGTGTTCCCAGCCCCTTGCTAACGAGTCGAGCCCCTGTGAATCACGTGCGGAGTGTATAACCCCAGCCCGGGGTTGAGACCCCCCCCTTTTGGGCAGGACAGACGAGCCCATATAACTCACGTAACACAGCAATATCCCAGTACTGGATCCTCCCCCTCCTCTCCTCCCTGCCCCCGGCCTGGCCCCACAGAGAGAAACCCTCCCTATCCTCAGTAAGCTCCTCGCCCCCCCCCCCACATCCCCACAGTGTGACCTACTGTATATTCTCGGCCTGTGTGATGCGTATGTAAAGGCTAAGTTAGCTGGGGACTGCTGTACATGTCATGCGGAGATGATGTATTAGCTAGGACCCGTCTATGTCACGCGAACACCTAGGCTTAAGAGCTGTCCCTGTGGGTATACTGGGTTGTGTTGTCCGTAAACCTCTCTGTGTTGGTGTATTATGTTTATTGACGAAATATTGTCTGTGATACTGTAAGGAAATAACCCAGACGTGAGACAAAGATGCTGAACTAGGTGGACAGTGATTCAGACCAATATCTGTGTAAGGCATTGTGTAATTTCGACTGGTCATGAAATATTGTGTGTAATTGTTTCTCTATTAATATATTGGTGTAATTGTTTCTCTATTAATATATTGGTGTAATTGTTCACTCGTGGTGATTGTGTTTCCCATCCTTGCTAGTGCTGACCCGGTCAGGAATTACGGACCCAGAGTTGCACCGTGACTGGACCCGAGAAGCTGGGACACAGAACACGCTGCATAACACTCTGCATACATCATTATCACTTTATCACACCCATGTCTTTACAGTCCATTACACTACGTCTCCTACACCTCATGCTTACAGTACTATGTCTCATCCTCGCAAACCATCTAATTTCATGATCGGATTTGAACTTCTTTATAAATCAGTATACAGACAGGAGGATAGATAGATAGATAGAAAGGCTCACATCAGCAGCCATCAAATGATTTTTCACCTTTATAAGGAATTAATGAGTTAGGTAGGGGCTACCATCATTTCATGCCTTCGATGCAATGTTTCCTACAATACACTGATTGACAAGACAAATAGTTTCTTGTAAATCATTAACAACGCAGGTTGGTTCCCATGTAACTAAATGACGCGTGGTAGTTAAGTGAGTTAAGGCACTCTAACCAGATTGAATTGTTAGGGTTTACATCTTAGGTATTTATTATTCACATAATGTTACTCAAGGACGAGTAAGGCAAGTCACCCTCACCTTAAATGTCGGGATTGACTTGCCTAGCTCTGGTCTCCTACGCTCCTGAGTGGGTCAGAGAAGGACTGGATGATGGATGGATGGATAGAATAAGTTAATAAAGTAATGATGGGGTCAATGAAGGCTGTGAACTTGTCCTGTCTGAAAATTCCCTGCTAAGGAGGAAAATTTCGTTTAATAGAGCAAAAATATAACAGACGTGCAAAAGTAGGAGATCGATGTTGAGCCATCAGGGCTGATAAATTATTTTTTTTCCTGAAGAATGTGGATATGAAACTGTTTTAAATACGATTGTGAACAAAAGGCTCACACTGCCGCTGTAATTTATTTTCCACATCTATAAACACGTCATTGTAGTGAAGTAGCTAACCAACGGTAATACTGTCTTCTCTCAATCATTCACCTCGTTCCGTCTGCCTCATCCTCATCTTCAGTTCATTACGCATTTGTTTTTTCTAATAACCGAGAGATTTTTTTTAAATAACAAAACAGAGGAAGGAAAAACAATTGAACGAAAAAAATAATCCATACACCAGATTACTGGTGTCCTCCATTCATAAAATATCTGTAACAGTTGGACTTGAACAGCGGTAGGTTGAAGCGTAGGGGGAAACAACTCTATGGAAGTGAGTTCCACAGAGATGCAGTTTGGGAAATAAAAGAAATCTGATAGGCAGAAGTTCTACAATATGGGTGAGTGATATTCCAGTCATGAGTGTTACTTGATGCCCGTGTAGCACGAGGGAAGGCATTGGGAGGTGGCACAATGGACACAACTTGTCTGAGCGTTTGCCTTAAAAATATCTGTAAAACAATGCAAGGGAGACTCAGTCCTTTTTACTTGTACGGAAGGTATATAGTGTTTTTATAATAGCAGGGTTATTAATAATTCCAACAGCTTTGTTCAGAAATTTGTCTAGTTGTTTTAATGCAACCTCTCCACATCCACTCCACAAGGGTGAGTAGTATTCAAGCTGAGAGCACACGTGAGTCTTATATATATTAGGTAACTGCTCGTCAGTTAAGAAGTTACGGACTCTGTACAACAATTCGAGTTTCTTTGGGGCGGTTTTAGCAAATGATCTAACATGAGAGGTCCAGCTGAGGGGATTGTTAAGTGAGACATCGAGAATTTCAATACTTTTGGAGATGGGAATATTAGTAGCATTGAAGGTAATATACAGTACAAATCTGGCAACATTTATCTGTTAGTAAACTATATATATTTGGTTTTACTAGCATTAATAAAACAAGGTTATTTTGCCCCCATTCATTGATCGTAGGTAACACTGCCCTGCATGGTTTTTGAGGTTGGGGTAATATTAGACTTTTCT
Organism: Coenobita brevimanus; assembly: GCF_032717465.1. Classification (NCBI taxonomy): domain Eukaryota; kingdom Metazoa; phylum Arthropoda; class Malacostraca; order Decapoda; family Coenobitidae; genus Coenobita; species Coenobita brevimanus. Next base: position 30,628,574 of record NC_136966.1, read on the forward strand.
GAATGTGTTTTGCACGCTGATTTCAGAAATGTTATCCATTTTGCTCAATCAGGTCAGAATTTTGTGCTATAGCATTTTTACGAAAATGCCTGGGTGATGATTATTATATACATTTTCTAAAAACTATTGTACATGTGTTAATACAGATATTTTCAAAGGGAAACGACACTAATGTACAGCTACTATGAGAATTATGTTATGTAAATTATGTACTAACCTTTTTCTTTCTTTTCTTCTAACAGATTTTTGTATTTAAATATGAATCGGGAGAGTAAAAATGACCCAAACAGGTTTTGCTATATATACGGTTGTGTAGCAATGTCAGACCATCAGTGCACCATCACTCCCCTACTGAAAAACTTATATTTTGCATACTTTGGGATGAAACTTGGGGACCAAGATAAAACTTTTACACCTCACATGTGCTGTAAAATATGTGTTGAAAATCTGCAGTGCTGGACCAACAGGAAGATTCGGTGTCTGCCGTTCAGTATTCCAATGGTGTGGCGGGGAGGGAGAGAATATACCACAGACTGTTACTTCTGCATGACAAACCTTCAGGGTGAGTAATACTAATAAGTTCTCAGTTCAAGTGCATTATGTTCAGTACATTTTTAAAAATACCCCAAACTCAATATGTTATGCTATCTTGACAGTAAGTCTTCCTTTTACATTTCAGGCATAAATAGGAAGAACAAACAGCATGTCAAATACCCAGATATACCCTCAGCCATCAAACCAGTCCCTCATGGACCAGATATCACAATTCCATCTCCACCAGAAAACAATATGGATATGCTACTTGAAGATGATGATGATGCCGATGAAAACAAGGAAGACCCCGACGTATCTAGTATATTTTTGCCCACAGCCTCTGCAAAAGAGCCCATACTCTTCAGTCAAGCGGAGTTGAATGATTTGACAAGAGATTTGTGTTTGTCTAAAGAGTCAGCTTAGTTACTAGGATCGCGTCTTTGTGAGCATAATGTCTTGGCACCAGGGACAACGTTTGCCTGGTACCATAACGAGATGAGGAATTTCGCAAGTTCTCCAGTTCTGGCAAAGATTCTTCATTAGTTTATTGCAACAATATCAGTGGTCTCATAGCAACTATGGGATTACCATACAATCCATCAGAATGGCGGCTCAACATCGACTCATCGAGCAGAAGCTTGAAAGCTGTATTGTTATTCAGTGGAAACCAAGTCGCGTCTGTTCCAGTGGATTATTCAGTGCAGATTGCCGAGAACTACAATAACATGGAGTATCTGCTAACTGCTCTGAAGTATGAAGACCACACGTGGAAGATCTGTGGAGACATGAAGTTAAGTTAATGCACCAATAAAATAGTTACTTGCAAGGTTTGAGATTTTGTTGACAAATTTCCTAATAGGTAAGTATGGCTACCAGTTGTTAGTCATTTACTTTGTACATTACTTTTGAAAACTAAAATTATACACCTACCCATACTTTGAATATGCGTTTCCTTTCCACAGGTTGTGTCCATGGTGATGGGCCTACAAGGCAGCTGCACTAAGTATTCCTGTTCATCTGCCTGTGGGACAGTCGAGCAGACAAGCAGCACTACATGCAACGTGAATGGCCTGGATGAAGTGGACTTGCTCTGGGTTCTCACAGTGTTATTGCACATCCTCTGGTGAATCCTCAGAACATACTTCTTCCACCTCTGCACATCAAGCTCGGTCTGTTAAAGAACTTTGTCAAAGGCCTTGGACAAAAAAGCCAAGCTCTCATCCTCATCCTGAATGAGAAGCTTCCACAAATCAGTGATGCAAAACTGAATGTAGGTGTTTTTGATGGCCCTCAGATCAGAGAGTTACTCAAAGAATCCAAGTTTGATGAAAGCATGGATGAAAATGAGAAGAAAGCCTGGCATGCCTTCAAGTCCATTGTCTCCAATATTCTTGGCAACTACCGAAGTTCAGAGTATGAGCTAGTTGTCAAGGACCTCCTTCAGAGCTACAGAGTTCTTGGTGCATGCATGTCCATCACGATCCACTTCCTCAGCTCACAACTGGACTATTTTTCAGGGAACTGCGGTGATGTGAGTAAGGAACAAGGAGAATGCTTCCATCAAGACATCCGAGTAATGGAGAAGCGGTACCAAAGTCCCTGGGGTATTAACATCCTCGCTGACTACTGTTGGTGTCTGAAACTGGACGCCCCAGACACCAAGCACCAAAGAAAATCTCTGCAAAAGCCATTTATGCCTGTCTAACTATGTAGTCATATGTATAGTTGATAAATTTCTAGTCTTATGTGTAGCTGATACATTTCTTATTATGTGTTTTGTAAAAACTATCGATATCTATAACATGATTTTCCTTGTCTTTCCTATAATGTCATACTGTAAAAATTTATATATATATATATATATATATATATATAAATATATATATATATATATATATATATATATATATATATATATATATATATATATATATATATATATATATATATATATATGCAAACTAACCGCGGGAGAAATGAAAGGAGTGACAGTGAGTACTTTCGTATATTACATCTTCAGACAGAGTGAGACGGAAACGTAAAGGGTAGAGGTCTTTTATGCACACCTGCAGCAGGTAGTGGCACACAGAACAATGGATGACCTGAATTTTTACCTGCAGCTTAACTTAGGGTCACCTGCAGCAGGGAGTGGAACACAACAAAGGATGACCTGAATCTAAAAATACACGTGACAAAGGAAGAGGGAGTAGGAGGGGAGGAAAGGGAAGTGTGAGGGAGGGGGAAGGGGAGAGGGGGGAGGGATAAATACTGCTGCTTAACTTAAGACCTAGAGGATTAATGCTTGGTGTATCCCACACAGGTGTGACTACACCACCAGGAAATGACAGGGAACAGTCACGTGTTAGTCTGGGGGATACTGATTAAAATTAATTCAGTTAACAATTTATCACACTTAAAATGACCATAGCTCATGTTTACATTCTTTTCATATGTGCCAGAAATTAGACAAGATTCTATTACATTTCTTTCATCTAAGCTTTTTGATCTTGCTAGAATCTTGGAGCCTGTCCACTCAATATGGTGATCACTGGATGCTTTGTGCTGAAATAAACCACTACTTTGTTGGGCTGTTCTTACACTGTATTTATGTTGTGAGATTCTAGTTTCCAAATCTTTTCCAGATTGTCCTATGTAAAATTTGTTACAGCTTTTACACGGGATTTTGTAAACAACGCCTGAATTACTGAAAGAGCTGTTCTTGATGAGGGTTTTTTTGATGGTGTTCTCATATTTGAATACTACATCTACATTGAGTTTCCTCACTATGTGAACAACATCAAGAAAATTTTCATGGAAGGGGAGGACAAGAGTTCTTTGAATGTTCTGGCGATCTGGCTTATTAGTTTTCCATTCAAGGAAGCGTTTCTTGGCTGTATTGTGGCACTGAGTTAGTATGCTTTGTGGATATTTTAGCTTCTTTCTCTGAATCATTTTTAGTTCATCATCTAAAAATTCTGGGTCTGAAATTCTATATGCTCTTAGGTACATGGATATGAACACAGATCTTTTTACATTAATATGATGGTTTGAATAGTAATGAACATATGACATAATATTTGTAGGTTTTCTGTATACCTTACTCTTCAAAACATTTTGGTCTCTGATGACTTTTACATCCAGAAATGGCAATTCATTATCCATTTGCATCTCATGAGTAAATTTAATCGATGGAACTAACGAATTTAATTGCAGGAGAAATTCATCAATAGGAAGACTGTTAGGCCAGAAGCACAGGATATCATCAACGTATCGGAGCCAAACTATGTTTTGCTCCTTTATGGAGGTCAGTAAATGTTTCTCAAAGTACTCCATGTAAATATTTACCAGAACTGGGGATAGGGGATTACCCATGGCCATACCAAATTTTTGTGTGTAAAATTTACCTTCAAAGGTAAAAGAAGAGTTCACAATGCACAATTTAATTAGCTTGATAATGTTTTCAGAGGGAATACCATCAGTGTTACTACCCAGAATGCTTGGCAGGAAAGTTAAAACATCATCAACAGGGACATTTGTAAATAATGATTTAACATCAGAGTTGACTAATTTGTAGGGGTACATGACATTTAGAAGTTTTAACTTTCTTACCAAATCCTCATTGTTTTGTACAAATGAATCAGAGATAATGCCTACAACAGGTGACAACAGTGTTACAAGCCACTTGGAAAGCTTGTATGTCGTAGAGCCTACAGAGCTTACAATTGCCCTGATGGGGTTGTTTGGTTTGTAAGTTTTAATCAAGCCATACATATATGGTGCAGATGGGTTTTGCACAGAGAACTGTTTGATCAAGTCATCCTTTCCTCTTAGCAAAGTCTTGATTTCTTTATGGATTTTTCTACTTTGTTTTTCAGTTGGATCACTTTTTAGTTCACCGTAGGTGTTGGAGTCACGCAACAGTTCACTCACTTTTTTCTTGTAGTCACATTTGTTCATGACTACTATAGCGCTGCTTTTATCAGCTGTAGTTATATGCAGGGAGTCATCTTTTTTCAATTTGTCCAAGGCATTCACAAATCTTTTAGGAGCAGATTTGTTATTTTTCTAAAACATTGCCCCATACAAAATGCCAGGAATAATCTCACTATTTTCACCTGATTGTTTTTCCGTTTGAAATAAAGACTTCCCAACCTGCACTGGGTTTATCTTCTTGCCATAAGAAAACGATAAACCATAACCAAGGGCACATAGGATATCCCCACTCCCCTTTCCTCCCCTCCTACTCCCTCCTCCTTTGTCACGTGTATTTTTAGATTCAGGTCATCCTTTGTTGTGTTCCACTCCCTGCTGCCGGTGACCCTAAGTTAAGCTGCAGGTAAAAATTCAGGTCATCCATTGTTCTGTGTGCCACTACATGCTGCGGGTGTGCATAAAAGACCTCTACCCTTTACGTTTCTGTCTCACTCTGTCTGAAGATATAATATACGAAAGTACTCACTGTCGCTCCTTTCATTTCTCCCGTGGTTAGTTTGCATACATATCTTCACCGCGAAGTGAAGTCTCTGCAAATATATATATATATATATATATATATATATATATATATATATATATATATATAATTAGAGGGAGAGAAAGAGGGAAAGAAAGAGATCATTTCTCGTCCTCTAAAGGATTATTGTTAACTTGTCTGATTACCTTGCCTTCTTCTATATCCTCTAAACGGTTTGGTGTACTGGTATTAGCGGGGGTATTTTAACGACATATCGCCAGTTCATCTGGTAAATCAATAAAGTCTGATTTTATGAAATTCAAATCTTTTAACTGTTCCCTGCCCCAGCAGGGATTTGAACCTTGGTTCGGTAGTAGTGCAGGCCATTTCTCTACCGATTCAGCTATCGGTTGTGATACTGAAGATGACGATAATGATCAGGCTAAAGTTATGACACATGTCCATCTATTTAAGTCCTCTGGCTTACCTGTCTACATATCTGTCAAATTTAGTATGTGTTGGAATAACTATGCACACACACAGTTTTCCAGGTATTGCTAAATGAGTGAGAGTAAAGTAAAAAAGAAAATCCTTGGTCTCTCTAATAGTTCCAGGAAGAACCTTAAACCCTTAAACTCCCTCCCCCCACTTAGCTGGTAAACATGATCCACTCACTCCGACTTTCAGCATAACCATCATCATCGCGGACATCTTGATCATTATAATCACCATATCACATTCAATGTATCTAACTTTCATTATTTGTTGCAATGGCAAGAAAATTAAGAAAAAAAGAAAACATGTGGTTGAACTGTCATCAGAGTACAAGGAACACGGGTTACTTCCATTCACTCAACATCTAAAGCTTCAGGTATCTCCAATAGCTGACACTGCCAGATTACACCTCATTTCATCATGTCTGTGAACCAGAGGCAAACTTTTTTACACTCGTGCTCACGAAGGGAGAAAGGGTGTTATGGTTTTGTGTGTGTGTGTGTGTGTGTGTGTGTGTGTGTGTGTGTGTGTGTGTGTGTGTGTGTGTGTGTGTGTGTGTGTGTGTGTGTGTGATCTATTGTTCTGCCTGATTTTCCTACATGGCTCCACATTTTTAGGCTTCATCTTTTTTCATGCTATTGTTCTTTCATTATTTTATCATTAATCTCTTCATGTCGCGACAATGACATGTCATATTCAACTTAATGAAGTTATGATAAACCTCTCATAGTAACGGGGTTGATGACAACAATCATCCACATATACTCTGAATACAGAGTCCTAAGGTAATTGAAATAAGATTGCAAAAACATTAAATGCAGGAGCTTCAGGGCTCCATCTGTTAACAACCTTCATGTTATATGGTATGAGTGGGTGTTTTGGTGTTTTGTGTTGTGTTGTGTGGTTTTGATGAAGTCAAGAAAGTATAGATGAACGTAGCACCTTGTGAATGAAAATCCTTATGAAGAAAAGCTCCTACGTCTAAAAACTACGTTTTCGGAAGGACTTTACTGCATCTGATAGTGTCAAGCATTTTCACTGCCACTGACAAGAACTAACTAAGCCTAATTTACTACTAACCCACCACACGTATTACAAACTTAACACCCAGTATAAACCCATCACACATCCAATATTTCCCTCTCCACATCCTGCACACACCCATCTCCTCTAATACCATTCCACCACTTCAGTTACTAACAACATTCAGTACTCACCCATCACCTCTAGTGCTAACTCACCACATCCAATAAGAACCCACCACTTCAAGTTCTCATCCATCATATCTAATACCAATCCATCATATCCAGTCCTGGCTCACCACATTTAACCCCTTCATGCACGATGACGCAATGTGAGTCATAATCCTTGCAATCTGAAGAGTAACCGATGACGCAACATGACGCAAATTCCCTATAAATGATCGTAGAAACTTTTCCTGTGGATAGATTTGCGTCAAATTTGGTTGAGTCAAAGCTGAGGGTAGCCACATCTAGGGGAAATATATAGTAACACCCAAGAGCTTATCGGAGAGGCAAGTGGCCTATTTTAGCACAGTATTCTCCTGACAGTCTGGCTCGAAGGTTGTGTGAGCGCACGGCCAGCCATTTAAACCCACATTTCCCATTACTGCACCATCCTTATCGTATGTGTATTATAGTGACGTTGTGTTATATATACAGTAGCGCAGTTTGCTTGTGAAGAAGGTGTATAAGTGTTTCTTAAATATTTTCAGAGAGAGCCAGATTTGAAAATTCCCAACCGATCTTTACCATTCCCCTCCTATTTTACACTAAACCTACAGTGTCTCGCAAGGGCTTATTAGAGAAAGAGCATATGATGACTGACACCTCTGCAATCACTCCTAAGACAACTGACATCACTGCCATCACTCCTATGACAAATGACACCACTGCCATCATTCCTATAACAATTGACACCATTGACATCACTCCAGTGACAACTGACACCACTGCCATCACTCCTATGACAACTGACACCACTGCCATCATTCCACACACACACACACACACACACACACACACACACACACACACACACACACACACACACACACACACACACACAGGCTGTGATCGTACCTGTCTTCCTCTGTGCAACTCCATTGCCTCTCAAGAAACACTACAAAACAGCTAGAGGACATGATTAACCAACTTATTTGTCTGTTTTTTATACTATTGTATTGTAAGGTAAAAATGTGTGTTTACTATATGTTTCCCACATGGAAAATGTGGTGGATTTCATTGCTATTCTCTCAGTTATTATACTCATAAAGTATAGGTCACATCAAAAATCTGAAGAAAGCTTGATCAAGCTGATGATTTCTTCTGCATCCTTTTGTAAAGCAAAGTAACCTATGTGTAAAAATAATTGGGGGAAAGTTACGAAAGACAAACATACCCTACGGGCCGGAGCATAGGTGCTGTCATCGCACACAACCCATCATAACTTTTCAAAATTCATTTTCTCCATAACAATAAGGGTTATAACACTGTGAATTATATCATGGGCTTCCATAACCTTTAGGCTACAAAACTGGATAAAATTTACATATATGTTTGTTACAGTGTCACTAACAACATACGAAATAAGCAAATCAGACGTTTTTAGGCGATTTTCGTATTTTTTAAATTTTATTTACTCGAAACCTATTGGACACACCAACTTGAAACTTTCACATATGAACGATCGTGAAATTCTGCATATAGACATGTCCGTTGCAACTACGTGTCACGAGAAAAAATTTTCACAGTGATGTTGGAAAGTTATGAGAAGCTAGTTTTCATGTAAATAAGGTTTATTCTGGTTTCATTTCTATAATTTATTCATCTGTTTTATGTGTTTCTTTTTCTTATATGATAGTATAAACATCAACAAAGATGATGGGAAGTGATTTATAACAATATAAGCACTTTCTGGGGGTAAACTGGGCCATAGAATATTTTTCCTTGCCACACGAGTGGAGCCTGCCTGAGCGAGGTTTTGGTTCTGTGCATGGAACCAAAACTTATTGAAAACTTATGGTGCGCGAGAGGGTTAATACTAATTAACAATATCTAGTACTGAACCAATCATATATGTTTCCACTGATGAGTCACTCTAAAGTGCCCCTTCATTTCCCTTCCCAAAAAGATGCAAAAAGCCTATCCTCCCATTGTCATGGATTTCTTCTACAATATTCCATCTAATGTCTCAAGTGTACTGTTGTAGCCAGGTGTAGTGATCCACTCCCTTCCACCCAACTTGTGGATGTGGCAGCATCACAGTCGTCATCACTAAAGGTGCCTGCTGTATATTTCTGTCTATTACAGCTCTTAAACTCGACTTCAAATTTTAAATCTGAAGTACAATATATTCACAGAGAGATTTTCATTCTGTTTATTTGAATGTGTGGAACATGAATATAACATTTTTTTAAAAATGGCCATCACCTGCAATAAAGGGTATTAGGCCAAATAATTAAAACAACACACTGAAAACAAACAAAAAAACTCCCGCACCAAATGAGATTGCCAGTCAAGGGGGCCAAGCATGGAGGGAGCATATGACAGAATTCTCTGAGATCGACTAGATGCACTTCCTACCCCCTGACAAACAAAACAGATCAAATCGCCTCACCCAGGTCGGCAGCCTGGAGCAGATCATAGAGGTTCGAGTAGATCGTGACTCCAAGCTGGTACAACCTGGTGTGGGCATCGAGGGTCAGGAAGTGCCGGTAGCAGAATACCTCTAGCCGATCCTTGTGGTCCATAATGGGAGGGTGAGATGGGTTGCCGTCCACTGCTGGAGGAGGGAAGGACTCACTGACCTCCTTGGCCAAGGAGCTGGTTGACGAATCCTTGGCCAAGGAGCTGGTTGACGAATCCTTGGCCATGGAGGTGGAGTCAGAAGAGTCCGGCCCCTCCTGTCTCTCACGGCAGATGGTGTACTTCAGCTGTGGTCTTTGTCGTGTCCAGTTCCAGAGCCAGGTTGGTGATCAGAGTTGCAATCTGTCTGATGAGAGGAGCTTCCAGTTGCAGCCTCTTCTGCAGCATTGTCCAGGAGGTGGCAGACTGCGGCGATCGTGCCCAATGTCCACCTCCGCAAGGGGCAGAATATACATCGTGGTCAAAGCACAGAAGGATAACGAGGCGAAACAGCCCATTCTCCTCAGTGATCTTTTGGGGAGAATGCACATAGGCCCTTTATTAACCCCACAAAAAGCCTTTGCTGTCGTGATGCACATTTCAGTGATGGTGCTTATCTCCCCAGGACTCGTAGGATCCCTAGTCTGTCGTGCCCTGTCCGTGAGACGTCTCCGTGCATAGGCAGGACCCTGCACGGCCACACCTCCCAGCCCAGTAAAATCTGGAGCCTTAGGACCCAAGGAGACTTAATCCCACCGTCTCTCCATCCCCAAGGGAGCATTGGAGTGCCGTGGGTTTGGTTTAATGACGGCTTGGGGATGCACAAAAACATCAATGCCAGTATCCCATCACTTGATGAAGCCGTACCCTGCCCTGACATTAAACATAACTACGGTCCCTCTGATCTTCTGGGCCGCCGGAAACTGTGGTCTGCTGGATATGCCCCCTCAACGGGGTCGCAGGCAATAGCTGGAGACGTGTCGTCCATGATTGCCGGTCCATCAGGTCCTTGATGCCTCCTCGAGTATAACCAATGCATTGTTTCGCTTATAAATCATAGTCAGACAAGGAGCAAATGTAAAACAGCACACGTGGCTCAGCTCCCCGATTTCCACTTGATCTGAAACCATCAGATACGCCGTGTGAGCTGAGTCAAAGGATTCATTTGTTACCATGAGCAAAAGGGAGAGGAAGAAAAGCAAAAGCTACTGTATTGTGAAGAAACAATGGGGATAAGGATGGTGCAGGGAGTAAGAGCATCGTAAGAAACACTGTAATACTCAGTGCTTGATAATAAACACACCCACCCACACCCACAGCCACCCACTCACCCAACAACACACACACACACACACACACACACACACACACACACCTCGACAGCATTAATTTTCGCTGTATACCACTGGCGTACATGCTTCGGTTTGGGTTGGGATGACATATTATATAAGAAATTTTATAGGTACAATATTGGCATAAGAGAAAAATGGAGCAGTTAAATAAATAAGGCAAATGAAACTTGTTCTATTCCATTGTTTCCTGAGGGTGTCCATTTTATGAGTGAAATAATCTGAAGTTTGTCAAACTCGTTTGGTGTTAGCCAGAGCAAAAATCTAATATGTCAGAGCTAGCTTATTAATCGTGGAGACGTATGGGATTCCCTCCTTGTGACCAAATCATCTGGAGTTAGCTTGAATAATACCCACACTTTGATGCCCAGTAATGTTTCTCTTGTAATGAGTAAAATCACCTGTCTACCCAAAACATAATTCACATTCAATTTATGGGGGAGGGAGTTTCCCTAAAATCAGTAAAGCCATGGCGTTAGCATGTGTATTCTTCCCTTTAATGGATGTGACTATTTGGTGTTAGAGCAAACTCTTAAAGTTGTGATAGCTGAGGTCTGTTTTCCCTTCACAGTGATGAACCCTATATTTTTTTCTTGCCACTGCTGCGTAATATTATGAATGTCGGGGGAAATATTTAGTAGTGATCTATGTATCTTAAGGCTCCAAGTATCTACTACAATTATAATTGTCTCTCCCATGCTCTATTTTTTTTTCAGTGACCTAAAAAAAAAGAAAAAAGGATATTTGTTACTATTAGATCAACAGGAAAGATTAAGAACATAAAAGTAAAACAAGTTCTTCTGCCTTACACGTGGCAAGTAGGTTTCCTATGAGGTGTGAAAGTATCTACCCTTTGCCAGAATAAAGTTATCGGCGTGAACACTTGAAAATGTGGAATGTATTCCAGCAAACCAGCTTGTTGTTTTTGTAATAATAGCCAAAAGAAGAAGTTTTTCATTTTTCTTTTGATATTAATTGTTACATAGCCTATGATTTCATCATCCTTTTGTGTAATTTTAACGCACAGTATGCTGCATGTTTGATCACGAGCGTGTTCTGCCTCAGTCCCCCCCTTCTACCGTTATAGTAGAGTAAGTCGTCCTTTCTGTTGTTCAGAGCAGGATTTTCAGCTCTTTGTCTCCATGGCTTCATTTGCGCGTCCTTCTTACAAGTTGTATCAAGCTCTGCCGGCCCCTATATAATGAGCTCAGTCTCTACATTATTGCCACTTAGATCTGCTCCTCATTTTGTTCACATCTCTGTCCTCCCCTGTACAGTTATTGTTGTGAGTGTTCAGGAAGTCTCCAACCATCTAGCAGCTGTGTAATTTGAGTATAACTGTTGTTGCATTTTTTTTCTTGTGCTGTGTAGTATAGGGTTAATTCTTGGGCCTAGTGAGTTTTTTTTGTGATTTGTGTAAGGGTTCTTTTTGTCAGTCATTTTTGATAATATTTTGTATCTGTAATAATTTATCTTGCATTAACTGAGCATTACCCAGTGTATTTTCATTTTATCAGGGCTGACTTAGGTAAATTTACTCTTGCTAATTTCGTGTTAATAGAGGCTATTGCAATTAACCTTATATTTAACCTGTTTTTTGCCATTACATTATCCTTATGAGTCCTGAATGTTTTGTTGTTAGTTTGAGCATTAAACTTTAACTTGTAATTTTACCTAACTCTTTTGTTTTGAACCTGAAACTTTACGGGACAGCAGTAACTCTTAGTATTCTCACTTAATGTGTACATTATCTTTCTCTGTTCCGTAACATAAATTTGGCGACCTCTCATCAGGATATTCAGGATATTATCATAAGGATATTGCTTGATATTTTGTGACTGTTACTTATTCATGATGTCTACTATTACTACACTTGATGAAGCCAAAGATTTTTTGTCAAATGTGCAAACAGTGTGTGATGTAGAGAACAGAACAAAGAATGAACTTAAGCTTGTTCCTCAACAATTGGGAATTGCTGTTCACTCTCATCATTCTAAAGATCAAATTGTTGACATGATTAATGAAAGCTTGTTTAATGTAACTCCTCCAAATGAGCAAACGCAGATTGAATTAGCTAAGTTACAGCTAGCCCTGGAGGAGGCAAAAACTAAGGAGGCTGAATTTCAGGCAAATGCTCGTATTCAGGAGGCACAGATACAGGCACAAATTGAACTTGCCAGGATTCAGGCAGACCATGAGTATCGCATGAAACAAGGTGGAACTGGATCATCTAGCTCTGACGATTTTGATGTGGCTAAAAATGTTAAACTTGTCCCTCCTTTTAATGAATCTGATTTAACAAAGTATTTTCAGTTGTTTGAGAGGGTAGCTACAGATTTAAATTGGCCCAAGGAGTATTGGCCAGTACTCCTTCAAACTGTTCTCACCGGTAAAGCTCAAGTAACTTATGCATCTTTGCCTCAGGATCAATCTGATAATTATGATGTAGTTAAGAGCTTGATTCTTAAGGCCTATGAGCATGTTCCTGAAGCTTATAGAGTAAAATTTAGGACAACTTATAAGCAAGATAAGCAATCCCATGTTGTGTATGCAAAAATCAAAGAAGATCTGTTAGAGCAGTGGTTAAATTCTAAGAATGTGGATTCTGATTTTGGTAAATTTAAGCAGATGATTTTGCTGGAGGACTTCAAGAGGTGTATTTATAAAGATGTAAGCCTATATCTTGATGAGAGAAGAATAGATAATTTGTCTGATGCTGCAGTTTTAGCTGATGAATATGTTCTCACTCACAAAAGATATTCTAGAGGAAAAGGGAAAGCTGAGAGTAAGTACGTTGCCTCTACTCAGAGTACATGTAACAGGAAGGAGAATAAAGATGATGTTTCTCAGGAAGTAAATACCAGCTTCACCTCTAGATTTCAGAAAAGTAAATGTACTTATTGTAGTAAGCTTGGTCATACTACGGAGAAATGTTTCAGGAGACAGCGTGATGTGAACAAAAAGGAGTCTTTAAATATTCAGTCAATTGGTCTAGTGTCCACTCTTGAGAGTTCCCAGAATTCTTTAACTGAGTTAACTGAACCTGCTTTGAGGGGTAACTTAAATTCTCATGCTGGAGCTCCTCTTTTGAGCAGTAACGTGGGTGACAGTCTCAAGAGTTCACATGCTAATTTCCTGTCTGATGGTTTTATCAGTCCTCTGGACAGAAATGACAGGAAATCAGTTAAAATATATCGTGATACAGGTGCCTGCCAATCCCTTATGCTGACCAGTGTTCTAGGCTCTAATGTTAATTCCTCTGATGAAACTGTAATCTTACAAGGTGTAGGGAATAATTACTTCTCTGTCCCTCTGTGCAGAGTGAATTTAGAGTCTGGTTTTGTTAATGGTTCCGTTATGGTTGGGTTGGTTGAGACACTCCCAATGTCAGGTGTAACTTTCTTACTTGGAAATGATATTGGTGGAAGTCAAGTGTGTCCAGCTCCTCAGCTGTCTAGTGAGCCAGTGGCTGCGTCCCAGGATTGTGATGTTCCTGATGTGTTCCCTACATGTGCTGTCACTAGGGCTAAGTCTAAAGTTACTGGTGATTTAGAGGATAAGGATGATGATGATGTTATCCTAGCTGACACTTTTCTTGCTAATTTGGACCACTCACCAGATGAGGCAGTACCCCGTAGTGTTGATAATTTGTCTCGTCAAGAGTTGGTTGAGTTGCAGGTTGCTGACCCTGAGTTGAAAGGTCTAGCTAACTCTGCTTACAGTGAAGAAGAGTCAGCCGGTGCTTCTACTTGTTATTATGTAAAGTCAGGAGTACTTATGAGGAAGTGGAGACCCCCAACAGCATCAGCCGACTGTGAATGGGAGGTTGTACATCAAGTTGTCATCCCTCGTGTTTGTAGGCAGGATATCATTAGAGTGGCTCATGATTCCAGTTTGGCAGGACACCTTGGAGTGAGGAAGACTGTGGCACGCATTTTGAAACACTTCTACTGGCCAGGTATCTTCAGGGATGTTTCCTGGTATTGTAAGTCTTGTCACACCTGTCAAGTTGTGGGGAAGTGTAATCAGACCGAAAAGGTTGCACCTCTAGTTCCCATTCCTCCTTTTGAGGCGCAATTCACCCGTGTGTCGGTGGATATTGTGGGCCCTCTTCCTAAGACTTCTTCAGGATTTTCTTATGTGTTGACCCTGATTGATATGGCTACTCGTTATCCTGAAGCCATTCCACTGAGAAATATCTCAGCAAAGAACGTGGTTAAGGAAATGCTAGGGTTCTTCACAAAGTTTGGTCTGCCCATGGAGGTACAGTCAGACCGGGGAAGTAATTTCATGTCAAACGTTTTCAAGCAGTCTCTGAAAGAGTTGGGCATCACCCAGATCACGTCTTCAGCTTACCATCCCCAGACCCAAGGGGCGTTGGAGAGATATCATCAAACACTCAAATCGATGCTCAAGAAATAATGTTTGGAACATCAGAAAGACTGGGATAAAGGTCTTCCATTTGTTGTATTTGCTGCAAGAGAATCTCCAAATGAATCACTGGGCTTCTCATCCTTTGAACTACTGTTTGGCCATGAAGTAAGAGGACCCCTTAAGCTACTCAAGGAATGCTGGCTGTCGGAGGAAGATGACGTCAACCTGCTGGAGTATGTGATGAAGTTCAAAGAACGGCTGTCCATTGCTTTACAGCTGGCGAGAGAGAATTTAGGAGCTGCTCAGGAGAAGATGAAGACTTGGTATGATAAGAAGTCCAGGTTACGCCACTTTCAGCCAGGAGATCAGGTTTTGATTCTGCTACCGGTGCATGGGCAACCTCTTCAAGCCAAGTTTAGTGGTCCTTATTTCGTGGAGAAGAAACTCAGTGATGTCAACTATGTCATCGCCACACCAGATCGTAGAAAGAACAAGCAACTTTGTCACATCAACATGCTAAAGTTATATCACAGGCGGGACGAAAATAATCCAGTCTGCACTGTAGCTGTTCCACCCGAGTCTGCAAGTGAAGCTCTCCCATGCAGTATGTGCCAGAGTGATAGTTTGGGGAAGAATCCTGATATCATGAATGATCTCCAGACTAAGCTTTCTCATCTACCTCCCAAGGAAAGGCAGGAGTTTTCGGCATTACTGCAGGAGTACCCGCAAGTGTTCCGTGCCACTCCAGGAAGAACCACTGTGTTGATGCATGATGTCGATGTTGGAGACGCAAAGCCAATTAAACTGCCTCCTTACCGTGTGAACCCAGTGAAAGTTCCTCTCATCCAGAAGGAGCTTGGCTACCTGTTGGACCACAAGATGATTGAGCCCTGTCAGAGCGAGTGGAGTTCTCCTGTCACTCTAGTCCCTAAGCCAGGTGGGTCACAGCGGCTTTGCATCGACTACAGACGTGTTAATCAGATAACTAAAACAGACACTTACCCTCTCCCTCGCGTGGAAGATTGCATAGACAAGATCAGAAAGGCTAGGTACATAAGGAAGTTTGATTTGTTAAAGGGATACTGGCAAGTACCTATGACTGAACGTGCTAGGGAGATCTCATGTTTTGTAACACTAGGAAAGAAAATGTTATTGCAGATTGCTTATCTAGACTTTAGACAGATTGTTTTGGAGTAATAAGAAATTTCCTTTGTAAATTTCTTTTTCTTTGTGGGGAGGTGTTACATAGCCTATGATTTCATCATCCTTTGTGTAATTTTAACGCACAGTATGCTGCATGTTTGATCACGAGCGTGTTCTGCCTCAGTAGAGTAAGTCGTTCTTTGTGTTGTTCAGAGCAGGATTTTCAGCTCTTTGTCCCCATGGCTTCATTTGCGCGTCCTTCTTACAAGTTGTATCAAGCTCTGCCGGCCCCTATATAATGAGCTCAGTCTCTACATTATTGTCACTTAGATCTGCTCCTCATTTTGTTCACATCTCTGTCCTCCCCTGTACAGTTATTGTTGTGAGTGTTCAGGAAGTCTCCAACCATCTAGCAGCTGTGTAATTTGAGTATAACTGTTGTTGCATTTTTTCTTGTGCTGTGTAGCATAGGGTTAATTCTTGGGCCTAGTGAGATTTTTTTGTGATTTGTGTAAGGGTTCTTTTTGTCAGTAATTTTTGATAATATTTTGTATCTGTAATAATTTATCTTGCATTAACTGAGCATTACCCAGTGTATTTTCATTTTATCAGGGCTGACTTAGGTAAATTTACTCTTGCTAATTTCGTGTTAATAGAGGCTATTGCAATTAACCTTATATTTAACCTGTTTTTTGCCATTACATTATCCTTATGAGTCCTGAATGTTTTGTTGTTAGTTTGAGCATTAAACTTTAACTTGTAATTTTACCTAACTCTTTTGTTTTGAACCTGGAACTTTACGGGACAGTAGTGACTCTTAGTATTCTCACTTAATGTGTACATTATCTTTCTCTGTTCCGTAACATAATGCAATCTTTGAAATTTTCTAACTCATTACAAAATGTGAACATTATCAGCTGCAGTGTTTTGATGAGTTTTGAGGAAAGTTGCGCAAGTAACATCTGTTAATTTTTAATACGCATTCCAATGACGTACGTGATTCAGCACCTGTAGCTATAACATGCTATACTTGCTAACGACGGGCAAATTTATTCTCCAAAGAGTGACACGTATTAGCCTGAAGTGTATCGTACATGAAAATTTTTTTGTACTAGGAAAGAACATGTATCTTCAAGTACACAGCTTCAGTATTCCACCCGTCACTTTCAGACCAAAGTATATGATTTTTTGTTCATTCAAGGTCTGAAAGCCTAGATATAAGTTATTTCCAAGAAAACTCACAGAAAAAAAAAATTCAGTTCCCACTAACATATGGTTTGGACGCATCGTGTTTAAAAGTCTGTGGATCACAGGCATTGGGAAACAGAGAATGAAGAGAGAAAAGATGGGACGCTGAGTTGATCTAGTGCATAAAATATTGAGAGTATCGATTAAGTCTTTCATTAGAGAATTGGACAGACAAGGGGCAAGTGTGCTGCCCAACTGGTTCTGCCTACTCAGTGCAACGGATGAGGGATGCAAACGGACAGGTCAGAAAAACGTGACCTATAGAGAAGAGAGAGAGGAAAAAAAGGGAAAGTCTGAGGAGAGATAGAGCACCAAGAGACGACGTCAGCAGATTCAATAATGGATACAGGAATGATGGAGCTGGGGAAAAAAGGGGGGGAGAAGAAAATGTCCCAACAGCTTTGAAAACAAAAGCATTTCGAAATTGCAAACCTCCACCAAGGCGGAGGTGTATGCATTGTAGGCATTATTTATCGAGTTAGAGGCAAAAATGTTGAAATTGCCATTATCCCGCAATTGTAAAGAATTTTATGTAAAAAAAATCCTGAATTCTGATCATGATCCAGATCAACACCAAAATCTAAGTGATTGTTCTTTGGGCTATACTCTACCTCTCCAAAAATTTTCAGCAAAATCCGTTCATAACTTTTTGAATAATCCTGCTATCAGACAAAACAAACCAACGCTGGCAAAAACATAACCTCCTTGGTGGAAGTAAATATGCAATAATAATCTTAATACATAGGGAAGAAGACTTGAAAGTTCTTAAAAACTATCGACCAGTCCAGGTCAATCTTTTCTTCATCCTTCATTAAATCTAATGATGTCTTCTCTGGGTGCTCAACCTTTTCTCATAGTTTTCAAAGTTTTTTTCTCACTTCTATAGATATGGCTATAATATCTGTAGAAATTTGGTTTCCTTCAATGCATGGTCTGTCATTTGAGTTGCCTAGATGACCATAGATTTCTTCCACCACTTTGATAATCTCTTCCATGGTATGCATTATTTCATCATTTGGTTTCTTTAAAGCATACATATGACTCCTTTCTGCTCTCTAAACTAATTCCCCAGATTAAGGCTTCGTTTATCTTCTGCATTTTGATTTTCCTCACATCGTGTGTTTTCTTTCTCACTGTCTTTGTAACTATACCGCTTCTGTTATATTTCTACTGGATATTACCTTCAAGTATGTACGTTTCTGCATTAATAGTTTCGTTATGTTTCAGAGTTTACCATTCTTTTGCATTACTGGATTTCTCCTGTTTAACGTTTTGCTTCCCTCAGTATTTTAGTGAAGCTTTCATTCATTTGGTCAGTGCAGAGGCCTTCTTCATTGTTGATGTTTGAAAACCTGTAATGGATACTGATATTTATTCTGCTTCCCTATTACACAACTTAGTTAAGTTAGAAAACTTTGTTCGTATGAGGTTATTTCTTTTTGTTTTTTCCATAAATTAATTTCCAGTACAAACTTAATCATTCCGTGATAGCGACCAACATGTATTTTATTTGACGACTGTGATAGTTTTCACGATATCAAGTCGGATTGTAAATATGAAATCAGTGTCATTTTTACACCATCTGGAGATTTTCAAGGCCATTTTCTTAGTTATGAACAAGATACTGATAATGATATTCAATATAATTTCAGACGTGCTAGACTGTAACTAGTCTAGAGAACAAGGTGGCTTTTGACTACATAAATACAATAAATAATATAACTGGGAAGACAAATGAGTAAGGGAAACCTTTGCTATGACCCTCATTGGTTACAAAAAGCCTTCGACGCATTAAAAAATGACCAGCGCCACAGCAGTATTGAGTGTAACTTGTAGATAAGATGTAGATGAGATCTACTGTAGAATACTGGAAGACATTTGCAGAGCACGAACAGCGAGATTCAAGCTCCATAGAGACAATAAAAAAATATCATAAAAAAGGTATAAGACAGGGCAATACTATCTCACCAAAAATGTTTACTAGATATTTAGAAGTCTTTTGAAAACTTACCTGGAGCTAAATTAGGGGATGTGTATCTGAGTCACTTTGGGTTCGCCAATTACATCATATTACTTCGCGAATCAAGTGGACACCAGCAACTCTTGATACAAGAAATAAACACAAAAAACGTTTGCATAGGACTAAAGATGATTAATATATATATATATATATATATATATATATATATATATATATATATATATATATATATATATACTGTATATATATATATATATATATATATATATATATATATATATATATATATATATATATATATATATATATATATATACTGTATATATAAAAGACGTTTTTATATAACCTGGTTCAGGTAAAGGCAATAGGAGTTAAAAATGAAGTTTTAGAATTTTGTCGATAATTTTGTATATCAAAGGCATATTGCATTGGCTATATGCATTGGCTAAGCCTTCATTCGAACCTGAATTAGACGTATAAAGCTGGGTTGGATAGCGTTTGGTAGACAAAGTACCATATTAAAGGGCATCTTACCATTATGTTTAAAGTGGAATGTTTTTAATCAGTGCGTTTTTCCTGTAATGACTGACGGCTCAGAGACATGGATAATGATTAAACTACTGGAAAGAAAATTAAGAAGAGCCAAGAGAGGTATGGATAGATCACTGAGAGGAAAAATTTTAAGAGATGGGAAAGAATCAGCTTCGATTAGAAAACAAACTGGAGTACAAGATGTAATAAAAAAAATAAAAAAATAAAAGAGAAAATGGCAGGGAACAGGCCATATTTGTGGAAGGCACAACAACAGATGGACAAGGAAACACCATACTAGGTAGTGACTGATTCAAAAAGACCCAGAGCAAGACCAACAATTAGGATATGTTAAAAAAAAAAAAAAAAAGTACGTCAGGAGATTCAGGGCCCCAGACAAAAAAAAAAAAAAAAAAAAAAAAAAAAAAACCAAGCGAGAAAACTGGGTAGGTATCTAGAACTGTGGAATGGAAAGAAATAGCACAAGACTGGGTTACGTGGAAACGTTTGGGAGAGGCCTATGTCCAGGAGCTGAATGTTACGGGCTGCTGCTGCTGCTGATGATGATGATGATAGTGATGATGATTCTATATCCGAGATGACATGCCGTGGCCTCACGTCACCTCATCTAACCTAATCTCTGCTGATCATATATCCTAAAGCATACCATGCCTATACATAGAATGTTAGTCTGGGAGGAACTGCTTTATAAGTAATTGTTAACAATTCATAACACTGAAATTGGCTATACCTCATTTTTAAATTATTACCTTCGCCATCGAAGCTGGAGAAGATTATGTATTCACCTATGCTTCTCAGTTTGTTTGTCTGTCAACAAGGTATTTCTTAAAAAAAATAAAAGTTCTGAATAAATTTCATTGAAGTTTTGTGGGAAGGTGGACCATGGGCCAAGAAATAATTGATTAAATTTTGCGGCGAATTCGGATCCTATGTAATCCATACAATATCTCCACGGATCCATATCCAAAGCCCTTTCAATGGTAATGGCATTGGTCGAGGTATGCGCTCAGTGAGTGTTTTCTAGTTCTACTCTGCACCAAGAATGAGGTAGGATTCAATTACAATTCTTTTGCTGGAGCTTTTTGGTCTTGCTAGTATGTTAGAACTTGTCTAATCAGTGTGGTGATCATTGGATGTTTTGTGCTGTTGGATCATCTTTAAACTATACTTATGCTGTGAGATCCTGGTTTCAGTTTGTCCTATTTAGAATTTAATACAGTTTTGCGTGGAACTCTACATACATCTGAATTAATTGATGGCCTCTACACAAAGAGGGTATCTTGATATGTGTTATCATACTTGAAAGATACAAGTATATTACTGTTATTATTATTTTTTTTTTTTATATGTGAGGTATATACAATATTTTCGTGGAAAGGGAGGACAAGGCTTGTTAGGCAGGACTAGGATTCTGGCCTATTAGTTTACCTCCATAGAAGGGTTTCCTTGCTGTTCACTGATCCCTTAGTCTTCAAACACTTGGTTATAGAGTCTTTCGTTATGGTTGGAAAATGAAAATCCACGTCCCTCTTGTTACAGCACACTCTGCATTTCGAAAACGCCGAGCTGGGATGTGCCCTAGCCCGAGACTCACATAAACTCTGGCGCACTACTTATACGCACTGGCCCAATGCATCAGGCCATGGCATCTTCCAACAGTGTACCTAGATATCCCAACCACCCCAAGATGCTAAACTCCCATGAAGAGCCGTTCACGAGATATAATGGTGCTAAAGGCAGGCCATAAAAACTAGTTGACCTTTCGTAGCCATTATGGTGACCTTGTCCTAGACTTCGAGTGCCCATTTTCGATCTCGGCCAAGATTTCGGCCATATCTTGATACCCTGAAGGTTTCATGTTGATACCTCAAGCCGTTCATGAGATATAATGATGCTAAAGGCGGGCGATAAAAACTAGTTGACCTTTGGAAGCCATTTTGGTGACCTTGCCCTTGCCCCCGAGTGCCCATTTTTGAACTTGGCCAAGATTTTGGCGATATCTTGATACTCTGAAGGCTTCATGTTGATAGCTCAAGCCATTCATGAGATATAATGGGAACACAAACAAACACACACACACACACACACACACACACACACAGGCAAAAACATTATCGCTCCGCCTTCTGAAGGCGGGCGATAACGAATGAGTTATTTTCATTGGGCCAAGACATATTAGCCGTGAAAGCTAGTTTTTCATTGACCCGAACTTACTAGCTAACAAACTAACAAACATACGCACTCACACCTATCTCAGGCGCATTTGCCTGGCGCATCAGCCATGACATCATCGTGCGAGCGATATGTTTTCACTGGGCCAGGACATTTAGTTCGCGGAAGTTCGTTTTACACTGGCCCAGCATCATCAAAGGATGTGCAGATAGTGAGTTACACGAAACCTTCCCCACACCCAGGCGTCAAATGCATGAATAAGGGACTTGAAACCTACTTAAATCTAAAATTTATCCCAAGCCGAATCTAAGGTTCATACGCTGGCCTTACCTAAAGTATCTAACTTAACAAAACAAAATAGCCTAACCCGACCAAAAATAGCCTAACCGCACAACAAGATCAAACCTAACCTAACTTAACGGAACCAAGCCAGATCTAACATGAGCCAGTCTGTACTAACTTTTTAAAATCATAACCTAGCCTAACCTAACCTGATCTCACCAGTGGTAACAACAAAACATGCCAAAAAATAAAATATGTTAGATTAGGAGAATATTTTTGCATTATTTATAAGTTTGCATTAAATTATGTACATAAAGTGGAAAGCCAGGAGCATAAATTTTCACCGCCACATTACGTTCGACGTAATCAGATGTAGCCTACGTTTGTAATCTACAAATGGGCTTGCCGTGGTGCAATTACTCGATCCTCGATCTATATGCATATCTATCCAGCAAAGTGCGTGTATTTATGATAATACACACTCAACTAAATATGCATTATTGAAATTTTGGAAGAAATAGTAAGACAAACAAGTGATTAACTTCTGACGGTGGTGGCCTTCGTACCAGTCACCTCAACCTTTAGGCCTATCCCAAACCATGACCGTGTGTGTGTGTGTGTGTGTGTGTGTGTGTGTGTTAGCAAAAAATGTGGGGGGAAAGTGCCCATTGCTCGTATATGGCGAGAAATACGGTAGGCTGGGTTCTAAGGAAAATTTAGGTTAGTCCTAGATAACTAACGACTGATAGGGTAATTTGATGACGTCCGTCTGTCCTTGGCTCACCGATATCGGTCGTTTCTTTCTAAACATTGTTTTCCACCAATGTTGCAACTGTTTGCTACCGTAATAATAATACAAATATGGAAAATAAATTTAAGGATTAAAAGTTATTTGGTAAGGTCTTGCTGCTCAAGTTAAATCGTACATTTACCTCAACGAGTCTACAATTAAGTTCAAGAATAGCAGCTGGTCGAGGGTTCGATGAGGTAGGTGTACTCAGAAACAGATTAATTTTTTTCGCTTCTAGTGCCCTTTTCATCGCTTTCTCTTAACCTTATCATGCCTATGTGTTTCTGGTACTTACCATAAGAGCAACCATGTATTCAGTGGTTCAGTGGTTCTTAACCTTTTTAAGCGCCAGTATCCCTTGTAATTTCAGAATATTTTCCCGTACCCCCTGTCAAAAATTACAATAAAATCACATTAATTTTTTTTTTTTTTTTTTTGACAGCCGAAAACGAGAGAGGCGAAGTGCATAAAAGTCACAGTTATGGTTAATAATTTGGATTTATTATTTTATGAAAACGACAAACATAATGCGTATGGTTTTCTGAAAAAAAACATTCTCATAGTATATTAGTAAAAAATAAACTTTTGAAGTACAACCATACTATACAGTGACAGTTGCAATGGTAAGTGCTGTCACAGATGCCCTTATGTTTCATCCACTCATCTCATTAATAATAGCTGATAACTACGGAACAACTGTCGTAACTACAGATCAGTATTAAAAGAACTCTCGCACATAGTAAATGCAGCGATTTAAGCACATTCAATTGTTTGTTAAGTACATGGCATGACTTTGTTGCGACTCTACACACTGAAACATTGCCAGTGTGTGTGTGTTTTTTTTTTTTTTTTTTTTTTTTTTTTACGAATGACCGTGCTGAAACGAGTATCCTTTTTTTAATGGTCACACGCATATCGTCACTTGCATCCAAACCGTTCGTTGCCTTTGTTCTTATGCAGGTGGTTGTAAATGGTACGAGGACCTCCTGAACTTTCTCTGCTAACTGGGGGAACGTGTCGAGTTCTGCACACCAGAAGATATATTGGTGCATTGAATCAAACTACATTTGAATTTTTCCACTGGCTTTAACCCCTATTAGGTCATCCTTCATTGTGTCATTATTATCCATGGGATTCAGGTTGAAAAGAAATGGCTCCTGGATCCATCCCTGTGCATCAGAAAACTCTCCATGGTGAAAGTATCCTTGGAAGGACTGACCCAGAACCTGCAAGCATTCATTTATTTCTGTCACGGTGGTTATTATTATTATTTTTATTATTATTATTATTATTATTATTTGATGCATTAGCAGCTTCACCAAGTTTGGGAAAGTTTGCAAAGTTTCCATTCTCATTGCGTTTCCAAATTCATGTGTGAAGGTAGACACATTATGCCATGCTGTGATCATGTTCATACCTGTTCCTTGGATGGAGGTGTTCGATATCTCTGCCAGGTACGCGAGAAACAAAATGAGCTTCCTATTTTCAAAGCGATCAGCTATGTCACTGTTCTGCTTTCTAGGAAACTACTTGATTTCTTTGTGCAGTTCAAACACACAAGTAAGCACTCGGCCACGGTAGAGCCACCTACCTCACTTCCGTGTGGTAAAGAACACAATGTTCAGCTCCAGTTTCCTGACAAAACACTTTGAAGAGATGGTGATTCACATCCCGTCATCTGATGAAATTGACTGCATGCACAAAATGCAAGTGAATGACGATGTAACAAACAGTGCGAGACAGTTACGTGGGGCACATCCTTTTTCACAAGGGCAGCAAAACATGATTTGTTACCTTGCATGGCGAGGGCTCCATCAGTGCAAAGTGACCCACACATGTCAAGTCATTCCATGCTTCAAGAAATCTTTCACGAGACTGAACACATCAATTGTTTTTGTAGTTGTGGTCAAAACACGAATTGTTCCACTACTTCTTTCTCCTTTCATTTACTGCACAAATATAAGTAAGTAATTACATAAACAGACGTCGGTTGGCTCATCTAACTCACTTTGATAGGACTAACTTTGATACTTGCGATCACCTGCTGCAAGATATCCCGACTCATGTCACGATCTTAGAACAGATAGAGTACATGTCGAAGTTTCCTTTGTGCCTTGGCACGAAACATTGTTATTGAAATTTCTAATGCACAAGGTTCCGATTGTTCTCAGAAATTGTTTTTTTTTTTTTTCGGCTCAGAAATATGTAACTTGGTAAGATGCTTGCAACAATGGCTTCTCTATCAGTACAAATCCTTGCAATGGCTGGGTACCGCCACAATAAAATCGCGCCCTCTTGATTTTCAAGGTTTCTAAATCATTCCCAGAATTTGTACCCCCATGCTAATTGGTAAAATGCTCATTAAGTCTTGAAGGTTTGATTTTTGCATCTGTAAATAGCGTAGTGCATAGTATACACTTCAGTCTCTGAGCTCCACCATTTTCTGTCGAACAGGTGAAACGATAACGGACATAATCGTCACTCCACTTGCGCTTCTTAGACATGGTCACTTAGATCTCGACCTCACTATTAACCGGAAAGATGTAAGATTAAATAGTACTTGACCTTCTCTGCACGATAACAGAACACACAATGTTACACAATGTAATAAAGTTATAAATATGGATAAGAGACAGTAGAACGTGGTATTTTTTTTAATTGTTTAATAAATGAAAAATAAAACCAAATTTAATATACACCACACTGTTACATTATCTTAACCATACAAACTCAACACTGCAACAATACGAACCCGCTACCCCGAGATGCATTATACGACTGGGCCAAATGTCGAACTTCACTGGAACAGAGCCAGAGGTATAACTGAACACCACTGTACAAGAAAAGGTAACAATGTACGAAACACTTAAACTATAAGCCGGGAAACATATAAAGTTACATCACAGTAAGAAAACAGTATAAAATTAAATACTACTTTGATTAAAAATATAATATTATTTAAAATTTTAGGATTTCATTAAACCATTCACAATTTGTAAAAACATGTATTTTCAAAATCTTTCCGCAATGCAAGTACTGTACAGTACTGAACTAACACCACGTCTTGTACCCCCAACCCTGAGGTTTCGTACCCCCAGGGGATATGTGTACCCCTGGTTAAGAACCACTAGTCGAAATTGTCGCAAGAGGTACATTTTGGAAATGCACTTGGGATGCCTGGTACCACTTATGATAAATCCCATAAGATCTGCTTATTTGTTTTCGTGCAATTGCGTTGTCACAAACCATACTTGATTCCAGTTATGCAGAATGACCAAGGGATCACTGAATTTTGACACTAAGTTACTGTGTAGAGTGGATATTTATGTTTTTACCTATGTTCTTGCAATTCTTCAATTATCCCTCAAATGGAGAGAGATGTGAGCTGACGTCTGATGTATGCTCGATGAACACCAAGGAGTGACATGAGTTACCACTTTCATGCTCCCACCACCACTTGAAAGGCCCATCTATTATTTTGCTCCCCAGAGGCTCGGGTATGATCACCATCTCAGGGAGAGTCACCACAAGTCTCCTGGTAGCTCTCTTGTGGTAAACAACGATATTTCAAGTCAACCATGTCCTATCCATCTCCGGGAACACAAATTTGCGAGCCAAACATACTGGGTGGTGAGACATAGCCATGGAATAGCCAGCTAGCCGTATATACTGAGTACTGAGTCACAGATGTACTCGATGAAAAAAAAAACACGTTCAAAAGTACTGACCAGGATATTTAATTTATGGTTTATGAATATATGAAATTCTGGGACTCTTGTTAGAACATCTAAAAAACTAATACATGGACTTAATGCAAAGTGGTGTCCACACTGAATCTGGCGAAGGGCACAAGATATATGTGGTAGCATTGACCCTTCAAGTTAATGAGACGTTCAATTGTATTTTCTGAGAAGAAGAATATGGTTATGAGAGTTATTGACGAAGCACATTACTGTAGATGATAGTCCTTTATGAACCTATCGTATTTCCATACATACCAGATGATACTAGGGAGACTGGACTTGTCCCAGATCCTACCAAGGCTTGAAAAATACTTGAAAAACAGACAGCAGCCATGCTGGACCCAGTCTCAAAAGTAGAATACTATGCCAGAAATTTGTTAAGTCCACTCCCAGACTTACACCCACGAAAGTCTTTGAACTTTCATGCAGTTTCAAGCAAATTACTAAGATGAGAATATTTTACTTAAATGTGAGAAAAAAAGGAGTATTTCAAGGAAGTAGATACTGCAGCTGCCCTTTAACCACTCTAATCTTTAGTTGTTAGGGTGTTACTGAACAGGATAAAAAAGTCATCACCCTTATTTCATAAATACAAAACAATTTTATTACCCAAATGATGTAAGAAACAGCATAGTTTTACAATGGGCGGCAAGCTGCTGGCGCAGCTGTTCAGCAACTCCTCACACAGCTGCTCTGTACTTCTCATATCTCACTCTGAAAATACTTCAGAAGTCGATGTACTAACGCAAAACGGGTGTAGGAGAAGGAAAATCTCCAGGCTGGAGGACACGGTCATGCCGCTTAAGAGGTCATAAACAGAGACAGACAGACAGAGAACGTCTCTGCCTTTAGTAGCGCTCGACCTCCCCTCAGGTACCCTTATAATAAAGCATTTTAAACTGTCTATGATATTTCCTTTTAGGAATGATGATAAAAACCACAAAATATATAGGAATTCATTGGCATTATATCGGTGTTTAGTGTCATCGTTCAACTGATGAAAATAAATACTGAATCGATATAAAGAATACGTATCTTGGTAAAAATTTGTAAAACATGGGATATTATGGTGTGAGGAGTTAAAATATTATTGGTATATTTTTCAACCTTTACACCAGATCATCATCCTATTTTTTTTTTTTTTTTTTTTTAGTGATGACAAATTGGAATGTAATAAATGAGAAAGTGTAGAGAATCACTACTGAGGTATTCAGACAAATAGTTCAAAATGATCTTGGGCCAAAAAATACTTAAACAAAGGTGAATGTTTTTACAAAAACATGGAAGGGATAAAGTACAGCCAATGCACAAGCAATTTCCTCCCTAAACTTGCTTTTGTTTACCACAGAACTCAGTGACCCTTAACCCTTTTTAGGGCACTTGCCTTTTTTTGCAGAATTTTCCAAAACCCTCTTAATATGTTAAACTTCAAGTGTTTCTAAGACATTTTTACTCTTGTGAACTTTTTGAAAATTTTTTGGTTTATATAGCCAAAATGGCCGCAGAACAAAAATCCCGTCCGGGCCACTTGCCACTCTCATAGGGAAGGACGTTCATCCCAGCTGGGCTTTCTGGCCCAATTCACTGGAAAGGGCAGTCATCCCTTCTGGGCTATTTTGCCCACCATGAGACCAGATTCGGATATTTTATTGAAGCCTTTCTGTCCAATGCAAACCAAGCAAAATACCTTTAAATAATGTTAAAATTATGAAGTCAGGCAAACTCAAGATGATTGGGTAACAATTTGTAAAGAATGACATGGGATAAAACATTGTCAATACTGTACTACAATTTTTTACCAAAAAAATACAAAAGTACAAAAACAGACATATTCTAAAACATGACAAATGGGCTAGGTAGTGTCTTTGCTGTTGTCATGGAATGCCGCAAAGCAGTTTTTGCTTTCAGTCAAGCAGAGCGCAACGTTGCAGATGCAGCACATCCACTCTGAAGTGATGAATTGCTCCCTTCTTGGAGCAGCACTTGCAGGTCTGCCTCATCTTGGTGCTGACTGGAAAGTGGTTTGTTGCAGCTGTGGAGTTGTGTCGATCCTGGGGTGACAGAGGTTGGCATCTTTGGCCTCTACAGGGAAGGGTTACTGGAGAGAATGATGCTTCTCTTCCCTGACGGGATGCCCTTGCTACCTCCATTTTCTGCAGCTTGGCAAATTTCGATATTGCAAGGTGAAATAACTTCAGCGGCATGGCGTCGGTATTGTGTGTTGCACACTCACGTTTGTAGACAAGCCAGGCATTTGTGACACACATCGAGGCATACCCAAAAAGTTTCAGGTACCAACGCTTGGATCTAGCAGGTGTTTTGAAGAGAATGTTTCAGCATATCACTCTTGTCAATCCTTCCCATAAAGCTGTTGTACTTGTTGATGATGCTGGGACATGGGACATCCCATTTCTCCTTCCACTTGCTGTCCCACCGCTTGACATGACCAAGTGGCTCCACCCCAGTGTCAGTGGAAATGATGGTGACAGGCTTGCTGTCCTTCCACGTTGGGACAAGCACCCCATCTGCTGTACAGAAGTACATAGTCCCTCTTTCAACAGATGCCTTCTGGAGTTCTTTTCCAGAAGGCTGGTCAGGGTAGCCGATCCTGTCATCCCTTGCTGTTCCCATGTAACGACAGTGGAAGCGGTCCCTCAAATACTCGGCAAGACTAATGCTGGCGAAGTTGTCTGCATAAATGACAGTCCTCTCAGGATGCCGTTGAGTCCTAGTAAGGGCAGTGAAGAGTCTGGAGGATAGGTTCATTGCTTCCTTTTCCTTACTGAGCTTGGTCTTGTGGCTAGAAAATGTTGATACTCCTTGATACATAATGATGTCATGGATGACACCATCAACACTAGCCCTGCAGAATAGCTTATAGCCCCACTTGTCATGCTTGTTTTTTATATACTGTCAAAGGTTGCTAACTCTGGTGCAGTTATAAGCAACCATCACCTCACCCACACTCTGTTCATGAGCCTCAGGAATCGTCAGAAACCTCTTGGTGATGACATTGAAGATGGGTAGGATCTTGAAGAACCGGTCCACACTCGCGTGTGCTAGCTCATTTCCAATGAAGTGGATGAGACCTCTGAGGAGGCAGATGCACTTCGAGGACATGTAGTTTACCACAAGGGGACATCTAGTTTCCATAGCCCAGTAGTCATCAATGGCAGGAAGATGAACCACGCCCATGTACAACAGGATTCCAATGAAGACAAGGGTTTCGTTCCTGTCCATTCTACGTCAGGAGGAGCGACACTTTTTCCTGCCCTTCCTCCCATCAAACGAGCAGCTTGGTATCTGGGAAAGAAAAAAATAACTATTATTATTATGCAGCCATGACCAACAGACATCTGACACACCTTCTAATCATCATTCACCGTCCTAAAAATTATTCATCACTTTCATCACTTCACCCAAATAATGAAGTTTAGGCCTAGTATCACACTCCACAACAAAATAAAAATGATATTGTGCATTCCCAACTACTCTAAACTAATAAAACATTCGTAAACCACCCGTAGTGGATGTCATAATCATCACCATCAAATTCATATTCATCACTTTCACCATCAGTACAGAATGTAGTCATCATCAGAGTCATTAACCTATCACAAAATACTGGGAGAAATGTTTCTGTTGCACATTTTCAACACTGGAATAGTAAAACCTGCCATATGGAGTCACAAATCATCATCATCACCATCATCATGAAGTCATAAAATGTGGAAAATATCATCACAAGTATCATCAAAATTCACAGTAATTCATGGCATAGTGACATACAATGGTTTTATGAATAACACTGAAGCTTATTTGGACGTCACTATCATTGCCATCACCATCACTATCACTTGAAAAAAAATGTTAACAGGCCAAATATCCCATAGGGGATGAGCGGCGTTTCTGGTAATGGTGGCAATGATCCCGTGTGGGCTCTATACTTCATTTCATTACATCTTTCTCCCATTCCCTCCAATTTGACTTCACTATCCTTTTTATCAGGATGTAGTACAACTATTCATCTAGCGCTGTTGCAAAAATTATGAGCTTACCTCCGTGGGTGTGGGTGCAGGGAGCCTGGATAGCATAGCAATATGGGGCCCATCCAGACACTTTTGCCGCTTCGTCGAAACTGCGTTGTTCACCAGGCTCTGGACGACTTCCCTCCTGGCCTACTGGACTGTGATTGGCTCTGAACACAGCCGAGGAGTGCTGTTATTGGCTGAAAATGACATCATGCTTTTTTCGCGCCGAGTCGGTGCACCATGTGAATTAGAACTAGGTGATTTAAGTATCCCAAATGGGATACCTGCTCGTAAAAGGGTTAACCCATTAACCGCGGGGCGTCACTTTCATGACGCTTGGGAGCAAGGGATCATACCACGGGGCGTCGCTTTTGTGATTCTGTGTTATTTTGAATTCACCCGGGCTTCCAAGTGGGGGCTTGTATCATCTATCAGTACTGCCAATGTCCAACACTAGTCAGCACTCCTAATCTCATCTGTACTCCCATCCATTGTTGACAATTTAGCCATTTCTCCCCGTTCTTGACTCCCCTCCCTACCCCCCCTCCATTACCCTATCCTCTCGCCTGCCCGGCCATGCTACGCTAAGTAAATCTTCCCTGGAATTTTTCAATGATTTCATCCATTGAAATAAGCCCTATGTCCTATTCTTATACCAAATAATATATACAAGAAAGAAATAAGGTAAGTGAGAGTGCCATACACCTGGAATTGGCTAATTATCACCTGACACCTCACGCACACTCGTTCGCTAATTTTCGCTGTTTTTTTTCCCCTTGAAATATGCCATATAATCTATTTTCGTAATAAATATACATGTAAGGAGGGAAGGGAGAAGCCTAAGTGATATTTACATTCACCTGGAACTACCTAATTTATAATGTATTGTCTAGATTTCCTGCCAATCATATCAGAGCTAGACAAAGCTGTTTCAAGATATAACATTGGTAGCTCTGAATATATATCTCCTAAGTAGGCCTCTAATCTATTTTCGTAATAAATATACATGTAAGGAGGGAAGGGAGAAGCCTAAGTGATATTTACATTCACCTGGAACTACCAAATTTATAATGTATTGTCTAGATTTCCTGCCAATCATATCAGTGCTAGACTTAGCTGTTTCAAGAAGTAATATTGGTAACTCTGAATAACCCCTAGCAGGCCTCCACGCTGGTCCTCCGTTATCAGTTCATTCTCATCTTCCGAAGCGAGAGTACGTATGTTTCTTCTTGCTGACTTCAAGGCCTTTTTTCACCCCCATGCAAATGGCTCTGTGACCTTTACCCCCTACTAAACCTCGTGTGGAAAGAGGTAAAGGGCTGACAATTGATAAAAGAGTGACTACGATCTTTCTATTGAGTAAAACAGTGCAAGTGGAATTGTAAATAATGTGTAAATAATGTGTAAACAGCAAGTGAAAGTAATGAATGTAAATATACGTGAACAATGGAAAATAGTTTTATAAGTTATTTCAAGTGACAGTGCACAACACAGTGTAAATAAAATAGAAATGTAAATAACGTAAATAAAATAGAAATGTAAATGAGTAGTATTATAAGAATACGAGTATATACCCTAGGAGTAATGAAAGTGAAAGTTTCACTTTAGCATGTCTGAATGCTATGAGTTATGAGAGTGAAGATGAAAGTGACATTCACTCTCAATGCCAGTATACAGGACGAGAAAGTGAATGCTACATATTTTACTGAAAGAAATTGAATCCCTACAGTGACAATAAACTAATACTACTGAAGGAAACTTATGGATAAAGACTGTAGATATATATAAGTGTTATATAGTAATAGAAATATAAAGTGTGAGGGGTTTTATGAATAATAAATGACAGACTACCAAGAGCGAACTAGTGCCAGTGCGACGATCAGACGCGCTCGTAATTTCCATTGCTTTCACAGTGTTTTTTTTTTTGAGTATGGATCCCAAACTACTTGAAAATTGTAGAATAGTGTTATAGTGTTTGTATCTGGCTGTGGTAATCATATTACGGGTTGTCGGGAAGTGTAAAGTGGAGACTTCGTTACCCTACTTCAGAGGTCTCCACAAGTCCTACGGTAACAGACGAAGGCTCAACAATCATTCCAGGAGAAAGCTGAAGGTATGTGCCATAAGCCTATGTAATTTTATTATTCTAGGCCTAATAACTGATTTTTGGCAAATATTTTTTGAGAGTCTGTCGGAGCCCAAATAACCCCGCGGCACACGCAAGTCATTGGTAAACAAGCCCGCGGTGTAGGGGTTAAGCTTGTGTCCCACTCTCAGGAACTTTCCCACGACACGCCACGATCTTCATGTCTTCGTGTGTCGCCGCATGTCATCATGAGTAACGTGGCATGACTTAGCAATGACGTAGCGCTGAAGTGGAGAACTTGGTTGTTCTTTTCGGTTGTTGGTGCGCTACGACCATTTTTAGAATGTTCAAAAATTGTCAGCATGGGTGCCGACAAGTAGGAGAACGTGACATGTCGTGATGGTAATGTCATTTGTCTTAGCTGTGACTTAGCGTGTCTTACCGTGTCTTAGCTTGTCATAGGGTGTCGTAGCTTGTCGTTAGGTGTGACTTGACGTGTCGTAGCAAGAACTTGGAGATCGGATCCTGAAGACCTGCTATGGCACACGAAGTTATACCAACGACAGGCAAAGTTGTATTTAAGACGAACTTTGACAACTTATGGCACGCTACGTGGCGATATCTTGGCGTGACGTGGAGTCAAAGTGACCGTTATTTTTTATCTGAAGGGTGATCGTAGTGTGTTGTCAGGATAACGTGAGACTTCCGTAGTGTGTCGTGGGATGTCGGAACAATGTCTTTTTGTGTCTTTGCACTAACGTGACTGTCGTGAAGTGGCCGTTTAGGCCTTCCGTTTGAGGTATGATCATGGGATTTTACCAAGATCATACCTCGAGGGTAAGATCGTGGAGCTCGGTTCCGTTCTCGTTGATGAACTTGAATATGGGACACAGGCCTTAGATACATATCACAGGGATGTCATACTCGGAGCTTCCTAGGGTGCCTGTTTCCTTTCCCTGAGTAAACTGCCAGACGAGGCAAGTAATGCACGCTCAGAAGACTGAATTGAGCCTCAACTAAGAAACCTCATACAATCCCATTCACTATTCATACTCTCCACTAATATACTACCACTTATACAACAGTTTCTTAGTGGAACTAGACAATTCCTTTAATATGTTGTATATAATTTGCTCAAGTTTCACAACTTTGGTGCACTGCCATTCCCACTGGACATTACCCAACTTGACTGCATTGAAGACATGGAATCTACATTGAGCCATCATAAAGCATCGTGACAGAAAACTTGCAGGAACAAAATTAAGCAACTGAAGCCTTATAACTGTTAAAAAAAGTAAAGCTGAAGCTTCACTGTCTCAGCCGAGTCCAGTGAAAATAAGACGCTCAGTTGGGTCTGTCACTGGTGAACAATGTGAAGTGTGCATTTTTGGTGATTCTACAGCAGGCTCTGATGGTCTCCACTAAGCTTGGACATTAGAATTGGACGTCAAAGTTCAAAAGTATGATGCTGAGCTACTGTAAATGACACTAGGCTGATGAGCAAATTAGGTTGTGGTGATTTAACAAGTGTGGTTGATTTTTAATTGGTAGCTCTAGGTGTTGTATTTCTTGTGCTATGATTTATTGAATAAAGCAACTTTTGCAAAGAAAAAAAAATCACTCAGGAAGGGTTCAGCTTGCTACACCCCGAGCTTTAAGGGCTGAAAAACTAGAGGCCATTTCCAGAAGAAAGACAGGCTGATGCAGACTGTTCCAGAGTTGACTAGTTCTGTATGTATTGGATTCAGAACACTAGTTCACCCTTGCATTAGGGTGACAGAGAGAAGAGATGTGTGAATGTGTTAGCAATTGGATTGTTGTGTGCTCAACTGATTAGGACAGTGATGGAAATATAGAACTATGAAAAACGGTAGGAGAGACAGAAAGAGAGAGAGTCAGTGATGGTGGAGGAGGTGAGGGGACAGAAAATGTGTTACTCAGTCAGCTAATATTTTTAGATGCGGTAGCATCTTTTGGAGTCTCTCTCTCTCTCTCTCTCTCTCTCTCTCTCTCTCTCGGAAGGAATATGCTTAGCTCTGCAGACCAGGAGGAGCCCAATATTAAGGCTGTGATGTTTCCACAGGTGTCCAGTCTGTAGGCTTGTCGAAACTTTGCATCTATATTTGCAAAGAAAAGCTGAAGATGCTACAGTATGATCCCTTAAGCTTCCCCACTTCCTTCAGAAGTGGGCATCATGATTAGTGTAACTGAGGTTAGTGAAAAATTTACAACTTTCAACCACTAAACTTAAGGTTAGTAAAATACTCTGAAGACACAAATTATCCTATGATTTTTTAAGCTGTAGCTGAATGAAATATCAAAGTCTTCAGGTGTACTTCATTAAACATTAACTGGATGCCACAGGAGCTGTAACAAGCCCACAAAGTTCGCATATTTAGAAACAGTAAGATATCACATACTGGAATTTGCCATTCAGTTACCTTTACATCCTTGTTTTGATTTTTTTTACCATTATTGGAGCCAAATTTGTCAGATACTTAAATACAACATGGATTTAACCCCTCCGTGGCCGTGCCTCTGGGAATTTCTGGCTCCTCTTGCCGGTGCCGGGACCACTTTTTCATGTTTCGAAAATCGAATTTTTGTCTTTACCAACTCGAAGACAATCGTCTTGCTCACCTGACAATGTATTTTTTAGCTTCCCAAACTTATCCTGTGCTTCATAATGAATGCGGAAAATTTTGCAAGATGACCACGTGCACGCCTGTGAAAAATAAGAACGAGTGACAAAACATCACCCGAAGAAATATCCTTATTTTCACCCTTCAAAAAATCCTTACTTTCACCCTTCCAAAAAATTCGGTGCTGCTGAAATGGTCTGAAATTACTAGATACATGAGTTATGAATAGAATCAGAACATAATATAAGGGATTTTACATAATGAATAATTATGATTTTTTTCCACAATTTTTTTGTTAATGTGTTTGTGAAGGTAACAAGTTATTGTTGTGGTTTGGGTGGCGTAGCGTGTGTAAAAATAGAGCCGAAAGATGATATTTTTAGACTCAAGGGTGTTCCTTTGCGGGTATAGGCTGAGCCGCAGCAGCTGAAGCTCGAAATTACCCTCGATTAGCACTTCGCCCGAGGGGATTAGAATATACGGAAGGGAAGGTTTTACATCCATCTCTTCACCACGAGAACACCTCAAATGTTGCTGAAATGCTTGGGCGAAATAAGAAATATGTAAAATTAAGAAATTCAGTACATGATGTGTACATATAAATAAAAGCATAAATCTTTTCCCTCTTCTTATGTTTATAATGTTTATTCTTTTGCAGAGTATTTTGTTTTAACTGTGGGTGGTATAATGCGTATGGAAAGAGGGGAGAAGATGCTATTTTTAGTCTGTTTCTAGATAATGGGTGCTGCTGTGTGTGTATAGGCTGAACCGTCACGACAAAGATTCGATTCGACCCGAGATAGCACCTTGCACAAGGGAATTAGTGTGAAGGGAAGGGAAGGGTTTTACATCCATATATTCATCACGAGAATACCTTATATGTTGCTTTACTGCTTGTGCGAAACAAGTAATATGTGAAACGAACAAATTCGGTACATAATATAGTTACTTACAAACAAAAAATATCATAGTTTTTAATGTTTTCCATTGTTTTGGTTGTAATTATTCATGTTTGTATTTTTTTTTTTTTACTGAAGGTGGTACAATGCATGTAGAGAGAAGGATGCTATTTTTAGTCTGTTTCAAGCTAATGGGTGCTGCTGTGTGCGTGTATAAGCTGAATCGTCGGCCAAGATTTGATACGACCCAAATTTAGCATCTCGTACGAGGAAAGTTTATATCCCTATATTAATCATATGTTGCTGAAATGCCTGTGCAAAACAAAAACTATTTAAAATGAACAAATTCAGTACCTATATGATAAAGCATATGTACTTATGAATGAAAATATAATTATGAATGTTTTTTCGCCTTTTTTGTTTGGTGTGTTTTTTTTTTTTACTCTGGGTTGTATATTGCGTTTGGAACGAGAGGAGAACGAAAGAAAGGAGAAAGATAATGGATGCAACTGTGTAGGGACAACCCTCGCGGTTAAAAAACAATAAGACCAAAGATAAACATGTGAGCTGGGGAAGGAGGGATAAGGGATGATGAGTTTGTAAGTTCTAGCTGTAAGTACAATAAACAATGAATATAAATAATTTTCCTGCAAATACAAAAACAAAAGGTAAACAGTACAATAAAAAATAATGACATAAATAAGTAAAGGATATAAACAAGTTATCTTTTATGCTGGTAGGGTTGTGGGTTGTGGATAGAGTGGGCAGAGCAAGCGAGCGATGCCGATACTTATTTCTCTCCCCTCTCTTCCTAGGTCAAAAGCAAACACCGATAAGTAGTCACTGTCTGGGAAACACACTATCTTTTTTTGATTTACTTGCTTTCTTATTCTTAATTACACTAAAACCTGAGTGGAGCAAAACACGAACGTCCACTAATGAATGATTCACGAGATGTACTGACAACCTGAATGGTTTGGAGAGTACAGTAAGTCTTTGTCAACAGTCTCTCAGACCATCATTTCTTTCCCAAAATGTCCGCAGTTTTTTATAGATAGCGTTGCATCGACGCCAATAGCCACATTACGATAAAGCATCGTTCGACACTGGCGGCTATTTAGGGTTTAGAAATATTTGAAGTTTTGTGATGAACTTCATGTATAAATTTAGCAAAACATAAACCTGTTTTCTGTATTACCGGTATTTCAGCAAAATTACAAACCTATAGGAAGAAAGAAATTCCACTACGAGGTCTTTCATTTTTAGCTGCACCCATCAAGGCAACCAAGTATGGTGTTTATCTCTGTTTCACTTCCTCATTCATCCACTCACTCACTTGCTGAGTTATTGTACTTTCTTGAAGATGAGAGTCCAGGCATAATGGGAGAAGTGGCAGGAAAATGAAATTTTCCAGAGCGATAGATATCCCCCCACCGAGGGGAGGAGGCTCCTATGTGTCCCATCAATAATCATTTTGCACACCAATTTTTTTCCCAAAGAACAAGAAATTTTGCACATTGGTAGGGCTTCACTTGCTCCAGGGTACAAGCTTGGTGAGATCCCTGAGTGCCAGTTTTTACACACTGCCATTTTTTAAAACTGAAAATACTATATTCTGCTGGTTGACAGATGTTCACAACGACGTATGAGGAAGGACTGAGCTACCTAGTCGCACTTCATGGGGGAGGAGGTGGTCCCTAGGGGCTCAGGCAAAGCTATTATGCACAACCAGAATTTTAAACTAAGGAACATGTAATCTGGTATATTGGTAGGAATTTATTCCAGCCATGCTTTAGACAGGATGGGACTCCTTATGGTCACCTCCCGATGGCAAGGAGGGTGTCCCGCATGGGGGACAATGTCTTTTTTTTTTTTTTTTTACCCAAGAACATCAAATTTACACAATAGTAAATCTTTACTGGGCCCACATTTTAGGCAGAGTGAAACCCCCAAAGACTATCACCCCACCGGGGTGGGGAGCTGCCATAGTTGGTCCTGGCCAGTCCCTTTATTCATAGTCGTGGTTTATAACCTAGAAAAACGAAATTTTGCATACTGGTAAACGTTCACCTTGGTTGCATTTTACAGGGTGGGACCACCAGTTGTACCCGCCTCCCCCACCACACTGCTGGGACAATGCCATAGTCCTTATGTAGGCACAATTAATATGTACAGTTGCAGACCTTCAGAATTTTAATATGTGGGACTCCCTGGTGTCACACCTCCACCTCTTTCATAAATAATTTTTTCCCCTCATAATAATGGAGAGGTAGTTGCGGCTGTCAAAGGCCTCCTCTGCCTTCTTAATATGCTATTGATAGTGTTACCATAAGGTCATTCCTTCAGATTTTATCAGTGCATGGTTTATATGGCAGTCTTTTAGCATATCCAAAACTGATCTAAGGTATGTGATCAAATACCCGGATGAGATGGAAAAGAACCATTCTGGTCAGTTGTTTTGAGAAGTGTTATAGAGTTCAGTGTTCTGCCATATTTTGTTATTCAATACACAAATTATGTTGTTGGAGATTCTCTTGAAATATACTTAGAGACTGATGATACAGAAACAAGTAACACATACGGTACATATGCACAAAGGGAGTTAACTGAATGTAATATCTGGTAGGCTGTTTCATTCGACCTAAATATGCCAGACCGATTTCATTACTAATCACTGGGGCTTTGAAGAGTGCTTGCATCCCTCTTCCACTAAGGCGGCACCTATAACCAGTCTGGAAACACGCTCTCCATTCTTCTGTTGAGATGACTGATGCAGGAGTTAACCAATACTCTCAGTCGTTTTAAGTATGCACAGTTCAACTATGAATGTTTTTCTCATTCTATTTCTCTTTTCCTATGGCTTATTGTCTTTTAAATGCAATGTGTCAAGGCATGTCAAAGTCAACAAATTTTGAATTTGACCTTCAGTTATTTATTAATTTTTTTCTTGGATGAAATAACTTATTTAGGCTTCCACTACTTGGATGTTGTACTTGAAAAAAATGAAAAGTGTGCTAAATATAATCATTAGATATGAAAGAGCCACGGGTCAAATTTTACACGTTGCCCTCATCTGATTTTCGACTTTTCGTTAACATTTTCTAGTAGAATTGGTCATTCTAAGAATCTTTTCTTCTATGACATTTCTCTCGCAAATTGATAATAAACGAGTTACACGCGATTTACTTTCACAATCACAGGTGGTATTTTTTCGTATTTACACCCAACTCACTGACAACAAAAATGGCTAACTCACCTTATACTATACGCAATTCTAAGCATTTTTTCTTCTATGACACTTCCGTCTTAAATCAACCGTTGATGAGTTATGCAATTTATTACACATTATTTTCTATAGGGGAGAGATTTTCCCTACCGTGGTCGGACAGTTGTGTGTGTTCGTTGGTGCGTGTTATGTGTGTGTGGGTGGATAAAGCGCATGCGTGGCACATGAATCAGCCAATCACAAAGAAGAATTTCAAATGTCCCACGCTAGGGCTCGCAAGTACGCAAGATTTGAAAGTCAGTTTGTCTCCAACCATGGACTGGGAAGCCTGCAAAATTTGTTACTTCACTGCTATTTCATAGTTCTACCAGCAAGAAAATAAAACATTAGCCTTTGTGCAATCGCATGGTGTTTTACCTTCAACAGGAACAAAGTACCCAAATCAAGGCAAAAGTCTCATTTTACTTGAGGATCAGAAAGTGTTGCACTGCCGCCCGTCACCAGTTGCCGTTACAGCTACAGACGACTCTTCAGATGCAGACGAAGAACTGTAAACAAGGTAAATGCATTATTTCTTATTTACACCCGGTTAGGTTAGGTTAGATGAGGTTTGGTTATTGTAATGGGGGGTCCGGGGGGCGAAGCCCCCTAGTTAGGAAGCACGGCCAGGGTTGGGGGGTCTTGGGGGCGAAGCCCCCCACTTAGGAAACACGAACTCCCTAAGAAGCTTATAATTATTTTCTTCCGAAGGATTTTAGTGTTTTTCGTTTGATTTTGATAACAGTTCCAGTAGGAAATCACTCGGTTTTGCGTTTTTTCCCCCACCCAACACCCCGGTCCCCCAGTATTCTTGGGGGGAGGGGGAAGAACCGCAAAAAAATACGTTTCAGGTGATAACAGGCATCCAACCTGAGTGTTTTCTGTTGTTTTTGGTGTGATTTTTGTTGACTTGGACCGGTCCTTTCCACCGGACGTCGCTAGTGGCGTTCAACAAAAACTAGCGACTTGCGATAGAAACGAAGGTCAAAATCGATTTAATCACACCAAAAACAACAGGAAACACACAGGTTGGATGAAAAAATCGGATGAGGGCAACGTGTAAAAATAGACCAGAGCCACGTAGGAAATGAATAATAATGATAAGTTTGTTGGTGTGAAATGTGAAGAAAAGATTTATGCATGATTATAAATTCTTCGAATTGAAGCTAACAACATACTGTACAATGGCTGTTAAAAACACACACACATAATAAGAAGACATCATCACCTTATAATCATCCCAAGTACACCCATAGTTGAAGTACTGCATCGAGCTGTGATCATCACACAACGAAGGATATTTATTATGGCTAGAATGAGACTCATATCATTCATGGAACGTCTAAAAGTGAATATGTTGCCACTGACGAAGTCCACACTATGAGGAGATTAAATCAAAGTACTGAAAATCTTTCAGACTGCATGGACAGTCAAAAAATTATTCAAATTAGACATGTTGAATTCCACAGGAGCTAATGTTTATAAAAGTGTTGCCATATATGTATTTACACTCGCATGATGCAAAACATCTTTCTTCGGTGGAGACTTGTATACACAGAATACATTATCATGCGATACGGTGAGTGTCTTACAGTTAGTTCAAAATTCCCTAATAAAAGTGTTTCCCTTAAAAATGCCAAATCATTTTGCACTCTTGAGTATTGCATATCACACATATAACGTTTTCTGAAATACAAAACATGTAGGAAACTACTGCAGAAAAATGTATGTTAATGCTTACTTAGGGTTACTTTCTCTTAGAGCTTGCCACTCTCAGCCTCCCATGACTCATTATCTTACCTCATATCATCTAGTATAGAAAGCAAACGATGTGATCATTCCAGAATGAAAATAGTCCAAAACATGGGGGAGAGATACTGTAGTAGAAGAATGGATGTGGAAGATGTGCAAATTGGCCTGGGAGGAAGGCAGATTTCCGGAGGATTGG
This sequence comes from Coenobita brevimanus, assembly GCF_032717465.1. Classification (NCBI taxonomy): domain Eukaryota; kingdom Metazoa; phylum Arthropoda; class Malacostraca; order Decapoda; family Coenobitidae; genus Coenobita; species Coenobita brevimanus. Next base: position 30,670,208 of record NC_136966.1, read on the forward strand.
AAGTCAGGTATAATTATTCCCTTGTACAAAGAAAAAGGGGAAAAAAAAGTGTGTGGTAATCATAGGGCTACTTGTCTTCTTACTGTAATGGGAAAAGTATATGGCAGGATACTAATTGACAGAGTTAGAGAAATAACAGAGAAATTAGTTGAAGAAGAACAGAGAGGTTTTAGAAAGGGAAGAGGTTGTGTAGATCAGTTGTTCATTCTTAGATCTTTGGTGGAAAAGTTTCTAGAGAAGGGAAAGAAGTTGTATGCGGCCTTCATGGATTTGGAGAAAGCATATGACAAGTGGATAGACAAGGTTTGTGGAAAGTACTAAGAATATATGGAATAGATGGGAAGCTGAAAGGGCCGTGAAGAGTATGTATGAGGGTGCTAAGGCTGCAGTGCATGTGGATAGTGAACTGAGTGAATTTTTCTATTTGAAGGTTGGATTGAAGCAAGGATGTGTCATGTCTCCATGTTTGTTCAATCTGTATATGGGTGGGGTTATAAAAGAGATACAAGGTAGAGCAGTGGATGTTGGAGTGGCCCTAGTGAGAGAAAGCAGTGTTTGGAAACGCCCTATACTGGTGTTTGCAAATGATACTGTGTTGTTAAGTGAAGACGAAGGGGAGCTGCAAGGCTTGGTGGATGAGTTTGGGAGAGTGTGTAAGAAACGGAATCTAAAGGTGAATGGTCTTCGATAGAAGTGAAGTAAGTGAATGTACAGTGAGGTTAGATGAGGAGGAAATGGAAAATGTGAGTGCGTTTAAGTACTTGGGTAGTGTGATGAGTAAGGCTGGAAGTTTGGAGGGTGAAGTGCTTGAAAGGGTACAAAGAAGAAAAGTTCCTGGTTCCTTGAAAACAGTGATAAGAAACAAGGATGTGGGCATAGAAGTGAAAAAATCAAGTGAAGCTTGCACCTTGCTGGAGGGACAGAAGTCAAGAGTGAAAGCAGTGGAAATGAATTAGAGGAGCATGTGGAGTCGCATGGAGAGACAGACTGACAAATGAGGAAGTGAAAGAGTGTTGTGGTATGGATGTGGATGTGATAGGAAGCGTTATGAGAAACACACTGAGGTGGTTTGGCCATGTGGAGAGGATGGAGAGTGAGAGACTGACGAGAGAGTGTATTTGTGTGAGGTGAAGGGGAGGAGAGGGAGCGGAAGGCCAAGGATGAGGTGCAAGGAGTTGGAGTGGAGAGATATATGAGGGGGGTGTGAGCGGGGAGCAGGGCAATGAAATGGCGGGGGACAGGGAGACATGGAGGCTTTTTGTTTGTGGCCACCCCTTACGGTTTTAAGGCTTCTTTGGCATTAGATAGATAGACAGATGTACCTCTTCATCCTTGTCATCTAAATTTTTCCATTTTGTACGACTGTGTGTTTACCAGGCACATCTGTCTGCCTCTTCTGTCTCACTAGCCAGTACGTCAGTCTGTCTGTTTAGTAGTCTCTGTTCGTCTGCTTGTCTCTTCGTATCCTTAGTTGTATGTTTCAGGGTTTTGTTTACCTGTTGCGTAATTTCACAGACTCTCTCTCTCTCTCTCTCTCTCTCTCTCTCTCTCTCTCTCTCTCTCTCTCTCGTTCACATACAGTAATACACTGTTCACATACAGTAATGTACTATTCACATGTCATCTTTCATCAAATACAGTTGACAGCATGTGTCGTTTATCATTTGCCTCGTGTATTCTTATGGCATCTAGCTTTCAAATTTCCTTTTGCCCCTGTTTATCTCCATCGCTATCTCAAAATGTTCATCCTTTTGTCACTCCCGTCACACCGTTAAATACTCATCTAACTTTTTCTTTCTAATTCGGCCCCTACTTTACTTTATATTACTTAGTTACTCTTTTATTCTTAGATTCTCTTACCACATACATTCTTTTAATTCCTCCCTCCCCTCCTTATTTCGTATTCATCCCCTAAATGTCGTCCGTACGCTCGTATCCTTTTCCCTTCTCTTCTCGACTTTTCCTAACTCACTCTTCTCACTTGTCCTGACATAATTAAGTTCTGTCCCCTTTCCTTCTTTCTTCTCCTCTCTTCTCCCCTCCTGTCATCTTTCCTTTCCCATTCACTCATTTCTGTTTCTTCCTTCCATTGTTCATTCCTCGTCTCTCCTCGTGCACCAATTCCATCCTGTGCCTTCCCTTTCCTGTCCTTCCAGTCGTCTCCTATACATAATTTTTCACTCTCTCATGCCTTGTCTTTTCCGATCTTCTCTTCCCACTCACTCTTCTCTCATACCTTTTCCTCATTTTTTTCTCCTCGCATATTTACTCTCCTTTACAAGTTGTTTTTTACCTTGTTCTTCTATCCTCACTTCTCTTATTATCTCTTATCCATTCCTATCTTTTCTTCTTTGTTATGTCTTCCTGTACGCTGATTCTTATATCCTTCTTTGCTTCCCCTCTTTCCTTTTCATTTTTTTCCCCTGTTCGCATCGTTCCCATCCTTCACGTCTACTGTCCTCCAAACTTTCGACTTGCCTCTCTCTCTCTCTCTCTCTCTCTCTCTCTCTCTCTCTCATTCTTCACTCGCCTCTCTTCTCTCCGTGTCAGCTTGTTCTGTCACCCTACTGATCGAATATATACTGAGTTCCTGAGAGTAGAAGCAATGTTTAGGGGAGGGAAGAGTTAGTGTACAGGGAGATGAGGACCAGGGTGTGAAAAGGGGGATGTACAGTATATATGGTGTATGGGGAGAAAGGCTGAAGTACACTGGGGCAGACCGGCGAAAGGGGGGCAAGGGTGGAGCTGAGGAAGCCTTATGGTGTCTGCAGAGCCATGGGTGTTGTTCTGGGTGTTGTTTTGTGGCAGGGTGGCATATGTAAGGGTAGGGGCGGTGTACAGGAGGGGGAGCCCGAAACGGTGGCTAACTGGGGGAGGGGTGGTGTGTGGGGGATAGGGTAGTGTATGGTCAAGGCAGTGCTGGTGTGTACATAGGGATTCGGGACGGTGTACGGAGAGATGCAAAGAGATGTGACTGGGAGGACAATGGTGGTCTATTGAATTTATTGTATATTGATACGAGGGACTAAACGACAATGTGATTATGTTACTGGGGAAAAAAATCTGAGACAGAGAGTATGTAAATCTTTTTTTTCTTTTTCATGAAATATATTGCTAGGATATCAAATAAAATCTGAACACCACACCAGTTGCAGTTTATCGTTTTGTGATAATACACACACACACACACACACACACACACACACACACACAAAAATATATATATATATATATATATATATATATATATATATATATATATATAAATAATATGCCTAACTGAAACAAAATTAACACCAAGGATATCAAATGACATACTAAACTTAGAGGAATATAATATATGAAGAAGAGATAGGAACCTAAAAAAAGGAGAAGGAATTATAATACTAAGAAAAATCTAAAAGTCAGTGAAATAAAACTAGATATACCATCACAAGTAGAACTGATTGCAGTAGAGATCAACACATCTGAAGGGAAAGTAATCGTAACCAATTTGTACATGCCTCCCAGATCAAACACATGGGAAAGAGACTTATATGAGGACTTGGCAGAGAGTACAATTCAGAGTTTAAGATCATTGCTACATAAAATGGAAGAGAAATCTGAAAGAATTATACTAACTGGAGATTTTAATACAAATATAAATTGGAATACTCTAGATATAATAAGCCAAGAAAGCTGTTGGGACCAAAAGCTCCTGGATCTCGTGCAATAGTTTTTCCTAACGCAACATGTGAGGGAAACCACCAGAAAAAGAGGACTCGATGTACCTTCAATGCTAGATCTCATATTTACTAGGCAAGAAAATGCTATTGACAGTTTAATATATCACCCTCCACTCGGCAAAAGCGACCATGCAGTACTAAATTGCAACTACAGGATAGCATATGACATAGTAAACAGCAATGACAGTTACAAAAAGAGCCTAAACTATAAAAAGGGAAATTATCATGACCTAAAGAAGTATTTCTTAGAAGTTCATTGGAAAAATGAGCTTAGAGGACAAGATTTATATGCTGTATATAAAAAATTCTGTGAATTTTATGAAATAGGAGTCCAGAAGTACATCCCACAGCACAAAGAAGCAGATAAGAAAATACAGAAATGGTTCAATACAGAATGTAAAAAATCAGAAGAAAGAAGATATTTGTTGTGGAATAGATACAGATGACACAATAGTGAAAGGGCGTATAATAATTACAAACAGGCAAGAAACGATTATACAAGAACAGTTTGAGGAGGATATAATAAATAAAAGTAGTGATCAACCGAAGCTATTTTACAGCTACATCAGAAGCAAAACCAAAGTAAAAGATATAATACAATCCATTACGGACGAGGGAATCACCTGTACACAAGAGAAAAATATTTGTGAAGCACTAAATAAGAATTTCGAATCAGTTTTTACAGAAGAAAAAAATTTTGAGAGGGATTATGTGGAACATGCATGTCCACACATACTACCAGATATACAAATATCAGAGAAAGTAATACAGGAGGATTTAAGTAAATTAGTCAGAGGAAAAGCAAATGGTCCTGATGAAATTTCATGTTGGGTGCTACGAGAATGTGCAAAGGAGTTAAGTAAACCATTATTTTTAATTTTCAAGAAATCCTTGAGTCAAGGTAAACTACCTGATATTTGGAAGAAAGCAAATATTGTCCCCTTATTCAAGAATGGGAATAGACAAAATCCACTCAACAACCGACCAGTTTCACTGAACAGTGTTGTAAGCAAGGTATTAGAAAATCTTATAAGAAAAGCTTGGGTAAATCATCTAGAAGAACACAATATGATAACAGAAAGATAGTTTGGTTTCAGAAAAGGAAAATCATGTGTTACTAATCTGTTGAGCTACTATGACAGAGTAACAGACACAATACAGGAAAGAGAAGGATGGGTGGACAGTATCTATTTACATTTCAAGAAAGCATTTGACACAGTACCACACCAAAGACTTTTATGGAAACTGTACCATCAAGGAGGAAATCGAGGCAAACTGTTTTGTTGGATGCAAGATTTTCTCATAAAAAGAGAATTGAGAACAGTACTGAGGGGAAACTACTCATCATGGAAAGAAGTGACTAGTGGAGTACCACAGGGCTCAGTGTTGGCACCAATCATGTTTTTAGTGTATATAAATGATATAGACAGTAGCACTGGAAATGAAAGCTATCTAAATATGTTTGCAGATGATGCAAAAATACAAAGGAGAATTACTAACACAGACTCTTGTAAGGAGCTACAAGAAGAATTAAATAAACTTCATGAATGGAGTAATACATGGCAAATGGAATTCAATGTGGACAAGTGTCATGTAATCAATTTTGGTAAAGTTGGAAAAAGACCTGATTGGGATTACACGTTAGGAAATAAAACCCTACAGACATTAGAAAGAGAGAAGGATCTAGGTGTGATTATCAATAACAGACTATCTCCGGCTGACCACATCAGTGAGAAGGTACGGGACATGTATACACTGCTTGCAAATATGAGAATAGCATTCACATACATAAATGAAGACATGCTAAGAAGGATAATAACATCATTCATCAGACCAACCCTGGAGTATGCATCAGTAGTCTGGAGTCCTCATCTCAAAAAACACACAGACAAGATTGAAAAAGTTCAAAGGGCCGCTACAAGATGGATACTAAGCTTTAGGGATCTAAGCTACGAAGTAAGACTAAATACACTGAATTTACCAAAACTACAGGAGAGAAGGAAAAGAGGTGACATGATAATGCTATATAAATGCATATCAGGGAAGGAGAAAATAGACATAAATGATTATTTAACATATGGGGAAGCATCAGCAAGAGGACACTGCAAAAAACTGCATAAGAAGAGAGGTGATAAAGACTTGAGGAAATTCAGTTTCCCAAACAGAGTAAATGATCAGTGGAATGCACTACCGAATGAAATAGTGTGTGCCAAAACAATTCACAAATTTAAGGATATGTACGATAAATATGGTTTAAGACACGGGACGGTACGAGCTTGACTCATTCCTATAAAGATACAATTAGGTAAGAACAATTAGATAGGAACACACACACACACAATCATCAGAGAATGTCTTCATGATTAGCCTGAAAGGATATAAGGTCACGTGTTTCCGTGCTTCCAATAGCAGATAAAGAATGGCTCAGCCTTCTTCATCTGGCATGACAGTAACTGTCTGCAGTGAGTGCTAGTGGGATGTGATCTAGCAGTTATTACATGATCAGACCCAAATGGTTATCCCAGACCAGCACTGTGTGAACTGTTAAAGATGATACCACCTCGCTTATACTCGTACTTGGTGACATCATCAAAATTTCCCAGCAGTGCTTTAGAAATTGTCTATTTTTCCGTGGGTTCTGCTCATAACTGTCCAATCATACCCCAATATTTAACCTCTGCATAACGAGTGCTCCCTAGCTGTGAAGTAATATATTTAAGTAAAAAGTCATTTCACAGTCCATGATTTGTAGCAAAAACGGAAAGAAGGACGGGCCTTAGGAGTTAGGATCAAAACTTGTCTGATATGCTGTTGGACACGTACTGAGAATGCAAATGACAAAGATTTTGTGGAATTTCATTATGATTAATATCACTTTTCTTACCTCTTAAATTTACTGATGAAAAAAGAATTCATAAGCACTGACAAATGATCTGCTCATGCTCATGAGGTTCTGGATGTTTGTAAATAATGTTGAAAAAAATATAATTAAAAACAAAACCACTCTTCACACCTGAGCACGTTGTGCAACAGATGTTATGCACTTTGTTCTGTTGGTTTGTGTTTCTAATAGCAAGCTTATGGGAAAATGTTGAATGGCAATGCCTCAAATCTGGGATAATGACTGGCTGCTATCAGAGAAAGACGTATTTAAATTTTGACCAAAAAGGGTCTCAGGAAATAAGACCAAATTCAACTCAAACAATTGCAATCTAGTTCGAACCAAATATGATGGAATATTTGACTCTCAGGAAAGGAAGCAGTGACTCCGGATGAGACCAAAACCTTTTAGGTAAGCATCAAAGGTTAAGATCAAAATTATTGTACTTTAAAGTATATTTTGTTCAATAAAAATAATGCAAAAGTTTAACCCCTATCTGCCGGCTGACGTGTATGCACGACAGGATTCAGGGTGCGGAGGGCTGCTGGTAGACTTGGTATACCGCACTCACCTTCCCGCCACTGTTTGAGCACGGGACCATTTTCTGTGATACCTACGGGGTAGGTAGGACCCGCAGTTGCGCGGTTCAGTTTGTGCTCGGCAGTGGTAGCGTGAGGAGCCATGTCATCTTCCTTGACATTGTCCAATTCCATCCCACCGCATGAAGGGCTGATTGCCTCATCAACACCCGTGAAAATTCAGCCCTTAGTAGGCCTACCACATAAAGGGCTTAGTGATAGTACCATAGGACGTGCCCATAACGATACTGTCTCCTCTCATACACTCAGCTAGAGTAAGTCCTCTGAGGAGAAAAAAAGCTATGACATGGAGAATGAGCTCTCTCGTCCTCCGACATCAGAGAGGGCTCTCCGACTTCCCCAGGAGGAAGGGACAGTCTACGGGAGTGATGCTTTCGGCATGAGGAGGCGCAAGATGACCCAGGACATCGGGAAAGTGACACGGACCTGGCAGTCATCTGCGGAAAAAAACGCCGCAGAGCCGTTTCCCCCACACTCGCTGCCTGCTTGCTGACGTATCTTCCTCCAGCGCTCTCCCACACCTCAGCCTACCACTTCAAGGGCAGAATCTCCATAATTAGGTCCTTCGGGAGTGGTATGAGTACTGAGCAGGTGTGTGGGGAAGTGAAAATAGTGTACAGCAGTGCAGAAGTTTGTGTATTTTCATAACTGAGTGAAATGTGTGATATTATAAGTGAATTATAGAAAGTGCTAAGATATAAGTCTTTTATAGGTTCTACAAGTGCATATAAGTGATTTATAGTAAGTGCAATATAGGAGTTGACACTGCATATTGAATATTGGTTAGAAAATTATTGGATATACCTTGAGTTTGCCTACCTGTTACTTGAAAGAAAACCACTTGTGAGCGGGCCACAATGAACAATACCTGCTTGGCTATACCTAAATTATTTCACTCAATACTCAGGAGGATTGTGCCAAATATGAGCATCAGTGTATCTGTGATGTGAAGTACAAATAATGTTAGTTGTGTAAAACATTTATATGATTTTCACTATAACCCTGATTAGTACAAAGCAGTCTGATTTACAGTACAAATAATTACCTCATACTCTACGATCATGCATGAAAGAGCAACAGCACTTACTTGTCAAAGTGCAATTACCCGTAATCGTGATGTAAAGTGCAGTTCTAAGTGTCTTAGTAAAGGAGAAATATGATTATTTACGGAAGAAGTGAGTACAGAAAAACGACGAGATATTTCCTTTCCCACACACCTACAGGGCTTAGTGGCATGGTGGTGTGGGCGGTAAATCCTTGGGTGAGCCACATGAACCGGGTGATGACTCATTTTCACGGTGGTGAGTAAGGAGGAGTAGAAAAAACGAATGGAACATTCCTCATTCCAAGGACGCACGGGCAGTGTTACAATCACCACTCCAGTCAGTACTGCCAACGCTAACCGGCCGGCCCAAGGCCATTGCCAGTGGCTCACGCTAGGAGCCACGTGCCAAAACTTGAAAAAACACTCGTCTTCAACTCATCCTTACTCATCGACGGGACCACCTAGAGACATCGGGATACCTTCATTGGAAAGAGGAAGAGTTGATGAGTCGTATGAACTTTCATTGAATTCTCTAGCTCTTATAGTTTGTCAGATATAAGGGTTTGAAGTAAGGTTATTTTTTCCAAAATCTGGGAAATCGCCCGTAGGGAGAAGAGTGCAGCTGCCGGGAACCCCCCAGCTGCTAAGGGTTAAGGTAAGGAATAAAAGAAGTATACTGTTTTGAAAATAGTTGGTCAAAGGCCAAGGACAAAGGACCGGGTCGACTTCAACAGTTTTAAACTAATTTTAGTTAACCCTCTTGTGCACCATAAGTTTTCAGTAAGTTTTGATCCCATGCACAGAACCAAAATCTGCTCAGGCCAGCTCTGCTCGCGTGGCAAGGACAAAAGTTCTATGGCCCATTTTACCCTCGAAAAGTGCTTATATTGTTATTAATCACTTCCCATCATCTTCGTTTGTGTTTATACTATCATATAAGAAAAAACATAAAACAGATGAATAAATGTACATAATTGAAGCCTGAATAAACCTTATTTACATGAAAACTGGTTTCTGATAACTTCCCAACATCACCGTGAAAATCTTTTCTTGTGACGTGCAGCTGCAAAGGAAATGTCTATATGCAGAATTTCGCGGTCTTTCATCTGTGAAAATTTGAAGTTGATACGTCCAATATTTTTCGAGTAAATCGAAAGAACTACGAAAATCGCCTAAAAACATCAGATTTGTTTATTATTTCGTATGTTGTTAGTGACACTGTAACAAACATAAACGTAAACTCTATCCAGTTTTGTAGGCCAAAGGTTAAGGAAGCCCATGGTATAATTCACAGTGTTATAACCATTATTGTTATGGAGAAAATGAATTTTGAAAAGTGTCCATGAGTTGTGCATGGACTGCGCGCTGTGACAGCTCGTACGCTCAGGCCTGTAGGCTGAGTATGTTTGTCTTTCGTTACTTTTCCCCATTTATTTTCACACATAGGTTACTTTGCTTTACAAAAATATGCAGATGAAATCATCGGCTTGATCAAGCTTTTTTTCAGATTTTTGATGCGACGTATACTTCACAAGTAAAATGACTAAGAGAATAGCAATGAAATGCACCACATTTTCCCTGTGAGAAATATATAGTAAACACACAATTTATACCTTACAATACAGTAGTATAAAAACTAGACAAATAAGCTGGTTACTCACGTCCTCTAGCAGTGTTGTGTTTCTTAGAGGAGATGGAGTTGCAGAGAGGAGGACAGGTACAATCACAGCCTGAGTGTGAGTGTGAGTATTTGTGATGTGTGATTGTGAATGCGAGTGTCTGTCTCTTTTTTTTTTTTTATGCGAGGAAGAAGGAACCAAAGGCCATGAGCCCGCAGTAACAGTTCCCTCCAAGAGAAAAACAAAATACAATAGAGAGCCAAATTCAAGTTCCGATCATTTTGAGATGCCTGGACACACTGCGTTTGAAAGACTGGAGATCATAGGCAGCAGGAAATACCGACAGAGGGAGACAGTTCCAGAGCTGACCTGTTGCATAAATGAAAGACTGGGAGTAACGGTTAACTCTTTCATTAGAGAGTTGGACAGAAAAGGGATGAGAGTTTGCTGCCAGACGGGTGCTACGCGCCCGTCGTAGAGGTGGAGGAATGCAAGCAGACAGTTCAGAGGAGCAGTGACCATTAAAGTAGCGATAGAAAAGAGATAAAGATGGAACAGTGCGGCGAAGAGACAGAGGTTGAAGGGAGTCAGTAAGAGGAGGAGAGTTAATGAGACGAAAAGCTTTTGACTCCACACTATTGAGAAGAGCTGTATGTGGGGAGCCTCCCCACACATGAGAGTTGTACTCCACACAGGGGCGGATAAAACCCCTATATAGAGTCAACAATTGTGCAGGGGTAAAGAAAGAGCGGAATCAGCTTAGCACACCCAATCTCTTGGAAGCAGATTTTACAAGAGATGTAATATGATCTTTCCAAGATAAGTCCCGAGTAAATGAAACCCCAAGCATGTTCAAGGATGATGCATGATTAAGCTGCATATTATTAAACATTAGTGGGTATACCTGTGGAAGATTTTGTCGGGTTGATAGGTGTAAGAACTGAGTCTTAGATGCATTAAAAACAACCATATTATTTTTATCCCAGTCAGAGATACGAACCAAGTCAGACATTAGGTGTGCCATAGCCTCATCCCTTGTTTGTTGAAGAAACTGTTGAGATGGGTGTTGCGGGAACCGAATGGAAAGGTGAAGGGTGGAGTCATCAGCGTATGAGTGGATAGGGTTAGATGACTCGTACAGCTTAGAAGATCATTGATGAATAAAAGAAAGAGAGTTGGTGATAGGACAGAGCCCTTAGGAACACCACTGTTGATAGATCTAGGAGAAGAACGATGGCCGTCTACAACAGCGGCTATAGAATGACCAGAAAGGAAGGTAGCGATGAAGGCACAGATAGAAGGATAGAAACCGTAGGAGGGCAGTTTGGAAATTAAAGATTTATGCCAGACTCGATCGAAAGCCTTTGAGATGTCAAGTGCAATGGCAAAGCTTTCGCCAAAGTCCCGAAAGGAGGATGACCAGGAGTCTGAAAGGTAGGTGAGAAGATCGCCAGTGGAGCGTCCCTGACGGAACCCGTACTGACGATCGGAAAGAAGGTTGTGATAGGAAAGATGCCTTAAAATTTTTCTATTGAGAATTGACTCGAAAACTTTTGAAATACAGGACGTTAAAGCAATTGGAAAATAGTTGGAGGGTTGGGAGTGGTCACCCTTCTTTGGGACTGGCTGAATGAGAGCAAACTTCCAGCAAGAAGGAAAGGTACAAGTTCACAGACAAAGGTGAAAGAGTTTGCCTAGGCAGGGTGTAAGCACAGAAGCACAGTTCTTGAGAACAACAGGAGGGACCTCATCAGGCCCATATGCCTTGTTAGTACTGAGGCCAGTGATGGCAGAAAATACTTCAATTGAAGACATTTTAATGTCAGCCATGAGGAAGTCAGAGGGGGGAAGTGATGGAGGAACAACACCGGAATCGTCTAAGGTGGAATTGGAGGAGAAAGTCTGTGCGAAGAGATCTGCTTTATCAGTAGAAGGAATAGCTACAGAACCATCAGAGTAGAAAAGAGGAGGGAAGGATGATGAGGTAAAGTTGTTGGAAAGATTTTTGGCAAGGTGCCAGAAGGAGCGGGAAGAATTCGAGTTGGAGCATTGAGAGCATTTAGTATGGATGAAATTATTTTTAGTAGAGGGAAGAACAGACTTAGCACGATTCCGGGCAGAAACGTAAAGATGATGTGATTCAGGGGTGGGTTGGCTCTGGTACCTTTTGTAGGCCCTCTCCTTGTTGCGGACAGCTTTAGAACAAGCGTGATTAAACCAAGGCTTTCTTGCGTTAGTCAAAGGATACGAGAAAGGAATGTATGCTTCCATGCCCAAGAGAATAACACTCAGATGGCTCCCGGCCATGGAAGCAATAATCTTTCCAAGGAAAATCAAAGAAGTACTGCCTGAGGGCCTCCCAGTCCACGGCTCCAAAATGCCACAGACAACGTTTCCCTGGAGGGTCCACAGGTCGTACCGGAGTGATAGGACAGGTTAAGGTAATAAGGTTGTGATCGGAGGAGCCCAATGGAGAGAAAAGATTAACAGAGTAAGCAGAAGGATTAGTTGTGAGGAAGAGGTCAAGTATGTTGGAGCTCTCTTCAAGGCGGTCAGGGATACGGGTAGGGTGCTGTACAAGCTGCTTTAGGTCATTAAGGATAGAAAAGGTGTAGGCTTGTTCACCATGTGGATCAGTGAAAGGAGAGGAGAGCCAAAGGTGGTGGTGAACATTGAAATCTCCTAGAATGGAGATTTCAGAGAAAGGAGAAATGGATAGAATGTGTTCCATCGTAGAAGTAAGATAGTCGAAGAATTTTTGATAGTAGAATTAGGGGATAAGTAAACAGCACAGATATATTTAGTCAGAGAATGACAGGAAAGCCGAAGCCAGAGTGTAGAGAATTCAGAAGAATCGAGTTCAGGAACACGAGAGCAAGATAAGTCGTTGCCTATATATACACAACAGCCACCTTTGGCTTTGAAATGAGTATAGAGAAAGTAGGAGGATACAGAAAAGGGTTTGCTGTCAGCTGCCTCAGCTGAGTCTCTGTTAGAAAAAGAAGGTGAGGTTTAGAGGAGGAGAGGTGGTGCTCAACAGAGCAAAAGTTAGAGGAAAGGCCGCGAATGTTGCAGAAATGAAGAAGAAGAGAGTCAGACAGTGGTTCAAGGCACCTCGAGTCGTCACCGGGAGAGGAGCGGATGGTGAGGGCATTTATGGTTCCCCCCCCCTGGGGACTCCGAGGCTTGGTGAAGAGACGCCATTTTTGTTGAATTTTGAATAGGAAGTGTAGTGTGTACTGTCCATGTAGTTTGGTGTAGATATTTAGAGAAATTTGTACTGGAGAGCATGCTGGCCTACTTTCTGTGTAACTGAGACACTGAAAAAGTTCAGCAAAGGGGGATGGTCAGGAACTAGTCCTGACGGCTGATGAAACGGGAGCTCCAGCACTCCCTGTCATCAGCATTCCATCCACCTCGGGAGTACTGCCCTGCTCGATTGGTGCTACAGTGTACTCCTGTGTGTGTGTGTGTGTGTGTGTGTGTGTGTTTGCGATCTGATTTACCGCTGTATGCTTTCATCAGTATGATACTGATGAAAGCACAGTTCTGTGCACACCAGCACATCGCAAACAGGACATACATAGCTGGTATCCTTCCTCCTCTTTTTGAAGTAGCACAACACACACCACAGCCTTTTCCTGTTGGGGATTCTCTCCAGGGTGTGGTGCAGAGTGGAGTCCAAGCATGTTCTATTGTTGATATATCAAAGATGCTTGGATGGCGGTCCTCCTCCATCTCCTCATCTCCGTACTCCTGCTGGAGGTGCAGTGGCAGCAGCTGGCCAAGTAACTCCTGATGGGCCAGCTACTGCAGGAGGTGGAGTGGTCATGGCAGTAACTGGCGGAGTTACTCCTGATGGGCCAGCTACTGAAGGAGGTGGAGCAATTGTTGCAAGAGGTGGAGCAAGTGTTGCAGGAGGTGGAACGATTGTTGCCGGAGGTGGAGCGGAGGCTGCAGTTGATGTTGTGGTTGCTGCAGGTACAGGTGGTCATCGGCGTGAGGGAAGGTCTGGGGCATTGTGAAGGGCATGACCCGATGCTGGTCACTCCTCCTGGAATGTAAGGAGTTTGTGACATATGTGCTTGTGGAATTCCAGGAGAATCATAGGGCTCCGGGTGTTCTTCTTGTAGAGGCTGTAGGCATTGAATAGGGCCATGTGGATGAAATAAAAGGTCGTTTTCTTTGTCCACTTGACAGTCCTCCATTGGACGGGGTAACATTGGATCATCTTTATCGAAATGATCCACCCCGCCCAAGTGCCAATTGTAGTCCTTCACCATGACAGGCTTGTTCACTGTTTTCAGAATGTGATGGAATCTCCTGCCTGGACCCTTGACCTTCCCATGCATCTGCTTAGGGATGGTGATGTCGCTGTGAAAGGTGGACACCATACTTACGATACGTTTGACCTTCCACAACAACACCATTATAGTGCCCTTGTGTCTAGCTTCCACTCCATCATCAGGAAGGCATTTAGCACTGCTGATGTCCTGCAGCTCCCTTGGTGCTCGGCTTGCCAGTCGTACTGTGCCTCACACATACACTCCCTCTGCAAAGAGGTGTTTGCACAGTGATACAGAGTTGTAATAATTGTCCATATACAACTTGTATCCTTTGCCCTTCAAAGGTTCAAAGAGGCCCCACACTAGAGACTTGTTCTCCCCCATGTATACTTCAAAATTCCAAATGTAACCAATCCTTGCCTCAGCCAAGATGTATAGTTTTATGGCATACTTTTGGGGCTTCATAGGATTAAATTCACAGAAGGAGAGCCGCCCCTTCCAACCAAGAGATCCCTCATCCAGACTAAGATGTTCATTCGGGATGTAAACCTCCTTGAACCTCTGAAGGAGATACTCCATCACTTTGCGAATCCTTATTAGCCGGTCGTGATTGCCCTCGGGTATGGTGAGACTATCGAAAGCATGAAAGTGGTTCAGGATGGCCCTGAAGTGCTTTCCATTCATAGCTCGCCAAAATATGGGGTAATCGTGAACCTCTGATGAACACCAATAGTGTCTTATGGTTGGCAGTTCACAAATCCCTATAAGAAAGTACAATTCAAGGAACCGAGCCATTTCCTCATCATTGTAGAGGTACCAACATCTAGTGCAGTCCCCAGAAACGTGTCATATTTGTCTCGACTGTCAGGTAGGTGAGTAACTCCCTGGAAAAAAAAAAAGTTGGAAGTATTGGAGTGGTGTGGTTGGTGTTGCCATTCTCAAACCTGGGGTTTCAGTCAAGGGGCCAGCACTGGGTGTTAATGACCCAGAACTCCAAGCTTCCTCCTGATGGTCACCATCTGGGGAAATGCTTGGCTGTGTACGTGTGTGGCGCACACGACCCTGAGACAGACGACTACCTCTCGGCCACCCACCACTACCTCGCCTAGGCCCACGCTGCTCTCGTCTTGGTGGTTGGGGATTGAGATGGTGATGATGATTGTGTTGATGATAGCTGGGTGGATGAAGGTTCAGGTGATCCTGGTGATGGAGATGGTTGTGGTGATAGTTGTGATGAAGACTGTTGCGGTGGTGATGGTTGTGGTGAAGATGGTTGTGGTGAAGACGGTTGTGAAGGAGATAGTTGTAGTGCTGCTGTTGCTGATGATGATGATGCATGCTTATATTCAGGGGGAATGAAGTCTGAAGGAGACAGTGACTTTCCAGATTTAGCTGGGGAAGATGATGTGGAATTATCTTGGATGGGTAGTGAGATGTGGGCGGGTTGAAGTGTGGTGAGAGTGTAAGGTGACTGTGGGGGGAAAGAGGTCAGTGTTTGCAGTGCAGGGGTGGATGATAAGTGGCGATAATGTGGCTCAGTCTCCAGGGTCGGGATGCTTTCAATGCTAGCAGGCCTGACACTAGTGGTGGCAAGAGTGGGGGCAGTGAAGGCAGTGGTTTTTGGGGGGATAGGAATAATGGCAGGGATGGTTGTGGTCTCTGGGAAGGTGACAGATGTCGTCTGAGTGATGGCAGTGGGAGTGGTAGTAGCACCAGTCATGGCAGTGATGAACGGACCAGTGGTGGCAGTGGTGAAAGGAATTGTGGTAGTGATGGTGCCACTACTACTCTCTACAGTGCTTAACACAGCAGCATTGACTGCAGGTTTGCCCTTATCACCCATAGGGTCATATTTCACCCTCGCTCTCCTTCTCCTCACTCTCTTCTCAATATATTCACTTTCTGCTTCACTTTCACTGCTTTCTTCACTCTCACTTCCACTGAATAAGTATTTCATATATTCTTCCTCCGACAGGCCCTTGCGAGACATTGTTCTAGTTTATAGTGTAAAAAATGTAAGAACAACAAGGGAACGGTAAAGTCGGTTTGAAATGTTCAAATCTGGCTTTCTCTGAAAAAATATAAGAAACACTTATAAACGTTCTTCACAAGCACACTGCACTATATACAATACAATATCACTATACACACAAAAGGTATGGACGGTGCAATAGTAGCCAAACGTGGGTTTAAATGCCCAACCATGCACTCACACACCCTCCCAGCCTGACTGACGGGACAATATTGAGCTAAATATGGACCGCTTACCCTTCTGATAAGCTTCCGGCTGTTCCCCTGGACCTGGCAACCCTCAGCTTTGACTCAACCAAATTTGACGAAAATCCATCCACAGGAAAAGTTTCTACGACCATTTATAGGGAAGCTGCATCATGTTGCATCATCAGTTACTCTTCAGATTACATGGATTATGACTCGGATTGCGTCATCTTGTGTGAGGGGGTTAAAACTAAGAGAATGCCTGGGGGCCAGACAAGGATGAAGTGATTATAGTTTTAGATCAGTCGTTAGAAGGCTAAGGTCACTGGGTAAAATTTATGTGTGACATTGAACCGGTGGTAGGGCACAGATGATGCACTCTCTGCGTACTTGTTTTTGTTTATAATACATATTCAATACTTTTCATTTATTGTTGTTTTTATTTCTTTAGGGTGCTGCTGGTGTTGTTCCCATTGTTTTTATTGTTGTTTTTGTTGTTAAAACCCAAGGCTCAGCTTGTTAATCCAATAGACTGCAGGTAACCGGCCAATTCAAACAGTTGCTTTCAGAGCAACTCTTTGTTGAGGTTATGTGAAAAGACTGTGTGTTGTGATAGTGTGTTGTAGTGTCAGGGGGTGCTTTGCAGTACTGGCATAGTGGATTGTCTGTGAGTTGTATTTTGTGTTGGTTTTGTAGCAGGGAAGGAATGTGATCGTATCGCAGTCTGATTACGTGTGCACATGTCTGTCTGGGTAGGGTAGTTTCTAATGGGTGTCACTCTCGTCAAAGCTCACGAAGGATGCTATTTAGCTGGAGGTTTCGAATGGCTGTGGCTACTACGGTGCAAGTTTCTAATATGTTTGCGAAGTTTGGAGGAGGGGGAGGGGTGTTACTGAAACTCTCTGTGTAGTGTTGGACAGTTATTCGTTTCACCTTTCTTTATAGAGGGGCTTAATGCAACATAAAATTATAAGGTTGGGTTGGGTCTTGAGCTGAAGAAATACTCTGAGTGCCACGCATATTAATATGATCTTTAATATGAAGTATTTCTACCAATTGCGATAACAAATTTGGTATTGTTTTCAGTCTGACTGTCTGGGTGTGTGTGTGTGTGTGTGTGTGTGTGTGTGTGTGTGTGTGTGTGTGTGTGTGAGCACAATAACTTTACAACCGCTAAAGATATCACAGAATTTTACAGGTGTGTAGAAGGGATGAAAATCTACGAGTATTGTTTTCAGTTTGTCTGTCGGTCTGTGTGTCTGTTAGCTCGAGCAATCTCTCAAAACATTATCACAAAAATTTTTAGATGTGTAGGAGGGATGAAAATCTCCTACAAGTTCAAAATTGGTGAATGGAGGTCAAGGTCATATTCCAAGCCGCGCTTGATGTGTATCGGCTCTGGTCAGGTGTGATTCACATCTTGGGGGGGGGGGGCTCTTGTTCCCTGATGTAAGTGATTTCTATTTTTAGTCTTGGTGTAATGTGTGTTTAATGGGAAAACTTATCTGGCAGGATACTCTTCGATAAAGTATGGGAAATAACAGAACAATTAGTTGGAAAAGAACAGGGTGGTTTAGGATGAGAAAAATTTGCATAGATCACATACTCGTTGTATGATGTTTGGTGGAATAGTATCTGGAGATGGAAAGGAAGTTGTATGATGCCTTCATGGATCTGGAGAATGCATATGACAGAGTAGATGGACGAGGAATGTGGAGGATATTTAAAAATACTGAGTTGAAGGGAAGATGTTGAATGATATGAAGAACATGTATGAGGGCACTAAGGCTTCATTGCTTGTGGACAAAGAACTAGATTTGTTTTATATGAATGTTGGATTGAAACGGGGATGTGTCATGTTTCTGTGGTTGTTAAATTTAATTTGAATGGAGTACAATAGGAAGTACAGACAACGGGATGCTTATAGGTACATGACATGGTTACCTATTGGAAAAATAAGCGAATTCTACTAATATCACAACAATGTGAGAGAAAAAGAAGATGGAAGAGAGAAAGGCCCTTCCCTACCCAACAAACCATCCAGTGAAACCCTCAAGTGAAAGGCAGAAATGCACTTTCTTTAGCAGAAAGAACAAATATGGATTTTTTTTTTCTATGAGAGGTATTGGTAGAACAAATAGACGCTGTGTAATCTCTAATCTACACATGTGCATAAGAAGGAGCATACACAGTCCCCAAATATTCTCAAAATTAAGCAAATTTCCCACTTGCGTCAGCATTCACTTCAGCTTGGTAATAAACAAGTCCCAGGGAGACTATATTCCACTACATTACGACCTGTAAACCTATCTGTTAAAGTAAAGGAAATATAAAGGATTTAATGTTTCAAAAATAGGAAATTAGCCATAAGTCGGCCATCATGGATTTTAACTAAATTTCGAAAAAACGTGCATTATCCTCCTATATTGCCCTACAGTCATACAAAATATGAGAAAATTGCAACAATTGGATTCCGAGATACAGCGTGGAACGGACTTCAGACGAACTGACGTGACCAACTTATGATTCTACTTCGTGAGAAACGAAGTGGAATAACAACATTCAGATATAACCTATAGTCTCAAAATATTTGTCTAGCCTGATATTAAACGTATCAGTTCCATTTGCACCAACTACTGAAACTAGAAGATTATTCCGCTATTCCGGTATGTGAATATGAAATATTTTTTTCTTGTATTAGTGTTGCCTATCTTGCGTTTGAGTTTCATTCCATTATTTGTAGTCATAAGTCTGCATTTCGAAAAATAAAATGATCTAACATCACATATTCTGAAAGAATTTTATATACTTAAATTCGATCTCCAATGACTCATCGTTTCTTTACTCACCCTTTGTAGGTTACATTTACAGCGACGGGATCATTTTTGTGCCTCTGCACTGTGTTCTCTCTAGCTTGTCTTCATCTTTGATAAGATTTAGGGACCAGTGTTGCATAGTTTTCTAGGTAATTACGTATAAATCTTATCGATATTTCACTGGGTGTTATATGATCCAAGTTCCTTGCAATGAAGCCAAACACATTGTTTTGCCAGGTTATTATTTGCAATAAACTTTTTAGTTTTTGAGCTGGTTACATAAAATTACTTCTAAATCTTTCTAGTCCTTTAATTCCATAAGTGGTGCAGCTAACATGCGGTTTTCATACTCCATGTTTGTTGTTATTGTTGTTGTTGTTGTTGCTGTTGCCCAAGTGCACTTCCTTACATTTAACTTCATTAAATTTCATCAGCTATTTTTTGCTTCAAAACATTAATTTCTTTGGTCGTTTTGTACAAAATCACGATACGGTTTCGTAATTACTCAGCGCACAGTCGTCGTGTGGATTGCAAACTTCACAACCATGAAAGAGGGTTCTCTTTCTCGACCACTGATTTAAAAAAAAGAAGACCTGGTCCTTAAACTGACCCTTGAGAAACTACGCTTGTTACTTCTGGACACTCTGACCATTATATATTTATTGCTAAACGTTCCGCGCGAATCGATAGCCAAGCACCACTCAATGAAAATAATTTGTTAGAGATGCCGTGGACTTTTAGTTTCTCCACCAGCCTTAGAAAGGGGAAGTAATCAATCGCATTCTGAAGATCTATATAGATGATGTCTGAAGGTATTTTTTGCATCCCAGTTATCTCATAGTTTTTCTGTCTATCTGTATTCTGCCAGACGCCCTAATCCCGCAAGGGGTGGCCACAAACAAATCGCCTCCACGTCGCCCTGTTCCCCACCATTTCGTTGCCCTGCTCCCAGCTAACACCCCCCTCTCTCATATACCTCTCCACTCCATCCCTCCATCTCATCCTTGGCTTCCCCCTCCCTCTCCCTTCCTCCACCTCACTCACATACAATCTCCTCGTCCGCCTCTCGCTCTCCATCCTCTCCATATGGCCAAACCACCTCAGTGTGTCTCCTAACGCTTCCTATCACATCCACATCCACACCACAACTCTCCTTTAGTTCCTCATTTGCCAGTCTGTCTTGCCATGTGACTCTACATGCTCCTCTCAAATAATTCATTTCCACTGCTCTCACTTTTGACTTACGTCCCTCCAACAAGGTACAAGCTTCACTTCCAAACGTTAGAGCTGGTATCACAATATCGCCATGCAGTAACTTTTTCACTTCCATGCTCACTTCCCTGTTTCTTATCACTGCTTTCAAGGAACCACCAACCTTTCTTCCTTGGTGTACCCCTTCAAGCACTTCACTCTCTCAGCTTCCATCCTTACTCATCACACTACCCAAGCACTTAAACGCACTCAAATTTTCCATTTCCTCCTCATCTAACCTCACTGTACATTCAGTGACTTCATTTCTTTCGAAGACTATAACTTTACTCTTTCCCACATTCACCTTTAGATTCCGTTTCTTACACACACTCTCAAGCTCATCCACCAGGCTTTGCAGCTCCCCTCTGTCTTCACTTAATAACACAGCATCATCTGCAAACAACAGTACAGGGAGTTCCAAACACTGCTTTCTCTCATTAGAACCGCTCCTAAATCCACTGCCCTACCTTGTACGTATTTTATAACCCCATCCATATACAGATTGAACAACCATGGAGACATAACACATCCCTGTTTCAATCCAACCGTCAAATAGAAAAATTCACTCAGTTCACTATCCACATCCCCTGCAGCCTTAACACCCTCATACACACTCTTCACGGCTTTCAACAAATTCTCATTTACTCCATATATTCTTAATGTTTTCCACAAATCTTGTCTATCCACTCTGTCATATGCTTTCTCCAAATCCATGAAGGCCGCATACAACTTCTTTCCCTTCTCCAGAAACTTTCCCACTAAAGACCTAAGAATGAATATCTGATCTACACAACCTCTTCCCTTCCTAAAACCTACCTGTTCTCCAACTAATTCCTCTGTTATTTCCCTAACTCTGTCAATAAGTATCCTACCAAATACTTTTCCCATTACACTGAGAAGACAAATGCCCCTATGATTACCACACATTTCTTTTTCCTCTTTTCCTTTGTATAGGGGAATAATTATATCTGACTTCCAATCCTCCTGGACTTTACCTTCCTCCCAGGCCAACCTGCACATCTTCCACATCCATTCTACTACTATCTCTCCCCCATGTTTCAGCATTTCACCACACACTTCATCAGTTCCTGGGGCTCTCCCTATTTCGGTTTTTCTTCATTGTTTGCACAACTTCCATCCCTGATTTCTTCCTCTCTTCTCACATCCCTCCATCTTCCAACCATTCCTTGGCCACTTACCGGTATACTCACATTACCTTCATTGTCTATGTTCAACGGTTACTTAAAGTGTGCTCTCCATCTGCTCACTTTTTCTCCCTTCTCCAACAGTAATCAACCATTTTTATCTTTCACTCCCTGACTAACTTCACTGACACCCTGTCTAACTCTCTTTTCCTCTTTCCAGAACGTTTTCTTACAGTCTCTGCACTTTACACTCAAATCCTTCCAAATTTCTCATCCACTTTCTTCTTACTCTTACTAATCTTTTCACCTCTATTCCCCTATACATATAACTCTCTTCCGTCTCTGAACTTCTTCCATATTCCTATTTCTCGTCCACTCGCTATATACTTTCTTCTTTTCTTTCACAGCACATCTCACCTCTTCATTCCACCATGGTGTTCCTTGCACCTCTTTTTGTCTTCTCTTCATCCCACACAGCACCTCACATGCTGCACAGATTACTTCTGTGAATATCTTGCACACACCTTCCACGTCCCCCATCTGCTCCAGTCCATATTTACCCAATCGCTCCTCCACTTCACTCTTATATTCTGCCTTTCTCCATCCTCTTGTAGTTTCTGATTCAGCTAGATTTGTCAGGTGTGATCTATTATTACAAAATCTGTGGTGATTATCTTATATAACGTTATGTTTCTTAGGGGACAGACCAATTTTATTTCTAATATTTTTATTGCTTCCTTCGTTGGTAAACTGTGAAATAAATTTGTATTTTTTCTTCTTATCCTCTTCAATAAAAAGGTGTGTTATATAACTGCAACCTGACATTGATTAAGTATTCTACATTCAGTTAATGACCTATTTAATAATTTAGATTTAGGAATGTCTACCTCTGGACAACTTCATGATGTACACAAAGAGATAGTTGGTCCAGACAAGTTGTTGTATTTTGGTCGATTTTCTGAAGATATTTAATACCTCATGTCCTGACACTTCGTCGATTGATAATTTTTCATATTTTGGTCCTAAGATAACCAACTGTGGGGTGGAAATGTGTACGTTGTTTTCTTTTATGATAATACAGTGAAAGGAATCATTACCTTTGTTGCTTCTGAATGGTTTTCATGAACAAGATTGCCTTTCGAGCTTAATAGTGGGAAGTTTTAGTGACTTAGGGATTTGGTAGATTTTTACTAGTATGAGTTTTATGCAAAAGATTTTTGGGCCATTGCTGTGACACTATTCTTGTTGGATCATTTTGGGGAGTCCTATCTTTTAGTAAACTGTTGGCGGGGTATGAAAATACGAAAACCATAATTGCTGTAAAACCATTCTGGGAAGTCTGATCTTTAAGTAAATTGAGGTGCTCCGAGCCAGAGGGGCGACCGTGCATTTTGCTTATTAGCTTTAACATCTAATTACCAAACTGTAATATACTTTAAACATGTCATGTTTAACACAATTTTAATCATCATGGCAAACACTTTCAAGCTAAAAATAAAATGCATATATGTATAATTTTACCATTGTATAATTAGCCACGTCAAAGTATAACAACCGAAAATAAGCAAAATGCACGGTCGCTCCTGTGGCTCGGAGCACCTCAATTGTTGACTAGCCCCTAGGATGAGTATTTCGATCAACCATACCACCGTGAAAATCTGTATATGGAGCCCATTTTTCAACTCTTACAGAAGTAAAAAGTTTTATACCCAAGGTTTAGAGCTAGAATCAACCCAGAGCATTTTTGATCTACTAGTTCATGAGCTACAGCCCATCAAAGTTTAAAAGAGTTACCTTTCAAGGCGGGGTGACTCCAGTTTTCTGTGCGCTCCCACCCCATCCCTCCCTCATTCCTCCCTTCCCATGACCTTCCTCACCCACTCCGATCACCCTCCCCTCTCTTCCTCCCATTCCCCTACCCCGTACCCCCCTACCCTCCTGCAAAATTTTCCAGCTAATTTTCTGTAAACAATAGCACAAACAACATTTATGTTGGTGTTCCTCACTCACTCCCAACACCCTTCCCCCCCAGTACTTCTCCCCTCTCCACCTTCCCTCCCCCTGTCCCCTTCCCTCATACATGTGTAGCTGTCAAAAAACAAAAAAAGGAGCAAAAGCATGCAAAATCTTTTTCTTGGTGTTACACACTCCAGCACCCCCTCCCCCTCACCCCTTCCCCCCCTCCCCTCCCCTCAGAGCTGTTACCAAGTAGCTGTAAGAAATTCAAAGAAAAAAAAAACTAAAGATGCAAAATAATGATAATGCTGTAAGTGAAAGACAAACACACAAATACATAGTTTGTTATTATAAAAAACAAACATTAACATTTACAGGAAACATTGCGGTATATAAATGGAGATTCATTTAAAAAAAAAACATGAAAAAACATACATTCTGCATTTTGTGTATTGGTGTATATAATTAGACAAACAATAATCTGATACTGAATGAAAACACACAACATGAATAGGAACAATGATGTATAATACTATAGGCGAGGGGGCGGGGGGTGAGTTGTAAGTGAACGGCATACTACAGGGGGTGGGGGTGGGGGTGGGGGTGAGGTGGGGAGAGACCTGGAGGGGTGGTACAGGGGTATAGAGGTGGGAGACAGACACCACAAGACAAAGAGGACAGACAGAGAGGCAGCACGGGGGTGTGGAGGGTGGGTAGGGAGGATATAACTCTCCCCAGGGAGACAGGGAGAGGGAGAAAGGGGGGGGGGGGACCACGGTTGCGTGATGGAGAATGGTGGGGGGGAGGGAGGGAGCAGGAGGCGGTCAGAGGTGAGGGATAGGGAGAGGAACAAAGGAACTCTGGTAGTGGAAGGTGGCGAGAGTTCGGTGGGGGAATCACCCCCCTCCACCATCGGTAGGGGCCCGGATCCTCCCTCCTCCCTACTCAGGATTTAGTTCTCATTGGTTTGCATCGATATACGTCACAATCGGGCCGAAGTCTAGTGTCCACAGTTTTTCCCAAAGGCTCCTCTATCGATCATATTCGTTATCTTGCATAATCTGAAAAAAGGATCGATCAATCCTTTTAGTACTTTAGGGGCTAGGTATGAAAAATTCCATGCACACTTGAATTAGGTAATTAATATAAGACTGGGAAGAACTGATATAAGTGGAGAAGAAACACTGCCATGGAATATGAAATAGATAATTTCCAAATCCATCCCAGTCTGTCCTATCAAAGTGTCATCTGGTCACCTCGACTAGTTCAGAACGGGGAGGTTTGGGGAAACTGACGAATGATGCTTTGATGAGATGCTAGTGGGAGAATTCAAGTGGTGACAATACCTCTATCCTATTTTGGTCTGGGATATTTGTCAGGAATAGATCCTAGAGTTCGACGCTATGGCAAGGATTATTTGTTATTCTGGACAGTAGTTTAACCATTTGCCGGAGATTAAAAATGTTGTATATAGCCCATATTCTAGACCAGTAAAGTCAGTTTTAGCAGAATGCAAATAACATTCTAATGGAAGAAAAGCATTCAGGAACCTAATGCTAAACGCCCTCCAGAATATGCTGTTGGCCAAGTCCAAGATTTGGGCCATATCTTGATACCTTGAAGGTTTCATGTTGATAGCTCTAGCCGTTCATGAGATATAATGGGAACACACACACACACACACACACACACACACACACACACACACACACACACACACAAAAGCACACAGAGGCAGGCAAAAATATTATCACTCTGGCCTCTAAATTTGGGCGATAATTTTGGACGTTAAATTCATTCAATATGGTTAATTCAGTGGTAAGTTTTTTTTTTTTTTATGTGAGGAAGAAGGAACCAAAGGCAATGAGCCCGCAAAACTGTTCCTTCCAAGAGAAAAACAAAATACAAGAGAGAGCCAAATTCAAGATCCATTCATTTCGAGATGCCTGGACACACTGCATTTGAAAGACTGGAGATCATAGGAAGCAAGAAATACAGACAGAGGGAGACAGTTCCAGAGTTGACCTGTTGCATAAATGAAGGACTGGGAGTAACGGTTAACTCTTGCATTAGAGAGTTGGACAAAAAAGGGGTGAGCGTTTGCTGCTAGATGGGTGCTACGCACCCGTCGTAGAAGTGTAGGAATGCATGCAGACAGTTCAGAGGAACAGTGACCAATGAAGCAGCGATAGAAAAAGAGATAAAGATGCAACATTGCAGCGAAGAGACAGAGCTTGAAGGGAGTCTGTAAGAGGGGGAGAGTTAATGAGATGAAAAGCCTTTGACTCCACCCTATTGAGAAGAGCTGCATGTGGGGAGCCTCCCCACACATGAGAGTATAGAGTCAACAATTGTGCAGGGGCAAAGAAGGAACGGAGTCGGCTTAGCACACCCAATCGCTTGGAAGCAGATTTTACAAGAAATGTAATATGATCTTTCCAAGACAAGTCCCGAACAAACGAAACCCCAAGCATGTTCAACGATGATGCAGGATTAAGTTGAGTATTATTAAACATAAGTGGGTATACCTGTGGAAGATTTTGTCGGGTTGATAGATGCAAAAACTGAATCTTTGATGCATTAAAAACAACCAGATTATTTTTTCCCCAGTCAGAGATACGAGCAAAGTCAGACATTAGGTGTGCCACAGCCTCATCCCTTGCCTGTTCAAGTAACTGCTGAGACAGATGTTGTGGGAATCGAATGGAAAGGTGAAGAGTGGAGTCATCAGCGTATGAGTGGATAGGGTTAGATGTACAGCTTAGAAGGTCATTAATGAATAAAAGGAAGAGAGTTGGTGATAGGACAGAGCCCTGAGGAACACCACTGTTAATAGATCTAGGAGAAGAACGATAGCCGTCTCCAACAGTGGCTATAGAACGACCAGAAATTATTTTGAGATGAAGGCACAGATAGAAGGATAGAAACTGTAAGAGGGCAGTTTGGAAATTAAAGATTTATGCCAGACTCAATCGAAAGCCTTTGAAATGTCAAGTGCAATGGCAAAGCTTTCGTCGAAGTCCCGAAAGGAGGATGACAGGTGAGAAGATCGCCTGTGGAGCGTCCCTGACGGAACCCATACTAACGATCAGAAAGAAGGTTGTGATAGGAAAGATGCTTTAAAATTTTTCTATTAAGAATAGACTTAAAAACTTTTGAGATACAGGATGGTAAAGCAATTGGACGATAGTTAGAGGGTTGGGAATGGTCACCCTTCTTTGGGACTGGCTGAATAAGAGCAAACTTCCAGCAAGAAGGAAAGGTACAAGTTGACAGACAAAGGCGAAAGAGTTTGCCTAGGCAGGGTGTAAGCACAGAAGCACAGTTCTTGAGAACAACAGGAGGGACTCCATCAGGCCCATATGCCTTATCAGTACTGAGGCCAGCAATGGCAGAAAATACATCAGCTGAAGAAATTTTAATGTTAGCCATGAGGAAGTCAGAGGGGGGAAGTGATGGAGGAACAGCACCGGAATCGTCTAAGGTGGAATTGGAGGAGAAAGTCTGAGCCACTTAGCACGATTCCGGGCAGAAATGTATAAAAGATGTGATTCAGGGGTGGGTTGGCTCTGGTACCTTTTATAGGCCCTCTCCTTGTTGCAGACAGCATTAAAACAATCATGATTAAACCAAGGTTTTCGTGCATTAGTCAAAGGATATAAGAAAGGAATGT
This sequence comes from Coenobita brevimanus, assembly GCF_032717465.1. NCBI lineage: Eukaryota > Metazoa > Arthropoda > Malacostraca > Decapoda > Coenobitidae > Coenobita > Coenobita brevimanus. Next base: position 30,697,421 of record NC_136966.1, read on the forward strand.
ATGCTTCTATGCCCTAGAGAATAACCTCCGTAATGCGCGAAGCACACCCAGATGGCTCCCGGCTATGGAAGCAATAATCATTCTAGGGAAAATCAAAGAAGTACTGCCTGAGGGCCTCTCAATCCTCAGCTCCAAAATGCCAGAGACGACTTTTTTTTTGGAGGGTCCGCAGGCCGCACCGGAGCGATAGGACAGGTTAAGGTAATAAGGTTGTGATCGGAGGAGCCCAACGCAGAGAAAAGATTAACAGTGTAAGCAGAAGGATTAGTTGTAAGGAAGAGATCAAGTATGTTGGAGCTCTCTCCAAGGCGGTCAGGGATACGGGTAGGGTGCTGTACAAGCTGCTCTAGGTCATTAAGGATAGAAAAGGTGTAGGTTTGTTCACCAGGTGGATCAGTGAAAGGAGTGGGGAGCCAAAGGTGGTGGTGAACATTGAGATCTCCAAGAATGGAGATTTCAGAGACAGGAGAAATGGATAGAATGTGTTCCATCGTAGAAGTAAGATAGTCAAAGAATTTTTGATAGTAGAATTAGGAGATAAGTAAACAACACAGATATATTTAGTCAGAGAATGACAGGAAAGCCGAAGCCAGAGTGAAGAGAATTCAGAAGAATCGAGTCCAGGAACACGAGAGCAAGATAAGTTGTTGCGTATATATACACAACAGCCACCTTTGCCTTTGAAATGAGTATAGAGAAAGTAGGAGGATACAGAAAAGGGTTTGCTGTCAGTTGCCTCAGATAGCCGAGTCTCAGTTAGGAAAAGAAGGTGAGGTTTAGAGAAGGAGAGGTGGTGCTCAACAGAGCGAAAGTTAGAGGAAAGGCCACGAATGTTGCAGAAATGAAGAAGAGAGTCAGACAGTGGTTCCAGCCACCTTGAGTCGTCACCGGGAGAGGGGCTGAAGGTGGGGGCATTTATGGTCCCCCCCCCCCGGGGACTCTGAGGTTATGTTATTCGACACCATTTTTTTGAAAATTTTGAAAAGAAAGTGTGGTGTGTACTGTGCATGTAGTTTGGTGTTGATAGTTGGAGAAACTTGTATTGGAGAGCATGCTGGTTTACTCTCTGTGCTACTGAGACAGTGAAAAAGTTCAGCAAAGGGGGATGGTCAGGACCTAGTCCTGAGGGCTGATGAAACAGGAGCTCCAGCTCTCCCTGCCATCAGCTTTCCATCCACCTTGGGAGTACTGCCCTGCTCGACTGGTGTTACAGTCTACTCCTCTAAAAGGTTAACGTTTGTCAACTGTGTATATATGGAGTCAAATACGCTGGGCTCTGGTGAGGCATTGGGGGAACGATAAACGAAACAGATGTATGTTTATACAGTATTAAGAACGTGTAATTTATTATGTAACCTACAATGAATACTCAAAATTAGTTAAAGCGAAGTTCATGAAACTGTCGATTCCATATTTAGAGTTAATATTGCAAGAATTGCTTAATGGTGAGCAGATGGTAACCAGAAAAACTGTATGGGGATGGATCAGTTGAGGGAGAGATTTGATTGTCTGTGAGGACTAGTGCTAGAGGAGATTTGGATTCAAGGAAAAAGTGAACAGAATTCAGACCGCGGATGTTGGTAAAGTATCAGGCTGACGCCGTTCTCCGCTGATGAACATGATACGTGGCTGCAATAAACCCTACTGGCACAGTCGCTTCTTGACGAGCAGGAGATCCCTGTGTAATCATCCCTATCCTGCTGGTATTGGCAAAGCGAGTTACCACCTCATTTTCTTTTAATATAGCACCAGTCATTGTAGGGGGATGGAATGAGATGTATTGTTTAACATGTACAGTTGAGGAAGAATATTCTGCCCCACAGTGTGTATTGCTTGTGGAGATATCTGGCAACTCTGAGTAGTAAGCAGCTCATACGAACCTCCATGAATGAACAGGCTGAATTCACTGATGTGGTGAGTGGATCACACAGTTGCCTAAAATTACTTCCTTTATCATTTCATAGGGGGATGGAATGAGATGTATTATTTATCTATCTATCTATCTATCTATATATATATATATATATATATATATATATATATATATACAGTATTATGTAGTATTCTTAACGTATCAGGTAATCCGTTATTCATGATAACTCATGTTAGTATTGCTGTTATCTATATAATTTAACATATGTGACATTACTTGAGAACATTACACCAAGTTGCCTAAGTGTTTATGCATCCAAGTGGTGTTAGTGGTGATATCGAATTTACCATTGTTTTGATTGAATCATTTCATGGATGTGTAGAGTAAAAGAGGTATAAATCTCAGCAACGACTACACTTCGTTTCCTTGGAACGTGAGATTTCGATATCGCTCGAACGGAACATGCGTTGAAAACTTCGGTTCATATAAAGGGTTCATATGGCATTCTACTTACACCGTATTTCCTGATCCATGTTGATGCTGTCATATATGTGTAATGAGTCTCGCCTATTCATTGCATTTTTGCTGCTGATAGGTGATAGAAACATAAGTCACGGAAACACTCCCTAAAGTAAAGATAACGTCCTAACTACTTTATAAATAGGGGTCATGAGTGACATATCAATTTCCTGATATTTGGAGGAATGATAATATAACATCGGACAGTCTGAGAGCGGTACTGTTTGCCTTATACTCAGTACTCATTCATATCATAAAAATGCAAACATTCTTGTTATAGACATATTTTACTATGCAATAAACGTAGCTAGTGATGAGCAATAAAGGAAATAATTTTACGCAACTGTGATCCACATGCCACATGAATGAGTTCGGCCTGTTCATTCATGGAGGTTCGTATGAGGTGTTTACTACTCAGAGTTGCTAGATATCTCCACAGGCCGTACAAAATGTGGGGCAGAATATTCTTCCGCAACTGTACATAGTGTGCTACAGACAGTGTTAATGGAAACACTGAAAAGGTTCAACGAAGTAAAATCATCAGGAACACGTCCAGAGGATTGGGAACACGAGAGCACCAACTCTTCCTGCCATCAGCTTCCCAAACACTTTGGAAGTAACGCTCAGTTCGTCTGGTGCAATCCAGCATATAAAAACCTATTTTTCCTGGATTGTTGCATCTTTCACACGCATAAAATTCGCAATGTTTCATAAATTGCTCGTTAGATAATCTGGCGTTATCATATAATTATTATGTACAGACATCTGAATAAGTTCATATCCTTTTCCGTGGACTAAGGCGTTTGTAACACTGCTCAATGGAGAGGTATCCCCTCCTCCTCCCTTCCTCACAGTTCCACACTCCCACCCAACCCCCTCACTCTTCTCTCTGACCCCATAACCTCACCCGGTACCCTCCATACTCTCGCTTACAGCCAGCTAGGGGTTTCTGTTCTTCAAGCACCTCTCTAATTGCGTGTAGTCCGGACGACTAGTAAAGGATAAGTACAGTATATATCATAAACCAAGTTAGGAAAAGTTTACTGCACTGTGTGTGTGTGTGTGTGTGTGTGTGTGTGTGTGTGTGTTTGTGTGTGTGTGTGAGACAGACAGACAGACCGACAGAGAGACAGACAGACCAGACAGAGTTAAGAGACAGGAAGCGACAGGCGGAGAAGAAGAGCGAGTGGAAAAATGAGAAATGAGAGGACAAGTAAGGAGAAAATAAGAAGAGGAGAGGCAAGGAGAGAACAACGAGAGCTAAGAAAAGAGACAGAGAGTGAGAAGAAGAGACAGTGAGAGGTGAAATGAGATACAAGCAATGTGAAAGGGAAAGAGAAAAGAGAGATGTGAATAGAAAAGCCGGGAGACAGGGAAGTGGTGACAAAAGGTGAGACAGCTGAGAGAAAATGGGAAGGGAGCAAACATAGAAATAGAGATAACAAAAGGAGAAAGTGGGAAAGAGAGCTACAGAACGGAATACTGAGAACGATAATGAGAAAAATTAGAAAAGGAGGCAAGGTAACAGGGAGGAGGAAGAAAGTGTTATTCTGGCAAGGACGCAGGGAAGGAACTAAGCAGGGTAAGACAAAAGCATTGAGGCCGAGGAGAACGAATGTAACATTCAAGTTAAAAGGGAGGGAGAGAAACAGAGAAATTAGAGAAATTTGCGAAGAGAAAGTAAAGATTAAGGGTGGGAAGAAAATTGGTTAATTTGGAGGGGCAAGAAAGAGGATGGGAATGTTAAGGAGGAAAGACAAGGGTAGGGAGGGAGGGAAAGACAGTGGGAAGAGTGGAATGAAAGAAGAGATTTCGGGTGACAGGGAGAGATGGAGGGAGGAGAGAGAAAAAGAGCATGCAGTTATTACTGAGGGAAGAAAGCAGTGAAGGAAATGGATTTAGTTCAAGTAAAGAAAAGCGGAGAGAGTAATGGAGAAAAAAAAAGGTAAGACATGTGACAGTTGAAAAAGTAAGACAAAGTTGTAAGACAGGGAGGGAGAAAGAAGAGTGAGGTAAAGAGGGAGTGACAGAGGGGGGGAGAGATGAAGGAAAGGAAAGAGAGAGGGAGGAAGCTAAGGACTGAGCAGATAGCTATAAAGAAAGGGGAAGGAGGGAAAAGGAAACTAGGGATGAGACAAAGGATCCAGAAAGAGAGAGAGAGAGAGGGAGAGAGAGGGGGGGGCAGTACACAGACATGCACAGACAGATAGGTCGACAAACATTTAGAAAGTGTGTGTGTGTGTGTGTGTGTGTGTGTGTGTGTGTGTGCTTCCGTCCCTGTCACTCCTATAACACTTCCATTTTTTCACCTGCGTGTTTTCCTCCTCTCTGCTTCAGTTTCTTCTCTCACTCACTTTTTTAAAATCAGTATTTCTCCTGATCGTTCTTACCATTCCAAGTCTCTCTCTCTCTCTCTCTCTCTCTCTCTCTCTCTCTAGGAATAAAGAGATTGTTCTCACACTCTATATCTCCTTAATACGGCCACTTCCTGAGTTGCTAGGGAAGATCTGCTCCAAATGTGGAACTGACTCAACATGGACGTTAACACTACAGTAGACAAATTTAAGGGATTCGTTGGCAGGATCTTACACTAGAATAAATGTGAACTGGATATGCATTCCCAGGCAAACAAGAAGTATCTCCACGGTATGGGCTGCATAGTCATTAAGATCCTAACATTTCCTTGTAACTCTCTCTCTCTTTCTCTCTCTCTCTCTCTCTCTCTCTCTCTCTCTCTCTCTCTCTCTCTCTCTCTCTTTCTGTGTGTGTGTGTGTGTGTGTGTGTGTGTGTGTGTGTGTGTAAAAGAGGTGTCCACTACCGCAACATTTAATCACAGCAGATTTACTCTCTCTCTCTCTCTCTCTCTCTCTCTCTCTCTCTCTCTCTCTCTCTCTCACACACACACACACACACACACACACACACACACACACACACACACACACACACACACACACACAGGACAAAACACGAGCATTGCTCAATTCCTGTATACTACAAATAGGTAAATACAAATAGGTAAATACGGTGTAGTAAACCTTTTCCTAACTTGATTTATGATAATTATATACTGTACTTATCCTTTATTAGTTGTTCGGACTACACGTAATTAGAGAGGTGCTTGAAATACAGAAACCCCTATCTGGCTGTGAGCGAGAGTATGGAGGGTACCGGGTGGGGTTTTGGGGTCGGAGAGAAAAGTTGGGGGGTTGGGTGGGAGTGTGGGAGTATGAGGGAGGAGGAGGGGATACCTCTCCATCAAGCAGCGTTACAAACGCCTTAGTCCACGGAAGAGGAAACGAACTTATTCCGACGTCTGTACACTACATCTCCTTGTCTATTTATCTTGAGAAACTTCAATAATTCTATACCGTCAGAGAAAAGAAAGGACATGCTAGCATGGGAAAAATGTTATTTCTAGAGTAAGAATTCCTTTCCCAGCCCATTATATATTTTTCTTAAAAAACACAATCCTTTCCACACCTTTATTTAATAGGTGTATAGCCACTAATTACTCACTGTTCATATTAATATAACTCTTATTCAACTTTAGCTAACGCGTGTGATATATATATATATATATATATATATCACACGCGTCAGCTAAAGTTGAATAAGAGTTATATTAATAAGAACAGTGAGTAATCAGTGGCTCTATATATATATATATATATATATATATATATATATATATATATATAATATGTGTGTGTGTGTGTGTGTGTGTGTGTGTGTGTGTAGCTTCTTGTAGTGATGTTTTGTAGATTAGTTATATATATATTGAACTTGTGGACGAGCTGTTGTTATACTTGAGTAGCTTTGTAAGTAGAAAATCTTCGTTCCCATTTGTCATGCAATGACAGGAGAGGTAAAGAATAGTATGAGACTATTTTTATTTGTCTTGGAAATATTAACAAAGTCTCTCACACACGAGTGAAGTTAAGTAGAGTCCCGCGAGCTACCTCCCTGTCTCGCTCTCTCTCTCTCTCTCTCTCTCTCTCTCTCTCTCTCCTCTCGCCCATGTTGTTAGTCCTCGTCTCCCTACTACTTGCCGATTCTATGGCCTGTCTCCTTCTGCCTCTGCTTCCTAAATTCTGGTGTAGCAGGGGTCGTGTCACGTGTGTTACACTGTGGTTGGAAACTTCAAGAAGCCTGTGTGTGAGTATGTGTGTATGTGTGTGTATGGTCACGAGGCGCTGTTGTGTGCCTATCTAGCTTTCCTTGAGTTAAGAGTGTGTAAGCATGTTTAGCATTGCTCGATTCTCGCAGACACAATACCTTCTCATCATCTGACTTCCTGATTCTATCTGTCTCTCTATCTATCTATTTATGTATTTATCTATTATGATTTGTAATTATAATATGGAGTCCTAACATATGCTCGGCCGCGCCGCTGGAGGTCCTCCGACAGCAATCATCATTGACATATGCTAATCTATTAGTACATAATATTGATTATAATATTGTATACATATAATATTCATAGTAAATTGCAATGATCTAGGAATATTACATTTTAATCAAGATGTGTACATATTTGAATAAATGCCATGGTTGTTGTATAACATTTTGTAAGATGTGTATGTATAACAGACATACGCTTATAATTGTGCAATGGTAATACTGCTAGGTTATTACATTAGATATTGAGTTATCCCTTTAGTAATGTCTAATATTTCACCTAAGTTGTAAGATGATTCTGGTAATACAGAATTGTGGTAATACATAATTGTAACATTGTGAACTGTTACATAATTGTATTGTAATTGTTACATTGTAGTAACATTGTAGTAATACATAATTGTAACATTTTATGAATTGTTACATAATATTGTGGTAATGCATAATTGTGATGGCCTTATAATTGTAGTTACATTTTGTTAATGCAACTGTTACATAATTGTGTTGGCCTTAGAATTGTAGTTAAGGTTACATAAAAGTTACATTTTGTTAATGCAACTGTTACATAATTGTTACATATTGTTTGTAGTTACATAATTGTAGTTAAAGTTACATAAAAGTTACATCTTGTTAATGCAACTGTTACATAATTGTTACATATTGTTTGTAGTTACATAATTGTAGTTAAAGTTACATAAAAGTTACATCTTGTTAATGCAACTGTTACATAATTGTTACATATTGTTTGTAGTTACATAATTGTAGTTAAAGTTACATAAAAGTTACATCTTGTTAATGCAACTGTTACATAATTGTTACATATTGTTCGTAGTTACATAATTGTGGTTAAAGTTACATAAAAGTTACATCTTGTTAATGCAACTGTTACATAATTTTTACATATTGTTTGTAGTTACATAATTGTAGCAAGTGTAACATAATGCAATCGTTTGTCGTTACATAATTGTTACATTTCCTTTGTAGTTACATAATTGTAATAATTGCAGTCCTGATATTGAATCCGGTCATGCTGCGGTCGATGATATGATGTGCCATGTCACTAACTTGTGGAGACAACAATTTGCTTTTTTTGTTTGTAGTTTATGTGGTATTTTGGCATTTGTAGTAACACTTGCACTTATTTTCATTTGTTTGTTATGTGATCTTACTCTATTTCTTTCTCTATTTCTTTTTCTTTCTTTTTTTTTTGTATGCATTGATTTTCTATAGTTTGTTTTTGTTCGTTTGTCTATGCTTTTTCTGTGTTGTTCATGGTTGCATAATTGCTGGTTAATTTCCTAGGGACCCTTTTTTAAGGTTTAGTCTATATTGCACAGATATTATTGAAAATGATATTATATAGCCCCATATTTTGTTATTTTATATAAAAAAATATATATACACTATATACAGTATTAACTATGTACACTGACTTGTTCTTCACTTGTACCTATCGTGGCCAATATATGTGTCAGCACTGTGTGGAAATCATTGTCTTCACGATTGTGTTGAAGATGTTCACTCTTGCTAACGTCATTTGTGTTGGCCATTTTTTTTTTTCTGGTTTTCCTTGTAACTTAATTTATCTGTTTTCACTATGTAGCTTTAATTAATGTTTAATACAGTCTTTTTTAATCGCTCACTGAGTAACTGTGATGGTATATTTTCTTTATTACTTTGTAGATGTAATAATGTATAGCTGTATGTATGAAACACGTATTTTATGTAGGTATAAATGGTAACACTCGGTGGTAGTAAATAAATGCTATAATAAATGAATGAATATATACAGTGTAGAATATTTATTGTTGGTGATTATTTAGTGTTTGAGTTATGCAGATAATTGAAGTAAGTATATGAATTTAAGTTGTAACTATACAGCAGGTTTTATATGTTTGTGCAAAATGTGTTGTCTATCACTGTGTATCGTATGAATGAAGTAACTATGTAACTCACTAATTTTTACCGTGGTGGGAATGGTGTGAGTGGTGTTGCACGTGGTGATAGCGTTGTTCTTCACGGGTTGATTGACGTGTTGTGGGGTATCACACACATGGCTTGGCGTCGTCTCAGCACACGTATGGTGACGTCGACTTCCCACACTGGTGGCTGTGGTGAGTAAATGATTAGCGATGAGTAACTTGAGTGAAGATGAGTGAGTAAGATGGGTTGTGAATATGGACTTGGCATTTGCTTCGTCGTCTTGACCTCTTCACTCTTGCGTCAGCGGTGGAGGTTGGGTGGATGTAGCAGAGAGAGGAGGGTGAGATCTGGTGGTTGTGAGTTGTGAGTCGTGGCTCACTCTTCGTTTGTTTTGTTTTTTCTTTCTTGATGTATTCTTGGTCCTTTTTTCTTGTGATTTACTCGTTGTGGGATGAAGACTGCCGCTACTTGTAGGAGCATGTAGAAGATTATACAGACGACTTGTCGAGTTGTTACTTATAGTTGATTGTAGATTGTTGTAGTTCGTTGGTTCGTCGTAGAAATTGCAAGATTGTTTGTATCAGTATTTTGTTAAACTACTGGCAAGGCGTCCTGTGACCTCTTCACCTCTACATCAGCATGATGATCGGGGAGACGGAGGGGGCTGGTTGGAGAGAATACTGTCAGGAGCTGGTTGTGAGTTGTTGGTTGTGAGAGGTATTTTTTGTTTTCACTCTTGATAATGCAGAATCAATTGTACACTCGTGGGCTTGTATTTTGTAGGAATTCATTGTAGAACTGAAGCTAATCTTGTAGAGTGCCGCCTGCTTTTGTAGAAATTCACTGTTGATTCGAAGATGAGGTCCGTACTTTCGCTGCTACCAAATGTCTAAAAAGAATTTGTATAAACTTGTAGAGAAGTTTTGTGGTTTAGTTGTCACTCTCGATTTCTTGTAGGAATTAAAGATGAATTCAGGAGTTGATCTTAATTGATTATCTTCAGAGAAATCTAAGTTGAGCAGGGTATGTCTTACAGAGACAATATAATAAGTAAGTCTAGTTGAGCCCCTCTTTCTTGTTCTCTCTCCCCACTACCTGTCTGTTCAAATGCTAGCCTCCTTCTGAGCTCTCTTTCCTAAATTCTGGTGTAGCAGGGGTCGTGTCACTTGTGTTACACTGTGGTTGGAAAGTTCTAGAAGCCTGTGTGTGAGTATGTGTGTATGTGTGTATATGGTCACGAGGCGCTGTCATGTGCCTATCAAGCATTCCTTGAGTTAAGAGTGTGTAAGCATGTTTAGCATTGCTCGATTCTTGCAGACACAATACCTTCTCATCATCTGACTTCCTGCTTCTATCTGTCTCTCTATCTATTTATCTATTTATCTATTATGATTTGTAATTATAATATGGAGTCCTAACATGTGTGTGTGTGTGTGTGTGTGTGTGTGTGTGTGTGTGTGTGGTATCGAGGGAATGGGGCTCGTGTTGAAAGGAGCTGATTGATTACGTGCTCGTAGAGAGGTCGATGCTGGGAATGGTTGCTGTCACGAGGGCCATGGGAGGACGAAATGGAGTTCTGTCAGATCATATGAATGTTGTATGCAGGATCAAGCTGAGAGGAGTGAGGTGGACCCGGGATAGAGAGGAGCAGTCGGGGAGAAATACTGAAAGTCGAGAAGCTGTGGATCAAAAAAATGGCACATGAATACAGGACGAAAGTAGGGGAGGAGTTAGAATCGGTGAACTTGAATGAAATGGATCTGGACAGCCTGTGGAATGCATATACGAATTGCTTAGCTTGGAATGATAAAGCAGTGTGTGATGTGGCAAGAGTAACAACGAAGGAGAAATGTACGACATGGTGGGATGAAGAGGTTAAAAGAGGAGTGGAGGAAAAAAGGAAGAAGTGGCTAGGGTGGTTACAAAACAAGGGTTCGATTGAAATAAGAATGAATCTACTGAGAGCAAGAAGCACGTAAAGAGACTAGTGAAGAGAAAAAAGAAGGAGGTAAATGATGATCTAGGAAGGAAAATGAATGCAAATTACGTTGAAAATAGGAAGTTATTCTGAAAGCAGTATGGAAATGTAGAAGTGGCAGCGGAAAGAAAACTGAAAGGATGAAGATGCAAGTGGTAGTGAAGTAAGGGCCAGATGGCAAGAATATTTTGAAAGCCTGATGAATGGGAATAGTGAGAGCAAAGTGGTTGTAAACATGATTGGTTCTGGGGGTGTGCAGAGAAGGAATGCAATGCCTGGAAATGTGACACTCGCACACGTGAAGCACGCATTTGGAGTGACTCTATCGGATACGTTTATGTGAAGCTGCAGAATGTGGTGAAAGTTTTTTGTTTATCAGTTATAGTCAGGATTCCGGGGCTTCAGTGATGAGTGAATGAAAGCGTGACTCATTGGGTTGGGTAAATTTGGGCTGTCTGGAACTTGCTACTCCTCACCCTGCCATAAGGTGGAAAAGGAGGCCCGGATGTATATATATATATATATATATATATATATATATATATATATTATCATCATCATCATCAGCCATTATCCACTGCAGAACTAAGGCCTCCCCCAACCCTCTCCACGAATTCCTTGACTGAGCTAATCTTTACCATGTTTTCCCTGGATATTTCTCTCTTATGTATCCATCTCCTGTCTGGCCTTTTTCTGCTACGCTTACAATCTTTTGGTGTCCGGTCAGTCAACCTCTTGCTCCATCGGTTATTCCATATTCTTGCTACACGGCTTGCCCACTTCCTTTTCTATCTATCTATCTATCTATTCCCAGACACCTTAATCCCATACGGGGTAGCCACAAACAAATCGCCTCCACGTCGCCCTGTTCCCCGCCATTCCACTGCCGTGCTCCCACCTCACACCCCCCTCTCTCATACACCTCTCCACTCCATCCCTCCATCTCATCCTTGGCCTCCCCCTCCCCCTCTCCCCCTCCACCTCACTCACATACACTCTTCTCGTCAGTCTCTCACTCTCCATCCTCGTCATATGGCCAAACCACCTCAATGTGTTTCTCCTAACGCTTCCTATCACATCCACATCCACACCACAATGCTCCTTCACATCCTCATTTGTCAATCTGTCTCTCCATGTGACTCCACATGCTCCTTTCAAATAACTCATTTCCACAGCTCTCACTCTTGACTTGTGTCCCTCCAACAAGGTCCAAGCTTCACTTCCATACGTTATAGGTGGTATCACAATGCTGTCATGTAGTAACTTTTTCACTTCCATGCTCACTTCCCTCTATCTTATCACTGCTTTCAAGGAACCAGCAACCTTTATTCCTTGCTGTACCCTTTCAAGCACTACACCCTCCAAACTTCCATCTTACTCATGACACTACCCAAGTACTTAAACGTACTCACATTTTTCATTTCCTCACCATCCAACCTCACTGTACCTTCACTGACACTACTTCTGTTCTTCTATAACTTCTGTAATATATTTGACTTTATTCTGCTCTCTCACCCAAGTTGATTTTTTCCTGTCTTAAAGATATTCCCAACACTGACCTTTCCATTACTCTCTGAGAACGGATATATTTATTTTCCATCGATTTTTGTCAGCTTCCAGGTCTCACAACCAACCGGCATAGCTGGAATTATACATTCGTTATATACTTTCCGTTTCGTACAAAGTAGCAAGCTAATGTCTCTTTGTTTACCGGAAGATATCCATCCAATTGTAATCCGTCTTTTTATTTCACTATCATGATCTTCCGTTAATTGTAGTATTTGTCCTAAGTAATTGTACCTCTTGACTTAAGAATTTCTTCGTGTATTCTGATGACACCCTTTGGTGTTTGTTGCTTAAACATTAATTTTACTCCAGTTCATCTTAAGCCCTACTTTGAGACTTTCTCTGTTCAGATCATTTAACATATCTTCAATGTCTCTGCTGTTTCTGAGATTAGGGCAATGTCATCTGCAAATAGTAAATTGATTAGCTTTTCTCCATCTATGTTCATTTATTTGTTTTCCCAGCCTAGCTTTCTGAAAATACTTTCTAGGCATGCTGTAAATAATTTTGGTGAAATTGTACCTCCCTGACGCACGCCCTTCTCAATCTTATTTTTCGCAAGTCCTTATGAAATTTAAATGAAGCATTTCACTCATTACATGTTTTCAAGAAGTTTTACAATGTTCTCATTCACTCCTTGTTCGCGCAGTGAACTTATAATTGCTATGTGCTCCACTGAGTCGAAAGCCTTTTCGTAATCAACAAAACTTAAGCGCATTGGTTTATTATATTCCGTAGATTTCTGAATTAGCTGATTCATTCTGTGTAGATGATCAGTACTCGAATGAGAAGGGTGTGAAGTGATCTGAGTGACAGAAGGCAATGATTAAGTGTGTGTAGATGAGAGAATGAGTAAGTATGTAATGGATGCAAACGCAAACAGAGAGTAGTGTATATATATATATATATATATAAATATATATATATATATATATATATATATATATATATATATATATATATATATATATATATATATATATATATATATATATATATATATATATAGTGGTAGCTGGGGCGCCCATCATCCACTCACTTAGTGTACTGGTACTCTGTTTTAGGGTAGCTCTGCACTGAGTGGCAAGCCAAATGGTTTCCTGTAAACCAGGAAAGCATTTACAACGCTGGGTGGTAACCTTATAACCAACTGACACGTGTTCCCTACGTGACAGCTAGTGGGTTGGCGGAGGTTGGTGCCCCTCCCTGGAAAACAACTAACTAAAAATACGAACAAGACGCCTCGGACCAGGACTGACCAAAAGATGACGACTGAGGACCAAACAAAGGACATGATACGGATGGCGACATGGGATGTAAGGGGTGCAAATGATGAGGTGAAAGAGAGATTGTCCAGGTGCTTGAGGGTGTGAAAGTGGATATATGTGGATTAACTGAAACTAAACTGGGGAGAAAGAGTGTGAGAGAATGGGAGTATGGATGGAGTATATGTTTGGGAGTAGGTGAGAATGAGAGGGCAAAAGAAGGAGTGTGTATTGTTGTAAGTAAATGATGGAAGGAAGAAGACTATAAGGGAATATGGATCAGTTGGCTCAAGGATTGTGTGGGTAAGATTGAAAGTTAGACTACAAATGTGGGTGATTGGGTGCGTGTATGTGCCAATGCAAGATCGTGCAAGCAGAGTGAGAGAAGACTTCTTGACAAATGTGGAAGTGTGCATGGAAAAGTTAAAAACGAGTGAGAGAGTGTTTTTGATTGGTGATATGAATGGTAAAGTAGGGAATGTGAAGGTGGATGGAGTAGTTGGTGAGTGGGGTGAACCTGCTGAGATAGATGAGAATGGCAGTGCTTTAGTGGACATTTGTGACTGGAGGGGGTCGGTGATAGCCAACACCCTCTTCAGGCACAAAATGATCCACAGGTATACGAGGCAAATTATGAGAAGGGTGGCCGGTGAACTGAATGAAAAGAAGGCAATGATTGATTATGTGTTTGTGTATGAATGGATGCGAAGGTGTGTAATGGATGCAAGAGCATATAGAGGTTGGGGGAGTGGACTTTCAGACCACCACTTGGTGGTGGTTAGAATCAAAATCCAAGTAAAATGGAGAAATGGATGAATGGAAGGACGGGAGGAAGGAGCAGATGCAAGGAGAGTGGAAAGGTTACAAGACGATGAGAAAAAAAATTTAAGAAAGAAGTGGAGGAACGTTTGAGTAAATCTGAATTGGAGCAGATAGGGGATGTGGAAGGTGTGTGCAAGATATTCACAGAAGAAATCTGTGCAGCATCTGAGGTGATATGTGAGGTGAAGAGAAGACGAAAGGAGGTGCAAGGAACAGCATAGTGAAATGGAGAGGTGAGACAGGCTGTGGCACAAAAGAAGAAAGCATATAATGAATGGATGAGAAATAGGGGCGTGGAAGAAGTTGAGAAACGGAAGAGAGAGTAATATATAGAAAGGAAGAAACAGGTGGAAAGATTAGTAAGAGAGAGTAAGAAGAGAGTGGATGAGGACTTTGGTAGGAATTTGAGTGTAAAGTGGAGGGACTGTAAGAAAATTATCTGGAAAGAGGTAAAGAAAGTTAGACAGGATGGCAGTGATTTTATATATATATATATATATATATATATATATAATCTCATCAGCCGTTTGAATGTCCACTGCAGAACCAGCCTATCCCTGCCGAAGTGGGGACGATACAGCCAATGTATCTCTACCAAGTGGCTTAGGCTGTCTGGTAGAGATTGTATGTAGGGTGAGAAGTGCTTTTAAGTGTAACTGTAGTGTTGGAGTGGCTTTGGATGTGTGTGTAGTCTGTGAACCAAGTGTAATCGGCCGCGCAAGCCTACTGGGTGCAAACATTTATAGTATGCGACACTGGTTCCACCACAGCACACCTTGTGTCTGCCAATGCAGTACGTGCCCTGAAGAATGCTCCGAAAGTTTATTACCCTGGCGGGGCGCGAACCCTCGTTCTTCAGTGTAAGAACATGCATACTTTACCGCTGTACCACTAAGCCTCCATATATATATATATATATATATATATATATATATATATATATATATATATATATATATATATATGATTTTACACCGATAGATATATAGACAGATAGATCGATATACGTGGTGCATGGGGCGCCCACCATCCACTCACTTAGTGCAGTGGTGTTCTCTTTCAGCGTGGCTCTACACTGAGCGGCAAGCCAAATGATTTCCTATTAAACCAGGAAATCATATAGGCGTGAACGAGTGTTTTTGACTGGAGATACGAATGGAAAAGAAGAGAAAGTGAAGGTGGATGGAGGAGTTGGTGAGTGAGGTTTGCCTGCAGATGGAGATGAGAATGGCAGTGCTCTAGCTGACATTTGTGCGGGGAGGGGGTTGTAATAGCAAAAACCCTCTTTATGCACAAAATGATCCACCAGTATATGTGGTGAGTGATGAGAAAGTTGTGGGTGAACTGAATGAACAGAAGGCAATGATTGACTCTATGTCTGTAGATGGGAGAATGAGTAGGTATGTAACGCATGCATGAGCAAACAGATATTAAGCGAGTGGACTTTCTGACCACCACTTTCGCCCGCCTCTGATGCAGTCGCTGGTGGTTTGGAACAACGAATCTCGGCGCTGGAGGACGAGGTACACTCCAAACTCGACACGGTAACTACCAATGCTTCATCCCCTTCCCCCCCAAAGGTTCTGTTGATAGGTGACAATAATCTTTCTGAGATAATATCATCAGATCTTGACCATAATACTTTTATTAGAACATTAAGGGATGCCAATATTGACATACTGAAGTGTTGGGTAGCTGAAAATTTAAATTGGATCCCTGATACCTGTGTGGTTTGTGGAGGCCTGTTTGATATAATAGAAGGGGCTTCACCTGAAAAGATTTTAGACGATCTCGGAGCTTTGGTGAGTGAGTTGAAGGCGAAAAATGAGAATATGAGTATTTACTTATGTCAGCTTGTGCCCACTTTGCACTCCGATACTATGCAGGCCAAAATTGATGACGTCAATAACCAGCTATTGAAATGGTGTGCCACGAATGCTATTCTTACCATTCACACTGATAAAGTTTTCAAACTGGGCACAGGTGAAATTGATGACATGTGCTTTACCATAAAGAAGAAAAATAAGGGGCCTATCTTAAACAGATTTGGGGCTATACGTCTACTGACGACTATAGCCAAGGAGTGTCCTAATTTCAAACTATGCTTTAGCTAGGACAGGGATAAATATAACTTTGAACCTTATTATAGGAATAGAATGTTTAGGGTTTCTTATAACAACTACGAAACTGCAAATAAAGACAGATATACTCCTGGAAGAACACAAACTGGTGTTATTACCAGGAATGCTCGTCACCCACCCCACACCCGCACCCACACTATGGGTTTCAGGAATAGAAATGACACGAATCACACCCAAACTTTCGTTAACACACACCCTCATGCCGCTGGGTTAGGGAAAACGTCGAGGGACAGACGTAACTCGGCACCAACCCACGCTGCCACTACAGGGCCCGGCGGAGGGTCGGGGTACAGGAATAGTTCTGCTCCCACCCACACTTACTCTACAGCTTTAGTGGATGGGTCAGGGGACAGGCACAACTCAACATCCACCCACACTAACACTACAAGAGGTGGAGGAAGATTGGGAGGATTTGTGGGTAGTAATCACCCGACCCAGCACCATTCCAGCACCTACATTTCGGGGTCGGGAGTAGGGAATAGAAAATGTTCACCTTACAACCACACACCTTATGTAATGTCTGAGGTTCGTGAGACACAGTATGATGACACGCAACATGAACGTAACGAAAGGAATTGGTACGCTGCTTCTAGAAATCAGTCTGAGACTGAACTTCCAGATTTCTATAGAAGCAAGAAGGTGGGGTGCTATAACTGTGGAGAATTCAATCATGTGCAGGTAAACTGTAGGTTTGATCACAAACTTCAGTGTGGCAATTGTCAAAGTCTGGGACATAAGAGTCGCCTATGTCGGTACTATAGCACATAGGGGGCTGGCGAAGAAGCACTTGCCGATATAAACACTAAAGGATATTTTTTAACTATTGAACATGTTAATGCTCGATCATTACAGTGTAATTTGGATGAAATAATATTGTTATTGAAAGACAGAAGTATTGACATCCTATGTGTTAGTGAATCATGGCTTGTTCCCATTACCCCGAGTGATTTTGTTAATATACCAGAGTATAAGATAATACGATGTGACAGTGGCCGTGGAGGTGGCGTATGCATATATATCAAGGATGTCTTATCAGCCAATGTCATAGAATTAAATGTCCCTAAGCAACCAGGCATTGAAGATGTCTGGGTAACGGTACAGTGTCGCAAATTGCCAGCCATTATTGTCGGATGCATGTACCGACACCCTAAAGCTCCAGCCGCCACTTTTGATTATATACAGGATACATTTAGATCAATTTGTATGCGAAATAAAACATTTTTTGTTCTTGGTGACTTCAATGATAATCAGTTTGCTAATGATAACAAACTTAAAAAGATCTTAAAGAATAATAAATTAACTCAGATAATAGATAAACCTACTAGAGTCACACCTACGTCTGCAACATTGCTGGATCTTGTAATCACTAACAAACCTGATGTCATAAACAGTTATGATGTTATTCCCCAAGTAATTGCAGATCATGATCTTATTAGCATCTCAGTAGATATTAGTAAACCTAAGAGACCGCCCGTTGTTCGAACTTTTCGTCACCTTGGGAACCACCACAAAGACGACTTTTGTCTTAGGCTTCTACAGAGCACAGACGATTTTGATAAGATTTTGAAAACTGATGATGTAAACACACAAGTGAATATTTTTGCTGATACTTTTGTTAATTGTTTAAATGCCTGTGCTCCTTTTGTAACTAAGGAGATTAAAAGACCGTTAGCACCATGGATGAACGATTGTATACGGCAAGCTATGAGCGTTAGAAATGATACTCATTAAACTGAAATCTGATCGACATAATATAGCTCTCTACGAACAATATAAACAAGAAAAGAAGCTTGTTAAAGCTCTCATTACAGAGGGGAAAGCAGACTACTATCGCAGTCGGTTATGTAATAGCAGAGGAAGCACTTCAGCGACGTGGAAAATAATAAGAGAAATTATCCCAAACTGTAAAAGTAACTCGGACGGTTACAACTGTGATAATAAAAATAAAGCTGACGAATTCAATTTTCATTTTGCAAATGTCGGTAAGAAGACGTATGAACGAACACAAGAAGTCCTCCATGGTGAAAACGTGTCAGGTTCTATCAATTCTCCAAATATAATCGCAAGTGAATGTAATCTTTTTAGACCTCATCCTGTAGATACCGACACTATCATTCTTACGATAAAAGGCTTAAATGAGACTCGTTCTGTGGGCTCGGATGGCATTTCACTGAGATTTGTTAAGGACGCACTGTGTTATGGCTTTTTACTTAACCTGTATTATCAATACTTCTATCGCAACAGGCATTTTTCCTACAGCCTGGAAACATGCATTGGTACTTCCTCTCTATAAAAGTGGTGATGTAAATGATGTAAGCAATTACAGACCAATCTCACTATTGCCCATTGTCTCTAAAATACTCGAAAAGGTTGTTACCAATCAGCTCATACACTTCTTGGAATCTAACAAATCACTGTCTAATACCCAACATGGATTTCGTCCTAGATTATCCACCGAGACCGCTCTTACTGTCATAACAGATAAAATATATAATAACATGGACTCTAAGCAAGTTACACTGTTAACCTTGTGTGACCTCTCCGAAGCTTTCGATAGTATTAGTCACGACATTCTTTTAAGTAAATGTGCTAAGCTTAATATTGACTGCTTCTGGTTCAAAAGTTACCTAGAAAATAGGACTCAATCTGTCCGCCTGAGCAACACTATATCTGATAAATTAAATGTAGCTTACGGGGTCCCTCAAGGCTCAATCCTTGGTCCTGTCTTGTTTACCATCTATGTTAATGACCTTGCTGAGAGTATAAATGGATGTTCTTTGGTGCAATATGCTGATGATACCCAATTTCTCCATGCTGACACTATAAATAATCTCGAGGCTCATATCTCCAAAACAGAAGGAACCTTACGGATTGCAAAACATTATTTTCTTAGAAATGGACTTATGCTAAATCCAAGAAAAACACAATGTATCTTCATAGGTAATAGACGATTTCTATCACATATTCCTCCTAACGCTGTCATAAATTGTTCTGGCGAGCACATTTACCCGAGCACTAGTGTAAAAAATCTAGGTGTCTACATCGACAGATATATGCTTTTTGATGTGCATATTATTGAATTAAATAAGAAAGTCATGGGAACACTTATGTTCATAAATCAAATATGTGAAAACTTTGATAAGTCAACTCGAAAAATTGTTGTACAGTATCTAGCTCTTAGCATAATAAATTACTGTATAGGTATATGGGGTACGACAAATGATACCTTACTTCACCAAGTTCAGAAATTACAAAATTTTGCAGCTAAAATAGCTATCGGGGGAGCAAGAAAGTATGACCATGTAACCCCCATCATAAAGGAATTAAAGTGGTTAAAGATTAAAGATAAACATATTTTTGACAGATGTACCACTGTTTATATGGCTGTCAATGGTTTTTATCCGGAGTGGTATCTAAAGTTGTCCACTGTCACTGAAAACACAGCCAGTACAACAAGACAGCGAAATAACCTTTATGTGCCTAGAGCCAGAACAAACTCTGGTGCCAGAGCCATCACCATACTAGGACCCAAACTGTGGAATAATATACCTACTGATATCACTCATTCCGGAAGCATACATGTTTTCAAATCTAAACTTAGGGAGTTAATTTTAAGTGATTTGTAGTTGATATTATCATGTATCGAATATGACATGACTATTTTTGTCTGTGACTTTGTATACCGATTTGTAAGAATAACCATATTTTATGGAAATAAAGTATTTGAACTTGAACTTGAACTTGAACTTGTTCTACTGCCATGGAGGAACAGGAGAGAAGGACAGGTGGAAGTAGTCAATACAAGGAGGGTAGAAAGATTGCAAGACGATAGAAAAAGGCAGAATATACGAAAAAAGTGGAGGAGTTCTTGGGTAAATATGATTTGGATCAGATGTGGGAAGTGGAATGTGTGTACAAGATATCCACAGAAAAATCTGTGCAGCATATGAAGTGGTGTGTGGGGTGAAGAGAAGACGAAAGAGGGATGAAGGAACAGCATGATGGAAGGAAGGAAGAGAGAAATTGTGGGGCAACAGGAAAAAGCATATAGCGAATAGTTGTGAAGCAGAGGAATGGAAGAAATTGAGAGAAGGAAGAGAGAGTTACATGTAGAGAGGATGAGAAAGGTGAAAAGATTAGTATGAATGAGTAAGAAGAAAGTGGATGAGGAATTTGGAAGGAATTTGAGTGTAAAGTGGAAAGAATATAAGACAGTGTTATAGAAAGAGGTAAAGAGAGCCAGACAGGGTGATAAAAGACTTATTAGGGGAGTGAAAGATAAAAATGGTTGATTGCTTGTTGAGAAGGGTGAAAAAGTGAGCAGAGGGAGAAAGCACATGAAGGAAATGTTGAACATTGACAATGAATGCAGTGTGAGTATAAGTGGCTGGGGAATGACTGGGAGAAGGGAGGGAGGTGAGAAGTGAGGAGGAGAACAGTAGGATGGATGTAGGGGAAACAGTGAAGAAAGCCTAAATGGGGAAAGCCCAAGGAATTAATGGAGTATGTGGTGAAATGATGAAGCTTGGGGAAGGGACAGTGATAGAATGGGTACTAACGATGTGCAGATTGGCCTGGGATGAAGGTTGAGTTCCAGAGTATTGGAAGTCAGGTATAATTATTTCCCTGTACAAAGGAAAAGAAGTGTGTGGTAATCACAGAATCATTTGTCTTATTAGGAAAAGTATGTTGTAGGATACTTATTGCCAGAGTTAGGGAAACAACAGAGGAATTTGTTGAAGAAGAAAAGGAAGGTGTTGGGAGGGGAAGAGGTTGTGTAGTTTAGATATTCATCGTTAGGTCTTTAGCGGAAAAGTTTCTTGAGATGGGAAAGAAGTTGTATGCAGCCTTCATTGATTTGGAGAAAGCTTATGACAGAGTGGATTGACAAGGAATGTGGAAATATTAGGAATACAAAGAGTAAATAGGAAGTTCTTGAATGCTGTGAAGAGTATGTGTGACGGTGATAAGGCTGCACTGAGTGTGGGTAGTGAACCGGGTGAATGTTTCTATCTGAATGTTGGATTAAAACAGGGATGTGTTATGTCTCCATGGTTGCTAAGTTTATATATGGATGGGGTTATAAAAGAGAAACATGGTAGGGCATTGGATGTTTTAGCGGCCTTAATGAGAGATGCCAGCGTTTGGACACTTCCAGTACAAATGTTTGCTGACGATACTGTATTGTTAAGTGAAGGCAAAGAGGTTAGGTGAATGAGTCTGGGAGAGTGTGTAAGAAATGGAATCAAAAGGTGAATGTAGGCAAGAGTAAACTTATGGTCTTCAAGAGAAATGAAGTTCCCAATGTACAGTGATCATGAGGAAATGGAAAATGTGAGTGCATTTAAGTGCTTGAGTAGCGTGATGAGTTGGGACGGAAGTTTGGAGGATGAAGTGCTTGAAAGGGCACAACAAAGAAAAAGGTTGCTGGTTCTTTGAGAGCAGTGATAGGAAATAGGGAAGTAAGCATGACGTAAAAAATTAGCTGCATGACAGTATTATGATACCAACTCTAACGTATGGAAATGAAGCTAGGACTTTGCTGGGAGGACACAAGTGAAGAGAGAGCAGTGGAAATGAGTTATTTCAGACTAGCATATGGAGTTACATGGAGAAACAGACTGACAAATGAGGAAGCGATGGACCGTTGTCGTGTGGATGTGGATGTGATAGAAAGCATTAGGAGAAATACAGAGAGGTGGTTTGGCAATGTGGAGAAGATGGAGAACAAGAGACTGACAAGGTGTGTGTGTGAATGAGGTGAAGAGAGGGAGAGGGAGGGGGAGGCCGAGGATGCGATGAAGGGATGGAGTGTGTAGGTAATGAGAGAGGATGTGTGTGAGCTGGAGGGAGGGAAGGTAAATGTTGGGGGACCGGGCGACACAGAGGCGATTTGTTCTTCGCCACCCCTTATGGGATTAAGGCGTCTAACAATATATATATACATACATACATATATATATATATATATATATATATATATATATATATATATATATATATATGGGTATGGTAAGGTATGATTTCCATCAGTCGAATACATATGGGTATGGTAGGGTATGTTCCATTGGTCGAGGTCAGCCATGGATAATGCCCCTCTGGAATTCACAGTTTTGTTGAGTAGCATCAGTTGTGACTGATGCGGCCAATCCAAGAAAGGCAGTTTCTGCCGCAGTTGCTTCATTTATGGGACGTCATCGGTACTTTGTCCGTATAACATCATGACTTCAGCTTCGCTCACCACTAACCGAACTGGATCCAGTGTTAAAGTGATAAAGAGTCTTTTTATAGATAAAAAAAATATTAAAAACACCTATTTAGGCATGTTTGTCCAGTATGATACTTTCCCATCCAGTATACCATTGATAGCATGCTATCACTGCACTAGGTATCTTTATGAAGAGTCGAGTTCATAAGTCCCAATACACAAGTAGTCGTGTTGTCTACCGTTGTGTCCACCGCAGGTAGGATGTTGAACTGTTTCACTTCCTACCTGGTCAAATTATCTTCAGTGTATCAGGTAGCTTTGTGTTTTTCCAGACCCGTGAAGTGACTTGGGCTAGGGTAGATCAACTTTTTCGGAGTTCTTACTGATTTCATCTTCAAGGGAGGGGCTGTCACTGATGGTGAAACCCAAGCAGGTGTTCTCTTGAACCACCTCTATCATGTTGATGTCGATGACGATGACTGGTATCTCCTCCACATTATAGGCAAAGACATTTTTTTTTCTTTTTTTCAGGCTGATAGCTCACAAAAAGTCCTTCCATGCTTGAGAGAAGCAATCCACGACAAGTTAAGTTGCTGCTTAGAGAGTAATGTAATGGTTTCGTCATCAGCAAATAGCATATCACATATCAAAACCTCATGAATCTTTGCTTTTTTGCTCTCAGGAGCATGGGGTTGAACAGCCGCCCATCAGACTTGGTGTGCATGTAGATGTCCTCCATATTTGACCCTAATGCATGCTTCACAACCAATGAGCAGATCTCAAACAAATTTGGGCCCAACATGCATCCCTGCTTGGCTCCACTGTGGATATCAAAAGGATCAGATGAGCTGCCGTCAAATGACTTGATGAAGCTGTGGAGTCAAGGAGTACAGCCCTATCTTGAGGAGAATTTGGGACACTGTCCCTACTAACAAATCAAACGTCTTAGTCAAGTCAATGAACATGATGAATAGGAGTACTTGTTATTCACTGTACTTCTCCTGAATATGGCAGAGGGAGAAAATCATGTCAACTGTGGACCTCCCTGCATGAAAGCCTCTCTGCGACTCAGGGCAGAAACGTTCTGCCAAAGTTTGTAGCCGTATATATATATATATATATATATATATATATATATATATATATATATATGCCTCTGCAGTACAGTGGTAGAGTGTGCGTTTCGTACACGGGTGAGTCAGGGTTCACGCCCCGCCAGGGTAATAAACTTTGGAAGTGTTCACCCGGCCACATACTGCATTGGCGGACACGAGGGGTGCTGTGGTTGAACCAGTGTTCCTTACTATAAGGTATGCTTGCACCCAGTCGGCTTGTGCGGGCCGACTACACTTGGTTCACAGACTACACACACATCCAAAGCCACTCCAACCCTACAGTTACACTTACAAGTACTTCTCACCCTACATACAATCTCTACCAGACAGCCTAAGCCACCTGATAGAGATACATTGGCTGTATCGTCCCGACTTCAGTCGGGATAGGCCGGTCCTGCAGTGGATACTCAAACTGCTGCAGCTGATCCACTGCTGCAGCTGATGATGATGATGATGTATAAAATGTTCCATATATTTAATACTACAACTGGCAGTCACAATTTTACTTATCATTTGCGACTGAGGATACAGTTCCCTAAAATACCCAGTGGATACTCAAACTGCTGCAGCTGATAATGATGATGATGTATAAAATGTTCCATATGTTTAATATTACAACTGGCAGTCACAGTTTTACTTATCATTTGCAACTGAGGATACAATTCCCTAAAATACCCAATTAACACTTTGGCCGGCATCACACGTGTGCCACGCTACAGCCCAGTGTTGGTCGGGGGTTGCCAGGCAGTAAGTTGTTACTTGCAAATGTTTACTCTTTTCTTATTTCTGACCTTTTTTTTTTTTTTTTTTACAAGCTACTTTATTCATTTTTGTATCAAATTGTTCACTGTTGATTTTTTCTATAAGGATATATGATTATAAGGTTGAATAGAATACCAGCATTACCAATACTATATCAGAATTTACATGTGGAAAAACGTAGGCAATATGCATAAATATTTAAACTCGTTCTTTATTTTCGACGTTATTTGTGGTGCTATTTAATTTATTTTAGTCTCTTCACATTTGCAAGTGTTTATTCTACAATAATATATGTATAAAATAATGAGCAATCAACCATCATGATATGACTAATATTAACACCGTAAAAATGACATGAAAAACCCAGCAAGTTTCCGAAAATGTTTATACTTTGTTTTCGATGTTATTTTTTTGTATTGTATTCCTTTTGGTCACTCTTTGTTCGCAAGTGTTTGTTCTGCAAATTTATATCTATCTATCTATCTATCTGTGTGTGTGTGTGTGTGTGTCTCTCTCTCTCTCTCTCTCTCTCTCTCTCTCTCTCTCTCTCTATATATATATATATATATATCCATCCATCCATCCATCCATCCATCCATCATCCAATCTTACATTGCCCCATGAGGAGCGTAGGAGCCCGGGGCTAGGTAGTTGGTCTCGACATTTAAGATGAGAGTGACCAGACTCATCCCTGAATAGCATTACATGAGCAATCAACTCCAACCACCCGTTGGATATAAACCTTCACCGGCTCAACCCGACTGGAGCGCAATAATTACCCACTAAACCACCAGGTGCCAAAATGTGGCTATATGGTACCACCCAGCGTAGTAAATGGTTTCCTGGTGTACAGGAAACCATTTGGCTTGTCACTCAGTGTAAAGTCACCCACAGGCAGAAGGAAAAGGAAAGAATGAAGGAAAGAAAGATAGAAGAGGGAGTGTAAAGTCACCCGTAGGCAGAAGGACAAGGAAAGAATGAAGGAAAGAACAGAAGAGGATGGAAGGAAAGAAGGATGGAAGAGAGGAAAAGGCAGACACCCGATAGCAGCACTACATCGAGTGAGTGGATACACACACACACACATATATATATATATATATATATATATATATATATATATATATATATATATATATATATATATATATATATATATATATATGGATTTGGAGAAAGCGTATGACAGGGTGGATAGACAAGGATTGTGGAAAGTGTTATATATATATATATATATATATATATATATATATATATATATATATATATATATATATATATATATATATATATATATATATATGGATTTGGAGAAAGCATATGGCAGGGTGGATAGACAAAGATTGTGGAAAGTGTTAAGAATATATGGAGTAGATGGGAAGTTGCTGAATGCTATGGAGAGTATGTACGATGGTGCGAAGGCTGCAGTGCGTGTGGATGGTGAACTAAGTGAATTTTTCTCTTTGAAAATTGGTTTGAAACAGGGATGTGTCATGTCTCCATGGTTGTTCAATCTGTACATGGATGGGGTAATACAAGAGGTACAAGGTAGGGTAGTGGATGTTGGAGTGGCCCTGGTGAGAGAGGATAGTGTTTGGAAACTCCCTTTACTGTTCTTTGCAGATGATACTGTGTTGTTGAATGAAGACGAAGGGGAGCTGCAAGGCTTGGTGGATGAATTTGGGAGAGTGTTTAAGAAACGGAATCTAAAGGTGAATGTAGAGAAGAGTAAAGTGATGGTCTTTGAGAGAGGTGAAGTTAGTGAATGTACAGCGAGGTTGGATGGTGAGGAATTGGAAAATGCGAGTACGTTTAAGTACTTGGGTAGTGTGATGAGTAAGGATGGAGGTTTGGAGGGTGAAGTGCTTGAATGGGTACAGCAGGGAAGAAAGGTTGCTGGTTCCTTGAAAGCAGTGATAAGAAACAGGGAAGTGAGCATGGAAGTGAAAAAGTTACTACATGACAGTATTGTGATACCAACTCTAACGTACGGAAGAGAAGCTTGAACATTGTTGGAAGGACACAAGTCAAGAATGAGAGCAGTGGAAATGAGTTGTTTCAGAGGAGCCTGTGGAGTCACGTGGAGAGACAGGCTGACGAATGAGGATATAAAGAAGCGTTGTGGTGTTGATGTGGATGTGATAGGAAGCGTTATGAGGAACACACTGAGGTGGTTTGGCCATGTGGAGAGGATGGAGGGTGAAAGACTGACGAAGAGAGTGTATGTGAGTGAGGTGGAGGGGGGAAGAGGGAGGGGGAGGCCGAGGATGAGATGGAGGGATGGGGTGGAGAGGTATATGAGAGAGGGGGGTGTGAGTTGGGAGCAGGGCAGTGAAATGGCGGGGGACAGGGCGACTTGGAGGCCTTTTGTTTGTGGCCATCCCAAACGGGATTGAGGCGTCTGGCAATATATATATATATATATATATATATATATATATATATATATATATATATATATAATAAGCAAACAACCAGCATCACTATTACTAACCATAAGGAAGGCCAGGCACCCTCCATCAACACGCCATCTCATAAGTATTTATATTCGTATTTTATTTTATTTCTGACGAAATTTTGCGTGAGACTTAATTCATTTCAGCCTCTAATTGTTTGTATGAGTTTTTTCTAAAGTAAAATATCCATTCAAGAACGAACAGAACACGAACTCACTGTTACTAACAGTACATATAGGAAAAGGATAATTTTAGTGTACGGTATATGCTTACATTAGTAAAATAAAGGATGTATATACAGTAAATATATCTATAATTACCACCCAATAATGTTTGTAGACCCGAGGAGAAATGGTAAGACATTGGCACATACTTTAAACCTAGTCCCATGAACATCGAACAATAAATGTTTTTTTTTTGCGAACATTTTCCTTTGATGACGTAAAGAACATCATTGGCCAGCTAACGGAGGGGGGGGGGGGTCGGCTGACATAAACAAAGTCATCGGCTGGCCAAAGTATTAAAAAGTCTTACTGTAGACAAAATGTTAAAAAAAAAAAACTCTTTAGACATTTCTGGCCAGTATGGTACTTTACCATCCAGGATATCATTTATATATAGTATTATCACGCCGGTATGCATCTTTACTTACAAGCAGGGAAAGTTCCGCATTACCCACCCCTAGAAGCAATGGTGTGAGACAGGTGAAAGTGAAACAGTAGCATGACCTTACGTGTCTGGTAACTGTGAGTGTGAAGGAGTGGAAGGCGGAGGACTGGGGACACGGGAGGGTTTGGTAATAAGTTGGTAATCACGTGTAAGTCTGCAGTGCATGACTTGGACGGTGTGCTTGAATTAATTTAGTTAAGATAAATGAAAATATGATGCTAGCACTTTAGATAAAGAAATACATATATGTCTGTAGAGTTAGTATTGTCAGGAAAAATATGGAAGTTCGCTGGGT
This sequence comes from Coenobita brevimanus, assembly GCF_032717465.1. NCBI lineage: Eukaryota > Metazoa > Arthropoda > Malacostraca > Decapoda > Coenobitidae > Coenobita > Coenobita brevimanus. The sequence goes on from NC_136966.1 coordinate 30,725,415, forward strand.
TTGGACAGGTTTGAATACTTTCATTCCCTCTCGACTTTAACATGAGACGTCTCCCCAGGAGATACTCGTAACGATGTAACAGATATCTGTATTCAGTGTCGACTCGAAAACAAAGCCACTATACTCTCTCTCTCTCTCTCTCTCTCTCTCATCTCCAGTATATGTAAATTCTTGTAAATTTATTTATCCTGTCATCCAATATAAACATTGACCTGCGAACATTGCTAGTGTTATTCTGGTAATTATTAATCTCGAACTAGAGTCTAGGGTAGTGTGCAATAATAATATGAAAAATCTGTATGAGCAATTAACAGACTTATCGTTTTCCTTTAGACAGAATGACATGGGAAGTCCTAAGTATACGATCAATAACTGTAACTATCATTCCTATCGAACATAACGAAACGAAGGCAAAGAAGCATACCTTTGACAGTAAACATGTATTATATAATTGTGCAGTAATGTTAACAGACTCAGTGAACAGTGCGATACCATACAAACAACATACCGCTTTTGCACTTTGAGAATACTTCGGACGCACTATCATTGGCTATTGATACTGTGACGTGAGCAACTCTCCAAACCCTTCTACACCCTGCCACCCTCCCTCCCACTTACAGTTACCAGACATGTGGGACCTGGCTGCTGTTTCGTTACTCTTCGTCTACCACCAATGCTCCGAACAGTGGATAATGCGGGAAAGTTCCGCATTACCCACTGTTCGGAGCATTGGTGGTCGACGAATTGTCACGAAGCAGCAGCCAGACCCCACATGACTGGTAACTGTGAGTGGGAGGGAGGGTGGCCGCGGGTGGAAGGGTTTGGAAAATTGCTCCTGTCACAATATCAATACATGTTTACTGCCAAACGTACCGGTATGCTTCTTTGCCATCGTTTTCTAATGTATGACGGGAATGAGTTACAGAGACTAATCTTATAATTAGGACTTCCCATGTCATTCTGTCTAAAGGAAAACGAAAAACCTGTTAATCGCACATTTAGATTTTATTATTATTATTATTATTACACGCTACCCTGGACTCTAAGTTCGAGATGAATAATTACCAGAATAACACTGGAAATTTTTGCAGGCGGATGTTTACGGAGGGATGAGATGCTAAATAAATAAAGTCATAAGAATTTACATATCTAGATAGATAGATAAACAAATAGATAGATAGATGGGTAGATAATACAGAGGTTTTGTTTTTGAGTCACCACAATATAAGTATATTTTATACCGTTACGAACATATGCTGGGGAAACGTCTCATGTTAAAGTCGAGAGGAAATGAAAGCATTCAAACCTCTGTCTGAACCCAGCAAACTTCCATAACTTTCCTTACAACACTAAATCTACAGACCTCTACGTAATCTTTTTAAGAAAATGTTGGCATCATATTGCCATCTATCCTTCTGAATTAACACAAACACATCGTCCAACTCATACACTGCACTTTGCAGGTGATTCCCAACCTATCACCAAACCCTCGTCTGTCCTCGATCCCCCGCCTCCCCCTCCGTTACACTGGCAGTTACCAGACACATGATGTCTGGCTGCCGCTTTACATTAACACGTCTCACACCAGTGCTTCGAGAGGTGGGTAATGTGAAACTTTTCCCGACTTTTTATGCAAAAAACAAGGAACCAAAGGCTAGGAGCCCGCAAACCGTTCCTTCCAACAAAAAAACAAAAACACTACAAAAGAGAGCCACATTCAAGATCGCTTCATTTCGACATGCCTGGACACACTGTGTATGAAACGGAAGATCATAGGAAGTAGGAAATACAGACAGAGGGGAGCTGACCTGTTGCATAAATGAAGGACTGGGAGTAACGGATAACGCTTGCATTGGAGAGTTGGACAGAAAAGGGATGAGAGTTTGTTGCTAGACGGGTGCTACGCACCCGTCGTAGAGGTGGAGGGATGCAAGCAGATAGTTCAGAGCAGTGACCACTGAAGTAGCGAAAGAAAAGAGATAAAGCTGCAACATAGTGGCAAAGAGACAGAGCCTCAAGGGAGCCTGTAAAAGGGGGAGAGTTAATGAGACGAAAACCCTTTGACTCCACCCTATTGAGAAGAGCTGTATGTGGGGAGCCTCCCCACACATGAGAGTTGTACTCTAAACAGTGGCGAATAAAACCCGTGTATAAAGTCAACAACTGTGCAGGGGTAAAGAAGGTATGGAGTCGGCTTAGCACGCCTCATCTCTTGCAGCAGATTTTACAAGAGATACAATATGATATTTCCAAGATAAGTCCAGAGTGAATGAAACCTTAAGCATGTTCAAGGATGATGCAGGATTGACTGGATATTATTAAACATTAGTGGGTACTCCTGTGGAAGATTGTGTCGGGTTGATGGGTGTAAAAACTGAGTTTTTGATGCATTGAAAACAACAAGATTATTTTTACCCCAGTCAGAGATACATGCCAAGTCAGACTTTAGGTGTGCAATAGCCTCATCTCTTGTTTGTTGAAGTAACTACTGAGATGGACATTGCAGGAACCGAATGGTAAGGTGAAGGGTGGAATCATCAGTGTATGAGTGGATAGGGTTAGATGTACACCTTTGAGGGTCAATGATGAATAAAAGGAAGAGAGTTGGTGATAGGACAGAACCCTGAGGAACATCATTGTTGATAGATCTAGGAGAAGAACTATGGCCGTCTACAACAGCGGCTATAGAACGACCAGAAAGGAAGCTACAGATAAAGGCACAGATAGAAGGATAGAAACCGTAAGAAGGCAGTTTGGAAATTAAAGAGTTGTGCCAGACTCGATCGAAAGCCTTCGAGATGTAAAGTGCAATGGCTAAGCTTTCGCCAAGGTCCCGAAATGAGGATGACCAGGAATCGGAAAGGTAGGTGAGAAGATAGCTAGTGAAGCGTCCCTGGCGGAACCTATACTGACGATCAGAAAAAAGTTTGTGATAGGAAAGATGCTTTAAAGTTTTTCTGTTCAGAACTGACTCGAAATCTTTTGAGACACAGGATGTTAATGCATTTGGACGATAGTTAGAGGGCTGGGAATGGTCACCCTTCTTTGGGACTGGCTGAATGAGAGCAAACTTCCAGCAAGAAGGAAAGGTACAAGTTGACATACATAGGTGAAAGAGTTTACCTAGGCAGGGTGTAAGCACTGAAGCACAGTTCTTGAGGACAATAGGAGGGACTCCATCAGGCCCATATGCCTTGTTAGTATTAAGGCCAGTGATGGCAGAAAATACATCAGATGAAGAAGTTTTTATGTCTGCCGTGAGAATGTCTAAGGGGGGAAGTGATGGAGGAACAGCACCGGAATTGTCTAAGATGGAATTGGAGGAGAAAGTCTGAGTGAAGAGATCTGCTTTATCAGTAGAAGAAATAGCTACAGAGCCATCAGAATAGAAACGGCGAGGGAAGGATGATAAGGTAAAGTTGTTAGAAAGGTATTTGGCAAGGTGCCAGAAGGAGCGGGAAGAATTCGAGTTGGAGAGCTGACAGGATTTAATATGAATGAAATTATTATTAGCAAAGCGAAGAACAGACTTAGCACGATTCCAGGCAGAAACATAAACAAGATGTGATTCAGGGGTGGGTTGGCTCTGGTACCTTTTATGGGCCCTCTTCTTGTTGAGGACAGCATTAGACCAAGCGTGATTAAACCAAGGCTTTGTTGCATTAGTTAAAGGATATGAGAAGGAAGGTATGCTTCCATGCCCCAGAGAATAACCTCCATAATGCGCAAGGCGCACTCAGATGGCTCCCGGCCATGGAAGCAATAATTATTCCATGGAAAATCAAAGATGTACTACCTGTGGGTCTCCCAACCTGCAGCTCCTAAGTCCCAAAGACGACGTTTCTTTGGAGGGTCCACAGGTCATACCGGAGCGATAGGACAGGTTAAGGTAATAAGTTTGTGATCACAGGAGCTCAATGGGGAGGAAAGATTAACAGTGTAAGCTGAAGGATTAGTTGTAAGGAAGAGATCAAGTATGTTGGAGCTCTCTCCAAGGCAGTCAGGGATATGGGTAGGGTGCTGTACAAGCTGCACTAGGTCATTAAGGATAGAAAAGATGTAGGCTTGTTCACCAGGTGGATCAGTGAAAGGAGAGGAGAGACAAAGGTGGTGGTGAACAGTGAAATCTCCTAGAATGGAGATTTCAGAGAAAGGAGAAATGGATAGAATGTGTTTCATCGTAGAAGTAAGATAGTCGAAGAGCTTTTGATAGTCAGTAGACTTACAAGATAAGTAAACAGTGGAGATATATTTAGTCAGAGAATGACGAGACAGCCGAAGCCAGAGAGTAGAGAATTCAGAAGAATCAAGTTCAGGAGCATGACAGCAAGATAAACCGTTGCATACATATATACAACAGCCACCTTTGGCTTTGAAATGAGTATAGAGAAAGCAGGTGAAAACAGAAAAGGGTTTGCTGTCAGTTGCCTCAGACAGCTGAGTCTCAGTCAAGAAGAGAAGGTATGGTTTAGAGGAGGAGAGGTGGTGTTCAACAGAGAGAAAATTAGAGGAAAGGCCGCGAATGTTGCAAAAAAGATGGGAGTCAGAGAGTGGTTCCAGGCATTTCTTTGAGTCGTCACCTGGAGAGGGGCGGACTGTTCCTAATCTGTCTATCTATCCATTCCTAGACGCCTCAGTCCCGTAAGGGGTGGCACAAACAAATCGCCTCCATGTCACCCTGTCCAATGCCACTTCACTGTTTTGTTCCCAGCTCACACCCCCCTCCCTCAAATATCTTCCCACTCCATCTCTCCATCTCATCTTCGGTCTCCCCCTTCCTCTCCCCCTTACACCTAACCCGCACACATTCTCCTCTTTAGTTTCTCGCTCTCCATCATTTCCACATGGCCAAACCACCTCAGTGTATATTTCCTAACGCTTGCTATCACATCCACATCCACATCACAGTTCTTCTTCACTTAGTGACCAATGTAATTCAACCTTAATGATATCACTCCACATACACATTTTAAACCCTCTCTTGCTAAAACTGGAAGAGACGATTTAATCCAGAGACAGTTCACAAAAATGATGAAAACAGTAAAACCTGAAAAAAAATAGTTAAGACTTTGCAAGGAGCAAATCCGAGGAAAAGTGTCGATGTAAAAAATATAGACAATCTCTAAAAATTTTGATAATTTAAATAAGTAAGTCATTTTTTTTTCTTTCTTGCAGAATTCACAGGGGCTGTGAAATACAGTACTCGTCTGTGACTGTGCCACTCCTTCTCTTCTTGTCTCATGCACTCACTCACTCACTGAGTAATTGCTCATTCGTGATAATTTTTGTCCAGGCATTATGGGAGATGTGTTAAGAAAACTAAATTTTGCACAATAACTGAGCGCCTCCCATACCAGGATTCATGTAGAAGAGGAACCCCGAGGGATGTTCTGTACCTGATCCTCAGCCTCTGAGTGTCCTAGACAAAATAGTTTGACGCTGCAAGTTTTTTTTTTTTTTTATATAGGAACACGATCTAGTGCCAAATAATAAGCATGGTGGAACCTCTGTTTGCAGCGCCTAGGAGGGGGAATGGCTACTGGTGACCTCTGCCAAAGTACATTCTCCAGGTCAAAGTTTATAGCCAAAGAACAGGAATTTTGGCATACTGAAAAATGATCGCCCCATCCGCAATTTTAAATAAGTGGAACCACGAAAAGTAGCCGACCCAGAGTAGAGGGTGACTTCCAAGGATCCCAGGAATGTCATTGTGCAAGGCTATTATTTTTAACTTACTGTAGAAACGTTTAATTTTACATATTTGTAGGTATGGAAAAGTTGAGAGACAGATGTGTAGAAGAGAAGTTAGGTGAAAAGATTAGGAAGAGAGAGTAAGAAGAGAGCTGATGATGAGTTTGGAAGAAATTTGAATAGAAAGTAGAGGGACTGTAAGAAAATGTTCAGGAAGAAGTTAAGAGATTAAGATACTGATAAAGAAGGTAGTAGGGGAGTAAGAAAAAAAAAAAATGGCAAATTGCTGGTGGAAAACAGAGCAAAAGTGAGCAGATGGAGAGAACAGATTAAGGAACTATTAAACATTATGAAAATATCGCGAGTTTAAGTGGCTGGCAAATAACTTGGAGAATGAGGGAGATGAGAGGGAAGGAAGACAACAGTAGCACTGAAGTACTGGAAGCAATAAACAAAGTCAAAACGAAGAAAGACCCAGGAATTGATGCACAGTGTGGTGAAATGCTGAAGCACAGGGGAGAGATATTAGCAGAATGGATCACAAAGATGTATTGATTGGCCTGGGAGAAAGGCAGGGTCCCAGAGGTTTCGAAGTCACATATAATTATTCCCCTGCACAAAGGAAATGGGGAAAAAGAAGTGTGTGGTAATCATAGGGCTATTTGCCTTCTTTGTGTAATAGGAGAAATATATGGTAGGACTCTTATTGACAAAGTCAAGGGAAATAACAGGGGAATTAGTTGCAGAACACGGAGGTTTCAAGAAGGGAAGAGGTTGTCTAGATAAGATATTTATCCTCAGGTCTTTAGTTGAAAAGTTTCTAGAGAAGGGAGTTAAGTATGCTACCTCCATGGATTTTTAGAAAGCATATGGCAGAGTGGATAGAAAATAAATGTGAAAAACATTTTAGAAATATAGATTAAACTGGAAGCTGTTGAATGCCGTAAAGAGTATGTGTGAGGGTGCTAGGGCTGCAGTGTGTGTGGATGGTGAGCTGCATGAATTTTTCTGTCTGAATCTTGGAATGAAACCGGGATGTGTCATGTTTCCATGGTTGTTCAGTGTATAAATTGATCGAGTTTATAAGACATACAAAGTAAGGCAGGTGGATGTTGGAGGGTCCTAATGAGAGAGTGCAGCATTCGGAAACTTCCATTTTTGTTGTTAGCAGATGGCACTGTACTGTTTAGTGAAGATGGAGGGAAAGTACCAAGCTTTGTAAATGTGTGTGTGTGTGTCTTTTTTTTTTTTTGGCTAAGAAGAAGGAACCAAAGGCCATGAGCCCGCAATAACAGATCCCTCCAAGAAAAAACAAAATACAATAGAGAGCCAAATTCAAGATCCATTCATTTCGAGATGCCTGGACACACTGCGTTTGAAAGACTGGAGATCATAGGCAGCAGGAAATGCAGACAGAGGGAGACACTTCCAGAGTTGACCTGTTGCATAAATGAAGGATGGGAGTAACGGTTAACTCTTGGATTAGCGAGTTGGACAGAAAAGGGATGAGAGTTTGCTGCTAGACGGGTGGTATGTGCCCGTCATAAAGGTGGAGGAATGCATGCAGACAGTTCAGAGTAGCAGCGACCATTAAAGTTGCGATAGAAAAGAGATAAAGATGCAACAGTGTGGTGAAGAGACAGAGGTTGAAAGGGAGTCAGTAAGAGGAGGAGAGTTAATGAGACGAAAAGCCTTTGACTCCACCCTATTGAGAAGAGCTGTATGTGGGGAGCCTCCCCACACATGAAAGTTGTACTCCACACATGGGCGGATAAAACCCCTGTATAGAGTCAACAATTGTGCAGGGGTAAAGAAAGAATGGAGTCGGATTAGCGCACTCATTCTTTTGGAAGCAGATTTTACAAGAGATGTAATATGATCTTTCCAAAATAAGTCCTGAGTAAATGAAACACCAAGCATGTTCAAGGATGATGCAGGATTAAGCTGAATATTATTAAACATAGTGGGTATACCTGTGGAAGATTTTGTCGGGTTGACAGGTATAAGTACTGAGTCTTAGATGCATTAAAAACAACCAGATTATTTTTACCCCAGTCAGAGATACGAGCCAAGTCAGACATTAGATGTGCCATAGCCTCATCCCTTGTTTGTTCAAGTTACTCCTGAGATGGGTGTTGCAGGAACCACATGGAAAATGAAGGGTGGAGTCATCAGTGTATGAGTGGATAGGGTTAGATGTACAGCTTAGAAGATCATTGATGAATAAAAGGAAGAGAGTTGGTGACAGGACAGAGCCCTGAGGAACACCACTGTTGATAGATCTAGGAGAAAAACGGTGGCCGTCTACAACAGCGGCTATAGAACGACCAGAAAGGAAGCTAGCGACGAAGGCACAGATAGAGGGATAGAAACCGTAAGAGGGCAGTTTGGAAATTAAAGTTTTATGGCAGACTCGATCGAAAGCCTTTGAGATGTCAAGTGCAATGGCAAAGCTTTCGCCAAAGTCCCGAAATAAGGATGACCAGGAGTCTGAAAGGTAGGTGAGAAGGTTGCCAGTGAAGCGTACCTGACGGAACCTGTACTGACGATCAGAAAGAAGGTTGTGATAGGAAAGATGCCTTAAAATTTTTCTATTCAGAATCGACTCGAAAACTTTTGAAATCCAGGATGTTAAAGCAATTGGATAATAATTGGAGGGTTGGGAATGGTCACCCTTCTTTGGGACTGGCTGAATGAGAGCAAACTTCCAGCAAGAAGGAAAGGTACAAGTTGACAGAAAAAGACGAGTTTGCCTAGGCAGGGTGTAAGCACAGAAGCACAGTTCTTGAGAACAACAGGAGGGACACCATCAGACCCATATGCCTTGTTAGTATTGAGGCCAGTGATGGCAGAAAATACATCAGCTGAAGACATTTTAATGTCAGCCATGAGGAAGTCAGAGGGGGGAAGTGATGAAGGAACAGCATCGGAATCGTCTAAGGTGGAATTCGAGGAGAAAGTCTGTGTGAAGAGATCTGCTTTATCAGCAGAAGAAATAGCTACAGAACCATCAGAGTAGAAAAGAGGAGGGAAGGATGATGAGGTAAAGTTGTTAGAAAGGTTTTTGGCAAGGTGCCAGAAAAAAGCGAAAAGTATTCGAGTTGGAGAGTTGAGAGCATTTAGTACGGATTAAATTATTTCTAGCAGAGTGAAGAACAGACTTAGCACAATTCCGGGCAGAAACGTAAAGATGATGTAATTCAGGGGTGGGTTGGCTCTGGTACCTTTTGTAGGCCCTCTCCTTGTTGCGGACAGCATTAGAACATGCGTAATTAAACCAAGGCGCTCTTGCGTTAGACAAAGGATACGAGAAAGGAATGTATGCTTCCATGCCCGAGAGAATAACCTCTGTAATGCGCAAGGCACACTCAGATGGCTCCCGGCCATGGAAGAAATAATCATTCCAGGGAAAATCAAAGAAGTACTGCCTGAGTGCCTCCCAATCAGCGGCTCCAAAATGCCACAGACGATGTTTCCCTGGAGGATCTACAGGCCGTACCGGAGTGATAGGATAGGTTAAGGTGATAAGGTTGTGATCGGAGGAGCCCAACGGAGAGAAAAGATTAACAGTATAAGCAGAAGGATTAGTTGTAAGGAAGAGGTCAAGTATGTTGGAGCTCTCTCCAAGGCGGTCTGGGATACAGGTAGGGTGCTGTACAAGCTGCTCTAGGTCATTAACTCCTTAACTGCAGGCTTGTTTTGCTTTGACTTGCAACTCCCGCGGGCATATTCGCGCTCCGACAGACTCCCTAAAAATATTTGCCAAAAATCAGTTATTAGTCCTACAATACTGAAATCACATATGGTTATGGCACATACCTTTAGCTTTCTCCTGGGGTGTTTGTTGAGCCTTCGTCGAGTACCATAGGGCTTGTGGAGAACTCTGAAGTTGGGTAACGAAGTGTCCACTTTACACTTCCCAACAACCCGTAATATGATTACCACAGTCTGATATTATCACTAGAAACACTATTCTATGATTCTCAAATAGTTTGGAATCCATACTCAAAAAAAAAAAAAAAAAAACACTGAAAGCAATGAAAATTACGAGCGCGTATATGACCTTCCCACTTGCAATCGTTCGCCGCTGGTGTTCTGTCATTGATTATTCATAAAAACACTCCCAGTTAATATTTCTATTACTATATAACACTTATATATATCTACAGTCTTTATCCATAAGTTTCCTTCAGTAACAGTAGTTTATTGTCACTGTAGGGATTCAATTTCTCGTTCAGTAAAATACGTAGCATTCACTTTCTCGTCCTGTATACTAGCGTTGAGAGTGAATATCACTTTCACCTTCACTCTCATAACTCATAGTATTCATATATGCTAGAGTGAAACTTTCACTTTCATTACTCCTAGTATATATACTCATATTCTTATAATACTACTCATTTACATTTCTATTGATGTTCACTATTTTATTTACATTATTTACATTTCTATTTTATTTACACTGTGTTGGGCACTGTCACTTGCAGTAACTTATAAAACTATTTTCCATTGTTCACTTATATTTACATTCATTGCTTTCACTTGCTGTTTACACATTACTTACACATTATTTACATTTCCACTTGCACTGTTTTACTCACCAGAAAGATCGTAGTCACTCTCTATTATTTGTCAGCCCTTTACCTCTTTCCACACGAGGTTTAGTAGGGGGTAGAGGTCACAGGGCCCTTTGCATGGGGCTAAAAAGCGGCGGAATTTAGCAGGCGCGAATCCGACATACTTTCACCTTGAAAGATGACAGTAAACTGATATTGGTGGCCTGCCTGCCTTGGGAGAGTGCAATACTGCCAACGTCAGCCTTGTGAGAGCTGCTAATATATTGCTATGAAATGATTGGCAGGAAATCTAGACAATACATAATAAATTAGGTAGTTCCAGGTGGATGTAAATATCACTTAGGCTTCTCCCTTCCCTCCTTATATATATTTTTATTACGAGAATAGATTATATGGCATATTTCAAGGGGAAATAAACAGTGAAAATTAGCGAACTAGTGCACATGAGGTGTTGTCAGGTGATAATCAGCCAATTCCAGGTGTATGGCACTCTCACTTACTTTATTTCTTTTTTGAATATATTATTTGGTATAAGAATAGGGCATATAGCTTAATTCAATGAATGAAATCAGTGGAAAATTCCAGGGAAGATTTACTTAGTGTAGCACAGCCAGGCAGGCGAGAGGAGAGGGTAATGGAGGGGAGGTAGGGAGGGGAGTCAAGAACGGGGAGAAATGGCTAAATTGTCAACAATGGATGGGAGTACAGATGAGATTAGGAGTGCTGACTAGTGTTGGACATTGGCAGTACTGATAAATGATACAAGCCACCGCTTGAAAGCCCGGGCGAATTCAGAATAACACAGAATCACAAAAGTGACGCCCCACTGTACGATCCCTTCCTCCCAAGCGTCACGAAAGTGATGCCCCACGGTTAAGGGGTTAAGGAGTAGAAAAGATTTAGGCTTGTTCACCAGGTGGATCAGTGAAAGGAGAGAAGAGCCAAAAGTGGTGGTGAACAGTGAAATCTCCTAGAATGGAGATTTCAGAGAAAGGAGAAATGGATAGAATTTGTTCCATCGTAGAAGTAAGATAGTCGAAGAGCTTTTGATAGTCAGTAGACTTATGAGATAAGTAAACAGTGTAGATATATTTAGTCAGAGAATGACAAGACAGCCGAAGCCAGAGAGTAGAGAATTCAGAAGAATCAAGTTTAGGAGCACGACAGCAAGATAAACTGTTGTGTACATATACACAACAGCCACCTTTGGCTTTGAAATGAGTATAGAGAAAGCAGGTGAAAACAGAAAAGGGTTTGCTGTCAGCTGCCTCAAACAGCTGAGTCTCTGTCAAGAAGAGAAGGTATGGTTTAGAGGAGAGGTGGTGTTCAACAGAGAGAAAATTAGAGGAAAGGCCAAGAATGTTGCAAAAAAGATGCGAGTCAGACAGTGGTTCCAGGCATTTCTTTGAGTCGTCACCGGGAGAGGGGCGGACTGTTCCTAATCTGTCTATCTATCCATTCCTAGATGCCTCAGTCCCGTAAGGGGCAGCACAAACTAATCGCCTCCATGTCACCCTGTCCAATGCCACTTCACTGTTTTGTTCCCAGCTCACACCCCCCTCCCTCAAATATCTTCCCACTCCATCTCTCCATCTCATCTTCGGTCTCCCCCTTCCTCTCCCCCCTTACACCTAACCCTCACACATTCTCCTCTTTAGTTTCTCGCTCTCCATCATCTCCATATGGCCAAACCACCTCAGTGTATATTTCCTAACGCTTGCTATCACATCCACATCCACATCACAGCTCTCCTTCACTTAGTGACCAATGTAATTTAACCTTAATGATATCACTCCACATACACATTTTAAACCCTCTCTTGCTAAAACTGGAAGAGACGATTTAATCCAGAGACAGTTCACAAAAATGAGGAAAACAGTAAAACCTGAAAAAAATTGTTAAGTCTTTGCAAGGAGTAAATCCGAGGAAAAGTGTCGATGTAAAAAATATAGGCAATCTCTAAAAATTTTGATAATTTAAATAAGTAACAGTCATTTTTCTTTCTTGCAGCACTCACAGGGGCTGTGAAATACAGTACTCGTCAGTGACTGTGCCACTCCTTCTCTTCTTGTCTCATGCACTCACTCACTCATTGAGTAATTGCTCATTCGTGATAATTTTTGTCCAGGCATTATGGGAGATGTGTTAAGAAAACTAAATTTTGCACAATAACTGAGTGCCTCCCATACCAGGATTCATGTAGAAGAGGAATCCCGAGGGATGTTCTGTACCTGACCTTCAGCCTCTGAGTGTCCTAGACAAAATAGTTTGACACTGCAAGTTTTTTTTTTTTTTTTTTTTTTTTTTTTTAATAGGAACACGATCTAGTGCCAAGTAATAAGCATGGTGGAACCTCTGTTTGCAGCCTCTAGGAGGGGGAGTGGCTACTGGTGACCTCTGCTAAAGTACATTCTCCAGGTCAAAGTTTATAGCCAAAGAACAGGAATTTTGGCATACTGAAAGATGATCGCCCCATCCGCAATTTTAAATAAGACCACGAAAGGTAGCCGACCCAGAGTAGAGGGTGGCTTCGAAGGATCCCAGCAATGTCATTGTGCAAGGCTAATATTTTTAACTTACTGTAGAAACGTTTAATTTTACATAATTGTAGGTATGGAAAAGTTGAGAGACAGATGTGTAGACGAGAAGTTAGGTGAAAAGATTAGGAAGAGAGAGCAAGAAGAGAGCTGATGATGAGTTTGGAAGAAATTTGAATAGAAAGTAGAGGGACTGTAAGAAAATGTTCAGGAAGAAGTTAAGAGATTAAGATACTGATAAAGAAGGCAGTAGGGGAGAAAGAAAAAAAAAACTTGGCAAATTGCTGGTGGAAAACAGAGCAAAAGTGAGCAGATGGAGAGAACAGATTAAGGAACTATTAAACATTATGAAAATATCGCGAGTTTAAGTGGCTGGCAAATAACTTGGAGAATGAGGGAGATGAGAGGGAAGGAAGACAACAGTAGCACTGAAGTACTGGAAGCAATAAACAAATTCAAAACGAAGAAAGACCCAGAAATTGATGCACAGTGTGGTGAAATGCTGAAGCACAGGGGAGAGATATTAGCAGAATGGATCACAAAGATGTATTGATTGGCCTGGGAGAAAGGCAGGGTCCCAGAGGTTTCGAAGTCACATATAATTATTCCCCTGCACAAAGGAAATGGGGAAAAAGAAGTGTGTGGTAATCATAGGGCTATTTGCCTTCTTTGTGTAATAGGAGAAATATATGGTAGGACTCTTATTGACAAAGTCAAGGGAAAAAACAGGGGAATTAGTTGCAGAACACGGAGGTTTCAAGAAGGGAAGAGGTTGTCTAGATAAGATATTTATCCTCAGGTCTTTAGTTGAAAAGTTTCTAGAGAAGGGAGTTCAGTATGCTACCTCCATGGATTTTTAGAAAGCATATGGCAGGATGGATAGAAAATAAATGTGAAAAACATTTTAGAAATATAGATTAAACTGGAAGCTGTTGAATGCCGTGAAGAGTATGTGTGAGAGTGCTAGGGCTGCAGTGTGTGTGGATGGTGAGCTGCATGAATTTTTCTGTCTGAATCTTGGAATGAAACCGGGATGTGTCATATTTCCATGGTTGTTCGGTGTATACACGGATCGAGTTTAAAAGACATACAAAGCAAGGCAGTGGATGTTGGAGGGGTCCTAATGAGAGAGTGCAGCATTCGGAAACTTCCATTTTTGTTGTTAGCAGATGGCACTGTCCTGTTTAGTGAAGATGAAGGGAAAGTGCCAGGCTTTGTAAATGTGTTTTTTGTTGTTGCTAAGAGGAAGGAACCAAAAGCCATGAGCCCACAATAACAGATCCCTCCAAGAAAAAACAAAATACAATAGGGAGCCAAATTCAAGATCCATTCATTTCGAGATGCCTGGACACACTGCGTTTGAAAGACTGGAGATCATAGGCAGCAGAAAATGCAGACAGAGGGAGACCCTTGCAGAGTTGACCTGTTGCATAAATGAAGGATGGGAGTAATGGTTAACTCTTGGATTTGCGAGTTGGACAGAAAAGGGATTTTTTTTTTTTTTTTTTTATGTGTCCGACTCTGGGCATAGGCTTCACAACCTGCTATCAAGGCCCAGCAGTCCTCCTACATGCCATACACCTTTACATGTTACCACTTCGGCGCTAACACCCACCGTCCATATTGAATACATGCTAGGGCTGTCTCATACAGGACTGGTGTATTGGTATTAGCGGGGGTACTTTTACGACATGTCGGCGGGTCTTCTGGTAGATCAGTAAAGCCTGATTTAATGAAATTCAAATCCGTAAACTGTTCCCTGCCCCAGCCGGGATTCGAACCTGGGTCCGTTAGGACTGCAGGCCACCTCTCTACTGATTGAGCCACCGCATCCCCCCTTTTTGCTGCTAGACGGGTGCTATGTGCCCGTCATAAAGGTGGAGGAATGCATGCAGACAGTTCAGAGTGGCAGCGACCATTAAAGTTGCGATAGAAAAGAGATAAAGATGCAATAGTGCGGTGAAGAGAGAGAGGTTGAAGGGAGTCAGTAAGAGGAGGAGAGTTAATGACACGAAAAGCCTTTGACTCCACCCTATTGAGAAGAGCTGTATGTGGGGAGCCTCCCCACACATGAGAGTTGTACTCCACACATGGGTGGATAAAACCCCTGTATAGAGTCAACAATTGTGCAGGGGTAAAAAAAGAATGGAGTCGGATTAGCACACCCATTCTTTTGGAAGCAGATTTTACAAGAGATGTAATATGATCTTTCCAAGATAAATCCCGAGTAAATGAAACCCCAAGCATGTTCAAGGATGATGCAGGATTAAGCTGAATATTATTAAACATAGTGGGTATACCAGTGGAAGATTTTGTTGGGTTGACAGGTATAAGTACTGAGTCTTAGATGCATTAAAAACAACCAGATTATTTTTACCCCAGTCAGAGATACGAGCCAAGTCAGACATTAGGTGTGCCATAGCCTCATCCCTTGTTTGTTGAAGTAACTCCTGAGATGGGTGTTCCAGGAACCACATGGAAAATGAAGGGGAGTCATCAGCGTATGAGTGGATAAGGTTAGATGTACAGCTTAGAAGGTCATTGATGAATAAAAGGAAGAGAGTTGGTGACAGGACAGAGCCCTGAGGAACACCACTGCTGATACATTTAGGAAAAGAACGTTGGCCGTCTACAACAGTGGCTATAGAATGACCAGAAAGGAAGCTAGCGACGAAGGCACAGATAGAAGGATAGAAACCGTAAGAGGGCAGTTTGGAAATTAAAGATTTATGGCACACTTGATCGAAAGCCTTTGAGTTGTCAAGTGCAATGGCAAAGCTTTCGCCAAAGTCCCGAAAGGAGGATGACCAGGAGTCTGAAAGGTAGGTGAGAAGATCGCCAGTGGAGCGTCCCTGATGGAACCCGTACTGACGATCAGAATGAAGGTTGTGATAGGAAAGACGCCTTAAAATTTTTCTATTCAGAATCGACTCGAAAACTTTTGAAATACAGGACGTTAAAGCAATTGGATAATAGTTGGAGGGTTGGGAATGGTCACCCTTCCTTGGGACTGGCTGAATGAGAGCAAACTTCCAGCAAGAAGTAAAGGTACAAGTTGACAGAAAAAGTCAAAAGAGTTTGCCTAGCCAGGGTGTAAGCACAGAAGCACAGTTGTTGAGAACAACAGGAGGGACACCATCAGGCCCATATGCCTTGTTAGTATTGAGGCCAGTGATGGCAGAAAATACATCAGCTGAAGACATTTTAATGTCAGCCATGAGGAAGTCAGAGGGGGGAAGTGATGGAGGAACAGCATCGGAATCGTCTAAGGTGGAATTGGAGGAGAAAGTCTGTGTGAAGAGATCTGGTTTATCAGCAGAAGAAATAGCTACAGAACCATCAGAGTAGAAAAGAAGAGGGAAGGATGATGAGGAAAAGTTGTTAGAAAGGTTTTTGGCAAGGTGCCAGAAAAAAGCGAAAAGTATTCGAGTTGGAGAGTTGAGAGCATTTAGTACGGATTAAATTATTTTTAGCAGAGTGAAGAACAGACTTAGCACAATTCCGGGCAGAAACGTAAAGATGATGTAATTCAGGGGTGGGTTGGCTCTGGTACCTTTTGTAGGCCCTCTCCTTGTTGCGGACAGCATTAGAACATGCGTTATTAAACCAAGGCTTTCTTGCATTAGACAAAGGGTACGAGAAAGGAATGTATGCTTCCATGCCCGAGAGAATAACCTCCGTAATGCGCAAGGCACACTCAGATGGCTCCCGGCCATGGAAGAAATAATCATTCCAGGGAAAATCAAAGAAGTACTGCCAGAGTGCCTCCCAATCAGCGGCTCCAAAATGCCATAGATGATGATTCCCTGGAGGATCTACAGGCCGTACCGGAGTGATAGGACAGGTTAAAGTGATATGGTTGTGATCGGAGGAGCCTAACGGAGAGAAAAGATTAACAGTATAAGCAGAAGGATTAGTTGTAAGGAAGAGGTCAAGTATGTTGGAGCTCTCTCCAAGGCGGTCTGGTCTGGGATACGGGTAGGGTGCTGTACAAGCTGCTCTAGGTCATTAACCCCTTAACTTCAGGCTTGTTTTGCTTTGACTTGCAACTCCCGCGGGCATATTCGCGCTCTGACAGATTCGATAAAAATATTTGCCAAAAATCAGTTATTAGTCCTAGGATACTGAAATCACATATGGTTATGGCACATACCTTTAGCTTTCTCCTGGGGTGTTTGTTGAGCCTTCGTTGAGTACCATAGGACTTGTTGAGACCTCTGAATTTGGGTAACGAAGTCTCCACTTTACACTTCCCGACAACCCGTAATATGATTACCACAGCGTGATATTATCACTAGAAACACTATTCTATGATTCTCAAATAGTTTGGAATCCATACTCAAAAAAAAAAAAAAAACCACTGTGAAAGCAATGAAAATTACGAGCGCGTATATGACCTTGCCACTTGCAATCGTTCGCCGCTGGTGTTCTGTCATTGATTATTCATAAAAACACTCCCAGTTTATATTTCAATTACTATATAACACTTATATTTATCTACAGTCTTTATCCATAAGTTTCCTTCAGTAACAGTAGTTTATTGTCACTGTAGGGATTCAATTTCTCTTTCAGTAAAATATGTAGCATTCACTTTCTCGTCCTGTATACTAGCGTTGAGAGTGAATGTCACTTTCACCTTCACTCTCATAACTCATAGTATTCATACATGCTAGAGTGAAACTTTCAATTTCATTACTCCTAGTATATATACTCATATTCTTATAATACTACTCATTTACATTTCTATTTACTTTCACTATTTTATTTACATTATTTACATTTCTGTTTTATTTACATTGTGTTAGGCACTGTCACTTGCAGTAACTTATAAAACTATTTTCCATTGTTCACTTATATTAACATTCATTGCTTTCACTTGCTGTTTACACATTATTTACTTTTCCACTTGCACTGTTTTACTCACCAGAAAGATCGTAGTCACTCCCTATCATTTGTCAGCCCTTTACCTCTTTCCACACGAGGTTAAGTAGGGGGTAGAGGTCACAGGGCCCTTTGCACGGGGCTAAAAAGCGGCGGAATTTAGTAGGCGCGAATCCGACGTACTTTCACCTTGAAAGATGACAGTAAACTGATACTGGTGGCCTGCCTGCCTTGGGAGAGTGCAATACTGCCAACGTCAGCCTTGTGAGAGCTGCTATTATATTGCTATGAAATGACTGGCAGGAAATCTAGACAATACATAATAAATTAGGTAGTTCCAGGTAGATGTAAATATCATTTAGTCTTCTCCCTTCCCTCCTTATATATATTTCTATTACAAAAATAGATTATACGGCATATTTCAAGGGGAAATAAACAGCGAAAATTAGCGAACAAGTGCACTTGAGGTGTTGTCAAGTGATAATTAGCCAATTCCAGGTGTATGGCACAATCACTTTCCTTATTTTTTTTTTATATATATTATTTGGTATAAGAATAGGGCATAGGGCTTATTTCAATTAATGAAATCAGTGGAAAATTCCAGGGATGATTTACTGAGCATAGAATACAGTGTGGTGGCTTGCAATAATTAGGTAGTTCCAGGTGAATGTAAATATCACTTAGGCTTCTCCCTTCCCTCCTTATATATATTTTTATTACGAGAATAGATTATATGGCATATTTCAAGGGGAAATAAACAGTGAAAATTAGCGAACTAGTGCACGTGAGGTGTTGTCAGGTGATAATCAGCCAATTCCAGGTGTATGGCACTCTCACTTACTTTATTTCTTTTTTGTATATATTATTTGGTATAAGAATAGGGCATATGGCTTATTTCAATGAATGAAATCAGTGGAAAATTCCAGGGAAGATTTACTTAGCGTAGCATGGCCAGGCAGGCGAGAGGAGAGGGTAATGGAGAGGAGGTAGGGAGGGGAGTCAAGAACGGGGAGAAATGGCTAAATTGTCAACAATGGCTGGGAGTACAGATGAGATTAGGAGTGCTGACTAGTGTTGGACATTGGCAGTACTGATAGATGTTACCAGCTACCGCTTGAAAGCCCGGGCAAATTCTAAATAATACAGAATCACAAAAGTGACGCCCCACGGTACGATCCCTTGCTCCCAAGCGTCACGAAAGTGATGCCCCGCGGTTAAGGGGTTAAGGATAGAAAAGATTTAGGCTTGTTCACCAGGTGGATCAGTGAAAGGAGAGGAGAGCCAAAGGTGGTGGTGAACATTGAAATCTCCTAAAATGGAGATTTCAGAGAAAGGAGAAATGGATAGAATGTGTTCCATCATAGAAGTAAGATAGCCGAAGAATTTTTGATAGTAGAATTAGGGGATAAGTAAACAGCACAGATATATTTAGTTAGAGAATGACAGGAAAGCCAAAGCCAGAGTGTAGAGAATTCAGAAGACTTGCGTTCAGGAACACGAGAGCAAGATAAGTCGTTGTGTATATATACACAACAGCCACCTTTGGCTTTGAAATGAGTATAGAGAAAGTAGGAGGATACAGAACAGGTTTGCTGTCAGTTGCCTCAGACAGCTGAGTCTTAGTTAGAATGAGAAGGTGAGGTTTAGTGGAGGAGAGGTGGTGCTCAACAGAGCGAAAGTTAGAGGAAAGGCCGTGAATGTTGCAGAAATGAAGAAGAAGTGAGTCAGACAGTGGTTCCAGGCAGCTCAATTTGTCACTGGGAGAGGGGCGGAAGGTGGGGACATTTATGGTCCCCCCCCCCTTGGGACTCCAAGGCTGAGTGTTGAGACGCCATTGATTTTGTTGAATTTTGGAAAAGGAAGTGTAGTGTGTACTGTGCATGTAGTTTGGTGTAGATAGTTAGAGAAATTTGTACTGAAGAGCATGCTGGCCTACTCTCCGTGTAACTGAGACAATGAAAAAGTTCAGCAAAGGGGGATGGTCAGGAACTAGTCCTGAGGGCTGATGAAATTGGAGCTCCAACACTCCCTGTCATCAGTTTTCCATCCACCTCGGGAGTACTGCCCTGCTCGACTGGTGCTACAGTCTACTCCTTTGGATGAGTGTGTAAGAAACAGAACCTAAAGGTGAATGTAAGGAAGTTTAAAGTTGTGGTCTTCGAGAGATGTAAAGTCACTGAGTGGCCAGCAGGACTGGATAGTAAGAAAATGGAAAATGTGAGTGAAATTAACCCGCGGCGTTCCGTCGACGTACTTCCACGTCCTCACGTTATGTCACTGCCAATCCCTTTGACGTACTTCAACGTCCTGCAATTGCAAGGTTCATAATTTCCACAATTTTCAAAATTCGCGCGAGATTTTCGATTTGCCCACGTACCCAAGCCTCCCCTACCTGCCCCCAGGCGGGCAGCATCCCAGACCCCGCGTGACCTGCGCTCGCCCTTGTCTCGGTCACTCACCTGTTAGCAGTGACCCAGGTCAGACATGGCGCATAAAGGTCTCTCAGACGACGAAATACAATCCGCCCTGGATGCCTTCACTGGAGATAGTGATTCTCCACTTGATGATGATGTGGTGGATCAAGATTATGTGCAGCCTGAGAAGGAAATAACAAGCAGTGATGAGGAGGTCCCTTCGCCCCGGAAAAAGCGGTATGTCATGTATCGTAAGGCAAGAGAAGGCCAGCCTGCACCCAAAACACCTGCATGGACCTCTCTCCATCCCCTAGAGAGAGATTCTGATGAGGACGAGCATGAGGACGATGACGATGACGGCGGCTTAGGACATGATGTTGCCTCATGGTTGGGGAAGGAAAAAATCTCACCCCGAGGAGCAGAAGGTGGGGCGAGAAGGCAAATAAAGTATGGCCTAGTGTTTTGTCTGGGGAAGGCGAAAGTGGTGTGGTGGGAGTGCGGGGTGAAAGGGAAGTGGTGTGAGGGAGGCAGCACGAGCACGTGGTGCACGTAGGCCTAGGGGAGAGGAGGTGGAGCCATTCCTCAGCACGTCTTTTGCCATACAATATTCCGAAACTTCCTCCACACAGCCCCAGGATGTGGGGAAAGGAAGGAAAGGGAAGGGAAAGGGTAAAGGAAAAGGGAGAGGGAAGAGAAGTGCGAGTGATGAAAGGCGCCGCTCTCCACCTCCCCCACCACCACCAATGTTGCGTTGTGCCTTCAGCCATGTTTCAGAGAGTACCATAACTTCCTACACTACTGAAACTGTGTGGGATGGCGATATGACGCTCAGTATAATGGTAAGGCCAGTCAGTATGTGTCAAGTCTTATATAAACTTGAAACGGGTGTAATGTTTGCAGGAAAGTAATGTATAAGTTGAGAAATAGTGTAAGTTGAACGAAGTGATATGAAAACAACACCCACTGTATAAATCTGCGAAGATATGACGCTCAGTATAACACTCTGGTCTGTAAATATGTGATAGCAAGAATATAAAGTGGAAACGGGTGTAATGTTAGCATGAATAAAACGTATAAGTTGAAAAATAGTGTAAGTTGTAATAATTGATGTCACGAGTACACCCACTGTGTAAATCTGCGAAAATATTACGCTCAGTAGAACATTCTGGTCAGTAAGTATGTGATAGGAATTATATAAAGTGGAATTTGTTGTAATGTTAGTAGTAAGGTAATGTATAAGTTGAATACTAGTGTAAGATGAAACAAATGATATCGCGATAACACTCACTGTGTAAGTACGCGCTAATATGACGCTCAGTTGAATCGTAAGGTCTGAAATTATGTGATATCAATTATATCAAGTGTAAACATGTGCAATGTTAGTGGAGAATTATTATATAAGTATAAAAATAGGTTGTAAGTTGAAATAGTAGTCATAGCGACTTCACCGTGTGTGTTATTATGCACTATTATTATGCTAAATATTTACGTAAGGCCTGAAATTATCTCAAAACAGTTCTATAAAGTTGAAAAGTGTATAATGTTATTAGGAAAGTATTATGTAAGTAGAAAAAACACAATACGAGTTGAAACAACAGTCACAGCGAGTTCACTCACTATGTAAATAAGCGCTAACATTACGCTAAATGTTATCGAAAGGCCTGTGAATACGTAAAAACAGTTCAATAAAATGTAAAATGGTATAATGTTATTGTAGAAGTATTATGTAAGTAAAAAAAAATGATATGTATCATGATTTTCGAATGTTAGCGATTCATCGTGACCAGTCTGCCTGATTTTGCTCGTTTCGCACGATGGTACAATGCTTATTTCAGCTCTATTTTTGTATAAAATCCAATTTACTCTTTTATCACATGTTTTTATGTTTGTAATAAATACATATCTACTTACTTTCATTGGTTTCCCAGACTTATAATACCATAGAAAACGTTAGAGGCTCAGACCACCTACAGAGAACACGGTGCCAGGTGTGACCAAGGCATACCTGTTTAAGGCAATTATGGACCCCGGGGAACAATTTCTTTGTGACTGACCATTGTTTCTGACCAAAAGCGAAAATTTTAGCAAAAAAAATTTGGGTCCAAAAATGGTCGGGATTGGGGGGTACCATTGGTGAGAAAGTGGTCGGGACGGGGCGGGTTAAGTGCTCCGGTAATGTGTGCAGTAAGATTGGAAATTTGGAGGATGAAGTACTTGAAAGGATACATGTGGGAAGAAAGGATGCTAGTTCGTTCAAAGCAACGATGAGAAATAGGGAGGTGAGCATGGAAGTAAAAATGTTGCTGCATATCAGTACTGTGATCCCAACTCCAATGTATGTAAGCAAAATTTGGACCTGGCTGGAGGGACACAAATCAAGAGTGAGCGTAATGGCAATGAGTTATTTGACAGGATCATGTGGAGTTACATGGAGGGACAGACTGACAAATGATGAAGTGAAGGAGAGGTGTGTGTGGATGTGGATGTGATAGAAATACATTGAGGTGATTAGCCATGTGAGTAGGATGGAGAGACTAACTAGGAGCGTGTGTATGAGTGAGGTGGAAGGGATGAGAGGGCGGGGGAGACCGAGGATGAGATGGAGGGATGGGGTAGAGAGGTATATGAGAAAGGAGGGTGCAAGTTGGGGGAGGGCAGCGAAATGGCAGAAGAAAGTGCTACATGGAGGCCACCCCTTACAGGATTGAGGCATCTGACTACAGATGGTCAGACAGATGGTAGGCGTTTATCCCGGCCATCTTTTATGCAGGGTGTGTCCTCAATAACCACCACTACCAGGTGTGAGGAAGGGCGATCCCCAAAGTGGAGTTATTAGGTTTTACCTATGACCCTGAAATTTTGCACTATGTAAGATATTTATTGGGGTCACGTTTTAGGCAGGTTGAGACCCAGAAACGTCACCCACCATAAGGGTGAAGATCCTGGTTAAAACCTTGAACATGCAAGGTCATTGTTTTTGACTTAGGAACATGAGTTTTTGCTTATAAGTAGTCATTCATTCCATCTCCATTATAGGGAGTGGGACCAACAATGGCCAAATCTCACTGAAGGATTAACAGCAAAGAGGACAATTGTATTGTTACTGAGCAAGCACATTATGTTTTGCGAGGTAGTTGACCTTCACACGGACCAAAATTTAGAGAAAGTGGGGTCCCTTTAGGGTGTTTCACAGGGCATAGGGAATAGAATGATGGTTGTAAAACACTTGATCCTCATTAATACCCTGTGTTTGTTTAGATGTGAGAACGTGTCTGAACAGGTTTTGACATGATACAATAGAATTTAGTGGTCCCACAAACTGACACTGTGTTTCTTGTGTAACAAGCATTCAGCTAGGAAGGTTGTCAATGTGCGTTGCGATGGACACTCGAAGCATTTCCGGGATGTGCTTGATTGGACAGCCAAGTGCAAACATTTTAGGCTACCTTTTGCCAACAAAACTGCAAGTTTTGAAGACAGTGACGTATCATCAAACACATCAAAAGTTAGGCAGAACCAAATGTCTGAATCTCTGCCTGGACACCATACTTCCATTCTGGCACAGAGCCAGGATTGCTACTATGATGCAAGATAATGCACTTCTCGAGATGGAAGGTCTCATGACATTGTACAATAAACTGGTACAAAAGCACAGGAGACTACAAGAATCATTCCGTGTACAAGAAGAGATGTTCCAGTCAGTGCCAAAGAACGAGATTTTTTATATCAGCCACAGCAATGCCCTCACGATGGTGAAGAATGAAGAGGATAAACTCTTCTACCAGAGCCAACAGGATG
>NC_136966.1:30754312-31224312 GCF_032717465.1 Coenobita brevimanus
GATGCTTCAGCAAGCCTTTGGTGACAATGCCATGTCCCAAAGCAGAACATTCTTCTGGTAGAAGCGGTTCAAGGTAGGACGAATGTTCGTCGAAGACGATAATAGTTCTGGATGGCCGTCAACGGCAACAGCACCAGAAAACGTCAGAAATGTTTATCAGGCTGTCCTTGCAGATCATAGACGAACTATCCGTGATGTTTGTGATATTGTTGGACTGGCGTACTGGAGCGTGCAACGCATTTTCTCGGACGTGTTAGGCATGAGATGCATCGCTGCTAAATTTGTGCCAAGACTGCTGAGTGATGAGCAGAAGGCACATTAGATTGCAGTTTGCAGGGAGCTCAAAAATCAGCTCAGAGCTGATGTCATCTTCATCTCCAAGGTCATAACTGGTGATGAATCATGGGTTTATGGTTATGACCCGGAGACAAAGCAGCAGTCACCGCAATGGAAGTCTCCCAATTCACTGAGGCCGAAGAAAGCTCATCAAGTTCGCAGCAATGTCAAGTCAGTGTTGACCGTTTTCTTCGATATCCAAGGAATTGTTCATAAGGAATTCGTCCCACCCGATCAATATGTCAGAGGAAAGTTTTACTGTGAAGTTTTGCAGTGTCTGAGGGAGAACATCCGCTGTAAACGTCCAGAACAGTGGAAGAACAAGGACTGGGTCCTGCATCATGACAACGCCCCCACCCACACATCATTTGTTGTCCGGCAGTTCCTGGCTTAATACTAACACAATAGTCATTCCCCACCCACCCTATTCACCTGTCCTTGCCTCGTGCGACTTTTTCATGTTTCCCAAGCTGAAATTATGACTGAAAGGGCGTCAATTTGACTCGATTGAGGAGATCCAGACAGAATTGCAAGAGGCGCTCAAGACCATCACGCCTGAAGCATTTCAGGAATGCATGGACTTGTGGAAAAAACGCTGGGACCACTGTATACTTGCCAAAGGGGGGTACTTTGAAGGCGACAGTGAGAACTAGGAGGTAAGGCAACTAATTTTCCTACAATAATCAAATTACTCGAAGTTCTGGGTAGCACTCGAGGTGCAACCTAAAAGTTCTAATAATTCCAGACATAGCCGGGGCCACACTGACACACAGGGGGTGCTGCTGACTCCTCCTAGCAGCAGAAGGCAAAACTACAAATGGTTGGGTCCCTCTGTTCAAGTTACTGGAACTTTTGGGTAGCACTTTGTGTGTGTGTGTGTGTATATATATATATATATATATATATATATATATATATATATATATATATATATATATGGAGCCTCTGTGGTACAGTGGTAAAGTGTGCGTGTTCGTACACTGAAGAACGAGGGTTCGCGCCCCGCCAGGGTAATCAACTTTGGGAGCGTTCTTCAGGCCACGTACTGCATTGGCGGACACAAGGGGTGCTGTGATTGAACCAGTGTCGCATACTATAAAGTATGCTTGCACCCAGCCGGCTTGCGCGGGTCGATTACACTTGGTTCACAGACTACACATACACCAGAAGCCACTCCAACACTACAATTACACTTACGAGCTCTTCTCACCCTACATACAATCTCTACTAGACAGCCTAAGCCACTTGGTAGAGATACATTAGCTGTTTCGTCCCTTCTTCGGTCAAGATAGGCCGGTCCTGCAGTGGACACTCAAACGGCTGATGAGACGATATTATATATATATATATATATATATATATATATATATATATATATATATATATATATATATATATATATATATATATATATATATCACAATCATCAGCCGTTTGAGTATCCACTGCAGAACCGGCCTATCCCTACCGAAGTGAGGATGATACAGCCTATGTATCTCTACCAAGTGGCTTAGGCTGTGTGGTAGAGACTGTTTGTAGGGTGGGAAGTGCTTGTAAGTGTGACTGTAATGTTGGAGTGGCTTTGAATGTGTGTGTAGTCTGTGAACCAAGTGTAATCGGCCAGCGCAAGCCGACTGGGTGCATGCATACTTTGTGGTATGCGACACTGGTTCAACCACAACACCACTTATGTCCACTAAAACAGTACATGGCCAGGCGAACACTCCCAGAGTTTATTATCCTGGCGGGGCACGAACCCTGGTTCTCCCATGTACGAAAATGCTCACTCTACCACTGTACCAGAGAAGCTCTCTCTCTCTCTCTCTCTCTCTCTCTCTCTCTCTCTCTGGTTTTATATATATATATATATAGATATATATATATATATATATATATATATATATATAATGTGTGTGTGTGTGTGTGTACTGCTTAGGATGATAGTTTTGTGCCCAAAGGTCAAATTCAGTGAACTCTAATCCATATGTGTTTACAGTACTTGTCATACTGAAAATGGTTATGCAACTACTTTTAATACTGTATAATACGGCATAAGTAGTTTCTTTTATCCCTGACGAATTTTAACGTATTAATTATTTTTTGTTGTTGTTTGATGAGTATATTGACTTCAACGCATGAACCACGCTTCAACCTACCATACATCTCACTGTCACACTTAACAGAATCTCACCTCAAACTGTCATATTTCACCTTACCACACTTTACACTGTCATACTGCACATCACCATACTTCACAATGCAGCATCTCAAGATTTCCATTCTCATACATTATGACTGCACTTTACCATACCTCACACTTACTCTCTTTACCGTACCTCTACTCGTTCTATCATACTTGCAATGCCGTTTCTTACTATATGCGAATTATGCGGTTGCATAGGGCCCCCGAAGCCACCAGGGGGCCCCCGAGCTGCCATTATTGGCTTTTTTTTTTTTTTTTTAAAGAAATTTAAATGTGTGTTGAGTCACTCTATATTCATAAAATAAAAGGAAAATGTAGCATCTGTGTCATTTATGCTCATTTGGGGGATGTTATAATGCAAATTCGGTAAATTCTGTAGGGAAGCCCCAGTGTGTACCATTTATTACCATTTTCTGTATGTTTAAATTACGGCGGTCAACTTGAAATGTTTTATTTGAATTTGAGAGAAAAAAGATGTTAAAGAGTTTTTCACGGATCTAGCCTCTTTTCCTCTTAAAGTGCACCAAACTGATTGTTTTAAATGTTAAAGGCGTGCCCCCGGACCACCTTAGAGGGTTTGGAATCCCCCCACCATAGTTTCACAAAATTAGGGCCTCCAAACAGCATTTCGCATAGGGTCCCCAGAAGGTTAGAAACGGCACTGCATACTTGACAATACACACCCCAGTCTGTAACACTTCAAACCGCTTTGCCTCATGCTGCCACATTTCACACTATCACACTTCACAGCATCACAGCTAACACTTCCACAAGTCACATGACCAAACCACTGTACACCACACACTACAACACTTCATATTAATTACTCAATTCAGGCAGCCACATCACAAATTACGACAGCTCACTCCGAAGACAGACAAATATGTACAACTCGCGATCCAAAGAAAGTACCCAGGCATTGTCGATGCCGTGGGCTGGAAACCAAGAATGGTATGGTGTTCGGAATCAGCTCTAAACCCCTTCCCTCCTCCTCACTTCATACATTCCCAGCTACAACCACCTTCCTTGATATCTGATCGAGAGGTAGCTCACTCCTTTGCTTCATGGTATGAAGCACACACACACACACACACACACACACACACACACACACACACACACACACACACACACGCGCGCGCGCGGATGAAAAGAAAAATAAGTTTATTGAACTCAAAAGCAACTTTCTCAAGAATCATCACAACACGAAACATCCCTGTAAGCGAGTCATAGATAAACACTGCATGCGAGACTTTCCCTCTAAACCAACAGGATGCGATGTGGGCGTGGGTCATGCAACGTTAGGAGTGTAATGTAGTGATATCTTTTCTTTAACGGATTCAAACCAAAGACCTAATTCGTAGTATATTCTTGCTAATACTAAAAAACTTTAATCAACTAAGTACCCTAGAGGGATATGTCCACGTTGGAACCTTCATTCCGTGGGCATCATCTGCGGTTTATTCTTGCTCAGGCAATCTGATTCATCTCAGTTTATGACAACAACCTAGAGCTGTCGAATTTAATGAAGGCTCTGTTTACCTCCTACACTTCATATTTCTACTCGTACGTTGGTTTAACTGTTGGTTGGTTGTACATAAAAGGTAATTCTAGGGAAGGAGTTAAGGACTTATCCTGCATATTTTTTTAAAATATTCTCTTAATTGTTACACCGAAAATCAATAAATAGTTTGAGTTAATGTTGTACAGAATATTTCTAACGTGCCACATTCAGAAAAGCACTGTCTTCAGTCACCTAAGCAAAGGAGGATACGATTCTAAAAACTGGCATAAAAGCTAGACAAAGGACATCTTTGTTAGCTGAATCCATTCTTGCAGTACTATAAGGAGAAAACATTATTTACGGAGTAGGTGGAGTGGGGTGCAAGGGCCCTAGAGTGTTTCACAGAAATAATAATAATAATGATAATTATTATCCTCGCTAATTGTTTCATTCACTAACGTGAACCAAATACATACACAAAAAATAATCAAAGTATCTCAATATTTAGAGGTCCCGCAAGTTAAGTAGTTATTTTACTCATATATAAAAACACGGAAAATACGACATGCTTTAGATATCTTTTCACTCTAACATTTCTGCTTTCATCTTCTTCTCGATCATCTATTGGCTCTTGAACACCGCCTTTAAGTGGTATTGCTTGTCTTCTTCATTTGTAGTATTTGAAGTTGAACCTTGCAAACAGTACAATCCCTCTTTTTGCGCAGTCACTGACAACCGCCAGGCGTGAGACGCGTTGCAGTCCGAGTTCGAAATTAGAGTCATCCTTCTAAGCCACTGGAGGCTTCTGCAGGAAGGATGAATCAATATCCATTGCTGTGAAGAGTTCCCTAGTCTCTGCTGTAACAGAGTCTTTGAGTCTCTAGTCCTTGAAAGAATCCAGACCCTTCTTCTCGAGGCGCTTCATGCCCTTTTTTGAGCCCGGCTTCTTAAGACTGTCACACATACTTTTAAGGTCCTCTGATTTTAGCCCTCTGTCAAAAAAAGCTAGTCGAATCAGGGTGTCTGATAGATACCATAGGTCACGTTTAAACGTTGTGGTCTGCTGCTTCGTCAAGTCGCAGGGACTGCCTTCTTCAAGCACTTCCAGATTCTGTAACACCTCCAGATCCACACGAGGAGCTAACTGAGCAATAGCTACACGAGCCCAAATCTTGGCATACACCAGGGCAACAAAAAGAATGATGTTGCTGATGCCTTTGAGCTCTCGTGGCGTCATGTTGAACTGATCTTGAAAATAGAACTTTGAGCATGGAGAAGCCTTTTGCCATCCACCTGGTCCGGTGGTAGGCTCCTGGTTCTCGGATTGGAGCCAGTTCAATAGACGTTGCTTCCAGAAAACGTAGAACAAGCTCTAAAATCTCCTTACATTCATCACGTGGCTGGTTTGTTAGGAGTGACTCCTGTACAACGTGAACAGTTTGTTCACAATGTGCTGCCAACACTGTATGAACAACATTGCTTTCTGAAGTGTCCAGTGCAGTCGTTTCAGAGGAGCAATCAATATAATTCAGCACTTCTGAAATCGCTTAAAAATCGCGAAATGTCGTCCCGAAGACAACCACACTTCCGCTTCAAACACACGGGCAAGCACAGTTTCATAAATCTGATATCTGTATGCTAGACGGAGCAACTTTCGGCACGATCCCTCCTTCTAGGCTATGCTTCCTCAGGAAATCAAAACACACACAAGGAATCTCAGATTCAGTACCTTCATCAACTTTTGGGTCTTCAAGAAATTTCTCCCCATTGGCATATATCAAGACGGCAATTCGATATACTGTTCTTTCACCTGTGTTGTATGGCAAGATCTTCCCATCAAAGTGGAAAACCATGGTTTCTCCTACACAGAAACTTTCTTTTGGGAAAGCCTTTGTAACATGCACTCTGAGAGATAGGCATGCCTGATACATCGTCGAAGGAGAAATAGACAATTCTGTCAAGTCGTGATCCAGTGATTTCGCTACGTTAGCATAGAACATTGCTGCATCATGATGGGACAAGTTCATCCAATCATATGCAATGGAAACTTCCATTGATATCAAGTGCTTCGAGCGCTTGCAAGCAGGCAGACACGTGAAAGTGACTGCTCCAAAACTAGGATCAACATTCTCTGAATCCGTGACTGAAGAAGTGCAGTTACCTGTGTCGCAGTTGGCACGTTCTGTCACGGTTCAGTGGTCTTCTTCAGTCGCTCCTCGTCTTTTGTCTGTCTGTGCCCATTCTCCTTGACTCGTTTCCTCTTGGTGATTTCCTTCTTGGGCAGTTTTGCATCCACTCCCGCCATTCTATTCTCTGTTGGGTCCTCCTGTTGGCTCTGGTAGAAGAGTTTCTCCTCTTCATTCTTCATGATCGCGAGGGCATTGCTGTGGCCGACATAAAAAATCAACTGATAAATTACCAATATGCCGGGAATCGAACCCGGGACTCTCAGGTGAGAGCCAGGCAGCATACCACTATACCACGACCAGGTAAAAGTTAATTCACGTTGTCATAATCTTGTAACCAACGTCCCTCCGCCCCCACTGTGGGCATCAAGAGGATGAGTTAACCCCCTGGCACTCGGGCAAGTAGATGCTTTTAATGTATCCCAAGCACTTACGGCAAGTCAGATTGAAGAGAGAAACCTGTACTGTACACAGGAAAAATCATCTGATAAATTACCAATATGCCGGGAATCGAACCCGGGACTCTCAGGTGAGAGCCAGGCAGCATACCACCGCACCACGACGAGGTAAAAGTTAACACACGTTGTCACAATCTTGTAACCGACGTCCCTCCGCCCCCACTGTGGGCATCAAGAGGATGAATTAACCCCCTGGCACTTGGGCAAGTTCTTCAGCTCTGAATGGAACATCTCTTCTTGTACACGGAATAATTCTTGTAGTTTCCTGTGTGTGTGTGTGTGTGTGTGTGTGTGTGTGTGTGTGTGTGTGTGTGTGTGTTTCCAGTTTATTGTACCGTGCCAAGAGAGCTTCCATCTTGCAAAGTCCATTGTCTCGCATCATCGTAGGAATCCTAGCTCTGTGCCAGAATGGAAGTATGGTGTCCAAGCAGAGATTCAGACATTTGGTTCTGTCTAGATTTTGATGTGTTTGATGATACGTCACTTTCTTCAAAACTTGCAGTTCTTTGGCAAATGGCAACCTAAAATGTTTGCATTTGGCTGTCCAATCAACCACATCTCGGAAATGCTTCGAGTGTCCATCGCACCGCACACTGACAACCTTCTTGGTTGAGTGCTTGTTGCAGAATAAACAAAGTGTCAGTTTGCGGGACCACTAAATGCTGTTGCATCATGTCAAAACTTGTTCAGACACGTTTTCTCATACAAACAAACACAGGCATCAATGAGAATCAAGTGTTTGGAGACCTTCATGCTATTCCTTATGCCCTGTGAAACACCCTAAAGGGCCCCTTTTTTCTCTAAATTTTGGTCCGTGTGAAGGTCAACTACTGCGCAAAACATAATGTGCTTGCTCAATAACAATACCATTCAGTGAGGTTTGGCCATTGTTGGTCCCACTCACTAAAACAGAAACGGAATGAATAACTACTTATAAGCAAAAATTCATGTTCCCAAGTCAAAAACAATGACCGTGCATATTCCAGGTTTTAACCAGGATCTTCACCCTTTTGCCCTTATGGTGGGTAAACTTTGTGGGTCTCAACTTGCCGAAAACGTGGACCCAATAAGTATCTAACGTAGTACAATATTTCAGGGTCATAGGTAATACCTAATAACTCCACTTTGGGGATCGCCCTCCCTACCAGGTGGTGGTTATTGGGGACACATCCTGCTTAAAAGGTGCCGGGGATAAACGCCTACCATCTGTATGACCATCTATAGTCAGATGCCTAAATCCTGTAAGGGGTGTCCAAGAGCAATTCGCCTCCATGCCGCACTTTCTTCTGCCATTTCGCTGCCCTTCCACAACTTACACCCTCCTCTTTCATAGACCTCTCTACTCCAACCCTCCATCTCATCCTCAGCTTCCCCCTGCTTCTCAGTACTTCCACCTAACTCACATATGCCCTCCTAGTTAGTCTCTCTATCCTCCTCACATGGCTAATTACCTCAGTGTATTTCTCCTAACACTTTATATCACATCCACATCCACACACACCGCTCCTTCACTTCCTCATTTGTCCTCTGTCCCTCCACGTAACCCCACATGATCCTCTCAAATAACTAATTTCCACTTCACTTAATCTTGACTTCTGTCTCTCCAGCCAGGTCCAATTTTCGTTTACATACGTTAGTGTTGGGATCACAGTACTAATATGCACCAACATTTTTACTTATATGCCCACCTCCTTATTTCTCATCATTGCTTTGGACGAGCTAGCACCCTTTCATCCCACATGTACCCTTTCAAGTACTTCATCCTCCAAACTTCCATTCTTACTGCTCACATTACCGGAGCATTTAATTTCACTCACATTTTCCATTTTCTCACGATCCACTCTCACTGGACAGTCAGTGACTTTACTTCTACTGAAGACCACAACTTTAAGCTTCCTTATATTCACCCTTAGGTTCCGTTTCTTACACACTCACACATAGTCTTCACGGCATTCAACAACTTCCCATTTACTCTATATATTTTAATGTTTTTCACATTTATTATATATCCACTCTCCCAAATCCTTTCTCCAAATCCTTGGAGGTAGCATACAACTTCTCTCCCTTCTCTAGAAACGTTTCCACTAAAGACCTGAGGATGAATATCTAATTTAGACAACCTCTATCTTTCTTGAAAAATTCGTGTTCTTCAACTAATTCCCGTTATTTCCCATGAGTTTGTCAATAAGAACCCTACTATTTATTTTCCTATTATACAAAGAAGGAAAATGGCCATATGATTACCACACTTCTTTTTCCTCTTTTCCTTTGTCTATCTATTTATATACCTAGGCTGCTTCCCCAAAAGGAAAGGGAGATAGACGAGATAGGACGACACACTCCCAATTTACTCATCCATTCAAACACATTCATTCGCATCTTAGTCCCCAAAAGGAGAAGGGACAGATCCTCACCACACCACACCGCAAGAGAGTCAACTGCACATTGCAATCAGTGACATCCGCAGCAGGGCCCGACAGCAGAGCTGGTTTACCCCTGCCACATCATAAAAGATCCATCCCTTTACCCGCACCTGACCTGATCAGCTGATCAGACAAATGTGGGAGAATATCCCCTCAGGGTTGCATCATCATATATTCATTCACAATTTCTCTCCATTCATTTCTGTCACGCACAGCCACTCTTCCTTGCTCAACAGACATCCCTCTCGCATCCAACGCTCTCTTCACACTGTCCATCCATCCTATTCGTGGTCTTCCTCTCAGCCTTACACCTCTCACATCAGACCTTGTTATCTTTTTCACCATTCGCTCATTATTCATTCTCTCCATATGCACAAATCATCGCAACACCCTCTGCACAGCTCTACCGGCCATCTCCTGTACAACTCCAGTTCTCCTTAGCACTTCATCATTTCTCACTCGGTCCATACGCATCACTCCACACATACTCCTCAGACACCTCATCTCCATTACATTCAAACCCTTCCTTTCTGCTACACCCGTATTTTATGTTTCAGTCCCATATAACGCAGTCGGTACCACAACACCCTCATACAAACTTCTCTTTACATCCATTCTAAGTGAACGACATCTAAACACTTTTTTCAATCCTCTCAGCACCTTTCCTACTTCATGCATTCTAAACTTCACTTCTGCAGCTATTCTTCCATCTGCAGCAACATGTGACCCTAAATACTTAAAACACTCTACCTCCTCAAGCAACTCACCATTCAAATCTATATTCATCCTCCTACCTTCTACGAACCTCGTACAATTCATCACTTTACTCTTATTCTCATTTATTTTTAAATTCCTATTTTCACACATCCTTCCAAACATCTCTACCAACTGTCTCAGTCTCACCTCTGAATCAGCCACCAGTGCAGTATCATCTGCAAACAGCAGCTGCTTCAGATTCCACTCTCCACCATCAGCATTCACTAGACTCAGACCTCCACCTAACACTCTTGTATTTACCTCCCTTACAACACCATCCATATAAATATTAAAAACCAAGGCAACGTCAAACATCCCTGCCACAACCCCAGTCTCAGGCGGAACCAATCACTCACAGTATTTCCCACTCTTACACATGCTCTACTATTTACATAAAAGCTTTTCACTACTTTTAGTAACCTACCATTAAGTCCATACAATCTTAAATCAGTCCACAAAGCCTCCCTATCAATTCTATCATACACTTTCTCTAGATCCATGAACGCCCAAAACACATCCCTACCTTTCGCTAAATACTTTTCACACACCTGTCTCACAGCAAACACCTAATCCATGCATCTCCTCCCTCTCCTAAAGCCACAGTGCTCATCACCAATCACTCCCTCTGTACCCTCTCTAACTCTCTTAATTAACACTTTACCATACACTTTACCTACAACACTCAACAGACTTATACCCCTAAAGCTAGTACATTCATACTTATCACCCTTACCTTTATACAATGGGACCACACAAGCACTTTCCCAGTCAACTGGCATCATACCTTTCACAAAGCACACATTCAACAATCTTACTAACCAGTCAACAATAGTCGCTCTAGCACCTTTCAGGCATTCCACAGCACATCCATCCATACCTGCAGCTTTCCCTTTTTTCATCTCCTTTACTGCCTCCTGCACTTCCTCCTTCGTGATCAAAGAATCATTCAACTCTCCCAACACATTTATTCCTTGCACCCTTCCATCCACGACAATCTCAGCCTCACTTTGCTCCTCTACATTTAACAATCTTTCAGAATACTCTGCCACCTCTTTCTTACTGCATCCATCTCATTTAACATCCTTCCATCCTCTGCTTTTACTCGCATTTCCTTCCCAGACTCTCCTTTTCACACCCTTTTCACCTCCATCCAAAACATTTTCTTATTCTGTTGAAAATTCTCAGTCAAACACCTACCCCACCTCTCATCTGCTGCCACTTTAGCATCACACACAGCCCATCTCGCCCTATTCCTCTTTTCCTTAAACCTCTCATATGACACCTCATCCTTCCTCTGCAGCCACACTTTATATGCACGTCTCTTCTCAGCCACAGCCATACTTACTTCCTCGCAGCACTATTCACTTCCTTTTCTTACACCACAACCTACTCGTCTCACACCACACACTTCTTCCGCATGTCCCACCACAGCACTGTTAAATAACTGCCATTCCTCCTCCACACTGCCATTTTGCTGCTTTTTCACTGCGTTCCACTCATCTTTCAATTTCTCCTAATACTCTATCATTTTCTCTCTTTTATCCAACTCACTCACTTTCAAAACCTCCCTGCCACACCTAACTCTCCTAGCTCTCACCCATCTCTTACCTACTCTTAACTTCCCTCCACCAGGTAGTGGTCAGACATACCTCCACCCTCTCCTCTCAGAACTCTCACATCCAACAATCTTCCTATTACGTTCCTGGACACAACAGCATAGTCCATCAGTGTTCTTTCAGCAACCCTTCCACCCTCCTGTCTCACCCATGTATACTTATAAATATCTTTCTTCTCAAACAAGGGATTTCCAATCACCATCTCTCGCTCAATGCACATCCATATCATTCGTTCCCCATTTTCATTTCTTCCAGGCACACCATGCATACCAAGTACACCTTCAACTGCTACATTTCCCACTCTAGCATTAAGATCTCCCACAATTACCACATTCACATTCGCTCCAAAACTCTGCACTCATCAACATCATTCCAGAAAAACCACCTCTCTTCTTCATCCCTTTCACTGCCAGGCCCATACGCATTCACAAACACCAACAACTCACGTTCAAATTTCGCTTTCACCCACATCAGTCTCGATGACACCTCCTTCCATTCAGTCACACGCTGCTGTTCTTCCGAACTCACTAACAAGGCCACACCTTCTCTTGCCCTTCCTCAATCAACGCCTAACAATCTTCCATTCACATTTCCAAACTTAGACTCACCTATCCCTTTCATCTTCGTTTTACTCAACGCTAACACATCCAACTTTCTTCTCACAAACATTCTCCAAATCTCCTCCCATTTAGCCTCAATTGTACTACAGTCACGCACATTCATAGACCCAATCTTCACGATACGGGGATAACTCAGTCCCCCATCCCTTTCTCTGGTTTGTCTCTTTTTAGGAACTCAGAAACAGAGGAGGGGGTCCCTAGTCCCCTCACTTCGTCCCTTTTAGTCGTCTTTTACGGCAAGCAAGGAATACGGTGGCAGGATTCCTCCTAACACAGCCTGGCCGCAGAGTAGTAATGCCACCCTATTGTGCGTTCAGATTGTGTCCCCCGCGCCACAGGAGAATAATTATATGTGACTTCGAATCCTCTGGAACCCTTCCTTTCTCCCAGGCCAATCTTAACATCTTAATGATTCATTGTACAAATACCTCTCCCCTGTATTTCAGCATTTCACTACACTGTCCATCAATTCCTGGGGCTTTCTTCATTTTGACTCTCTTCATTGCTTCCACAACTTCAGTGCTACTGATATTTTCCTTCGTTCTCATCTCCCTCATTCTCCAAGTTATTTGCCAGCCACTTAAACTCGCGATGTTTTCATAATGCTTAATAGTTCCTTAATCTGTTCTCTCCGTCTGCTCACTTTTGCTCTGTTTTCCACCAGCAATCTCCCAGTTTTATTTCTTACTCCTCTACTACATTCTTTATGAGTGTCTTAATCTATTAACCTTCTTTCAGAACATTTTCTTACAGTCCCTCTACTTTCCACCCAAATTTCTTCCAAACTCATCATCAGCTCTCTTCTTACTATCTTTTCCTAATCTTTGCACCTAACTCCTCTTCTATACATCCGTCTCTCAACTTCTCCTTACCTTCAAATATGCAAAATTAAACGTTTCTAAGTTAAAAGCAATGGCCGTGCACAGTGGCTTTTCTTGGACCCATGGGTGCCTCCCTCTACTCTGAGTGGGATACCTTTGATGGTTCCACTTATTTAAAACGGGTGATCATCTCTCAGTATTTAAAAATTCCTGTTCTTTGGTTATAAACTTAGGCCTGGAGAAAGTACTTTGGCCGAGGTCACCAGTAGCTGTCCCCCCTCCTAGGGGCTGCAAACAGAGGTTCCACCATGCTTATTACCTAGCATGAGTGAAGTTCTACCAGTATGTAAAATTTCGTGTTCCTATGAAAAAACTTGCAGTGTCAAACGATTTTGTCTATAATATCAGAGGCCGCCGTTCAGGTATAAAGCATCCCTCGGGGTTCCCCTTCTACATGAAACCTGGTATGGGAGACGCTCCATTATTGTGCAAAATTTCGTTTTCACAACACATCTCCCATAATGCCTGGACAAGAATTTTCACGAAAGTGCAATAACTCAGTGAGTGAGTGCACCAGAGAAGGAGAGGAGTGGCACAGTTTCAGACAAGTACTGTATTTGACAGCCCCTGTGAATGCTGCAACAACAAAAATAAGTCACTGTTACTTGTGTTATTTAAATTATCAAATTGGAGACTGCCTATAATTTTTACACCAACACTTCTACTCGGATTTACTCCTTGCATTGACTTGACTACTTTATCAGGTTTCACTCTTTTCCTTATTTTTGTGTATTGCCTTTGGATTAACTCATCTCTTCCAGTTTTAGAAAGGTAGGGTTTAACCTGTACCACACTGGGGAATAAAAAGAAAAAGCACTCATACCCCTCTACGCCAGCTGATTTTGGATGTTTTTTTCTGGCTAAATGAGTTTAATACATCAACATAAGATCCCTGGCACTAATAAAAGTAATCACTATGGCCAGATAGTTCGTTGAATCGAGTCAGGTTGGTGCCACTCTACCTCTGAATTCTTCGAGGTTACTGAGAGAGCAGAGCGGCTGTGAGCTTGTGGACCGATTTTTTTTTTCTGGCTAAATGGGTTTAATGTATAGATCCCTGGCACTAATAAAAGTAATCACCAAAGCCAGAAAGTTGGTTGAATCGAGTCAGGTTGGTGCCACTCTACATCTGAAATCTTCGAGGTTACTGAGAGAGCAGAGCGTCTCTGTGCTTGTGAACTGATTTTGGATATTTTTTTTTTTTTGAGTAAATTGGCTTATTACATAAATATAAGATTCCTGGCACTAATAAAAGGAATCACCAAAGCTAGAAAGTAGGCTGAATCGAATCAGGGTAGTGCCACACGACCTCTGAAATCTTCAAGGTTACAGACAGACCAGAGCGGCTGTGAGCCTGTGAAGAATTACTCGCTTCCTGCGCTCCTAAATCAGTGTTGTAAGCATAGCGGAGAAATGTCTGAAGTTAGCGAGATTCGATATTACTTTCCATTTTACTTCAGTTGCTTGCAATCACTTCTCAATGACGTAGATCTACATCACCGACGTTTTTGAAGGGGACATAGATCTACGTCACTAGCGTGGTACGTGTTAAAATGTGTATGTGGGGGAGTATCTTTAGGGTTAAATAACTTCAGTCATTAAGAAGGAGCATTGTGGTGTGGGTGTGGATATTGATAGAGAGCATTAGGAAAAATATAATGAGGTGGTTTGGCCATGTGGAGAGGATGGTGAGAGAGAAACTAACGAGGACAGTGTATGCAGGTGAGGTGGAAGGTGAGAGAGAGTGGGGGAGGCCGAAGATGAGATGCAGGGATGGAGTGGAGAGGTATATGAGGGAGGGGGGTGTGAGCTGGGAAGTGAAGTGGCATTGGACAGGGCGACATGGAGGCAATTTGTGGCCACCGCTTACGAGACTGAGGCATCTTTTTTTTTTTTTTTTTTTTTTTTTTTTAATGTGCTCGACTCTGGGCATAGGCTTCACAGCCTGCTCCCAAGGCCCAGTAGTCCTCCTACATATCATACACCTCTACATATCACCATTTCGGCTCTAACACCCACTGTCCACATTGAATACATACAGGACTGGCGTATTGGTATTAGCGGGGGTATTTTTACGACATGTCGGCGGGTCTTCTGGTAGATCGGTAAAGTCTGCTTTACATGAGATTCAAATCCATAAGCTGTTCCCTGCCCAAGCAGGGATTTGAGCCTGGGTTCGGTAGGACCGCAGGCCACCTCTCTACCGACTGAGCCACCGCCTCCCCCCAAAAATCTGCCGGCAATAGACAGATAGATAAATTCAGTACATAAAGGTACATACCACAGTGATATCATGCTATAAATGATATACTGGATAGGAAAGTATCACATTGGTCAGACATGTCTAAAGAGTTTTTTTTTTTTTTTTTTACATTTTATCTACAAGACTTTTTAACACTTCGGCGAGCCGATGTCATTATTTACGTCATCCGAAACCTTCCGTAAGCTGCCCAGTGGCGTTATTTACATCATCAAAGTAAAATATTTGCCAAAAATCCATTTATTATTTGGTGTTCAAGGGAGTAGGTATAAAACATTGTCAGTGTCTTGCCATTCTTCCTGTGCACTACAAACATCATTGCGTGAAAACTATAGATATGTTTATTACATATACATTCTTTTTTTTTCTAATGTACCGGTATCTATATACTCATACAGTATAATTATCCTTTTGCTGTATGCACTGTTACTAACAGTGAGTTCGTATTTTGTTTGTTCTTGAATGCATATGGTACTGTACAACAAAATCATACAAACTATTACAGGCTACAATAAATGAAGCCACACTCAAAACATCATAAGAAATAAAATAAAATATGAGTATAAATATTTACGAGATGGCGTGCTCATGGAGTGTGACTGGCGTTCCTTACAGTTAGTAATAGTAATGTTGGTTGTTTGCTTTATATATATATATATATATATATATATATATATATATATATATATATATATATATATATATATATATATATATATATATATATATTATTGTAGAACAAACACTTGCGAACAAAAAGAGTTTATAGTGAATAAAGCAGCACAAGAAATAAGATCGAAAATAAAGTATAAATAGTTTTGCAAACTACCTAACTTTTTTTCATGTCATTATTAAGGTTTTAATATCAGTGATAATGGTTGGATGCTCATTATTTTATACATATGTTATTGTAGAACAAACACTTGCAAATGTAGAAAGACTGAATAAAATAGCACCAAAAATAACGTCAAAAATAAACTAAAAACATTTGCACAAACTGCCTACGTTTTTTCACATGTAAATTCTGATATAGTATTGGTAACATTGCTATTCTATTCAACCGTATATTTATAATTATATCCCTATAGAAAAATCAATAGTGAACAATTTGATACAGAAATGAACAATGTAGCATGAAAAATATGATTAGAAATAAGAAAAGAGTAAACATTTGCGAGTAACTACTCACTGGCTGGCAACCCCCGGCCGACACTGGGGTGTCACGTGGGATGCGTGCGGTCCAGACCAAAGTATTAATTGGGTATTTTAAGAACTGCATCCTCATACATATATATATATATATATATATATATATATATATATATATATATATATATATATATAGTTACAGCGCCTATGATTTCATCATCCTTTGTGTAATTTTAACGCTCAGTATGCTGCGTGTTTGATCACGAGCGTGTTCTGCCTCAGTTCCCCCCTTCTACCGTTATAGTAGAGTAAGTTGTTCTCTCTGTTGTCCAGAGCGGGATTGTCAACTCTATGTCCCCATGGCTTCATTTGCGCGTCCTTATTACAAGTTGTATCAAGCTCTGCTGGCCCCTATATAATGAGCTCAGTCTCTGCATCATTGCCACTTAGATCTGCTCCTCATTTTGTTCACATCTCTGTCCTCCCCTGTACAGATATTATTATTGTGAGTGCTCAAGAAATCTCCAACCATCTAGCAGCTGTGTGTAATTTGAGTATAACTGTTGTTGCATTTTTTCTTGTACTGTATAGCATAAGTTTAATTTGTAGGCCTAGTGAGGTTTTTGTAATTCATGTAGGGTTCTTTATGTCAGTCATTTTTTATAATAGTTTGTATCTGTAATTATTTATCTGGCATTCACTGAGTATTATCTGGTATCTCATTTTATCAGGGCTGACTTAGATAAATTTATTCTTGCTAATTTCGTGTTAATAGAGGCTATTGCAGTTAACCATATATTTAACCTGTTTTTGCCATTACATTATCCTTATGAGTCCTGAATGTTTTGTTGTTAATTTAAGCATTAAACTTTAACTTGTAATTTTACCTAACTCTTTTGTTTTGAACCTGGAACTTTACGGGACAGTAGTGACTCTTCGTATTCTCACTTAAAGTGTACATTATCTTTCTCTGTTCCGTAACATAAATTTGGCGACCTCATATCAGGATATTCAGGATATTATCATAAGGATATTGTTTGATATTTTGTGACTGTGTTATTCATGATGGCTACTATTTCTACACTTGATGAAGCCAAAGATTTTTTGTCAAATGTGCAAACAGTGTGTGATATAGAAAACAGAACAAAGAATGAACTTAAGCTTGTTGCTCAACAATTGGGAATTGCAGTTCACTCTCATCATTCTAAAGATCAAATTGTTGGCATGATTAATAAAAGCTTGTTTAATGTAACTCCTACAAATGAGCAAACGCAGATTGAATTAGCTAAGTTACAGCTAGCTCTGCAGGAGGCTAAGGCTAAGGAGGCGGAGTCTCGTGTTAAGGAAGCAAATGCTCGTATTGAAGAGGCACAGGTACAGGCTCAGGCACAAATTGAACTTGCCAGGATTCAGGCAGACCATGAGTATCGCATGAAACAAGGTGGAACTGGATCATCTAGCTCTGATGATTTTGATGTGGCTAAAAATGTTAAACTTGTCCCTCCTTTTAATGAATCTGATTTAACAAAGTATTTTCAGTTGTTTGAGAGGGTAGCTACAGGTTTTAATTGGCCTAAGGAGTATTGGCCAGTACTCCTTCAAACTGTTCTCACCGGTAAAGCTCAAGTAACTTATGCATCTTTGCCTCAGGATCAGTCTGATAATTATGATGTAGTTAAGAGCTTGATTCTTAAGGCCTATGAGCTTGTTCCTGAAGCCTATAGAGTAAAATTTAGGACAACTTACAAGCAAGATAAGCAATCCCATGTTGAGTATGCAAAAATCAAAGAAGATTTGTTGGAGCAGTGGTTAAATTCTAAGAATGTGGATTCTGATTTTGACAAATTTAAGCAGATGATTTTGCTGGAGGACTTCAAAAGGTGTATTTATAAAGATGTAAGCCTATATCTTGATGAGAAAAGAATAGATAATTTGTCTGATGCTGCAGTTTTA
Organism: Coenobita brevimanus; assembly: GCF_032717465.1. Classification (NCBI taxonomy): domain Eukaryota; kingdom Metazoa; phylum Arthropoda; class Malacostraca; order Decapoda; family Coenobitidae; genus Coenobita; species Coenobita brevimanus. The sequence continues at coordinate 30,772,658 of NC_136966.1, forward strand.
GCTGATGAGTATGTTCTCACTCACAAGAGATATTCTAGAGAAAAAGGGAAAGCTGAGAGTAAGTACGTTGCCTCTACTCAGAGTACAGGTAACAGGAAAGAGAATAAGGATGATGTTTCTCAGGAAGTAAATACCAGCTTCACCTCTAGATTTCAGAAAAGTAAATGTACTTATTGTAGTCAGCTTGGTCATACTACGGAGAGATGTTTCAGGAGACAGCGTGATGTGAACAAAAAGGGAGTCTTTAAATATTCAGTCAATTGGTCTAGTGTCCACTCTTGAGAGTTCCCAGAATTCTTTAACTGAGTTAACTGAACCTGCTTTGAGGGGTAACTTAAATTCTCATGATGGAGCTCCTCTTTTGAGCAGTAACGTGGGTGACACTCTCAAGAGTTCATGTGCTAATTTCCTGTCTGATGGTTTTGTCAGTCCTCTGGACAGTAATGACAGGAAATCAGTTCAAATATATCGTGATACAGGTGCTTGCCAATCCCTTATGCTGACCAGTGTTCTAGGCTCTAATTTTAATTCCTCTGATGAAACTGTAATCTTACAAGGTGTAGGGAATAATTACTTCTCTGTTCCTCTGTGCAGAGTGAATTTAGAGTCTGGTTTTGTTAATGGTTCTGTTATGGTTGGGTTGGTTGAGACACTCCCAATGTCAGGTGTAACTTTCTTACTTGGAAATGATATTGGTGGAAGTCAAGTGTGTCCAGCTCCTCAGTTGTCTAGTGAGCCAGTGGCTGTGTCCCAGGATTGTGATGTCCCTGATGTGTTCCCTGCATGTGCTGTCACTAGGGCTAAGTCTAAAGTTACTGGTGATTTAGAGGATAATGATGATGATGATGTTATCCTAGCTGACACTTTTCTTGCTAATTTGGACCACTCACCAGATGAGGCAGTACCCCGTAGTGTTGATAATTTGTCTCGTCAAGAGTTGGTTGAGTTGCAGGTTGCTGACCCTGAGTTGAAAGGTCTAGCTAACTCTGCTTACAGTGAAGAAGAGTCAGCCGGTGCTTCTACTTGTTATTATGTAAAGTCAGGAGTACTTATGAGGAAGTGGAGACCCCAACAGCATCAGCCGACTGTGAATGGGAGGTTGTACATCAAGTTGTCATCCCTCGTGTTTGTAGGCAGGATATCATTCGAGTGGCTCATGATTCCAGTTTGGCAGGACACCTTGGAGTGAGGAAGACTGTGGCACGCATTTTGAAACACTTCTACTGGCCAGGTATCTTCCAGGGATGTTTCCTGGTATTGTAAGTCTTGTCACACCTGTCAAGTTGTGGGAAAGTGTAATCAGACCGAAAAGGTTGCACCTCTAGTTCCCATTCCTCCTTTTGAGGCGCCTTTCACCCGTGTGTTGGTGGATATTGTGGGCCCTCTTCCTAAGACTTCTTCAGGATTTTCTTATGTGTTGACCATGATTGATATGGCTACTCGTTATCCTGAAGCCATTCATTAGAAACATCTCAGCAAAGAACGTGGTTATGGAAATGCTAGGGTTCTTCACAAAGTTTGGTCTGCCCAAGGAGGTACAGTCAGACCGGGGAAGTAATTTCTTGTCAAACGTTTTCAAGCAGTCTCTGAAAGAGTTGGGCATCACCCAGATCACGTCTTCAGCTTACCATCCCCAGACCCAAGGAGCGTTGGAGAGATATCATCAAACACTCAAATCGATGCTCAAGAAATACTGTTTGGAACATCAGAAAGACTGGGATAAAGGTCTTCCATTCGTTGTGTTTGCTGCAAGAGAATCTCCAAATGAATCACTGGGCTTCTCACCTTTTGAACTACTGTTTGGCCATGAAGTAAGAGGACCCCTTAAGCTACTCAAGGAATGCTGGCTGTCGGAGGAAGATGACGTCAACCTGCTGGAGTATGTGATGAATTTCAAAGAACGGCTGTCCACTGCTTTACAGCTGGCGAGAGAGAATTTAGGAGCTGCTCAGGAGAAGATGAAGACTTGGTATGATAAGAAGTCCAGGTTACGCCACTTTCAGCCAGGAGATCAGGTTTTGATTCTGCTACCAGTTCATGGGCAACCTCTTCAAGCCAAGTTTAGTGGCCCTTATTTCGTGGAGAAGAAACTCAGTGATGTCAACTATGTCATCGCCACACCAGATCGTAGAAAGAACAAGCAACTATGTCACATCAACATGCTAAAGTTATATCACAGGCGGGACGAAAATAATCCAGTCTGCACTGTAGCTGTTCCACCCGAGTCTGCAAGTGAAGCTCTCCCATGCAGTATGAGCCTGAGTGATAGTTTGGGGAAGAATCCTGATATCATGAATGATCTCCAGACTAAGCTTTCTCATCTACCACCCAAGGAAAGGCAGGAGTTTTCGGCATTACTGCAGGAGTACCCGCAAGTGTTCCGTGCCACTCCAGGAAGAACCACTGTGTTGATGCATGATGTCGATGTTGGAGACGCAAAGCCAATTAAATTGCCTCCTTACCGTGTGAACCCAGTGAAAGTTCCTCTCATCCAGAAGGTGCTTGGCTACCTGTTGGACCACAAGATGATTGAGCCCTGTCAGAGCGAGTGGAGTTCTCCAGTCACTCTAGTCCCTAAGCCAGGTGGGTCACAGAGGCTTTGCATCGACTACAGACGTGTTAATCAGATAATCAAAACAGACACTTACCCTCTCCCTCGTGTGGAAGATTGCATAGACAAGATCGGAAAGGCTAGGTACATAAGTAAGTTTGATTTGTTAAAGGGATACTGGCAAGTACCTATGACTGAACGTGCTAGGGAGATCTCATGTTTTGTAACATTAGGAAAGGCTTTTGCATGTTCAGTAATGCCGTATGGTATGAAGAATGCACCAGCCACATTTCAGAAGCTCATGAATGTTGTAACAGAGGGTTTGGCAGGGTGTGTTGTTTATATTGATGATGTATTAATCTTCAGTGACAACTGGAAAGATCACCTATGCCATGTCAGTAAATTTCTTGACCGTTTAGTTCATGCTAATCTTGTAGCTAATTTATCAAAGTGTGAGTTTGGTCAAGCTAAAGTTCAGTACCTTGGGTATGTAATTGGTGATGGACATGTTGCACCACCAGGAGCTAAGGTTCAGGTTATAAGTGATCTTCCCAGACCTAAAAGTAGGAAAGAGCTACAAAGATTTTTGGGAATGGTAGGTTATTACAGGAGATTTGTTCTTAACTTTTCTATTCTTGTATCACCACTTACAGACCTACTGAAAAAGGGAGTTGAATTTGTCTGGACCGATAACTGTGAATCCTCTTTCAACAAACTTAAAGCTATTCTATTAAGTCAGCCAGTGCTCGCTACTCCAAATTTTGCTAAGCCTTTTAAGATGGCTGTTGATGCAAGTGATACAGGAGCTGGGGCTGTTTTGCTGCAAGAGGATGATCAGGGTATTGAACATCCTGTATCTTATTACAGTAAGAAGTTCACTCCACCTCAAAAGAACTACTCAACTATTGAGAAAGAGCTTTTGGCCTTGATTTTGGGTTTACAGCATTTTTCATTTTATTTGTGTTCTGGTTTTGACCCCATAGTCATTTATACCGATCATAACCCACTGAAATTCCTTAGTAAGTTTAAAGATAAAATCAGAGATTGACAAGATGGAGTCTACTTCTTCAGGAGTATTCATTAGACATACAACATGTCAAGGGGAAAGAAAATGTTATTGCAGATTGCTTATCTAGACTTTAGACAGATTGTTTTAGAGTAATAAGAAATTTCCTTTGTAAATTTCTTTTTCTTTGTGGGGAGGTGTTACATAGCCTATGATTTCATCATCCTTTGTGTAATTTTAACGCTCAGTATGCTGCGTGTTTGATCACGAGCGTGTTCTGCCTCAGTTCCCCCCTTCTACCGTTATAGTAGAGTAAGTTGTTCTCTCTGTTGTCCAGAGCGGGATTGTCAACTCTATGTCCCCATGGCTTCATTTGCGCGTCCTTATTACAAGTTGTATCAAGCTCTGCTGGCCCCTATATAATGAGCTCAGTCTCTGCATCATTGCCACTTAGATCTGCTCCTCATTTTGTTCACATCTCTGTCCTCCCCTGTACAGATATTATTATTGTGAGTGCTCAAGAAATCTCCAACCATCTAGCAGCTGTGTGTAATTTGAGTATAACTGTTGTTGCATTTTTTCTTGTACTGTATAGCATAAGTTTAATTTGTAGGCCTAGTGAGGTTTTTGTAATTCATGTAGGGTTCTTTATGTCAGTCATTTTTGATAATAGTTTGTATCTGTAATTATTTATCTGGCATTCACTGAGTATTATCTGGTATCTCATTTTATCAGGGCTGACTTAGATAAATTTATTCTTGCTAATTTCGTGTTAATAGAGGCTATTGCAGTTAACCATATATTTAACCTGTTTTTGCCATTACATTATCCTTATGAGTCCTGAATGTTTTGTTGTTAATTTAAGCATTAAACTTTAACTTGTAATTTTACCTAACTCTTTTGTTTTGAACCTGGAACTTTACGGGACAGTAGTGACTCTTCGTATTCTCACTTAAAGTGTACATTATCTTTCTCTGTTCCGTAACAATATATATATATACTTTATTTATTGCCAGATGCCCCAATCCCACAAGGGGTGGCCATAAACAAATCTCCTCCATGTCGCCCTGTCTCCCGCTATTTCATTGTCCTGCTCCCAGCTCACACCCCACTCCCTCATATACTTCTCCACTCAATCCCTCCATATCTTCCTTGGCCTCCCCTTCCCTCTTCCCCCCTTCACCTCACTCATATACACACACTCCTCGTCAGTCTCTCGCTCTCCATCCTTTCCACATGGCCAAACACCACACTGTTTCTCCTACGTTTCCTGTCACATCCACATCCACACCAATGCTCCTTCACTTCCTCATTTGTCAGCCTGTCTCTCCATGTGAATCCACAATTTCCTCTTAAGCAACTCATTTTCACTGCTATCACTCTTGAGTTCCGTCCCTCCAACAAGGTCCAAGCTTCACTTCCATACGTTAGATTTGGTATCACTATACTGTCATGTAGTAACTTTTTCACTTTTTTAAAAGATAATGAATGAAGGAATGAAAAACAAAGGAAATTAAACAAAATAAACCAATGTGCCTAAAGGCATCCTCCATTCATAAAATATTTATAAAAACTGGATTTAAATAAGAGTGGGTTAAATGATTTAGAGAAGCAACTCCCAGGAAGTGAATTCCAGAGAGTAGTAGTTCTGGGGATAAATGAATTTTGATAAGCAGGGGTTCTGCATTGTGGGGGAGACAGTGTGATTTCATGGTCGCTCCCAGCTGCCCAAGTATTTCGGGAGAAAAAGTGAAGGGGAGGCACAATTGCAGCAAGTTCGTCAGAGCACTTACGGTAAAAATATCGGTAAAATAATGCTAAAGAAACAACATCTCTACGTACTGATAATGCAGGAAGGTCCTGCGCAATGGGAGGATTATTAATTAATCAAATGGCTTTATTTTGTTTTTTGTCCAACTGCCTCAATGCAACCATTCCACATCCATTCCACACTGGCGAACAATATTCGATCTCAGAACGCACATGACTTTTCTATATTGTGGCCATCTACTCGTCATTGAAGAACTCACGAACTCTGTACATAAGTCCCAATTTTTTGGAAGCATGTTTAGCAAGGGATTTAACAAAAGCTGTCCAGCTTAAGTTGGGGTTTAGAGTAACACCTAGGATATCAGTTGTAATGGATATGGGAATATTGATATTTAAAATTATGTGAGTCTGAGGGATTCTTTCTTTTGGAGAAATTAATGTATTTAGTTTTTTTAGAATTAAATGAGACCAGAGTTGTTTGTCCCCATTGATTAATTTTAGAAAGGTCCTGGTTCAGAGAAATTGCTGGTTTATTTGGGAATTTATAATATCAAATTGTGTAAAGGAGGTACTAAATATGAAAGGACTATGAAGGGTCGAGTCATCAGCATAAGAGTGTATTGGGTTGTGAGTGACAGATAGGAGGTCATTTATATCAATGAGAAAGAGGGTTGGGGCCAAAACTGACCCCTGAGGTATGCCAGCATTTATGGAATGAAACTGAGAATATATTCCATCTACCATGACCCATATTTTTCTATTATGAAGGTAAGAAGAAATTAGAGTAATCAGTGATGCAAGGCCATAGTGTGACATCTTAGACAATATGGCCCGTTGTCATACTCTGTCAAATGCTTTTAAAATATCAAGTGTCATTGTGTGTTTTTCACCTTGTTGGTCTATAGTTTTGTTAATTTGATGGGTAAGAAGGCAAAGCCTGTCTACAGTTGAAATTTCTTGTCTAAATCCATACTGCCGATCATTGATTAATTTATCGATTTCTAGATGCTTCACTATGTGTTTGTTAATTAGTGTCTCAAAAACTTTACCGAGAACGGAAGTTATTGCAATTGGTCTACAGTTTGATGGATCAGAAGTTGCCCCCTTTTTAGGAACAGGATGGATATTTGCTTCTTTCCAGGAGGCTGGAAAACTTGAGGTACAGATGCATAAGTGGAAACATTTTGCCAAAACAGGAGCCAACACTGAGGAGCAATTGTTAAGTAGTACTATAAACCCGCCCCCCCAAAAAAAAAAAAAAAAAAAAAGAAAAAAAAAAAAAAAAAAAAACTAAAACAACAGCTTAAGTGTTTTGTTTTTGTTGTTGTTTCTTTTCGAGTTTTATTTAATATAGCTAAATTTTACATTTAAAAATGTAGGCTTACATCATATTGCTTAATGAGGTCTACATACATATACAGTACATCCTCTCACTACCAAGGAGAAACTGAGACTGAGACACTGAGTACTGAGTCAGGAGTAGTCAAGCCTACCTCACCAGTCCATTTCCTGTATAGTGCAAGTTAACAGAGGCTTTGTCCAACCGGACCACCTTGTAACAAAAACATGTCTTAAAGAAGTGTCTGTTCTTCAGATAACACTTAAAACCTTCTGTTTCACTCTAAATTGGTTTTGAATTGCTTATTTTAACTGATTTTCATTTAAATATGAGGAACAAAAAAAAACAAAACCCCAATAGAAGACAGTAAAACCCCCCAAAACATTTTTTTTTTACCCGGTTTTTTTCCAGCCCTAACTGAGAGATTCTGTAATACAGTTTGTACGTATCTGAATGGATGAGTAAATGGGGATTGTGTCGTCCTGTCTCGGCTACCTCCCTTTCCTTGGGGGAACCAGCATAGGTATATAGATAGATAGATAGACGTATCTGGTGTGAATCTTGAAAGGAGGTATTTGAGGGGAATCAAAATCAGTTACAGGAATATTGTGATTTTCTGTATTTGGGGTTGAGTTTGTTGAAAAAATGTCAACCAGAAGGTTGGCTTTTCTACATGGGTCACTTACTGGGTTTCCACTGGGGGACTGTAACGGTGGAATGGAAGAGGTGATAGTGAAGTTAGTTTTGAATGAATGAAGGGTAGACCAGAATATTTTGTTCCATGCTCACTTCCCAGTTTCTTATCACTGATTTCACAGAACCAGCAACCTTTCTTCCTTGTTGTACCCTTTCAATCACTTCACTCCCTAAACTTCCATCCTTACTCATCACACTACCCAAGTACTTATCGCACTCACATTTTCCATTTCCTCCTCATCCAACCTCACTGTACATTCACTGACTTCACTTCTCTCGAAGTCCACAACTTTACTCTTCCTTACAATCACCTTTAAATTCTGTTTCTTACACACTCTCCCAAACTCATCCACCAAGCCTTGCAGCTACCCTTTCTCTTCACTTAACAACACAGAATCATCTGCAAACAACAGTACCGGGAGTTTCCAAACACTGCCCTCTCTCACTAGGGCCACTCCAACATCCACTGCCCAACCTTGAATCTCTTTTATAACCCCATCCATATACAGATTGAGCAACCATGGAGACATGACATATCCCTGTTTCAATCCAACCTTCAAATCACTCAATTCACTATCCATACACACTGCATCCTTAGCACCCTCATACATACTCTTCACGGCATTCAACAACTTCCCATCTACTCCATATATTTTTAAGACTTTCCACAATCCTCGTCTATCTACCCTGTCACCCTGTCATATGCTTTCTCCAAATCCATGAAGGCCGCGTACAACATCTTTCCCTTCTCTAGAAACTTTTCCACTAAAGATCTAAGAAGGAATATCTGATCTACACAACCTCTTCCATTCCTTAAACCTCCCTCTTCTCCAACTAATTCCTTTGTTATTCCCCTAACTCTGTCAGTAAGTATCCTACCATATACTTTCCTTGTTACATTAAGAAAACAAATGCCCCTATGATTACCATATACTTCTTTTTACTCTTTTCCTTTGTACAGGGGAATAATTATATCTGACTTCCAATCCTCCAGGACTCTACCTTCCTCCCTGGCCAATCTGCGCATCTTCCACATCCATTCTAGTACTGTCTCTCCCCCATGCTTCAGCACTTCACCACACACTCCATCAGTTCCCGGGGCTTTCCCTATTTTAATTTTCTTCATTGCTTCCACAACTTCCATCCTACTGATTTCTTCCTCTCTTCTCACATCCTTCCATCTCCTAGCCGTTCCTCGGCCACTTATATTCGCATTACTTTCATTCTCTATGTTCAACAATTCCTTAAAGTGTTCTATCCATCTGCTCACTTTCTATCCCTTCTCGACTAGTAATCTACCATTTTTACTTTTCACTTCCCAGCTAACTTCTTTGGCACCTTGTCTAACTCTCTTTACCTATCTCGAGAATATTTTCTTACAGTCCCTCCACTTTACACTCAAATTCCTTCCAGATTCCTCATCCACTGTCTTCTTACTCTCTTCTACTAAAATTTTCACCTGTCTTCTTCTCTCTCAATACAACTCTCTCTTCTGTCTCTCAACTTCTTTCATGCCCCTGTTTTTCATCCACTCGCGTATGCTTTTTTCTTTTGTGCTACAACCTTTCTCACCTTTTCATTCCACCATGCTGTTCCCTGCACCTCCTTTCGTCTTCTCTTCACCCCACACACCACCTCACATGCGCACAGACTTGTTCCGTGAATATCTTGCACACACCTTCCACGTCCCTCACCTGCTCCAATCCATATGTGCCCAATCGCTCCTCCACTTCCCTTTTAAATTCTGCATTTTTTCCATCCTCTTGTAACCTTTCCACTATCCTTGTATGAACTACTTCCTCCTGTTCTTCTCTTCCTCTATTTTTCCATTTCATTTGTAATTTGATTCAGAAAGTCCACTCCTCAAACCTCTACAGTATATACTCTTCTCATACTATCATCCACATACACACATAATCAATCACCGTCTTCCGTTCATTCAGTTCTCCACCCACCCTTCTCATTACTTGCCATGTGTACCTATGGATCATTTTGTGCCTGAAGAGGGTATTGGCTATCACCAACCCCCTCCCGGCACAAAGGTCCATCAAAGCACCGCCATTCTCATCCATCTCTGTAGGCCCACCCCAGTCACCAACTACTCCATCCACCATCACATTCCCTACTTTTCCATATATATATATATATATATATATATATATATATATATATATATATATATATATATATATATATATATATATATATACAGAGAGAGAGAGAGAGAGAGAGAGAGAGAGAGAGGAAGGAGTAGTTGCAAGTAGTTGCAGGGAGAGTGGAAAGGTTACAAGAGGATGAGAAAAAGGCAGAGTATAAGAGAGAAGTGGAGGAACGATTGGGCAAATATGAATTGGAGCAGATGGGAGACGTGGAAGGTGTCTGTAGGATATTTACAGAAGAACTATGTGCAGCATGTGATGTGGTGTGTGGAAGGAAGAGAAGACGGAGGGGGGTGCAAGGAACAGCGTGGTGGACTGAAGAGGTGAGACAGGCTGTGGCACAAAAGAAGAAAGCATACAATGAATGGATGAAAAATAGGGGCGTGGAAGAAGTTGAGAGGCGGAAGAGAGAGTTATATGTAGAAAGAAAGAGTGAGGTGAAAAGATTAGTAAGAGAGAGTAAGAGGAGAGTGGACGAGGAATTTGGAAGGAATTTGAGTGTAAAGTGGAGGGACTGTAAGAAAATGTTCTGGAAAGAGGTGAAAAGAGTAAGACAGGGTGGAAGTGAAGTTAGCAGGGGAGTGAAAGATAAAAATGGTAGATTACTAGTGGAGAAGGGAGAAAAAGTGAGCAGATGGAGAGAACACTTTAAGGAATTGTTGAACGTAAAGCATGGAAGTAATGCGAGTATAAGTGGCTGGGGAATTGCTGGGAGAAGGAGGGAGGTGTGAAGACAGGAAGAAATCAGTAGGATAGAAGTTGTGGAAGCAATGAAGAAAGTTAAATCGGGGAAAGCCCCAGGAATTGATGGAGTGTGTGGTGAAATGCTGAACCATGGGGGAGACATAGTAGTAGAATGGATGTGGAAGATGTGCAGTTTGGCCTGGGAGGAAGGTAGAGTCCCAGAGGATTGGAAGTCAGGTATAATTATTCCCTTGTACAAAGGAAAAAGGGAAAAAGAAGTGTGTGGTAATCATAGGGGCATCTGTCTTCTTAGTATAATAGGAAAAGTGTATGGTAGGATACTTATTGACAGAGTTAGAGAAAGAACAGAGAAATTAGTTGGAGAAGAACAGGGAGGCTTTAGGAAGGGAAGAGGTTGTGTGGATCAGATATTCATTCTTAGATCTTTAGTGGAAAAGTTTCTAGAGAAGGGAAAGAAGTTGTATGCGGCTTTCATGGATTTGGAGAAAGCATATGACAGGGTGGATAGACAAGGATTGTGGAAAGTGTTAAGAATATATGGAGTAGATGGGAAGTTGTTGAATGCTGTGAAGAGTATGTACGATGGTGCAAAGGCTGCAGTGCATGTGGATGGTGAACCAAGTGAATTTTTCTCTTTGAAGGTTGGGTTGAAACAGGGATGTGTCATGTCTCCAAGGTTGTTCAATCTGTACATGCATGGGGTAATAAAAGAGGTACAAGGTAGGGTAGTGGATGTTGGAGTGGCCCTGGTGAGAGAGGATAGTGTTTGGAAACTCCCTGTACTGTTCTTTGCAGATGATACTGTGAAGACGAAGGGGAGCTGCAAGGCTTGGTGGATGAGTTTGGGAGAGTGTGTAAGAAACGGAATCTAAAGGTGAATGTAGCGAAGAGTAAAGTGATGGTCTTTGAGAGAGGTGAAGTCAGTGAATGGACAGCGAGGTTGGATGGTGAGGAATTGGAAAATGTGAGTACGTTTAAGTATGTTGGGTAGTGTGATGAGTAAGGATGGAGGTTTGGAGGGTGAAGTGCTTGAAAGGGTACAGCAGGGAAGAAAGGTTGCTGGTTCTTTGAAAGCAATGATAAGAAACAGGGAAGTGAGCATGAAAGTGAAAAAGTTACTACATGACAGTATTGTGATACCAACTCTAACGTACGGATGTGAAGCTTGGACGTTGTTGGAAGGACATAGGTCAAGAGTGAGAGCAGTGGAAATGAGTTATTTAAGAGGAACCTGTGGAGTCACATGGAGAAACAGGCTGACGAATGAGAATATAAAGGAGCGTTGTAGTGTGGATGTGGATGTGATAGGAAGCGTTATGAGGAACACACTGAGGTGGTTTGGCCATGTAGAGAGGATGGAGGGTGAAAGACTGACGAAGAGAGTGTATGTGAGTGAGGTGGAGGGGGGGGGGAAGAGGGTGGAGGAGGCCGAGGATGAGATGGAGGGATGGGGTGGAGAGGTATATGAGAGAGGGGGGTGTGAGTTGGGAGCAGGGCAGTGAAATGGCGGGGGACCGGGCGACTTGGAGGCGATTTGTTTGTGGCCACCCCAAACGGGATTGAGGCGTCTGGCAATAGACAGATAGATAGATAGATATATAATGTCTACCTATCTAGAGAGAGAGAGAGAGAGAGAGAGAGAGAGAGAGAGAGAGAGAGAGATCTACAAACTTTGGCAGAATGAATGTTCCCTGAGTCCCAGAGTGGCTTTCATGCAAGGAGGTCCAAAGTTGACATGATTTTCTTCCTCTGCCAAGTTCACGAGAAGTGCAGGGAATAAGAAGTACCCCTATTCATCACGTTCATCAACTTGACTAAGATGTTTGATCTTGTCAGCAGGGACAAAGTGTCCCAAACTCTCCTCAAGATAGGCTATACCCCTGGACTCCACAGCTTCATCAAGTCATTTCACATTGACGTGAAAGCAACAGTTCACTATGATGGCAGCTCATCAGATCCTTTTGACATCCACAGTGGAGCCAAGCAGGGATGCAAATTGGGCCCAACTTTGCTGAGATCTTCTCATTGTTTCTGAAGCACGCATTAGGGTCAAAAATGGAAGGCAGCTACATGCACACCAGGTCTGATGGGCCACTGTTCAGCCTCATGCACCTGAAACCAAAAAACAAAGGTTCATGAGGTTTTGATATGAACAGTAATATTCTGTTCTCTGATGATGACACCATTACTTTACTCTCCAATCAGCAACTTAACTTGTCATGCAGTGCTTCTCTGAAGCATGGAAGGACTTTGGGTGAGCAATCAGCCTGCAGAAAACCGACGTCATTGCCTAGTATGTACAAGAGTTACCACTCATCACCACTGACATCGACATGCTAGAGGTGGTCCAAGAGTTCACCTTCTTGGGTTTCACCATCAGCGACAACCCCTCCCTTGAAGCTGAAATCAGCAGGAGCATAGGAAACCCTCGTCCAACTCACTTCACGGGTCTGGGAGAACACAAAGCTAACCATCCAAAACCGAAGCAACAGTGTACAATGCTTGTGTCATCAGCATGCTCTTGTATGGTAGTGAAACACTGGACAACATGATTCAAGCAAGAGAGGAAACGCAATAGCTTTCACCTGCGCTAACCTCGCCACATCCTCTACATCATCTGGAGAAACTAAGTGTGATAATCAGGAGTCCTCTTCCACATTAGGCTTCCCACCAAATATACGTCGTTCAGGCAAAGGAGACTCCTCTAGCTGAGCCATGTCTGTTATATGAAAGAAGGCCAACTACCCAAGGACATCCTCTATGGAGAACTGGCAAGAGGAACGTTGGTCGACTCCAGCTGTGCTTTAGGACATCTGTAAGAGAGACATGAAAGCAATGAATATTAACACAGAGCTCCAGAAGTAGTTTTTTTTTTTTTTTTTTTTTTCAATGTATCCGACTCTGGGCATAGGCTTCACAGCCTGCTATCAAGGCCCAGCAGTCCTCCTACGTATCATACACCTCTGCATGTCACCACTTCGGCGCTAACACCCACCGTCCATATTGAATACATGCTAGGGCTGTCTCATACAGGACTGGGGTATTGGTATTAGCAGGGATATTTTTCCGACATGTTGGCGGGTCTTCTGGTAGATCAGTAAAGCCTGATTTTAATGAAATTCAAATCCTTAAACTGTTCCCTGCTCCAGCGGGGATTTGAACCTGGGTCCGTTAGAACGGCAGGCCACCTCTCTACCGATTGAGCCAGATGACAGCACCTACTGGCGAGGCACTGTCATTTGACAACTCAGGGAACAAGAACATCAGATCCTGAACGAGTTTGATGAGTGCTGAGCAAGACTGAAGGCACACTGTTATAAGGACAAAGCACCAATGACATCATATATTTGCAGCAACTGCGGCAGACCCTGCCTTTCTTGGATCGGCCTCATCCGTCACAGGTGACACTGCTCAACAAAATTGTGATTTCCAGAGGGGCAGTATCCATGGTTGACCTCGACAGGTAGAAGTCATCCCCTGCCATGCCCATATTCTTATATATATATATATATATATATATATATATATATATATATATATATATATAAAGAGAGAGAGAGAGAGAGAGAGAGAGAGAGAGATATCATCAGCCGTTGAGTGTCCTCTGCAGGACCGGCCTATCCCTACCAAAGCAGGGACAATACAGCCAATGTATCTCTACCCAGTGGATTAGGTTGTCTGGTAGAGACTGTATGTAGGGTGAGAAGTGCTTGTGAGTGTGATTGTAATGTTGCAGTGGCTTTGGATAATCTGTGAACCAAGTGTAATCGGCCTGCCTTCAGCCGACCGGGTGCAAGCATACTAGTAAGCGACACCGGTTCAACCACAGCATCCCTTATGTCTGCCAAAGCAGTAGGTGGCTCGGTGAATGCTTCCCAATGTTCTTACAACTCTGCTGGGAGGCAAACCCACATCCACCAGCGTGTAAGATGCACACTCTACACTGTACCACAGAGGCTCCACACACACACACACACACACACACACACACACACACATATATATATATATATATATATATATATATATATATATATATATATAGATAGATAGATAGATAGATAGAGATAGATAGATAGATAGATAGATGGATAGATAGATAGATATAGATATATATTGCGAGACACCTTAATCCCTTATGGGGTGGCCCAAAACAAGTTGCCTCCATGTCACAGTACCCCACAACCACCATATAACTTCCCCTCCTCCAGCTCACACGCCCTCATATACCTCTACATTCCATCCTTTCATCTCATCCTCAGCCTCCGCCTCGCTTTCCTCACCTTCACCTCACTCACACACACTCCTTGTTAATCTCTCGCTTTCCATGTTCTCTACATTGCCATACCACCTGTACGTATTTCCCCTAATGCTTTCTATCACATCCGCATCCACATCACGATGCTTCTTCGCTTCCTCATTTGTCAGTCTGTTTGTTCATGTAACTCCACATACTCGTCTCAAATAACTCATTTCCACTGGTCTCACTGTTCACTTGTGTCCTTCCAACAAGGTCCAAACTTCTCTTCCATATGTTACAGTTGGTATCACAATACTGTCATGCAACGACTTATTTACTGTCATGCTCACTTCTCTGTTTCTTTCACTGCTTTCAAAGAACCAGCAACCATTTTGTTTGTTGTAACCTCTCAAGCACTTCATTCTCCAAACTTCCTAACTCATCACATTACCCAAGTACTTAAATGCACTCACATTTTCCATTTCCTCATGATCCAGTCTCATAGTATATTTAGTGACTTCATTTCTCTTGATGACCATAACTTTACTCTTCCCTGGATTCACCTCTTGATTCCATTTCTTACACACTTCCCAAACTCATTCACCAAGGCTCCTTGCCTTCACTTAACAATACAGTATCACCTGCAAACAACTCTACTGGAAGTTTCCAAACGCTGCTATCTCTCATTATGGCCGCTAAAACATCCACTGCCCTACCTTGTATCTCTTTTATAACTCCATCCATATATATATAAGCCAAACATCCATAGAGACATGGCAGACCCCTGTTTCAATCCAATATTCAAACAGAAACGTTCCATCTGCTCACTATCCACACGCCCTCACACATACTTTTTACTGCGTTCAAGAACTTCCCATTTACTCTATATACTCCTAATATTTCCATGTTCCTTGTCTATCCACTCTATTATAAGCGCTCCCCAAATCCATGAAAGCCGCATACAATTTCTTTCTCTTCTCTAGAAACATTTCCACTAAAGACCACACGATGAATATCTGATCAACATAACCTCTTCCCCTCCCAAAATCTCCCTGTTCTTCTTCAACATATTCCTCTTTTATTTCCCTAAATCTGACAGTAAGTATCCTACCACATACTTTTCATGTTACACTCAGAAGACAAATGCTTCTGTGATTACCACACACTTTTTTTTTCCCTTTTCCTTTGTACAGGGGAATAATTATACCCGACTTTTAATACTCTGGGACTCCACATTCCTCCCAGGCCAGTCTGTACATCTTCGGTTCCCATTCTACTACTATCCCTGTCCAATACGTCATAATTTCACCACTGATGTTTTCTCCATTTTGATTTTCTTCATTAATTCCCCCACAACCATCCTACTGATTTCTTCCTACCTTCACCTCCCTCCTTCTCCCAGCCATTCCCCAGCCACTTACACTCGCATTACTTTCATTCTTTGTGTTCAACAGGACCTTAATGTGTTCTCTCCCTCTGCTCACATTTTCTCCCTTCTCCACAAGTAATCAACCATTTTTATCTTTCACTCCCCTAATAACTTCTCTGTCACCCTGTCTAGCTCTCATTACTTCTTTCCACAACATTGTCTATATTCCCTCTACTTTACACTGAAGTTTCTTCCAAATTCCTCGTCCACTCTCTTCTTACTCTCTCATACTAACCTTTCCACCTTTCTCTTCCTCTCTACATATAATTCTCTCTTCCGTCTCTCAACTTCTTCCATTCCTCTGCTTCCCATCCACTTACTATATGCTTTGTTGTTTGCATCACGACCTCTCTGACTTCCTCATTCCACCGTGCTGTTCGTCGCTCGCCCTTTCGTCTTCTCTTCACCCCACACACCACCTCACATGCTGCGCAGATTTCTTCTGTGAATGTCTTGTACATATGTTCCAAATCATATTTACCCAATCATATTTACCCAATAGCTCCTCCACTTCTTTCTTATATTCTGCCTTTTCCCATCCACTTGCAACCTTTCTACTCTCCTTTTTTGGACTACTTCCTCCTGTCCTTCTCTCCTTATATTCCCTCATGGCACTAAAACCTTGACTTTCACCACCACAAGGAGATGGTGAGAAAGTCTGCTCCCTTAATTTCTGTTTGCTCTTGCAGCCATTACTGTACATAAGTGCTCATTCTTTCATCTACACACACATAATCAATTATTGCCTTCTGTTCTCTCAGTTCACAGAATTACCACACACCCTTCTCATCACTCACCACATATACTTGTGAATCAATTTGTGCAAAAGAGGGTACTGGTTTTCACGAACCCTCTCCGCGCACAAATGTCCACTAGAGCACTGCCATTATCATCCACTTTTGCATTCACACCCCACTCAATAAGTCCTCCGTCCAGCTTCGCATTCCCTACTTTTCCATTTGTATGTCCAGTCAAGAATACTCCCCCAGTATCCCTGCTTGTCGTAAAAGGCGACTATAAGGGTTGGCGGAGGATTAGTGCCCCTCCCCGGAAAATAACTAACTAAAAAAACAAACAATAAGCCTCGGACAAGGACTGACCAAACGATGACGACCAAGGACCGGACAAAGGACATGGTAATTGGAACTTGGAATGTAAGGGGAGCGAATTATGAGGTGAACGAGAGAGAGATTGTCCAGGTGCTTGAGGGTGCGAAAGTGGTTGTATGTGGAATAACTGACACAAAATGGAGAGGAGAAAGTGTGAAAGAATGGGAGTATGAATGGGGTATATGTGCAGGAGTAGGTGAGAATGAGAGGGCAAAGGAAGGAGTATGTATAGTTGTGAGTAAAAGATGGAAGAGGAGCATAAGACAGTATGAATCAGTTGGGTCAAGGATTGTGTGGGTAAAGATGAAAGTTGGAATACAAATGTGGGCGATTGTGTGTGTGTATGCACCAACGCAAGATCGTGCTAGAAGAGTGAGAGAAGAGTTCTGGACAAATGTAGAAGTGTGCATGGAAACGTTTGGAAGGAATGAGAGAGTGTTTTTGATTGGTGATATGAATGGTAAAGTTGGGAATGTGAAGGTGGATGGAATAGTTGGTGAGTGGGGTGTGCCTGCTGAGATAGATGAGAATGGGAGTGCGTTAGTGGATATTTGTGCTGGGAGGGGGTTGGTGATGGCCAATACCCTCTTCAGGCATAAAGTGATCCACAGGTATACATGGCGAGTGATGAGAAGGGTGGGTGGTGAACTGAATGAAAGGAAGGCAATGATTGATTATGTGTGTGTAGATGAAAGGATGCGAAGATGTGTAAAGGATGCAAGAGTGTATAGAGGTTGGGGAAGTGGACTTTCTGACCACTACTTGGTGGTGGCCAGAATTAGAATGCAAGTAAGATGGAGGAATAGAAGAAGGGAAAGACGAGAGGAAGGAGTAGTTGCAAGGAGAGTGGAAAGGTTACAAGAGGATGAGAAAAAGGCAGAGTATAAGAGAGAAGTGGAGGAACGATTGGGCAAATATGAATTGGAGCAGATGGAAGACGTGGAAGGTGTGTGTAAGATATTTACAGAAGAAATATGTGCAGCATGTGATGTGGTGTGTGGAAGAAAGAGAAGAAGGAGGGGGGTGCAAGGAACAGCGTGGTGGACTGAAGAGGTGAAACAGGCTGTGGCACAAAAGAAAAAAGCATACAATGAATGGATGAGAAATAGGGGCGTGGAAGAAGTTGAGAGGCGGAAGAGAGAGTTATATGTAGAAAGAAAGACAGAGGTGAAAAGATTAGTAAGAGAGAGTAAGAAGAGAGTGGATGAGGAAATTAGAAGGAATTTGAGTGTAAAGTGGAGGGACTGTAAGAAAATATTCTGGAAAGAGGTGAAAAGAGTAAGACAGGGTGGAAGTGAAGTTAGCAGGGGAGTGAAAGATAAAAATGGTAGATTACTAGTGGACAAGGGAGAAAAAGTGAGCAGATGGAGAGAACACTTTAAGGAATTGTTGAACGTAGAGGATGGAAGTAATGCGAGTATAAGTGGCTGGGGAATTGCTGGGAGAAGGAGGGAGGTGTGAAGACAGGAAGAAATCAGTAGGATAGAAGTTGTGGAAGCAATGAAGAAAGTTAAATCGGGGAAAGCCCCAGGAATTCATGAAGTGTGTGGTGAAATGCTGAACCATGGGGGAGAGATAGTAGTAGAATGGATGTGGAAGATGTGCAGATTGGCCTGGGAGGAAGGTAGAGTCCCAGAGGATTGGAAGTCAGGTATAATTATTCCCTTGTACAAAGGAAAAGGGGAAAAAGAAGTGTGTGGTAATCATAGGGGCATTTGTCTTCTTAGTATAATAGGAAAAGTGTATGGTAGGATACTTATAGACAGAGTTAGAGAATGAACAGAGAAATTAGTTGGAGAAGAACAGGGAGGCTTTAGGAAGGGAAGAGGTTGTGTAGATCAGATATTCATTCTTAGATCTTTAGTGGAAAAGTTTCTAGATAAGGGAAAGAAGTTGTATGTGGCTTTCATGGATTTGGAGAAAGCATATGACAGGGTGGATAGACAAGGATTGTGGAAAGTGTTAAGAATATATGGAGTAGATGGGAAGTTGTTGAATGCTGTGAAGAGTATGTACGATGGTGCGAAGGCTGCAGTGCGTGTGGATGGTGAACTAAGTGAATTTTTCTCTTTGAAAGTTGGTTTGAAACAGGGATGTGTCATGTCTCCATGGTTGTTCAATCTGTACATGGATGGGATAATAAAAGAGGTACAAGGTAGGGTAGTGGATGTTGGAGTGGCCCTGGTGAGAGAGGATAGTGTTTGGAAACTCCATGTACTGTTGTTTGCAGATGATACTGTGTTGTTGAGTGAAGACGAAGGGGAGCTGCAAGGCTTGGTGGATGAGTTTGAGAGAGTGTGTAAGAAACGGAATCTAAAGGTGAATGGAGAGAAGAGTAAAGTGATGGTCTTTGAGAGAGGTGAAGTTAGTGAATGTACAGCGAGGTTGGATGGTGAGGAATTGGAAAATGTGAGTACGTTTAAGTACTTGGGTAGTGTGATGAGTAAGGATGGAGGTTTGGAGGGTGAAGTGCTTGAAAGGGTACAGCAGAGAAGAAAGGTTGCTGGTTCTTTGAAAGCAGTGATAAGAAACAGGGAAGTGAGCATGGAAGTGAAAAAGTTACTACATGACAGTATTGTGATACCAACTCTAACGTACGGAAGTGAAGCTTGGACATTGTTGGAAGGACACAAGGCAAGAGCGAGAGCAATGGAAATGAGTTATTTTAGAGGAGCCTGTGGAGTCACGTGGAGAGACAGGCTGACGAATGAGGATATAAAGGAGCGTTGTGGTGTTGATGTGGATGTGATAGGAAGCGTTATGAGGAACACACTGAGGTGGTTTGGCCATGTGGAGAGGATGGAGGGTGAAAGACTGACGAAGAGAGTGTATGTGAGTGAGGTGGAGGGGAGAAGAGGGAGGGGGAGGCCGAGGATGAGATGGAGGGATGGGGTGGAGAGGTATATGAGAGAGGGGGGTGTGAGTTGGGAGCAGGGCAGTGAAATGGCGGGGGACAGGGCGACTTGGAGGCGATTTGTTTGTGGCCACCCCAAACGGGATTGAGGCATCTGGCAATAGATAGATAGATAGATAGATGTCCAGTCAAAAACACTCGCTCATTTGTTTCAAAATTTTGCGTGCATGCCTTCACAGTTGCCCAGAACTATTCTTCCACTCTGCTTGCACGATCTTGTATTGGCGTATAGACACACAATAGCGTATGTTTTCAATCCTGCTTTCAGTCTTACCACACTATCTTTGAACCAACTGTCATTTCATGTATTACACCCAACAATACTGTACATCCTCCCTCTTTTGCCCTCTCATTCTCACCTACTCCCACACGTATACCCCATCCGTTCTCCTACTGCCTCACACTCTTACCAAACCATTTAGTCTCAGTTAATCCACATCCACTTTTGTATCCTTAAGCACCTGGACAATCTCTCTCTCACCTCATCATTCGCACCCCTTACATTCCATGTTGCAATCCATACCCTGTATTTTATTTGGTCTTTGGTCATCACCTGTTTGTCAGACCTGGTCCAAGGCTTCTACTTTGTATCATTATTTTTTTTTCTGGGGAGGGGCACTAACCCTCCTCCAACCTGCTTGTTCACTCTTAGGGAACACATGTTGGTTGCTTGTACGGTTACTACCCAGCGTATTATATGATTTCATGATTTATAGGAAATCATTTGGCATGCCGCTCAATGTAGAGCTACCAAGAAAAAGTGAGAAGATGGTCGCTGTCCCCATGGACCACGTATATTTATTTATCTATCTATCGATATAAAACTATATATATATATATATATATATATATATATATATATATATATATATATATATATATATATCATCAGATGCTGAGTGTCCACTGCAGGACCGGCCTATCCCTACCGAAGCAGGGACGATACAGCCAATGTATCCCTACCCAGTGACTTAGGCTGTCTGGTTGAGACTGTATTTAGGTGAGAAGTGCTTGTCAATGTGATTGTAATGTTGGAGTGGCTTTGGATGTTTGTGTAGTCTGTGAACCAAATGTAATCGGCCTGCCTTAAACCGACTGGGTGCAAGCATATTAGTATGCGACACTGGTTCAACCACAGCACCCCTTATGTTCGCCAAAGCAGTAAGTGGCTCGGTGAATGCTTCCCAGAGCTTTTACAACTCTGGCGGGAGGCGAACCCACGTCCACCAGCGTGTGAGATGCACACTCTACCACTGTACCACAGAGTCTCCATATATATATATATATATATATATATATATATATATATATATATATATATATATATATATATATATATATATATATATATATATATATATATATATATTAGGGTTATATCGTTTTTACAAACTTATGTTCCTGTACCTCAAGTCGATGAACTTTTGCTTAAAACAAAGAAAAAAGCCCTTATTCCTCTGTTTGTTGGTTTTTTTAAGTCACCTAGAAAAAAAAATGATTTTTGCAAGTGTATATTTACATATATAATAATGAAAAAAAAAAGCAAAACAGCTTATACAAATGCATTAATACTTAAAAATCACTGTTTATTACCTAGAATAAATCTAAGTTGCAGTTTGGCCTTGTTTCTGCAGGCAGCATAAAGTTTCTTCATCACTGATTGCACTTTCTGCATGTTGATTACTTCTTGGTACCTTGAGTAAGGATGGCTCCTGCTTCCAGTGACTCTGCAATGAGTTTAGTGCTTTTTTTGTAGGGATTCAATTTTTCTGAAAAGTTCTTGAAGTCATTTTCGCTGTACATCTGATTAGTAAACCAGTACTCTGCCCATTCGTACCAAATGAATCTGCATATCTTCTCCAAAGTCTTCCTTGTTGTAGGCATGAGAATGAATGCAAGGATAGCGAAAATTGCTCTTGATTTCCACCTCGCATTACTGATATTTGGAATTTTGTGAAAGTTAATCAAAGCAAAATGCCCCATAGAATCTAAACACTTGTGTTAAATGGTACAAAAACTTCACGTCATCTCTCCATCCTGACTTATCGAGGATTTCTTCTGTTCCATTAAAAAACTGTGAATTTAGTTTTTCATAATTCTTTATTAGCTTAGACACAAATGGATATTCGATGTTTCGAAAATTGGTATTAGCACCAAGTTCTTCGTCCACCACCAAACGGGTAATCCTGTCCTGAATATGATGCTGACAGCCGATAAATTGTGGTTTGTTGAAATTCTCATCTGAGAACATTTGTTGTAATCTGACAACAACTCCATTCTTTTTCCCAGTGTTAACGCTAGTTGTATCACCAGTGATCATTTTTATTGCATGCCATATGTTGTGTTCATCAATAACTTTTGCAATTCCTTCAGCAATAGTCTCAGACTTGCAATTTTCCAAACGCAGTGCATCCAATTTTATTTCGGTTCTTTCATTTACAAGTAGTACTACCTGGTACTCATTTTCATCAACCCGCATTCCATCAAAATGTTAAAACCATGTTTCCAACTGTATCTTTTCAATCATTTCCTCCTTCAGTGTAGCATCCTCTTTGTATACTGACTTGTAAATTGGTGCTTGACTTGGAGCTGGAATGTCAGTACCATCATGTGACAATTGTTTGCATATTTTAGCAGCTTTATTTGTCGTTGCTCCAGCGGATGTCACCAAGTTAGCTGCAACTTTACTTCTGTTGTGTTTCCTGGTTGGTGGATGATTAGTCTCATCTTCATCCTTAAATTCGCTGTCATCAGGTTCGGTGCAACTACCACTGGATGAAAGATCTTAAGATGATGGTAATATAGGTTCATCAGGCAGTTTTGTCTTTTTCATGGGTGAATGGTTTCCTTTCTTGCAACTTGACTTGTTGAGTACCCAACTTCTCTTTTTCTTTGCACTTGTAGGTGGTAGAGTTGTTTATCTTCAGTGGATAACCAATGATATTTACTTTTGTGATATCAAAATGTTTATTCAGGGCATCATATTTTCCCCTCTTGACACATTCATCGTAAGATTTTAGCACCTTGTCAAGCTTTGCTTGTATTGCTTGGTCTGACACATGTGGAAAGTTCAATATATTCTCCCATAATTTTGTACCTTCTTTGGAAATTTTGACTATTCGTTCGTGTCTTACTTTGATTTTTGTTCCAAGAAACTGGTAACATCCAACAACTTGCATTTGGTTTGGCGTTCTGCATATTTCTTCTAATGAAGATTCTTCTAAAGGCACAATTCCTTCTCTTCTATGCGACTGCTGGAACCGCACCAAATTATTGGTCCAGACATCCTTGTTCTTCTGTACAATAGTATCACTTCTTTTGTGCGACATCATGCTTACCTGAAAAACAAAAATATTTAACATATAATGGTAACACACTAAGGAATTATTTTACTGACTGTTCACCTGCAACCTGCGAAGATAACTATTAGATGCTGAAAACTGCATCCCGTTCTATAATATTTAGATTGTTCTAAAATGTTTTAAACAATGTTAAACCATACTAGAACATTGCAAACTGTTCTAGAAAGTTCTAAACAGTTCTATAATATTCCGTGCAAGTCTATAAAGTTATTAAAAAATTCTATGTAAAGGTTAAGAAAGTGATAAAACTTGCGTGTGGTAACGTTAAATATTTTCTAATCCATTTTTTATTTGGGGGAGACCTTTATTTTTAAAACTGAGAGGAATAAGGGCTATTTTCTTTGTTTTTAAACATAAGTTCATCAATTTATGATACAGGCTACCTTTTATTTGCAAAAATAAAATGTTATAACCCATATATATATATATATATATATATATATATATATATATATATATATATATATATATATACTTTACACACACACACACACACACACACACACCTCGGCTGTTTCCCCCAAAGAAAGGGAGGTAGCCGAGACAGGACGACCATTTTTTTTTTTTTTTTTTTACTGAGAGGAATAAGGGCTTTTTTCTTTGTTTTCAAACGAGAGTGCATCATTTGTGCCCTACCATCGGTCCAATGTCACATAGAAATTCTACCATGTGACCTTTCCTTCTAACGATTGTTATTAAACTGAAATAACTTCATCCTTGTATGACCCCCAGGAATTCTCTTAGTTTTAGCTGAAGTGGTTCAAAATTTTTGAAGTCGACCCTGCCCATTGTCCTTGGCCTTTGACCAACTGTTCTCAAAACAGTTGTACCCCTTCAGTACAGTACCCCTTCTGGCCACTATTATTTAAAAAGGCTTCCCTTTGGACTTGTAAATTCTCCATCAGTATTCATGAGGCTTATACATCCTGTATTAAGTGGTATGATCGACCATTTTCTGTTTGCTTGTCTAGAGATCATCACTGTAGCATGAAAATCAATCACTGAACATTTTTCCATGCTAAAGCAAGATTTTGATCGCCTTCAAATGCCAGGTCTAAAGATTAAGCTCAATAAAGCAGCTTTCTAAGTAAAAGAATTCATTTTCTTGGACTGTGGTTGACACTGAAGGAATTCATACCTCGGACAAGAAAGTTAAGGCAGTTTCTAAATTTCCAGAACCTACCACTACTGATGATGTAAGGAGTTTCCTTGGATTGAGTGGCAAATATCAGCGACTTATTCAAGGTTAAGCACAGATCGCGGAGGGGAATAATGACCAGTCTCATGCCTTTGAAATGCTGAAGACAGCAGTCCTGGCATTCCCTGATTATAAGAATCCTTGTTTTCTTTGTACAGACGCGTCTGGGGTGGGTCTAGGCACTGTATTGATGCAATTGATCATGCACAAAAGAAAATTGTAATAGCATATGCTACTCGTGCCCTCACTGCCGCTGAACGGAACTACAGTGTTTCTGATCGGGAGGCTTTTGCATTTGTTTGGTCTCTCAAACTTTTCAGAGACAAACTTTACAGATATCCAGTACCTATCCAAACGGATCATCTCCCACTTTGGACGTATGGTCCAAGACTTCAGCCTAACCTTTGAGTTCGTGCCTGGTTAATCAGTTGCAGATGCCCTTCCACGTCATGTAACCGCGGCAGTCCCACCATATCAGTCAAGTGAAGTTCCTTACACATCTACTGTATAACCTTAGATGTTGTGTATACTTGTCAGCACAAAGACCCTTTGTTGTCTGAGATTATTTACTTCCTAGAGTCAGTAGTTGCTTGGACGTTATCTACTCTGTCATTGTCAGTAGAGGGTCTCATCGTTGACAATGATATTTTGTATGGGATGACATCCCTTACTGGTAGGGACATATAGAGAGGTACTGTACGTCAACCTGTTGTTCCCACTGATTTGATACCTGCAGTACTCCACATCATCCCAGGAAAAAATCGGTGTTTGTGATAAGAACGTCGTTCATTTGACTGGCCTACAGTGTGTAAGGACATCAATGTTCAATCTGATTCCTGTATAAGCAGCAGTTATGTTATTTTATTATCCATAACTGTAACATATATCAATATTGTATCACTGTCTTATGTACGTAAATTAATTTAGTTAAACATTTTCCCTGTTTACTGACGTGCTGTTATTAGTAGTATAATATATTGTCATATAATATTCCTATCATTCAATTATAGTATCGGTGGTTTTTGCCCTATCTATGTTGTTTTCTGTTAATCTCTGCACCTATAATATGTCGGAAGACATTTATTTACCCGAGGGCAGTGAAATGTAAGAGGACGGACGTTTGGTGCTTATACATCATGCGACAAACGTAGTGGAATCTCATGAATCGGCAGGGACCAGCTGACTTCTTGCCAAATCTGCTGAAGAGACCGTTCTGTGTGTAAACACTGGAGTCGTGACACTGGGTAACACACACAGAAAACTCTGCCTGTACTCTGAAAGATTGTATGACAGAGATCAACTACACTCCGTGTATTATTGAAGAAATAAAGAGGGTAAGGGTAATGCTGGGTAAAGGTCAATGTAGTATTCAGTCCTTTACCACACACACACACACATACACACACACACACACACACACACACACACACGTTGTTGTTGTTAGAATATTTGCCCCACAACACAGGTGGGGACACGGGCAAAAATGAAAGCCCGTCAGAGATGGGCGTGAAAAAAAACAAAAAAAAAACAGGAACAATAGGCTGAACAAAGTGCGAGGCAAGGGGAGCAACGAGATGGAAGGGAGTAGCAGTTATGAGAGGAGTCTGGTGGCGATGTAATTTACCAGGGCAGCGCGTGGTAGATCAAACTCGATGCCCCCACTGATGGCGGCTTCCTCAGATGGAGAGAGGGAGTTGGAGATGTATGCATCACGGATCTTATGATACAGAGTCTGGTAGACGAGAGGCAGTGTATCGTGATCGTTGATAGGATCCGTGAGGCAGAAAAGCAGCTCTTCTAGGTCCGCATCCGTGCGGGCATCGAGATCAGCAGCACCGGAGAGTGGTGGAAGGAGGGCCTCGATCCGGCGAGCGACGGTAGGAGGGTCACCCTTGGTTTTTATCCCTTTCTTCCTAGTTTTCCCCAGTGGGCAAATGTCACATTTTTCACGTGGAAATGATATGGACTGGAGATGTCTAAAAGATGTGGATATCTGGTCTTTTTTTATATGTTCATTTCACGAGAATTTAAACACGTGTAATAGACGTGTTGATATTCATCCAAAAGATGTGGATATCTGATCTTTTTTGATGGTTCGTTTCACGAGTATTTAAACACGTGTAATAGACGTTGAAATTCACCAGTAATATCTGGTGGAATAAATCACATGCATGCAAATTAGAAAGGCTCTCTAGAAGCCAAATGGATAAAAAAAAAAAATACATTCACTCGCAAACTCCAACAAGTTCTTCCTATGCTGAATAAAAGTAATAATTTAGCCAGTATAAAATAATTGTCAAATTCATCAATCATCAAAGCATTGTTAGTTTATAAGTCGATTAACTCATACAGACTATAATCAGTTCAGCTTGGGAAGAACTTGTGGGATCTAGGGATTGAATGTAAATTATTTTTATCCATTTGATTTCTAGAGAGCCTTCCTAATTTAAGTCGTATAAACTTGTCTAATGATAAATAAAATAAACAGTCAAGATGCATCATAATCAGCAACGGGCTAATTTTCAATAATGTGCAAACTATATAAATGTCCTGCAAGATTCATCTACTGCATACAGTACTGTAACTACATCAGTATAGTTAAGGTATAGTTAATGGTGAACGGAACCCATGAAACTTGTGACTATAAGGTGCAATACATCAATAGTCTGCGCAAGATTGGACACTAATGAATATAGGTATGTTTTAAATTAATACACAGAGTAGTTCTTTAATTTGTATATTGTGTATTACAGAAAAATCATTCATTGCTGTCTTAAAGAGTTGATGAGGTGAAAAGCTTTGGATTCCACCTTCTGCAGAAGAGCTCAATGTGATAAAAAGAAAGTAATTAATCAGAGAAATTAATTGAGGCAACTCATTAGGGAAAAAATAAAATGCCATAGGGGAACTTAACGGTAACTAAAGGTTAACAGGGGATCAGATAGGACGGTAAGGATAGCAAACAACCAACAACCATCAGCACATTCAGCAGCGTGTTCGTTTCAGTAGCCAGATCCATTGCTCCTCTTAGAGTACAAAAGAAAATATAAAGACTACAAACAATTAATCAGAAACCCTGGGAGCACTGTGAAAAACAAAACCCTACTTAGCTGCTACCACCAAGAATAATAATGTACAGTGTAGGTTCTGTGCGACAAATGGACAAGCTGTCCACCATCCTCTTAAGGACAGTGCTGGCTGCGTGGTATGTGCGGTTCTATACATGTAGGAGAATTACAGTGTTAGATTATCTGAAAGAATAAAACATAGATATTAGTTTCAAGACAACACTAAGTACAGTAAATTAGGGAATTTTTTTTTTTTAGTTCATAGTACCGTGGGCTCACACAGTACACGAGTTCACAGTACGTGAATCGCATAGTATGCGAGTTATCAAAACAATAACCAAAAAACCTTCACTGCGCGAGTTTAGCCCACAATACGCGAGGTAGAGGCAAGGAGTGGCTCAAAACCACTATTTTCCCTGACTAAGCAACCCCCTTTCCCGCACAACGGGCCCATTGCGACTTCAGAGGCTCTTGGGGAAGGTGCTCAAGAGGAGTCTACAGTGAGATCTCGCCAATAACGACTTCGACAATAATGTTTTCGGCAATAACGGTAAGTTAGAACAGAACCCCAGTTTCTTTAATTTAAGTGTACTAATACCAAGTCGGTTCACTTCCTTCTAAAACGGCTCCAAGCTCACGCAGGGGGCGTTGCATCGAAGTGAAGTCAACTGGCTCTGGCACAAAACACCAGCTCAGTTGACTCCTGACCATGATGGAGGATGGATGTTTGCTCCACTACTCAGACCATAACATATTTTTCGGTTCAGTGAAGTGAAGGAAGGGACTGCAATGTGTGATGGAAGGTTTAGGGGTGTGAAGGAAGCACTTTTTCCCCTGCTTTGTTTTCCCTTGTTATAAATGTTTAATTTGAATCTGCAGTTTTATACATTTTCTGTTACTTAACCCGAGACATCCCATCAACGTATGGGTACATTGCAACATTTTGCATTTGCCAGTCCCGACGACATACTGGTACATCGTGCAAATGCAAGGTCCCTAATTTGCACAATTTTCAATTTTCGCATGTGATTTTTCGTACGTATACATGGGACACCTTCCTCTATTCCTCTACAAGATGCCAAGCAGGGACAATGCCTTACACCACATAACCTGCCCCCCCCCCCACACGCCATTGTCTCGGCAATTCACCTGTTACCAGTGACCTGGCCAATAATGACATTCAGGGCCACAGTGATTCCCCAATCGATGACAATGTGGAGGACAAAGTTTACATAGCATTAGAGGAAGAGACAGTCAGAAATGATGATCAGGTAATGTGGCAAAAGAAGGTCAGGTATGGTGATGAGTTAGTGAGTGAAACAATGCTTATAATGCCTATATTACTGTTTGAAAACCAATATACTCTCGTATTACATATAAATTTGTACCAAGTAACTAAATAAATAACGTTTATGAGTGGAGTGAAATAGTTACCCTCCCATAGAACTCGTTTTCTTTGGTGCCAGCCTGTTAGAAAACCTAGTCAGTAAGGAGGTACTGCTACCTGGATCGAGTATTTTCTCTATGAATTTTCGATGTTTCTCACCAAAAGCGGAGGTTTTAGCCAAAAAAAAAAAAAAAATCGAAAATACCTCGGGATTGGGGGGTGTCGGAGATGCGAAATAGCTCGGGACGTGATGGGTTAAGCCAACTGACGTTACACAAAAGCCACTCCTCCCTGCGCCCTGATGGAAAGTGAACTGACTTGATATTAGTAGACTTAGTCTTTAATAATGTTTGGATTCGATGAATGACAGTTATTTCGCGAATGCCAAGTTATTATACAGCAAATACGTCTATAACAAGGAATCATGCGGACAAACAAGAAGAGATGAAGGAAATTGCCAAAAATGTGAGCAGTAGCGAGGAGATGGAGGATCCTCCCCTCACCACCTCCCCTGACTCGCCTGCCACCGTCCCCTCCACCTTCACTGCCCCTCTCCTGATTCACCAGCCGTCTCTATCTCCACAGTCCCACCTGCTTCACCTGGCATACCTGCAACCCTCACCATAATGACTTGCTGCATTCTGGAAGAAATATAACATTCAAAAGGCCATAAATTTCTTCATCAAAGCCTGGAATAATACAACACTGGCAACTGTTAAATACGCGCAGTGTGGGGGGTAGTGCAGCGGGGGCATTCTAAATGTGCTGCCGTGCCTCGGAACCCCTGTTATTTACGTCCATCAGCCATGTTGTCTACTGTTGTTAAGGTGACTGACCATACTTTTGTTATTGTAGCTATATCTGCAGTATATGTCTGAAAAATTTTCCCTTTATTATGTCTCTAAGTGTCAAAAAATGTCAAGGTACGAAGGGGTACCGTCCATATGTAATTTTTCTTATAAGATTATGTATTCACAGTGCACAATTTCCAAGTGCGCGAGGACAAGGACTGCCCATCCACTCTTGTACTGTGCAAGCCCACTGTATTTTATTTTATTTTATTTTTTTTCAGTAATTGTAAGAAGTAACCCTTTTTTGCATGATTTAGGGAACAATTTCCACCGCAAACAAATCCAAAGGCCTGTAATTGGGTGAAGTCAAATTCGAAATAATATCCTTAAACTGGTACTAAAATATATATATATATATATACGGTATATATATATATACAAATTTAATTTTTTCTCTAGAGAGAGGATTTACCCATATTTTGATTTTAATTGACAGTACTTTCAACCACATATGATCACATACCCAAACCTGTCCTAACTCCCATTAAGGGGTTGAAGTCAAATACGAGTTGAAAACTGTAAAATCAAACAAATTATTTACCTTTTGGTATTAACCAAACCTAATCTAACCTAACCTAACCTAACCTGACCTAATCCCTGTGCGTGGATGAAGTCATATATGAAAAAAAAAAAAAAAAAGAAAGGACATAAAACTGAATGAAGTGCTTTTTAACCCATTAACTGTGGCATTATGTCTCATGGTCAATCCCCCCATGCACAAGAAAATGGGATTCTTTTTTCTTCAAAAATCATTTTTGCTCTTATAAATGAAAGAGTGCATGGAAAAAAATAGGAAACCAAATATGAGTTCATTATTTACCTTAGTTTGGCTGTGGTACGCTATTTTCGGACATTTGGGTGAAAAGTGTAGCGTGCATTTTTAAAAAAATAAGAGCTTGAGCATATGATGTACGCAGCAGTCGCATGCTATTCTTCATATGATGTATGTAGCAG
The DNA here is from genome assembly GCF_032717465.1 of Coenobita brevimanus. Taxonomy (NCBI): domain Eukaryota; kingdom Metazoa; phylum Arthropoda; class Malacostraca; order Decapoda; family Coenobitidae; genus Coenobita; species Coenobita brevimanus. The sequence continues at coordinate 30,803,396 of NC_136966.1, forward strand.
CTATCGGGTTAATTAAACAAACCTAACCTACCAAATCAGACCTAATCCAAAAAAATTTAACCCCCAACCTAACCTACACTGCAAAAGCATCTTACCTAACCTAACCTGGCCTAATCCCTGTATGTGGTTGAAGACATTTACAAAAAAAAAAAAAGGAATTGAAATAGAACAAAGTGCTTTTTAATCTAACCTAACCTACCAAATCAGACCTAATCCACCCAAATTTAATCCTCAACCTAACCTACATTAACTGTGAATGCTCATAAATTTGAGGGCAGGGACGGCCTAACGTCGCCCTCGCCAAGCCATGACTATACAGTGAGTTGATACTGCACGAACAAAAACACCTAAAGGACATATTTGCGAGAAAAATGTCATATATGAAACCCCCCCTAAGCTGAGGAGTAAATATCATTGGAAAGGCTGGAATTCCCCTAGGGTGTGACTAAACGAAATGTAATACTACCTAAATTAGCACTATACAGGCACCTGACAGAATTAATGCCTAGCCTATAGGCTAGCCTAGGCCCTATACATCATGCGGATAGGCTAGGCTATTTAGACCGAGCCTGTGTGGTTGAATAATTTTTTTAAGGCAAATTTCTTCAACACACTAGTCTTTATACCTAAAGCTTATATATGATTAACTTTTGATATTGAAAATTGATAGAGTACTTCAAAAATCTTACCTTCCCTCAAAGCTTGTGCCTTTGTACGTATGGTAAACGCAGGATTTGAATGTTTGTGCAAGGTTACCATTGAAAATACTCAAACTTCACTATAGGTAGCAAGATGGAATGGCAAAATATCTAGAATAATGCCACAGATATTAAAATTTCATTTAAAATGGCTCAAATAACTATAACATTTATAGAATGTCATTAGATGTAAAAAGGAAATATTTATACATGATCAAAGTCAATTCCTCTATATCTAGCGAGAAAATTTGGCTAGATTGTACGAACATGGCACACTGTGTTTGAGGCGTGTTGTTTACGTGATATTGGTTATAGTATTATTTCGCATTCGTTAAAAATAATAATAATAATAAAGAAAATGTTTAATAAGCACATAAAAAGTATTACTTTGAATATCATGAATATCTACTTTACCATCATTTATGTCGCTTAATTAAGAGAGATGATCATTTTAGGTAACGAATTATCCACAACCACTTCAGTTTGTCTGTCTGTCTCAAATATGGAATTCATGGAGAAGGTTTGGGGAGGCCTTTGTTCAGGACACTAAATGGCTGATGATATATATATCATCATCATCATCAGCACCAGCAGCAGCATGACCTGCCCACCTCCATTTTTTTCTTTTATAACTTGTATAATATCTTTTACTAATTTAGTCTGCTCCCTGACCAAAGATGAAGAGGGCGGGGTGGCTCAGAGGTAGAGCGTCCGACTCGCAATCGCGAGGTTGCGAGTTCGAGCCTCTAATGGGTAACGGCGCAAGTGATAGCACGCTCCTGTAACTTAGTGGGGCTATATGGCAATAGTTGTCTAGCTCGAGGATGACGATCAAAACACCACAAATGATGTTTTTCTGTCCCTCAAAGATATTCCCAAAGAGCAATAGAAACGACAATGTTGGGAATATCCTTATATATATAATATATATATATATATATATATATATATATATATATATATATATATATATATATATATATATATGTATGTATGTATGAATGTATCTTAATTTCCAATCAGTAATTATTAAAATGCTAATAGGCAGGCTACATAATTACTTTCATATATACCAAAAAAGGCATAAACTCGCTTCTCTATACAGAATCACAATCGGAACTAATCTATTTCATGTGAATTCTACCACCACATATACCTGTATATCTCATACTATTCTGAGAGAATTCACATGAAATCTTTATCCAGTTTTACACGAGATCTTCTCAGCTAAGTTTCCACGTGGAAAAGATGTAGAAATCTGGTGAATACTGGTGTACACGAGATTTCACCAAATATCCATGACTAAAAGATGTGGAATTCACGAGCTGTGCCCACTGGGTCTTCTTCTCCTTAGGTGGAGGGGGAGAAGAAGAGGGAGCGATGGCGGCAGGCGGTGGTGAAGGTGGAAGAGGCGCCTCCACTTCGTCAGGAGCAGATGGAGAAGGTAAGGAGGAGGGCTCTTCCTCGTCCAGATGGATCGAAGGGACGGGAGAAGAGACTCGCTCCTCCGCATCTCCTGACGAAGGGAGGTGAACCTCCACAACAGTCTCCCCATGCTCGATGTCCATGGCCCGTGACGGTTCCGGGTCGGTGATCGTATTATCGGTGGTGGTGGCGCCAGTCGCCCTGTTGAGAGGAGCATCCAAACACAGCCGTTTTTGCGGTGTCGTGCGAGATGGTGGTGGCTGCTGCCACCGGGCCTGACGCTCCTGACGAGGGGGAAGACGTGGATCGCGGGTGAAGCTTCGGGGAATGGCAAGGCGTGGTAGGCCGTTCTCCTCAAAGATTTGAGGAAGGAGAACAGCCAGAACCGCCTTGCTACCCCCACTGAAAGCCTCAGCCGTCGCGATACACATCGCAACGAGTGTGTTTGTGTTGCTAGCACCCTCAGGACCCCTTGGATGGCGTCTCTGGGCCGGGGGACGCCGCCTTGCACGGGCAGAGCCCTGCACAGCAACACCACCCGATCCAGTGACATCCCTAGCCTCGGGACCCTTGGGAGCCTGTACGACACGAAACTCCACCGTCTCTCCCTCGGCAAGTGAGCGCTGGAAATGCCGTGGATTTGGTGCAACGATCCCAAAAACGTGTACGAACACATCAGCGCCAGTATCCCGGCGCCTGATGAAACCGTAACACGCTCTCTTGAACCAATTTACGGTTCCCTGGATGGTATTGGCTCCTGGCGGCTCGGATCTGCTGTTGGGTGCCCCCCTCAAAGGGTCGCAGGCACGAGCAGAGTCGCTGGAAGTCTCACGGAGCTCGGGCATAGTGACAACTGGCCAGGCCAAGCTATGCGAGAAAAGTGATGACACACACACACACACACACACACACGTATTCGCAATCTAGCTGGTAAAATCAATCAGTTTTTCACTTAGCTCTGACATCTTCAGTAATTGGTAACACTCTATTAACTGCAGTTATTTTGGCAGGCTATATGAAACTGCCACTCATTTACTATCCGGCAGGCTGCATAAAACCCGACGCTCACTTCCACTCTGGTAGGCTGCATCAAGCCTGCCACTCATTTACATTCCTACCTCTTTTGCACCATTCATGCTTGCAATACCAAATATTTCCTGTTGAAACTATTTTTTTTACAAGAATTCTAACAATTATCTATCTATCTATTGCCAGAAGCCTCAATCCCGTTTGAGGTGGCCACAAACAAATCGCCTCCAAGTCGCTCTGTCCCCCGCCATTTCACTGCCCTGCTCCCAACTCACACCCCCCTCTCTCATATACCTTTCCACCCCATCCCTCCATCTCATCCTCGGCCTCCCCCCCCTTTTCCCCCCTCCTCCTCACTCACATAAACTCTCTTCGTCAGTCTTTCACCCTCCACCCTCTCCACATGGCCAAACCACCTCAGTGTGTTCCTCATAATGCTTCCTATCACATTCACATCCACACCACAACGCTCCTTTATATCCTCATTCGTCAGCCTGTCTCTCCATGTGACTCCACAGGCTCATTTCCACCGCTCTCACTCTTGACTTGTGTCCTTCCAACAACGTCCAAGCTTCACTTCCGTACGTTAGAGTTGGTATCACAATACTGTCATGTAGTAACTTTTTCTTTTCCATGCTCACTTCCCTGTTTCTTATCACTTCTTTCAAAGAACCAGTAACCCTTCTTCCCTGCTGTACCCTTTCAAGCACTTCACCCTCCAAACCTCCATCCTTACTCATCACACTACCCAAGTACTTAAACGTACTCACATTCTCCAATTCCTCACCATCCAACCTCGCTGTACATTCACTGACTTCACCTCTCTCAAAGACCATCACTTTACTATTCCCTACATTCACCTTTAGATTCCGTTTCTTACACACTCTCCCAAACTCATCCACCAAGCCTTGCAGCTCCCCTTTGGCTTCACTCAACAACACAGTATCATCTGCAAAGAACAGTACAGGGAGTTTCCAAACACTATCCTCTCTCACCAGGGCCACTCCAACATCCACTACCCTACCTTGTACCTCTTTTATTACCCCATTCATGTGCAGATTGAACAACCATGGAGACATGACACATCCCTGTTTCAACTCAATTTTCAAAGAAAAAAATTCACTTAGTTCACCATCCACACGCACTGCAGCCTTCGCACCATCGTACATACTCTTCACAGTTCAACAACTTCCCATCTACTCTATATATTCTTAACACTTTCCACAATCCTTGTCTATCTACCCTGTCATATGCTTTCTCCAAATCCATGAAAGTCGCATACAACTTCTTTCCCTTCTCTAGAAAGTTTTCCACTAAAGATCTAAGAATGAATATCTGATCTACACAACCTCTTCCCTTCCTAAAGCCTCCCTGTTCTTCTCCAACTAATTTCTCTGTTCTTTCTCTAACTCTGTCAATAAGTATCCTACCATACACTTTTCCTATTATACTAAGAAGACAAATGCCCCTATGATTACTACACACTTCTTTTTCCCCTTTTCCTTTGTACAAGGGAATAATTATACCTGACTTCCAATCCTCTGGGACTCTACCTTCCTCCCAGGCCAATCTGCACATCTTCCACATCCATTCTACTACTATCTCTCCCCCATGCTTGAGCATTTCACCACACACTCCATCAATTCCTGGGGCTTTCCCCAATTTAACTTTCTTCATTGCTTCCACAACTTCTATCCTACTGATTTCTTCCTGTCTTCTCACCTCCCTCCTTCTCCCAGCCATTCCCCAGCCACTTATACTCGCATTACTTCCATCCTCTATGTTCAATAATTCCTTAAAGTATTCTCTCCATCTGCTCACTTTTTCTCCCTTCTCCACTAGTAATCTACCATTTTTATCTTTCACTCCCCTGCTAACTTCACTTCCACCCTGTCTTACTCTTTTCACCTCTTTCCAGAACATTTTCTTACAGTCCCTCCACTTTACACTCAAATTCCTTCCAAATTCCTCATCCACTCTCTTCTTACTCTCTCTTACTAATCTTTTCACCTCTCTCTTTCTTTCTACATATAACTCTTTCTTCCGCCTCTCAACTTCTTCCACGCCCCTATTTCTCATTCATTCATTGTATGCTTTCTTCTTTTGTGCCACAGCCTGTTTCACCTCTTCAGTCCACCACGCTGTTCCTTGCACCCCCCTCCGTCTTCCCTTCCTTCCACACACCAAATCACATGCTGCACATATTTCTTCTGTAAATATCCTACACACATCTTCCACGTTTCCCATCTGCTCCAATTCATATTTGCCCAATCGTTCCTCCACTTCTCTCTTATACTCTGCCTTTTTCTCATCATCTTGTAACCTTTCCACTCTCCTTGCAACTACTCCTTCCTCTCGTCTTTCCCTTCTTCTATTCCTCCATCTTACTTGAATTCTAATTCTGGCAACCACCAAGTAGTGGTCAGAAAGTCCACTCCCCCAGCCTCTATAAACTCTTGTATCCATTACACATCTTCGCATCCTTTCATCCACACACACATAATCAATCATTGCCTTCCTTTCATTCAGTTCACCACCCACCCTTCTCATCACTCGCCATGTATACCTGTGGATCATTTTATGCCTGAAGAGGGTATTGGCTATCACCAACCCCCTCCCAGCACAAATGTCCACTAACCCACTCCCATTTTCATCTATCTCGGCAGGCACACCCCACTCATCAACTATTCCATCCACCTTCACATTCCCAACTTTACCATTCATATCACCAATCAAAAACACTCTCTCATTCCTTCCAAACTTTTCCATGCACACTCTACATTTGTCCAGAACTCTTCTCTCACTCTTCTAGCACGATCTTGCGTTGGCGCATACACACACACAATCGCCCACATTTGTATTCCAACTTTCAACTTTACCCACACAATCTTTGACCCAACTGATTCATTCTGTCTTATGCTCCTCTTCCATCTTTTACTCACAACTATACATACTCCTTCCTTTGCCCTCTCATTCTCACCTACTCCTGCACATATACCCCATCCATACTCCCATTCTCTCACACTTTCTCCTCTCCATTTTATTTCAGTTATTCCACATACATCCACTTTCGCACCCTCAAGCACCTGGACAATCTCTCTCTCACCTCATCATTCGCTCCCCTTACATTCCACGTTCCGATAACCATGTCCTTTGTCCGGTCCTTGGTCGTCATCGTTTGGTCAGTCCTTGTCCGAGGCTTATTGTTTGTTTTTTTAGTTAGTTGTTTTCCGGGGAGGGGCACTAACCCTCCGCCAACCCTTTTAGTCGCCTTTTACGACAAGCAGGGATACTGGGGGAGTATTCTTGAAAACCCCCCCTACCCCCAGGGGGTAGGAGGGTAATAAGCGATATTAACAATTAAATATCGCTTATTACGCTCCTAATTATACATGAACATTTTATCAGTGTTTAGGGGGTAAAATCAGCATGGGAAATCGCCTCATTTCTGGGTTTTATCATTCGATCAATAGCCAAGCGTTTACCAACCCATTTCGTTGACACGGCAAGTCGAGAGCAGAGAAATAAATATTGCGCGAGTGATAAATGCTACGACTTCTCACTACATTCACATCAAGAGAGAAAACGTGAGACGTAAATATTTAAACTCCATTATTCTTCTTTATTGGTCAATAACTCATCAGGAATGTGTAAAGTTAACAAAGATGACATTATGATGATACGCGTGTGTACAAAAGCTCACTCACTCGACCCACGCTCTCAAAACGCATTTTTCTGGTTATAAATTTCATCATGTCATTGTCATAGATCACTCAGTGCCCGTGTGGTACACTGGAATTTAATCACCTTGATCAACCATCATGTCTTTAAAGATGTAGATCTCATAAAAGTATCTTATTCATTTGAAGGATGTCCATTATAATCCAGCTGAGAGATTATGTCAACTATTAATTTCTGCAATTCCATAGAGGCGCCTGTCGGGGTAAAAGGGATAGTGCACTGCTTTCAACAGGTAGTCTGCACATCAAGAAGGAAGAACATAAGAGAAAAGAATTCTGCATGCTTGTATTTTTTTCTGATAAAGTATAGTAAATCTAAGACCCCATTTCAATTTCCATACTCATAGCACCTTGTTATCAGCACTTTAATTGCATGTTTCACCTTAGCATTCTCTTACAGGCTATTGATATTTAATTTTATTCCCCCCCCCTCTCTCTCTCTCCACCTTAATTGCTGTCATTTTGCAGTATGCAAGCAGCTCATAATTCTCGAATGCAATTTTATTCAACATTTATAATGTTCAAGGAACAGCCTAAAGAAATTGTTTAAAGGAGGTATCAGGTGTCTTTTTTTTTTTTTTTTCAGTTTCTTATCCTATAATTTAAAAGTTTCCCATGTCTTCATGCGACACTCTCGCAGGTGTTGAATTAATCCTTGGTGTGTGTGTGTGTGTGTGTGTGTGTGTGTGTGTGTGTCAACATAATGACCAGGTTATGCGAGTAGGTGTGCAAAAGAGCATTGAGAGTGGAACAGAAGGAAGAAGGAAGGAGATATATTATTAGATTTTTGACACAGAGCCAGAATGATACTTACTGGAAAGTTGGTTGCACTAAATCTTATAAGTTTTTGTTTTGCAAGACGAAGGACAAAGTATATAGAACGATTTCTAGCAAAAAACGTAGTTCAACACTAGCAAAGTTATTCAAGAGCCTTATTAGCAATGGAAAAAAAATTAACCAGCTGAGACCGGTCTAAGATTACTGGATCTGGCAGATGTTCACAGGAGTGGATTTTAGCTGCTCCTATTCGCTAGAGGATCGAGTAGGCTTAGACGTCGAGGAATCGACTGTGTTAGGGAAAGGAGGAATGAGATGATATTTAAGTAATTCATATATAAATATCCATGTTATCGGCATACAAAGTTGCTGTTTTTTATATCTTATACAAATGGAAAGGAATTGTAACTCGCCAGAGTCACCATCAGATTCATGAAAATGGGTTCTTATTACGCCACAAAATGAAATATTTGTACAGGCAACCTTTTCATTGAAAACAGAACTGCAATACACGGACACAAGGTTCCAGTACTCTTCCTTAACGAATTATCTCTGTGAAACAGCCGGAAGTGCCTTCTTTACTATCATTTCAACTACTTGGCCGGGCGTCACCAGCCAGGTGCTCGGATGATAGACAAGCCTGCAGCACATGCTACGGTTTACCGCTTGCAAAACAAAAAGAATTAAAGCATTAGGTAGATCGGTCGCTGTATTTGTATACAGTGGAGAGTGTCCACATAAACCAATAAATTCAGGTGTGCCGAATGTGGGCTTTCTCTTATGTATGCAGAAGTAAAACATTGCATTTGTTATATGTATTTAATCGTTATAGAATACATCCTCTCACGCACAATAAGGCAGCTTTCACACAAGGCCACCGGTGGCCGCAACTGATGGCTCAGTGTAAAGGGGCTGGCAACTATGGTCGTACCATTCTAAAGTGGCGGTTTGGGTGGGGCACGAACCTCTGTACAGTGTTGCCACGTTTTCCATACTCGCGATGCCTCTCTCTCTCTCTCTCTCTCTCTCTCTCTCTCTCTCTCCTTGGGGGATGTGCATCACCCTAGGGAATTTTGTTTCTTTTATGTCTTATAAACTTGTGCTTTCATTTCTTTATTTTGTTTTTTATTATATTATTGTTTTACATATGGCGCCAGATGACCTCGGTGTTGCGGCGCTTTTTCATTCAATCATTCTCGCCCTCCTTCCTTCCCTCCCTTCATCTATCCCTCAGCTTAACAATGCACTCAACACTGCCCCTTGCCTGCCTTCTCTCTCTCTCTCTCTCTCTCTCTCTCTCTCTCTCTCTCCTTGGGGGGATGTGCGTCACCTTTGGGAATTTTGTTTCTTTTATGAGTGACTTATAAACTTGTGCTTTCATTTCTTTATTTTGTTTTTATTATATCTAATTATGTTTAAAAATATTATTGTTTTACATATGGTGCCAGATGATCTCGTTGTTGTGGCGCCATGATTTGTTTTCATTCAATCACTCTCTCCCTCCTTCCTTCCCTCCCTTCCTTCATCTCTCACTAAGCTGCACTCAACACTGCCCTTGGTCTGCCTCCCCCCCCCCTCTCTCTCTCGTCTGTGGTATTTTAGGATACATTTTGGTTATTTTCTTTTACGTTATAATGTACATATTGTAAATTTGACTTTATTTCCACACCCCCCAGGAGGTTAAAGTATTGGCGCGTTTTTTTTAAGAGGTGTCCCCAAACAGGCCTATTCCTCTATCCCTCACAGATGACCAGGTGGGACTGGGTGTGTGTGAGTGTTGCCGCTTACGAGGGTTTAATGTATATATATTTTTTTTTACTAAGAAACTGGCATATTTTTGCTTATAATCCTGCATATTATCTTATAATCATAATTGTGACATTATTACCAACCCCGGAAATACGGTAACAGCCAATAAAAGTGACTACTTTTTTTTAAGCAACACTGTAAAATAATTATGCCACGTTTCTGTATTGCCGTATAAATATTTTACGCATAATCGGTTTACTGTTCTTTCATACATTATAATACACACGTTACCATTATATTCTACTGTGTTTATCTTATTGTGATGCCTATTACATATATCTGAGCCGTTCACTTAGCGGGTATGGAACACGTGGCACCACTGTACAGAGGTTCGTGCCCCACCCAAACCGCCACTTAAGATTGGTACCACCATAGTGTAGCCGTATGAAAGCCCCGATTTGAAAAAAATACTTTACAGTGAGTGGCAGCAACCACCAGTGGCGGACACTAGTTGCACGAGCGAGCCACCGCCGGGAGCTGGTTGTCGGCCGGGCAACCGCAGTGGCCTTGTATGAAAGGCTCAACTGAAAACTATGGGAGGCAACTAATTACGGCCACTGGTGGCGGCCACCGGTGGACTCGTGTGAAAGCGGCCTAAGTTTGGTAAGTTTTCCAGCGCACGATTTTATCCGCCTGACCGCCAGGCCCGGCTGACCACGCGCGACAAATAACAGGTATTCTCGCCTTATTTTCACCACCCAAACATCAATATACTGCCATCAAACCTGTCATCTTATTCGTCGATGTTTGTTCTAGCTGGTAAGCACCACAAAAAAAGGAAAACACGAGTAAAACAACATAAGACAGTCATGAATAAACATTTCTCTACATCAATTTCACTTCCCAACATCACCATTCGAATGTTTTCCATCATACAGGAAAATGTTATTAGAAGTTTTGATAGAGAATTTCATCATCTTTCTAAAGAGACAAATCCGGCTGTGATACTATTTGTAGTTTTTGAGAAAATAACCAAAAACTGAAAGCCATTTTTGAAAATAATTCAATGAGCTCATTCTGAACTTTTCTCGCACACCGTATGTTTTTATTGTATAATATTGTGCAGAATTTCAAGAGCTTTCTAATGAGTACAGATGGTTTCGATACGCCTCATAGTTTTCGAGTAAATCGCCAAAAACGACTAGGAACTCACGTCTGTCCATCACTTCGTGATGCGTGCACAACATTCGCTATATTCCCGCCTATGTAACAACGAATTCTTATCATAGATATTACATTGTTATGTCTTGTACATACGTAGAATTTACTGCTCTTTATCATGGTTCTTACAGGAAATCGATACGTCCAATACCATTGGCTGACAAAGTGAGATTACTCCTCCAAGCGCTTTCGACTTTACCGCTAGCGAGGAAAAAAACAAAGTCTGTTCCCCCAACTTTTCCAACTGAAAATGCTCCCAAAGGCTTATATTCTGCAAATGAACATACGTAGAATTTACTGCTCTTTATCATGGTTCTTACAGGAGGTCGATACACGCAATAGTTTTCAAGTAATAAGATGACAAAGCTAGATTACTCTTCCGGTCGCTACCTACTTTTACCACAAGCGCAAAACAGAAGTGTTTTCTCCTCTTTTGCCTAAAGACCATGCTCCCAAAGCTCTTTTTTTTTTTGTTTATGTACAGACTGTAAAATCTTCCAAGTTTTTTTTTTATGGTTGTAACCTACTATATATGAACACTACTTTTTCCAAGTTACTGCTAATGAAGCTGTACTTTCTGTCTTATGTGTAATATGTAGGAGAAAAACGTTATTTGCCTGGAAATTATAGGGGTATTGATAATAGGTCAATATAAATATCAACAAAATTCGGAGAACTCACTTCCATCAGGGGTGTTGATGGAGTTGTAGGGCCTTCTGGGATTGGAAGATGAGGAGTTATGTAGTGTTTGTGTGTGTGTGTGTGTGTGTGTGTGTGTGTGTGTGTGTGTGTGTGTGTGTGTGTGTGTGAGTGTATGTGTGAGTGTCTGTTTTAGTGTGTGTGTGTGTGTGTGTGTGTATACGCTGCACTAGGGAATACTTCGCTTGGCGTGGAACTGTTCGAAGCAGTCACCCACGCACAGTGCCACATCACAAACAGGACACATGTGACTTGTGTCCCTCCTCATCTTCGCCAGGGAACTCATGATGCACTGCAGCTTCCTCTGGTTGGGGATCCTCTCCCGTCAGTGGCCCAGTGTGTTATCGAACCGCATTCTTTTGTTGATGAAACGACGACGCTTGGATGGATGTCCTCCTGGTGTTCCCCAGTCCTGTTGTCCTGGAGGTGCAGCTGCAGGCCCGGGCATGGCAGCGGCAGCAGGTTCTCCCAGTGGACCAGGAACTGGTGAAGGTTCTCTCAGCACCTGTGCTGGTCCTGCAGGCGATGGTGGCGCTGACTCCTGTGCTGGTCCTCCTCCTGGAGATGGTGATGTTGGTGCAGGAGCCGGTGGTGATGACACCTGTGCTGCCACTGCAGCAGGTACCACAGGTGCTGAATGTCCTGCTGGCCATCGGGTTGGAAGGTCAGGGGCATGACGGATGACGTGCCCTGATGCAGGTCACTCTGGTTCATCAAAGTAGAGGAGCTTGTCCACTATCTCCTCCACGAATTAGAGCAGACTGACTGACCCACGTGAGCACTTCTTGTACAGGACGAACATATTGAAAATGGCCATGTGGATGCAACAGAAGGTGATCTTCTTGGTCCATTTCACGGTCAGCCACTGGATGGGGTCGTACTTGACCATCTTGTCAAAGTGGTCCACCCCACCCATGTGTTGATTGTAGTCATCCATCAAGACGGGCTTGTCCACTCTTCTGGACATAGGTTGTCCTCCCGTCAGGAGCCGTGGTCTTCCCTCGAACCTGCTTCTGGACGGTGCTTGTGCTGTGGAAGGTGGCAACCATGTTGATGATGCGCTTGTCCTTCCACAGAAACACCATCATGTTGTCCTTGTGCATCACTGTCATGCCCCCCTCTGTCAGGTTCTTGGTCCTTGCGATGTCCTGCAGCCGCTTTGGTGCTCCTCTTGCCAGGCGCAGGATCCCACACACGTAGGGTCCTGCACTGAAGAGGCGTTTGCACAGGGATACAGAGTTATAATAGTTGTCCATGTAAACTTTGTATCTCTGATCCTTCAGCGGTTCTATAAGGCTCCACACGGTGGTCTCCAGCTCCCTCTTTTGCCCCGTATACACCTCGCAATTCCAGATGTAACCCGAGGAAGCCTCAGCCAGGATACAAAGCTTGCTTGAATACTTTGAGGGCTTCATGGGGTTGTATACGCAGAAGCTTAGGTGCCCCTTCCACGGCAGTGAGCCCTCGTCCAGGCTGAGGTGCTCCTCGGGTAAGTAGGTTTTTTGGAACACTGGAGGAGGTACTCCATCACCGTGCAAACCCTGATGAGCCAGTTGTGATTGTCCTGGGGTATCGAAAGTGAGTTGAAGGCATGGAAGTGTTTCAGGATGGCCTTGAAACGCCTTCCACTCATCACTTGTGTGAACAGGGGGGTAGTTGTGGAAGTGGGATCTCATCCAGTAATGCCTGATGCTCGGGAGATTCATCACCCCCATGAAAAAGTACAGCCCCAGGAACTCCTCTCTTCATTGCAGATGAACCATGCGTCCAATGCAGTCCCCAGGAATGACGCATAGCTGTTGGTCATGTGAGTGAAATATGTCAACAACTCCCTGGTGAAGAACAGCTGGAAGAACTGGAGAGGAGTTGTTGGTGGATCCACCTTCGTTCCTGGGGATCCTGTGAAGGGCCCATTAACTGGTGTGAAAAGGCCACTGCTCCACCCTGGATCCTTTGCGGCAACACGTCCCACAGTGGTGGCAGTGGATCGGTGTACTGACACCCTTGCTCCTCTTCGAACACCCTTTGGCCACCCTCAATAGCCGGGCTGTGGACCACGCTGGCGTCATCGAGGTGGTGAGGGTTCCGATGACAAGGACGACGAGACTGTCTCCTGCTGCTGGAAAACGTCGGGTGTGATGAATGCTGTCGGAGACAGTACCCTTGTCAACCGGGCATGGGACGATGACACAGTCGTCTCCTGCACCAGTTGCACAGCGGACACTGCGCCGCGTGCAGGTGCCAGTGTCGCATAACTAGGCCCTGGTACCGGTGACATAGGCTCAGCCAAGGGGGAACTGGAGGCTTGAGGTGCAGAGACTGCGATGGCTGTAGGAGTGAGAGGTCCCAGCCAAGGCGATGCCTGTCGTCCAAGTGAAGACGATGGCTGGGCCGATAGTCCTGACACTGGTGGTGGAGGTGTCTGCTTCCATCGTGGTACGAGTGTGGGCAAAGTCGCCCGAGGAGAATGCTCTTGGACATCATGCCAGTCCTCCTCGCTTGAAAAATCGCTCAGCTCGTCATCTACCTCGTTCTCGGTCTACTCCCCGAAGAGAACCTTTTGCCACTGGTCAGAAGACAAACCTTTCTTCTTCATTTTGGCGATCACTGACACAGAAAGTCAAGTATGAGCTTTTTAGGTTCTTAGCTGAAAAAGAAGAGATATTATTCACTGTCATGCAGCACCTTCCATTGCGAGTAGCACTACAGAAGTCATGTTATATCTTTCCATACGGCCAATCGCTGCACCATTTACGAACAGTTCACATAAAGGATAACTTTTCAGTGTCTTTTCACGGTCTCATAACTGTCCACTGGCGTCCGTGGGTGTGTGACATATATATATATATATATATATATATATATATATATATATATATATATATTTTGGCCCTCCTTCCCCTAACTTTCACCACAACTTGATATACTCCCTCACAATATCTAAAGGTTCCCCCCACACATGATATACTCCCTCACACACACACACACACACACACACACATATATATATATATATATATATATAGAGAGAGAGAGAGAGAGAGAGAGAGAGAGAGAGAGAGAGAGGGAGGGAGACATAGTTTCTCCTCCTTCTCCAAGCTATCACATCATCTCTTGGTAAGGTTTTTGAAACTGTAATTAATAAGCACATAGTTAAACATCTTGAATCCAACGACGTAATTAGTGATAGACAATATGGTTTTCGCCAAGAAAGATCCATCATTGACATACTTAATCTCCTGACTCATACCATCCATCAGTCAGTTGACCTGCATGGAGAAACTCACGCAGTAGCTTTGGTTATTTCTAAAGCTTTCAACAGAGTGTGGCACCGTTCCCTGTTGTCCAAACTCCCTTGCTATGGACTAAACACTTTTGTTCCTATGATTTCCTCATATCTCAGGAACAGAAAAATAAGAGTAAAAGTAGATGATGTATATTCCAATTTCCACTCAATTATCGCCGGCGTGCCACAGGGATCAGTCCTTGCACCAACCCTGTTCCTCGTTCATATTAATGATCTCTTATCTGTCTCCCACAGTCCCATCCATTCATATGCAGATGACTCAACACTTCATAGTTCATTCACACTCAGACATCCATTTAGAAAGTCTGATATCTCTAACTTTCAACTCAGTACAGCCATCTCTTTAAATAAAGGCTTATCCTCGATCAGTGACTGGGGACAAAATAACATTGTCTCATTTAATGTTAGTAAAACTAAATATATACAATTTACTAATAGACAGGTATCGCCAAAATCGTATATTACCTTCAGTGCTTCAAATATTCCCATTTTCAAAAGTATTTTTATTCTTGGCGTCTCGCTTAACAAAGCTCTCAGCTGGACCTCTCATGTCAGATCACTTGCCAAAACCGCCTCAAAGAAACTTGGATTATTGTACAGAATCCATAACTTCTTCACTGACGAGCAGTTAGCTATAATTTAAAAGAGTCATGTGCGCTCTCAGCTTGAATACTGCTCACCCTTGTGTAATGGATGAAGAGAGGTTGCATTAAAACAACTAGACAAAATTCAGAACAAAGCTGTTAGAATTATCAATAACCCTGCTTTTACTAATAAACTACCTCCCCTACAAGTAAGAAGGAATGTTGCCTCCCCTGCATTATTTTACAGATATTATTATAGCAAATGCTCAGACGAAGTTCCGTCCATTGTGCCACCTCTCCATGCCTTCAATCATACGACACAGGCATCTGGCGGTGCTCATGACTGGAATGTCACTCAGCCATACTGCAGAACTTCTGCCTATCAGAATTCTTCCATTCCCCAAAGTGCATCTCTCTGGAACTTTCTTCCCCAGAGTTGTTTCCCTCCAAACTTCAACCTACAGCTGTTCAAGTCTAACTGTTACAGATATTTTATGAACAGATGACACCAGTAATCTGGTGCCTGGATTTTTTTTAATTCATATGTTTTTTCTTCCTCTGTTCTGTTATTAACCCCTAAACCGCTGGGTTGTTTTGGCGCTCCTTGCATGTCCTGCGAGAATATCGCGCTACGACAGACTTTGTAAAAATATTTCCAAAAAATCTGTTACTAGTCCCAGAATATTATAATTACATATGCATATGGCACATACCTTCAGCTTTCTCCTAGGATGTTTGTCGAGCTTTCGTCGAGTACCGTAGGACTTGTGGAGACTTCTGAAGTTGGGTAACGAAGTCTCCATTTTACACTTCCCAACACCCCGTAGTATGATTACCACAGCCTAATATTATCGCTAGAAACACTATTCTATGATTTTCAAATAGTTTGGAATCCATACACCAAAAAAAAAAAAAAACTGTGAAAGCAATGAAAATTACGAGCGCATACGAGCTTCCTACTTCCCCTCGTTCCCCACTGGTATTCTGTCATTTATTATTCGTAAATACACTCACACTTTATATTCCTATTACTTTATTACACTTATATATATATATAAATACTGTATATATATATACTGTATATATATTCGTTTCGTTTCGTTTTGTTTTCGTTTCGTTTCGTTTCGTTTTTAAAGGCTCCAACATGCTTGCATGTGTCGGCCTTGGTCACCTAATGGCGGCTCTCCACGCTGCACGATCCATTGCAGCCTCCCTGTTCAGTCCCTTAACCCAAAGGTCACACTTAATGACCTCGTCCCATGTCTTTCTCGGTCTACCCCTCATAACCCCACTCCCAGTATTAACACTTCTCACCTTCCTCACCCAATTATCATCCCCCATCCTCTCCACATGTCCAAACCACCTCAGTCTACCTCTCCTTATCACAACATCAATACACTCCAGTCCCATCCTACCTCTCAACTCTTCCATTGTAAACCCAGCCCCTCCAGGCCTTGGACGCAGGGACGCACTGCACATCCACCTAATCATTGTCATTTCTGTACGTCTGAGCAGGCGAATGTCTTCCTCCTTCACTGCCCAGGTCTCACTGCCATACAGCATTCCACTCCTAACACATGCTGCATACAAAGACCCCTTAGCACGTAGGGAGAGCCCTCTCAATGTCAGGAGAGGCAAGAGCTCCCTGAACTTCTTCCAACCACTTCTCACCCTAGCCACAGAGCTAGCTCCAGCCCCACCTCCAGCACACAACATGTCTCCCAGATAACGAAACTCTTCCACACACTCAAGAGATTCACCAGCAAATTCAATCCTTTCACGTCTGACGATCTCCACCTGCTCACCCCGGCATGCCGTACACATAAAATCAACATTATCTCGCAGTCTACCTCTGATACCACTACATCTCTTATGCACCCATTTATCACACACACCGCACAAGATGGAATTACTTCCCACGCCCTTGTGGCAAACTGCACATGGCCACTCTCCCTCGTCTTTGACAGTACTGCCACCAACCCTAGATATCATCACTTTTGTTTTATATGCATTTACCTTTAAACCCTTTTGCCCCATACCATCTCTCCACTTCCTAAACCTTTCCTCCGCCTCCCTTTCATTCTCTGCAATCAACACCAAATCATCAGCATACAACAACTCCCACGGGAGTCCGTTTCTAAAGTCACGTGAAAGGGCTTCAAGTACCATGATAAACAACATGGGACTCAAGACTGACCCCTGATGCACACCAACATTCAAGGAAAACTCATCACTCAAATCTCCATTCACTCTCACCTGCGTGTGAGCACCCACATACATGGCCATAACCACCCTAACCAGCCACTCCTCCAAGCCAAGCTTTCTCATTGCCCACTTCACCACCTCTCTAGACCCTCTGTCAAAGGCATTTTCCAAATCAACAAAAACAAAATAAAGATCCCTTCTCCTACCAATATATTTTTCCTGAAGCTGTCGAACAATGAATATGGCATCAGTGGTCCCCCTACGTGGCATAAACCCAAACTGCATCTCATCAATATTCACTCTTTCTCTAATCATACCTTCTAAAAGTCTCTCAATTACCTTCATTATCTGATCTAAAAGCTTTATACCTCTATAATTTCCTCTTTCCAGGGCATCACCCTTCCCTTTATACATATTTACAATTACACTCTTCAGCCAATCATCTGGGACAACACACTCATAAATAATCCTATTTATCAGGTCAGTGACTAAACTCACCCCTATATCGCCTGAGGCCTTCAACATTTCAGCAGTCAACCCATACACACCTGCTGCCTTCCCCACCCTCATTCTGCCTATTGCCTCACTCACAGTAGCAGTATCAATCAAAGGCCAAGGGCCAGACATTGGATCTGCTGGCTCCAAACCTTCCCTGTCCCAGTCAAACTCCTCATTCAACAACCGGTTATAATGCTCTCTCCATGCATCTTTAATATCCTCACTGTTCACCACTACCCTTCCTTCATCATTCTTCACACACTGCTCACCTATGATATCCCGATTATCCCTCTTCACCTGACCTGCCACCCTAAATATATTTTTCCTTTCCCCCTGATTTAAGTTATCAAATAATTGTCTCTGTGACTCAGACTTTGCCCTGTATACCTCTCTCCTAGCCCTACGCTTGGCAGCCAAATATTCCTCTTTGCTACCATCCTTCTTCCACTCCCGGAAAAGCCTTCTTTTCTCCTTAATTGCAGCTTCTACACCCTCATCCCACCACCAAGTTACTTTATGTCTTGGTGGTCCTCTTGTCCAGCCGCATGTTACGTCAGTAATATATATATATATATATATATATATATATATATATATATATATATATATATATATATATATATATATATATGTATATATATATATATATATATATATATATATATATATATATATATATATATATATATATATATATATATACACACACACAGTATTTATCCATAAGTTTCCTTCAGTAATAATAGTTTATTTTCATTCTCGTTCAGTAAACTAGCGTAGAGAGCAAAGCTTTGATTGTCATTACTCCAAGTATTTGTATTCATATTCTTATATTAGTAATTATTTACATTTCTATTTTATTTACACTGTGTTACACACTGTCACTTCCAGTAAATAAGGGCTCCTTTCCCTTCGAGCCAGGATGAACTTGGGACACTGAAGCACTCGTAGTTTATCACCATTTCCTCCATTGGCTCATCACACGATTCACCAGAAAGATTGTAGTCACTGTCCATCACTATCATGGATAAATTAGTCAGTTCACGCTCCACAGCAGAGTCATTTAGTCCTTTACCCCATCCCGCACGAGGTTTAGTAGGGGTAGAGGTCACAGGGCCCTCTAGAAGCGGCGGAAATGGAGGGGCGCTAGTGCTACGTGCTTTCATCTCAAGAAACAACACTGAACTAAATGACGAGGCGGATATGGGGCCCCCAAGGGTTGACAACGTCAGCAAGGTGACAGCTGCTAATTTATATGGTGTGAAATGATTGGCAGGAAATTAGGTAGTTCCAGGTGAAAATATCACTTAGTCTTCACCTTTCCTTTCTTATATATATTTTTATTACGAGAATAGATTATACGGCATATTTCAAGGGGAAATTACCAGGGAAAATTTGTGAACAAATGCACATGGGGTGTTGCCAGATGATAATTAGCCAACTCCAGGTGTATGGCACTATCAGTTACCTTATTTTTTTTTTTTGGTATATGTTATTTTGTATAAGAATAGGGCATAGGGCTTATTTCAATGGGTGAAATCAGAGGAGAATTCCGGGGAAGATTTGTTTAGAGCAGCACGGCCAGGCAGGCGAGAGGAGAGAGTAATGAAGAGGAGGTAGGGAGGGGAGTCAAGAATGGGGATAAATAGTTAAATTGTCAACAATGGATGGGAGTACAGATAACATTAGTAGTGCTGACTATTGTTGGACATTGGCAGTACTGATAGATGATACAAGCCACCACTTGAAAGCCCGGGAGAGTTCAAAATAATACAGAATCGCAAAACTGATGCCCCGCGGTATGATCCATTGCTCCTGAGCATCATGAAAGTGACGCCTTGTGGTTAAGGGGTTAAAAAAAAAAAAGTGTTCCCCAACAAGATACAATATTTTCCACGAACACTCATGGCACATATCACAAACATTTTAGATAAGAATCATAAATTTCAGCATTTGTTTTAGCAATTTACAGTACCTGTCCACTGACGTCCGTGGTTGCCTGGCATTGCAAGGTACAGTACTTGTCCACTGACGTCCCTTGTTCCATGGTGTCTTTACCTTTCCCAGCACACCTTCCACTAAAGTATTGCTCACCTACACTACGCACCTAAATAAACACTTGCGGCACAGTTCACGTACATTCTACATACAGTATAAGTTATCACTAAATGTCAGACCAAGGTACAGTACATGTTCAATGACATCCATCGTTCCCTGGCATCGTTACCTTTCCCAGCACACCTGCCACTAAAGTATTGCTCACCTATGCGATGCACATAAACAAACACTCGCGGCACATTTCATGGATATTTTACATAAAGTATAAGTTATCACTATATTTCAGACAAAGGTACAGTACCTGCTCAATGACGTCCGTTGTTGCTTGGCATTGTTACCTTTTCCAGCACACCTGCCACTAAAGAATCGCTCACCTACACTACACACCTCAACGAACACTCACAGCACAGTTCACGTATATTTTACATAAAGTATAAGTTATCACAAAATGTCAGACCAAGGCACAATACCTGTTCAATGATGTCCATCATTTCTAGGCGTCCCTACCTCCTGGAGACACCTACCACTAAAGTATTGCTAACCTACGCCATGCACCATAACATATGCCGTCACGAGTATACATGGCACTTACACCTCACACTGTATCATAAACAAATACATGACTACCACGATGATTCCACCCCAACCTCTGCAATTATTCCCTTCCTTACTACTGTACGGTTCAACATGACTGTGATGCAGCATCCTTCGCCGGGAGAGTACGATGCGACGCTATTGTATTGGCACACACCGCACTCCTTCACAAACACTCACAGCAAGTTTGAAGTATATTTCACACAATCCCATACCGATTTCCACTATCAGAATCACAATAATTCCATCCCTAAACACCTCTAATTATCCCTTCCCAACTATAAAGTGTACATGATGCCTGCCCCATTCCACACTATGATTTGTGGCATCCATAATGCGAACTAGTTCCATAATTTCACCAAGCCAGCCACAATATCTTTCACACAAAATACAGTTTAGGCATTGGCTTCATTATATGTGTATTTGTACTCACGCCATAGGGCCTAGGGGAGGACGAGATGCAAAATCCCGCTACAGTGAACACGCGTATTGCCTCTAAGCCTAAAGAATTGTAACGGGCACAATTTCTTTTCGTGACGTATATCTATGTTCCATCGACATTATCACATACAAATATGCTCACAAATAATGGATTATCACACTGAGTCTACAGGGGCTTCGGCTCAGGAGGGAGGGGGAGAATTAGTAGGACTTTAAAGGAACAGGACACACAACGCAGCCCTACCACCTGGCTGCTTGGAAGAGACTGAGGTTTATCGCTTCGTGCAGGGCCCCATGAAGCGGCCCAGTGTTGCTAATGCCTTACCACAGGAAAGCAACGCGCTCACTAGAGCGCATCAAAATTTGACGCAAATCACCCAGAAACTTAATTTTTGGCAAATTTTTAATGTGCATAGGAATGCAATTTGCGTGACTGTGTTTCTTTGTAACAAACCACATGGAACATGAATCATGTGACTGTGCCTGAGAGGCTTAATAGTGTCACATGAATATTTCCAGCTCCTACACACTGGGATGATCTCCCAGCACCAATCAAGCAGGGCAGTACTCCCGAGGTGGATGGAATGCTGATGACAGTGAGAGCTGGAGCTCCCGTTTCATCAGCCCTCAGGACTAGTTTTTGACCATCCCCATTTGCTGAACTTTTTCAGTGTCTCAGTAACACAGAGAGTAGGCCAGCATGCTCTCCAATACAAGTTTCTCTAACTATCTACACCAAACTACATGCACAGACCACATTACACTTCCTTTTCCAGAATTTAAAAAAAAAAAATCATGGCTACTCAACACTCAGCCTCGGAGTCCCCGGGGGGAGGATCATAAATGCCCCCACCTTCTGCCCTTCTCCCTGTGACGACTTGACCTGCCTGGAACTAATTTCTGACTCACCTCTTCATTTCTGCAACATTTGCAGCCCTTCCTCTAACTTTTGCTTTGTTGAGCACCACCTCTCCTCCCCTAAACCTCACCTTCTCTTTCTAA
Organism: Coenobita brevimanus; assembly: GCF_032717465.1. Classification (NCBI taxonomy): domain Eukaryota; kingdom Metazoa; phylum Arthropoda; class Malacostraca; order Decapoda; family Coenobitidae; genus Coenobita; species Coenobita brevimanus. The sequence continues at coordinate 30,825,423 of NC_136966.1, forward strand.
CTGAGATTCAGCTGTCTGAGGTAACTGACAGAAAATCCTTTTCTGTATTCTCCTACTTTCTCTATACTCTTTTCAAAGCCAAAGGTGACTGTTGTATATATATATATACGCAATGACTTATCTTGCTCTCGTGTTCCTGAACTCGATTCTTCTGAATTCTCTACACTCTGGCTTCGGCTTTCCTGTCATTCTTTGACTAAATATATCTGTCCTGTTTACTTATCCCCTAATTCTACTATCAAAAATTCTTCGACTATCTTACTTCTACGATGGAACACATTCTATCCATTTCTTCTTTCTCTGAAATCTCCATTTTAGGAGATTTCAAAATTCACCACCACCTTTAGCTCACCTCTCCTTTCACTTATCCTTCCGGTGAGTAAGCCTACATCTATTCTATCCTTAATGACCTAGAGCAGCTTGTACAGCACCATACCCGTATCCCTGACTGCCTTGGAGAGAGCTCCAACATACTTGACCTCTTCCTTACAACTAATCCTTCTGCTTACACTGTTAATCTCTTTTCTCCATTTGGCTCCTCTGCTCACAACCTTATCACCTTAATCTGTCCTATCGTTTCAGTACGGCCTGTGGACCCTCCAAAGAAACGTTGTCTGTGGCACTTTGAAGCTGCAGATTGGGAGGCCCTCAGGCAGTACTTCCTCAATTTTCCCTAAAATGATTATTGCTTCCATGGCTGGGAGCCATATGAGTGTGCCTTGCACATTACACAGGTTATTTTCTTGGGCATGGAAGCATACATTCCTTTCTCATATCCTTTTCCTAACGCAAGAAAGCCTTGGTTTATTCACGCTTGTTCTAATGATGTCCGCAACAAGGAGAGGGTCTAAAAAAGGCATCGGAGCCAACCCACCCCTGAATCACATCATCTTTACGTTTCTGCCCGGAATCGTGCTAAGCCTGTTCTTCGCTGTGCTAAAAATAGTTTCATTTGTACTAAATGTTCTCAACTCTCCAACTCGAATTCTTCCTCCTCCTTCTGACACCTTGCCAATAACCTTTCTAACAAATTTACCTCATCATCCTTCCCTCCTCTTTTCTACTCTGATGGCTCTGTTGCTTATTTCTTCTACTGATAAAGCAGATCTCTTCGCTCAGACTTTCTCATCCAATTTCATCTTAGACGATTCTGGTGCTGTTCCCCCATCACTTCCCCCCTCTGACTTCCTCATGGCTGACTTTAAAATTTCTTCAGCTGATGTACTTTCTGCCATCATACGGCTCAATACGAACAAGGAATATGGGCCTGATGGAGTCCCTCCTGTTGTTCTTAACAACTGTGCTTCTGTGCTTACATCCTGCCTAGGCAAACTCTTTTGTCTTTGTCTTGCTGGAAGTTTGCTCTCATTCAGCCAGTCCCAAAGAAGGGTGACTGTTCCCAACCCTTTAACTATCGTCTGACTGCTTTAACATCCTGTATCTCAAAAGTTTTCGAGTCAATTCTTAAGCAAAGAATTTTAAAGTATCTTTCCTATCACAACCTTCTTTCTGATCGTCAGTATGGGTTCCGTCAGGGACGCTCCACTGGCGATCTTCTCACCTACCTTTTAGACTCCTGGTCATCCTCCTTTCGGGACTTTGGCGAAAGCTTTGCCATTCCACTTGACATCTCAAAGGCTTGAGATCAAGTTTGTCATATATTTATAATTTCCAAACTGCCCACTTACTGTTTCTATCCTTCTATCTGTGCCTTCATCTATGGCTTCGTTCCTGGTCATTCTATAGCAGCTGTTCTAGACGGCCATCGTTCTTCTCCTAGATCTATCTACAGTACAGTGGTGTTCCTCAGGGCTCTGTCTTATCACCAACTCTCTTCCTTTTATTCATCAATGACCATCTAAGCTGTACATCTAACCCTATCCACTCATATGCTAATAATTCCACCCTTCACCTTTCCATTCGGTTCCTGCAACGTCCATCTCAGCAATTACTTCAACAAACAAGGGATGAGGCTATGACACACCTAATTTCTGATTTGACTCGAATCTCTGACTGGGGTAAAATTAATCTTGTTGTTTTTAATGCATCTAAGACTCAGTTCTTACACCTGTCAACCCGACAAAATCTTCCACAGGTGTACCCACTAATGTTTAATAATATTCATCTTAATCCTGCATCATCCTTGAACATGCTTGGGGTTTCATTCGCTTGAGATTTATCTTGGAAAGATCATATTACATCTCTTGTAAAATCTGCTTCCAAGAGATTGTGGTAAGCCGACTTCGTTCCTTCTTTACCCCTGCACAATCGTTTTATCCGCCCCTGTGCGAAGTACAACTCGCATGTGTGGGGAGGTTCCCCACATACAGCTCTTCTCAATAGGGTGGAGTCAAAGGCTTTTTGTCTCATTACTCTCCTCCTTTTACTGGCACCCTTCAAACTCTGTCTCTTCACCGCACTGTTGCATCTTTATCTCTTTTCTATCACTACTTCAATGGCCACTGTTCCTCTGAACTGTCTGCTTGCATTCCTCCACCTCTATGACGGGCGTAGCACCCGTCTAGCAGCAAACTCTCATCCCTTTTCTGTCCAACTCTCTAATGCAAGAGTTAATCATTACTCCCAGTCCTTCATTTATGCAACAGGTCAACTCTAGAACTGTCTTCCTCTGTGTGTATTTCCTGCTTCCTGTAATCTCCAGTCTTTCAAATGCAGTGTGTCCAGGCATCTCGAAATGATTGGATCTTGAATTTGGCTCTCCCTTGTATATTGCATTACTCTTGGAGGGAACAGTAATACTGCGGGCTCATGGCCTTTGGTTACTTCTTCCTCACACACACACACACACACACACACACACACACACACACATATATATATATATATATATATATATATATATATATATATATATATATATATATATATATATATATATATATATATATATATATATATATATATATATATATATGATTTTCTAATTTGGTCAGATTTCTTAGTTGTAGTAATTAACATATTTCTACAATTGCATTATGCAGTAACACCTAGGGCATCAAATAATTCATTGTTGATTATTTCCTAAATAAATGGTGCTAGGCATAACAAATCTTGTCCAACAGCAGTAGTAGTAGTAGTTCTTCCCTAGGCATTCTGGCCGAACAGCCCCGTGTTCCTTAGGAAGGCCATGGCCTAGACTAGGCTTTCCCACAGAGCTCTAAAAGAGTGTATGTTGTGTTGTTGGCGTAGGCGATTGTTTGCAATGCGGTCTTCCATTATGTGCTTAATAGTATGGGGTGCTGTGTTGCATCCTGGACAGGCATCAGCACCGGAGTCATCCAGCCTTTTCTGGTAACTTAAGAGTGCTGGATGGTGCCCACAGCAGTTATTTTATTTGCTGTTGAATGCTGACTAATTTCTGCCATTCATTGTCAGTGCACAGTTAAAGTCTACGGTAATGGAGCAAATGTTTTCAAGTTGCTCCCTTTGAAACTCTGTGAATTTGAATTTGACCTTTCAAGGTCACTCAAGGTCAAATGAAAGCCGATATGAGGTTTCCTGTATCTTGGTAATAGTAAATATATATCTTCAGTAAGATTCGAGTTTTATCCCCCTGATTATCTTGACCTTGAGTTTGACCTTTCAAGGTCACTTACGGTCAAAGGTCAAGGTACTAATTAAAACCCCACATAGGATTTCCTATAACTTGACAATAGTAATTAAAGTCCCATTAAATGGAACAATTATTTATCAAGTTATGACCTCTGAAAATCCGTGATCTTGCATTTGACATTTCAAGGTCACTCAAGGTCAAAAGTCATGGTACCAAATGGAAGCCTATAAGAGACTTCCTACATCCTGGTAATAGTAAGTATATCTGTCTTAGAGGAGTTTTGAGCTATAACCCCTTGAATATCCTTGACCTTGAATTTGATCTTTCAAGGTCACTTTCAGTCAAAAGTCAAGGTATCAATTAAAAACCCATTCCTATATGTTGAAAACAGTAAATATCTATCTTCAACCATTTTCGTTATAGCCCCCTGAATATCCGTAACCTTGAGTTTAACCTTTCAAGGTCATTCAAGGTCAAAGGTCTTGGTGTTAAACGAAAGCCCATAATACGACTACCTGTATGTTCATGATAGTAAATATCTCTAACTTCAACCGTCTTCATGTTAGCGCCCTCTGAAAATCCGTGACCTTGATTTTGACCTTTTAAGGTCACTTGATTACCTCCAAAACTTAACCATTTTTGGCGGGGACCTGTGCCCTTATATCTTGAAAGTTTCATGTAATTTCATTCAGCCGTTTTTCCTGAGGGTTGTTAACAAAGACACAATCTCAACCAAAAACAATACCTCGTCGTACTCCGTTTTGGCGAGGTATTTGGTGCATACCCAGCAGCCACGAACGTGGCCTCGGCCATTTTAATTGTTTTAGTTGGATCCCTATCAGCTGATCGAACGTCTACATGGCTGAACAATTTTTTGCTCACTTTGCGGCACACAGTATTGCCCAAATAGACGCAGGGCAGACAATAATCCATAGAGATTTTAAAACTTTGCATTCCTCTCCACGACATTATTGTCTCACTAACTCAGCCATACTTGATGACTTTTTCAGTTTAGTGTTGGGTGGTATTAATTGAAATTTGAATTTTAAAAATATTTGTCTTCTAGTTCTATGCGCCATTTTTACTGCATCAGAAGCTTTTCCCCAAGGCTCGGGTGCTCGTGGCTGACCTTCTTGTCCTGTACTACCGCATCTCCTTGTGGGAAGGACTGTGTTAAGACTATAAGGCAAACCATTTCCGACAATTCCTGACCAGGCAGGCTTGTCTGACTTTGTCACGCCATATCTGCCATGGACTTGGTCAACACCAGTCGAGATAGATCTGCATGCCTCACGAATATGCGGCTATGATCACAGAAATAATGAGATATATGAGTATGCTGTGATATGGGTTACATCTGGTAAAAAAAAAAAAAGTACATACATTACGAAGCACACACCCATTTCACTTCGTATTAGTACTATGTGGGGAATGCATTTGTTTCTGTGCCCATCTGTTTACTTTGCATTTATTGACCGTTGTATGTCGTACTGTAGAAAAAGACTGCAGCTTCGCAATTACATCTTTTGGGCCCAAGTGATCCTTGTGCAGTTAATAGACATTATTCTAAACCTTCTTCCCCTCCTTTTTTTTTTTCTTTGCATTGGCTATGTTGTTACTTTGTTTATCTGATACTACATTTAAGTATTTAGTCCCCTTTTAATTTTAGTTACATTCTCAGGGGGTCCTCTTTGAGTGTAACACTGTGAGGAATTAGTACTTGTTTTAAGAAGTAACTGTATGCACAGCCTTGCAGAAACAAAGACAGGATTCTGTTTCATTGTTTTGCTCCCGAGGGAGTATTATTCCTTCGATTATTTTTCTCTGGTTTAGTTCTATTCTGTTCGTCTTCTTGCTTTTTGCACTGAGGCTAGACTCTTGCCTGTTAACCCGACTATCCTACTTACGACGTGTTTATTGCCAGGGTTGAAGATACTTTTTTTTATGCCACTTTTCCATTTCGTCAAATCGTTTTAATTCCATCTTTATTCCTGTTTCTGTCTTGGCCGTCAGTTTTCGTAAACGGAAGTTTTTTACGAAATAAACAAAAATATCCATTACCAAGAAGATTTAAAAGGTTAGTGTGAGAACATATGGCTTCTTACCTGTACGGCCATGCAAAACCACCCAATCAGCTTACTTTATCTTAGTTTACGTATAAGGGGATCTTGCTTCCAATCTTCCTAATAAAAGAGAAGTGATCTTATGGAAAAAAGATTTTTCGATTTTATGGCCATACTTACTGTACATACGTACAAATATGAACATTATATTCTTTTGCATAAATGAACTTAGTAAATAGACGTATGGCCCTTTTTTTCTGGGTGCTTTAATTATATTTCTTCAATTAAAGTAATAAATATAGGAAAGGGAATGGAAAATTATTTAACACAAATGAAGCTTCCTTTGATATATTTCTGTATGCATCTCCTTGATTGACTGATTGATTGATATAACACATGGAACTGCAACAAAAAGGTCATATGGTGCCGTATAAGTAAAATTATAAGCAGTACCAACATAAAAACATTGACAAGCAAAACTCCATATTAATAACTAGACATCAAAGTAAAAACAATGCAATCATAAAAGGTGAAGGAGGCCAGCCTCCTTCAGAAACAAAAACACATCGTCTTCGGGAGTACCAGGCTCTCTCCCAAGCATTGAAGAGAGACAGTAAACACCACACTCCCCTTGGTGCCTCATTAGCAGCTTCCGACGTAAGTCACCCATACTGGGACACTCAATCAGCAAGTGCCTGAGAGTAAGGGGAACCAAAGAGTCACTGTAGAATGGCTGCACGCCTCCACACATGAGGAACTTGCTTGGTATGTGCAGTGCAAAGGTGAGCCAGAATAGTCTCTAACTTACAAGGCACTGTAGAGCAAACTCCCTGAGCGACTAACTTGGTGACTTCCTTTAGCCTGCTGACAAGAAAACTATCCCACCGCAGCTACCAACAAGCACTAACAGCAGACAATAGTGGAGCACATAAATCAGTAGCAGATAGAGGACAAGGTGCACACACAGATCTCAAAGCCACAGCCTTAGCTAGTGCATGTACCCTTTCATTACCCATGACACCAACACGTACGGGAACCCAGCAGAAATCAACTCTCTTCCCCTGATGACGAATGAGAAACAGCCACTCCAAAATAGTTAAAACTCTAAGTTAGGACAAGTGTTCGTGGGCCCTTTGGGCCCCTCGCACTTGCTCCTGTGAAGGGCTCTCGCGTTTATATGCTGTTCTAGTCTAACGTTGTCACTATCGGCCGTCAAGGTGACATCGAAGGGCCCATGATGGTCCGTTTATGTGCTGTTCTAGTGTAATGTTGTCACTTGGATTTTTTGCAGTTAACCAATTGATTGTTATTTCAGCTTCGGGAATGGAACTCAAGTTGTCCAAATGGAAGTCCGAAATACTTTAGTTATATCAGTGGGCAAAACATTCTACAGAGATCCTATGCCGGGGGCCAGGAGCGGCTTTTTTTTTGGCAAAATGTGATCGCTCATTAAACATAGTAAAAGTTTTTCAATCGTGATGGGACCAAGTTTTTTCATATCAGCGATTTTTTTGCGATTTCTGTGCCAACGTTGGTGCGATTTGAATGTGTAGTTTCGGCTGCCCATAATAAACACACACACACACACACACACACACACACACACACACACGCACGGCTACTGCTATAGTATATTAGAAGAGTGAAAAGAGTCCAGGACCAAAAGCATCTCTTGAGAGACACTAAAAATAGTATAATAATAGATGTGTTGCCAGTTCTGGGTAAACATGGCCAGTGCACATTGTCATGTACTTACAAGCTTACAGTATATGTATATTTTAATTTAATTTACCATTTTGCTATGATCAAGACGTGATAACTTTAATTCTTTGTGGCTGGAGGGAAGCAGCCGCCATGTTGGCGATGACGTCAGTATTCATACTGCAGACGACACTCCAATCCATCACACAGTACTTTACCAGTAACAGAGATAATAGCTGTACCTACATGGCCTTTGCAGATCCAAACTACCCCCTTCAGGTATGTTGTGAAGGAATACTTTTCATGGTGTAAATGAGTGGTACCTGTTAGGTAAGTAAACTGTGGTGAAATCGATTAGAACAGCTTACAGCTACACCATTCTCGAGCGGTGCACCTACCTCATGAGATGGAAAGTGTTTATGGCGTCCAGTATCAGTCGTATGAGTTTATAATGGTATTATGCTCATGAATACTTAATATTTGACCTTTTCATTATTAGTTTTCTGAAAGAACAGTTTCAGTGAGTGCCTCTGATTGTAAAGTACCTTCAGGAGAATGTGAATACCGAATCGGCACTTTTAATTGGTAAGTGTTATAGGTTTATCATCATATAGATTCATACTCACTTAATTATCTGAAATCCGGTAAAATTCTTGTATTTAAGTTTACTTTTTTAAAAATCCGGATGTACAGCAAAAACGCACTAAAATTAGCGGAAGTGTTTCTCCTTTAGCTCAACAGCTTGTATTGGCAGACTTCTGCTTTGTATAAATATTAATTTAACATACAAACGCATTTATTTGCACTTTAAATCAGTATTTGTGCAAAACAGAAGTCTGTCAAGGCGTGTTGGCGATCTAGATTAAAAATATCTGCTAACTTTAGCATCTTTTGGCTCTGAATCCTAATACTCTATTAACAGTTAATTAAGCATAGTTTTATTACCGAATCTCAGAAAATTAGGTGTGTATGAACCTATATGGTGAAGAATATAATATTTTCACAACAGTAACGACTGCATTCCAGCACTGAGAACTGCCGACGAGCAGCCTGCCACACTGCTTTCGTTTATTGTTATTGGCTGGTACACAGAGGAATATCCCTAGTATGCTTTTGTCTGTGCTCTTACACATTGGAACGAGGTATTAGCAATTATTCCTCTTGTCATTAGGCATTCTTACAGGGCAGAAATAAGCACAATGTATGTAGGTTAAACGTAAACAAAGTAGACTAGGCTGCCTCGGTGTGAGTAGTGACGTCACGACCAATCAGAGGCCGTTTCAGAGTCACGTGGTTTTTCAGCTACTTTATTATTTTTCATGTTTCTGCACAATTTTGAGAGGAATAATGGTTGACATAGTTATTTTCTGCGTATTTTTTACCCATACAAGTATCTTACTTCAAACAAAATTTTGACCAGAAACTCGTCTATTGCCAGGGTAAACAAACACCAACTTCAGGGCTAAAATATTATCGGACAACTATACAGTAAAAATTGAGGCAGCCAAGGGAAGACTACCTCCACGACGAAAACTGGGAAACACCACTCCAAAACCAACACCAGAGGCGGTATTAGAGCCATCAGTATACACAGGCACAGAACCACTATGACTAGAAGAATGTTCTAAAAATAACTATAAAACAAACTAAGGAGCGACAGAATCCTTTGAGCCTGCAAAAAATCTGCAGAAAGTTACCTTGGGCAAGATCCATGGTGCAACCCTTGGGATCCAAACAGGACTGACAGGTATTGTTGACAAACCAAACTTCTCCATGATATCCTGAACCCTACAGCCAAACGGACGAGGCATAGGAGGGTGTCTACTGTAATACAAAACACAAGACTGCTGCATCACACACTCACAGACAAGTAAGTCTGGAAGACGACGAATCTGGAGCCAGCACCGTGCTGCAACAGACTCGCGCAGTAGATCTAAGGGAGGCACACCAGCTTCCACTAACAAGCTGGGAATCGGAGATGACCAAAAAGCCCTAGTTGCAAGATGAAGACCAGCATGATAGCGTCTAGAGTTTTTAGTTTGTACTGTGTGGCAGAGGAGTAGATCTTGCAGCCATATGACAGCTTGGAGTTTACAAAAACCTGAAACAAACACAAGAGTGTCCTCCAATCAGCACCCCAAGAGGTATGGGACAGAACCCTCAATAGAATGGGAGCCGTCATATATGATGCTTTAAGATTTGCCAAGTGTGAAATCCAAGTCATGTGGCAGTCAAATGTCAGGCCGAAGAATTTCGTCTCTGCAACAAACGGAGTCTCCTGCCACAAAGCTGGAGATCAGGGTCCTACAAAAGTGCATAGCCACAGTCTTGGAAGACAAAAACCGAAAACCCTTGGAAGTGGCCCAGGCAGAAATCTTGTCCAAGGCAAGTTGCATACGCTGCTCAATAGCAGACATGAGGGAACCAGAAAACCATATAGCTAAGTCATCCACATAAAGGGATGAGGATACCCCAGAAGGCAGTGTCCAGAATACCATTAATGGCCACTGCAAATAGGGAAACACTTAAGACACTCACTTGTGGGACACCTTCCTCCTTGCAGAGTGGTGCAGAGAGGGTAGAACCCACATGGACCCAAAAGACACAATCAGTCAAGAGGTCTCCAAGCAACACAGGCAGGCGACCACGTAAACCAAAGACATGAAGTTGTTGGAGGATGTCATAACACCAGACAGTGTCATAAGCCTTCTCAAGGTTAAGACACTCAGCCATGAGATGTTGCTTAGAGGCAAAAGTTTCACAGATCGATGCTTTGAGCCTGATAAAGTAGTCTGAAGTACACCAGAATTTATGGAAGCCACTCTGTAAAGGAGAGAGAAAGCAACCCTTCTCCAGAAATCACACAAGCCTGACATTGACCATCTTTTAAAATACATTGCACACACACGATGTTAAATTAATAGGGTGATTGTTGGAGATATGGGAATCGTCCTTACCAGGCTTGGGAATGGGGAGGACAATACCCAGCTTCCAACTCTTGGGAATAGAGCCCTCACTCCAATCCCTGTTAAATAGGTCCACTAAAAACTGTATTGAGTCAGTTGGCAGATGATGGAGCAGAGTGTATGGAATGTCATTAGGCCCAGGAGCAGTGTCACCACACACTGAGAGGGTAGCTTCCAGCTCACGGAGGCTGAAGGCTCTCCACCATGAGGGCAAAAGTAAAGACCCAGCCTCTCCTGATTCCTATGAAACCTAACACATGGCTTAGAAGTATCCTTTTTTGAGATAGCACAAAACTGATTTGCGAGGGCAGAGGCTACTGCATCTGGTGCAGACACAAGATTTCCGTGAAGTCACAACACAAGAGAGGAGGGGGGAGAGAACCTACCAGAAATCTTGTGCGCCTTTTTCCACACCATAGGCATTGGAGTCAACTGTAGAAACATATGACCTTCACGAGTTATGTTGAGCATTCTTCATGAACCATCTATAATGAGAATGTTCTTTGTGAAACTGGAATTTTAGAAGAATAACATCATGATTGGCAAAATACCGAAGGGCAGCCACTTTGTAAGCTCCTTTTGCTATAGATCAGTCATCATTCCACCATGGCACAGGTCACCGGGAAAAAAAAAAAAAGTCCGTGGGATGGAATGAACCCCTGCTGAGACAAGAGTCTTAATAAAATAACGTTCGGCATCATTGATTGTTGCAAAATCTGTAACCCTGTAGGCAAATACACAGAGGTCCTCAAAGAGAGACCAATCAGTCCTATCCAGACACCAACATGGCATACAGGCTGCAGGAACAGTGTGAGTAGACTGGATCAACCTGGGATAACGTTCATTACCATGCAGATCACCCAAAACCTTCCAAGAAAAATCAAGAGCACAGTCATAGGAGATGGCGATGTCAGTGACAGAATACGTGCCTGAACACGAAAGTGGGTCGGCCTCCCATTGTTTAGGACAACCAAATCTAAATCCCCATTCAAAGAGGCAAGAAAATCATCCTGGGGATTTGAAAGTGAATCATCCCACAAAGGATGGCAGCCATTAAGGTCACCAAAAGGAGTAGAAAAGTGGGTGAAAGTTGACTGATAAGGGTCTCCACATCAGCACAAGTAACAAGACCAGAAAGTGCAAGGTACAGACAGCAGATGGTATAACACCTCCCAATGTGCATCTGTACTGCTAGGACTTGAAGGGGAGACTGTATCACAAAGGAATTAAAGGGGACATCAGACCAACACAAAATGGCACATCCATTGCTGTGACTGACAGGAGGAGATGCATGGACGACCTCATACCCCCTGATAGAAGGAAATGGTCTTTCCCCTCCATTGTCTCCTCGAGACAGACACAGAGCGGGCTTAGAGCAGAGAGTAATAACTGCAATTCCTCCCAATTTGCCATGGCATCTCTACAGTTCCACTGAAGACAAATTGGTACTGATTGAGCCATACTGATTAGTATTAAACAATATGAATTAAGAAGGTTATGTATCAATCTCGTTGCGAAGGATGTGAAAGCCTTTCTTCCTAGGTATGAAGCTCTGCCTCACCAACTGAGAAGACAACGAAGATTTAGAGTTTCCATGGGTGCAAGGACCCTTACCCCGAGACACGCCCTGTCCATCACCAGAATGAGCTCAAGGAATAGCGACCTTCCTGGCAGACCCACGTGCCCCATCCGCACCCCCACTTGGGGGTTCAACTGGCACCTCGGGGCCAACCGGACCCTCCCCATCCAAATCAACCAAAGGTCGGCTGCCGGGTGATGAATCAGAGGGAGCAAGCGACCGAGCCCTTTGAGTATCTGAGACCCAGACCCTGCCACACCTTAGCAAGAGGCAGGGACTGCAATCCTAAGAAGACCATCACAAACACCCACTGACTTAGACGCTACCAATGCCTGGGTTGCCGAGCAACGAGCCCCTCAGAATCCTCATGTCATATAGAAGTTTGAACCTTAGTAGGAGGGGAATCACCTAAAGACTCCTCACTCCTCACCGTTTGAGGTTGGCAGATGCAACCTCCATCTCTACACCACAACATGAGGACACACTAGAAACTGTAGAGGCACACTGTAGGGAAGGCTGAACACCAGTATCAGAGCAAGCAGATGGTACAGGAGCAGCAGTCGGTAGGGGAGTAGCAGCTGATACAGGAATGTTAGCCTGTACAGGAGCAGCAGCTGGACGAGATGCAGACTGCAAAAGTACCGTAGTCTCTGGGAGACCACGAGGAGGAGGAGTACGACATCTGGTATTGGAAAAGTATGAGGAGAAAGGTCAGTGAGAGGAGCAGGAGCCCCACAACGGCACAGAGGAGGCATTAACCTAGAAAGAATAGAAGCAAAGGACACACCAGGGTGGACATACATAGACACGACATGGTCCTTAACTTCAGCAAAACTCAGCCTCTATGTGGCGTTGAGAGATAAAATTTCATGTTCCATTTGTAAGAATCAGAAGATTTAGAAGAAGCAGTGTGCTCACCACAGCAACTGACACAAGATACAGGATCAGAGCATTCCACACCCTCATGAACATCTAAGCCACAAAACGCACAGACTGCTGGAAGGCCCAGGGCAATGTGCCTACAAGTTTGGCCAATATGACCCAGATGCCCGCAGTGGACACATATACAAGGCATAGGGACATAGGGCCTAAGTCTGTACCAGTACCATGCAGTGTTAAGAACAGCAGGGAGGCTCAATGAATCAAAAGTCACAATCAAGGATGGAGTTGGCACAAGGTCACCATATATTTTCTTTTTAATCTTCTCAACTTTTATTGGATTCTGGGTAGACAACTTTTCAACAAGGCGTGCGTCATCGTAAATCAATAGTTCCTTAGCATAGACAGCGCCACGAGAATGATTCAATGAAGCATGGGGGGTGTATGTAACTGACTGACCAGCTTGCATGGATAAAGATAGAACAGTCGCACTTTGAGCAGGGTCAGACACCTCTACCAACAAACTGCCATCAGCCTGTGGAACCTCTTTGGGGGCTGTGTCAGGATTTAAAATACCATAACACACTACATTATAGCTATACTCAGTTTTTTTTATCGAGGCGAAGATGCACTTGACAGATTGGTGATTACTGGCTGAATACAACAGTACTTCATAATCTAGCATTATTAACTGACAACAAATATCTGAGGGGGAGATTTGGGTTAGTAAATATTTTTTGGACATGTTGCGTTCAGCCAGTCATCATCAACCCGTCAAGTGCATCTTCGCCTCAATAAAAAAAAAATGAGTATAGTGACGTATATATGCAATACAGGGGTTAGATGAAAGTCATGCCTAGGGCTAGAGGAAAAGACGTTTGCATTCTCTAGTTAGGAATTTCATACACAGCACAATGTGATGCTTGACCGGAAAGTCCCCAAGCTCGGGAAGGTTCCACACAACCGTGCCTTACATGTGACACAATCACTCATATACATGGGAAATGGGAGAGACAGAGCAGAGAAAGGGTTAGGAGAGAGAGTGAGGCATGGTGCCCACTTGACCCAAGCAAACGCATGGCCAGCCGACTGACCTGGTCGGGGCCAACTAGGCCGCCCGTCTAACCAGAACAAGGGACCAAAGAGGTGTATTGTTAGCTGCAGGGCAGATCTTGCAGCGATGCTGAACCCCCAGGACTCACGTCTTCCAGCTTTACGAGACGCCACGCATTGCAAATAAGTGGGGAGGCAACAGTCCCACTCTAGATGGCATATAGGCAGGGACTAACATCACTAGCAGGCCTCCTCTACCAGTGATGTAGGGGGTGCTTGGTCCACGAGGCCGACAGATGCCAAACTCTACAAAGGTAGGCATGCCTCAAAAGCAAGTGGCACAGCCAACCATGCTTCAAGCCCTGCCACCACGTCAAGGTGACCCTCTGTAGCGGGGTGCTTCTCCTTGAACATACTAAAATGCTCACCAAATTATATTTGAGCATTTAGAGGTATCTGCACATTCCACAAAAATATCTATCCATCTATATACATAGGCTGCTTCCCCCAAGGAATGGGAGGTAGCTGAGACAGGACGACACTCCCCATTCACTCATCCATTCAAACACATTCATTCGCATCTTAGCCCCAAAGGGGAGAAGGGACAGATCCTCACCACACCACACCGCACAAGGGTCAACTGCTCAGTGCAATGAGTGACATCCGCAGCAGGGACTGACAGAAGAGCTGGTTTACCCCTGCCACATCATAATAGACCCATCCCCTTACCCGCACCTGACCTGATTAGCAGATCAGACCAAATGCGGGAGAATATCCCCTCAGGGCTGCATCATCATTTATTCATTCACAATTTCTCTCCATTTATTTCTGTCATGCACAGCCACTCTTTCTTGCTCAACAGACATCCCTCTCGCATCCAGCGCTCTCTTCACACTGTCTGTCCATCCTATTCATGGTCTCCCTCTCAGCCTTACACCTCTCACATCAGATCTAGATATCTTTTTAACCAATCGCTCATTATCCATTCTCTCCATATGCGCAAACCATCGCAACACCCTCTGCTCAACTCTATCAGCCATCTCCCGAGCAACTCCAGTTCTCCTTCGCACTTCATCATTTCACACTCGATCCTTAAGCGTCACTCCACACATACTCCTCAGACACCTCATCTCCATTACATTCAATTTTTTTCCTCTCAGGTACACCCATATTCCATGTTTCAGCCCCATATAATGCAGTCAGTACCACAACACCCTCATACAGCCTTCTCTTTACATCCACTCTAAGCGAATGACATCTAAACACTTCCTTCATTCCTCCAAGCATCTTTCCTACTTCATTCATTCTAAACTTCACCTCTGCATCTATTTTTCCATCCACAGCAACATGTGACCCTAAGTATTTAAAACACTCTACCTCCTCAAGCAACTCACCAATCAAAACTATATTCATCCCCCTACCATCTACCAACCTCGCACACTTCATCACTTTACTCTTATTCTCATTTACTTTCAATTTCCTCCTGTCACACACCCTTCCAAATTCCTCTACCAACTGTCTCAATCACTCCTCTGAATCAGGCACCAGTGCAGTATCATCTGCAAACAGCAGCTGCTTCAGATTCCACTCTCCACCATCAACATTCACCAGACTCAGACCTCCACCTAAAGCTCTTGCATTCACCTCCCTTACAACACCATCCATATAAATATTAAACAACCAAGGCGACATCGCACATACCTGTCGCAGCCCCACTCTCACAGGAAACCAATCACTCACAGCATTTCCTACTCTTGCACACGCTTTACTATTTACATAAAAACTTTTCACTCCTTTTAGTAACCTACCATCAAGCCCATACAATCTTAAAACAGTCCACAAAGCCTCCCTATCAATTCTATCATACGCTTTCTCTAAATCCATGAATGCCCAAAACACATCCTTGCCTATCGCTAAATACTTTTCACACACTTGTCTCACAGGAAACACCTGATCCACGCATCCTCTCCCTCTCCTAAAGCCACACTGCTCATCACCAATCACTCCCTCTGTACCCTCTCTAACTCTCATAATTAACACTACCATACACCTTACCTACAACACTCAACAGATTTATACCCCTAAAGCTAGTACATTCATACTTATCACGCTTGCCTTTATACTACGGGACCACACAAGCACTTGCCCAGTCAATTGGCACCATACCTTTCACAAAGCACACATTCAACAGTCTTACTAACCATTCAACAACAGTCACTCCACCACCCTTCAGGCATTCCACAGCACACCCATCCATACCTGCAGCTTTCCCTTTTTTCATCTCCTTCACTGCCTCCTGCACTTCCTTCATGATCAACGAATCATTCAACTCTCCCAACACATTTATTCCTTGCACCCTTCCGTCCGCCACAATCTCAGCCACCCTTTCCTCCTCTACATTTAACAATCTCTCAATATACTCTGCCCATCTCTTCCTTACTGCATCCATCTCAATTAACATCCTTCCATCCTTTGCTTTTACTTGCTCTTCCTTCCCAGACTCTCCCTTTTGCTCCCTTTTTACCTCCATCCAGAACATTTTCTTATTCTGTTGAAAATTCTCAGTCAGCCGCCTACCCCACCTCTCATCTGCTGCCAGTTTAGCATCACGCATAGCTACTTCTCACCCTATTCCTCTTTTCTTTATATCTCTCATATGACACCTCATCCTTCCTCTGCATCCACACTTCATATGTACTTCTTTTCTCAGCCACAGCCATACATACTTCCTCACACCACTATTCACTTCCTTTTCTTACACCACCACCCACACGTCCCACACTACACACATCTTTTGCATGCCCCACCACAACACTCTTAAACATCCGCCATTCCTCCTCCACACTGCCATTTTCCTGATCTTTCACTGCGTTCCACTCATCTTTCACTTTCTCCTGATACTCTATAATTTTCTCTCATTTATCCAACTCACTCACTTTCAAAACCTCCCTGCCACACCTAACTCTCCTAGCTCTCACCCATCTCTTACCTACTCTTAACTTTCCATCCACCAGGTTGTTGTCAGATATACCTCCACCCTCCCCTCTCAGAACTCTCACATCCAACAATCTTCCTATTACATTCCTGAACACAACCACATAGTCCACCAATGTTCTATCAACAACCCTTCCACCCTCCTGTCTCACCCATGTATACTTAAAAATATCTTTTTTCTCAAACGGGGTATTTCTAATCACCATCTCACGCTCAACGCACATCCCTATCATTCGTTCCTCATTTTCATTTCCTCCAGGCACACCATGCATACCAACTACACCTTCAGCTGCTACATTTCCCACTCTAGCATTCAGATATCCCATCATTACCACATCCACATTCGCTCCAAAACTCTGCAGACACTCATCAACATAATTTCAGAAAAACTCCATCTCTTCTTCATCCCTTTCACTACCAGGTCCATATGCACTCACAAACACCCACAACTCACGTTCAAATTTCGCGTT
Source organism: Coenobita brevimanus (assembly GCF_032717465.1). NCBI lineage: Eukaryota > Metazoa > Arthropoda > Malacostraca > Decapoda > Coenobitidae > Coenobita > Coenobita brevimanus. The sequence continues at coordinate 30,842,702 of NC_136966.1, forward strand.
CACCCACATCAGTCTCGATGACACCTCCTTCCTTTCAGTCACACACTGCTGTACTTCCGGACTGACTAACAAGGCCACACCTTCTCTTGTCCTTCCTCTATCAACACCTGACGATCTTCCATTCACACTTCCAAACATAGACTCACCCTTCCCTTTCCTCTTCGTTTCACTCAAAGCTAACACATCCAACTTTCTTTTCACAAACATTCTCCCAATCTCCTTTTAGCCTCAATCGTACTACATCCACGCACATTCATAGACCCAACCTTCAGGGTATGGGGATAACTCAATCCCCTATCCCTTTCTCTGGCCTATCTCTTTTTAGGAATTAAAAAAAACAGAGGAGGATGGGAAAAGAAAAGAAAAAAACATTCAACAGACTGATTCACTAAACTGAGGCTTCAGAACAACATTAATCATTACGTTGTTAAAGAACCGATTTAAACGAAACGATATATACTTTATTTTACTGCAGCCTATCTACAGATACAATAACATTTTTAAAACTGTCTCTCAACATTATTAAATTCGGTGTTGCAAACAAGCGAGTTTTCAGTGCACCTATCCTCTAGGATGACCACATTATCACTCATTATGATCTCTTTCTGATCAGGAGATGGACAAGGCTACTTTAAAAATTCTTTCACCTTAAGTGCCCCCACAACAAGGAAAAAAGTCTTGAGTTAAATAAGAAAACTTAGAAGTACGCTCCCAGTTCTTGAGCATGGGATGATCACCAATTAAATGCAGTTGACTGAGGCTCACTCACTGCCACGCTGAGGAGAACTCTGCATTTCATTTCCCATGTACAGTATGTCTCTTTACGTGAAGACGTTGGAGAGGTTCTCAGCATAAATATGTTTGACATTTTTGAAGTCTGCAAGTACAGGGTTTAAATTAATTCCCTCCTTTAATAACACACACACAAAAAAAAGGGGGATTAGTCTGGAGTCTCAGAGTAGTGAATCACCCTGCAATAGGTTAGTTGCTATCTCTTACTTTCTATGACATGTTTCAGAGACAGTAAACAGGACTCTATAATGTATGCAGTGCAGTCAGCTTATTAACCCCTAAACCGCGGGGTTGTTTTTGCTTGACTTGCGTGTCTCGCATGCATATTCACGCTCCGACAGACTCTCTAAAAATATTTGCCAAAAATCAGTTATTAGTCCTAGAATAATAAAATTACATATGCATATGGCAGATACGTTCAGCTTTCTCCTGGGATATTTATTGAGCCTTCGTCGAGTACCGTAGGACTTGTGGAGACCTCTGAAGTTGGGTAACGAACACTTTACACTTCCTGACAACCCATAATATGATTACCACAGCTGATATTATCACTAGAAACACTATTCTATGATTCTAAAATAGTTTGGAATCCATACTCCAAAAAAAAAATGTGAAAGCAATGAAAATTACGAGCGCGTATGACCTTCCCACTTGCACTCGTTCGCCGCTGGTGTTCTGTCATTTATTATTCATAAAAACACTCACACTTTATATTTCTATTACTATATAACACTTATATATATCTGCAGTCTTTATCCATAAGTTTCCTTCAGTAACAGTAGTTTATTGTCACTGTAGGCATTCAATTTCTCTTTCAGTAAAATACGTAGCATTCACTTTCTCGTCCTGTATATTAGCGTTGAGAGTGAATCTGTCACTTTCACTTCCACTTTCATAACTCATAATATTCATACATACTAGAGTGAAACTTTCACTTTCATTACTTCTAGTATATATACTCATATTTTTATATTACTACTCATTTACATTTCTATTTACATTCTCTATTTTATTTACTTTATTTACATTTCTATTTTATTTACACTATGTTAGGCACTGTCACTTGCAGTAACTTATAAAACTATTTTTCATTGTTCACTTATATTTACATTCATTTCTTTCACTTGCTGTTTACACATTATTTACACATTATTTACATTTCCACTTGCACTGTTTTACTCACCAGAAAGATCGTAGTCACTCTCTATCAATTTCATTGACAAATTAGCCAGTTGACGTTCCACAGCAGTCACTTAGCCCTTTACTCCTTTCCACACGAGGTTTAGTAGGGGGTAGAGGTCACAGGACCCTTTGCATGGGGCTAAAAAGCGGCAGAATTGGACAGACGCGAATCCGACGTGCTTTCACCTTGAAAGACGACAGTAAACTGAATACAGTGTGGTGGCCTAGCCGCCTAGGGGGAGTGCAATGCTGCCAATGTCAGCGTGGTGACAGCTGCTAATATATACGCTATGAAATGATTGGCAGAAAATCTAGACAATATATAATAAATTAGGATGTTCCAGGTGAATGTAAATATCACTTAGGCTTCTCCCTTCCTTTTTTATATATATTTTTATTACGAGAATAGATTATATGGCATTTTTCAAGGGGAAATAAACAGCGAAAATTAGCAAACAAGTGCATGTAAGATGTTGTCAGGTGATAATTAGCCAATTCCAGGTGTATGGCACTATCACCCCCCTGGGGGTAGGGGGGTTTTTCAAGAATACTCCCCCAGTATCCCTGCTTGTCGTAAAAGGCGACTAAAAGGGTTGGCGGAGGGTTAGTGCCCCTCCCCGGAAAACAACTAACTAAAAAGCAAACAATAAGCCTCGGACAAGGACTGACCAAACGATGACGACCAAGGACCGGACAAAGGACATGATTATTGGAACATGGAATGTAAGGGGAGCGAATGATGAGGTGAAAGAGAGAGAGATTGTCCAGGTGCTTGAGGGTGCGAAAGTGGATGTATGTGGAATAACTGACACAAAATGGAGAGGAGAAAGTGTGAGAGAATGGGAGTATGGATGGGGTATATGTGAAGAAGTAGATGAGAATGAGAGGGCAAAGGAAGGAGTATGTATAGTTGTGAGTAAAAGATGGAAGAGGAGCATAAGACAGTATGGATCAGCTGAGTCTAGGATTGTGTGGATAAAGTTGAAAGTCGGAATACAAATGTGGGCGATTGTGTGTGTGTATGCGCCAATGCAAGACTGTGCTAGAAGAGTGAGAGAAGAGTTCTGGACAAATGTAGAAGTGTGCATGGAAAAGTTTGGAAGGAATGAGAGAGTGTTTTTGATGGGTGATATGAATGGTAAAGTTGGGAATGTGAAGGTGGATGGAATAGTTGGTGAGTGGGGTGTGCCTGCTGAGATAGATGAGAATGGGAGAGCATTAGTGGACATTTGTGCTGGGAGGGGGTTGGTGATAGCCAATACCCTCTTCAGGCATAAAATGATCCACAGGTATACATGGCGCGTGATGAGAAGGGTGGGTGGTGAACTGAATGAAAGGAAGGCAATGATTGATTATGTGTGTGTGGATGATTGGATGCGAAGATGTGTAATGGATGCAAGAGTTTATAGAGGATGGGGGAGTGGACTTTCTGACCACTACTTGGTGGTGGCCAGAATTAGATTTCAAGTAAGATGGAGGAATAGAAGAAAGGAAAGACGAGAGGAAGGAGTAGTGGCAAGGAGAGTGGAAAGGTTAGAAGAGGATGAGAAAAAGGCAGAGTATAAGAGAGAAGTGGAGGAACGATTAGGCAAATATGAACTGGAGCAGATGGGAGACGTGGAAGGTGTGTGTAGGATATTTACAGATGAAATATGTGCAGCATGTGATGTGGTGTGTGGAAGGAAGAGAAGACGGAGGGGGGTGCAAGGAACAGCGTGGTGGACTGAAGAGGTGAAACAGGCTGTGGCACAAAAGAAGAAAGCATACAATGAATGGATGAGAAATAGGGGTGTGGAAGAAGTTGAGAGGCGGAAGAGAGAGTTATATGTAGAAAGAAAGAGAGAAGTGAAAAGATTAGTAAGAGAAAGTAAGAAGAGAATGGATGAGGACTTTGGAAGGAATTTGAGTGTAAAGTGGAGGGACTGTAAGAAAATGTTCTGGAAAGAGGTGAAAAAAGTAAGACAGGGTGGAAGTGAAGTTAGCAGGGGAGTGAAAGATAAAAATGGTAGATTACTAGTGGAGAAGGGAGAAAAAGTGAGCAGATGGAGAGAACACTTTAAGGAATTGTTGAACGTAAAGCATGGAAGTAATGCGAGTATAAGTGGCTGGGGAATGGCTGGGAGGAGGAGGGAAGTGAGAAGACAGGAAGAAATCAGTAGGATAGAAGTTGTGGAAGCAATGAAGAAAGTTAAATCGGGGAAAGCCCCAGGAATTGATGGAGTGTGTGGTGAAATGCTGAAGCATGGGGGAGAGATAGTAGTAGAATGGATGTGGAAGATGTGCAGATTGGCCTGGGAGGAAGGTAGAGTCCCGGAGGATTGGAAGTCAGGTATAATTATTCCCTTGTACAAAGGAAAAGGGGAAAAAGAAGTGTGTGGTAATCATAGGGGCATTTGTCTTCTTAGTATAATAGGAAAAGTGTATGGTAGGATACTTATTGACAGAGTTAGAGAAAGAATAGAGAAATTAGTTGGAGAAGAACAGGGAGGTTTTAGGAAGGGAAGAGGTTGTGTAGATCAGATATTCATTCTTAGATCTTTAGTAGAAAAGTTTCTAGAGAAGGGAAAGAAGCTGTATGTGGCTTTCATGGATTTGGAGAAAGCATATGACAGGGTGGATAGACAAAGATTGTGGAAAGTGTTAAGAATATATGGAGTAGATGGGAAGTTGTTGAATGCTGTGAAGAGTATGTACGATGGTGCGAAGGCTGTAGTGCGTGTGGATGGTGAATTAAGTGAATTTTTCTCTTTGAAAGTTGGGTTGAAACAGGGATGTGTCATGTCTCCATGGTTGTTCAATCTGTATATGGATGGGGTAATAAAAGAGGTACAAGGTAGGGTAGTGGATGTTGGAGTGTCCCTGGTGAGAGAGGATAGTGTTTGGAAACTCCCTGTACTGTTGTTTGCAGATGATACAGTGTTGTTGAGTGAAGACGAAGGGGAGCTGCAAGGCTTGGTGGATGAGTTTGGGAGAGTGTGTAAGAAACGGAATCTAAAGATGCATGTAGGGAAGAGTAAAGTGATGGTCTTTGAGAGAGGTGAAGTCAGTGAATGTACAGCAAGGTTGGATGGTGAGGAATTGGAAAATGTGAGTACGTTTAAGTACTTGGGTAGTGTGATGAGTAAGGATGGAGGTTTGGAGGGTGAAGTGCTTGAAAGGGTACAGCAGGGAAGAAAGGTTGCTGGTTCTTTGAAAGCAGTGATAAGAAACAGGGAAGTGAGCATGGAAGTGAAAAAGTTACTACATGACAGTATTGTGATACCAACTCTAACGTATGGAAGTGAAGCTTGGACGTTGTTGGAAGGACACAAGTCAAGAGTGAGAGCAGTGGAAATGAGTTATTTAAGAGGAGCCTGTGGAGTCACATGAAGAGACAGGCTGACGAATGAGAATATAAAGGAGCGTTGTGGTGTTGATGTGGATGTGATAGGAAGCGTTATGAGGAACACACTGAGGTGGTTTGGCCATGTGGAGAGGATGGAGGGTGAAAGACTGACGAAGAGAGTGTATGTGAGTGAGGTGGAGGGGGGAAGAGGGAGGGGGAGGCCGAGGATGAGATGGAGGGATGGGGTGGAAAGGTATATGAGAGAGGGGGGTGTGAGTTGGGAGCAGGGCAGTGAAATGGCGGGGGACAGGGCGACTTGGAGGCGATTTGTTTGTGGCCACCCCAAACGGGATTGAGGCGTCTGGCAATAGATAGATAGATAGATTATTTGGTATAAGAATAGGACATAGGGCTTATTTCAATGGATGAAATCAGTGGAAAATTCCAGGTAAGATTAACTTAGCATAGCACGGCCGGGCAGGTGAGAGGAGAGGGTAATGGAGGGGAGATAGGGAGGGGAGTCAAGAACGGGAAGAAGTGGCTAAATTGTCAACAATGGATGGCAGTACAGATGAGATTAGGAGTGCTGACTAGTGTTGGACATTTGCAATACTGATAGATGATACAAGCCACCACTTGGAAGCCCGGGCAAATTCAAAATAATACAGAATCACTAAAGTGATGCCCCACGGTATGATCCCTCACTCCCAAGCGTCACGAAAGTGATGCCCCGCAGTTAAGGGGTTAACAAGCACTATCTAACAAGCTCTTTCACTGACCATGTGGCCTGTGTCCTGCAATATAACGATCAAACAGAGTAAAAGAAATGAGCGTGAGGAGAACTGAATGGGTGGGATAGGCTAAATATTTGGCAGACAGTGGTGCTGTGACAGGTAAGTATATCTTGTGGCAATGTGTGTTGAAGGATTAATAGTTTGACCACAATGAATATTCATTTCATTGTTTTTTTCCAGCAGAAACAAGATAATTTCATGTTTGCTCTCATTTACCCGCCATCTTGCGGCTTACGTAAAATTACATGGAAGGAACAAAGAAACATTGAAGGGCATTAGTTTACTGTACCGTTTGATTATAAATTGTAACAAAACAATGATAATATGATGCTATCATGGTTGGAGGTGTGGGCTATGGCACCCATCTAAGGTCATTACATTGAAATGATATCAGTTCATGCGAAATTAAAGTTGTTTGTTAATAGTTAACTCTCTCTCTCTCTCTCTCTCTCTCTTTCTTTGTTGTGGTACCAAATACTTTGTATAATGCAACCTGTCACCTTCCATATAATTATTTTGCAAAGTCATTTTCATTGTGTAACCTACCACAATAATTTTACTTAATCCATTGTCAGTTTTTCATATGTCACTGCCTGTCCTGATGAATCTTCACAACAAAGCATGTATACATTTGTGTCCTTTTCCACCATGCTAACATAATGTCATCTATGCTGGCCTACACCTCCCCTGTAATATTTTTTTTTTTATCTTTTCGTTTCGTTACGTGTTTAAAGGCTCCAATATGCTTGCATGCGTTGGCCCTAGTAAACTAATGGCGGCTCTCCACCCGTTTCGATATCTGGCAGCTTCCTATTCAGTCCCTTATCCCAGAGGTCACACTCAATGAACTCATCCCAGGTCTTTTTCTATCTGCCTCTCGCAGACCTATCCCAAACCTTAACACTTCTCACTTTCTACACCCAATTATCATCCCTCACCCTTTCCACATGCCCAAATCATCTTAATCTACCTCTCCTCATCACAACGCCATTACACTCTAGTCCCATCCTATCTCTCAACTCTTCCATCATAAACCTAGACTCCCCAGGCCTTGCATGCAGGGCTGCACTGCACATCCACCTAATCATTGTCATTCTGTCCGTTTGACCCTACAAATATCCATTTCCTTCACTGCCCAGGTTTCAGTACCATACACCATTACACTCTTAACACATGCCGCATACAAAGATCCCTTAGCACGAAGGGGAAGCCCTCTCAATGTCAGATGAGGCAACAGCTCCCTGAACTTTTTCCAACCACTCCTCAATCTAGCCCCACCTCCAGCACATGACATGTCTCCCAAGTAACAGAACTCTTCCACACACTCTAGAGACTCACCTGCAAGATCACGCCTTTAACTCCTGTCAAGCTCCACATGCTAACCCCAACACACTGCACACATGAAATCAGCATTATCTCGCAGTCTACCTTTAATACCACTACATCTCCTATGCACCCTCTTATCACAAACACTGCACAAGGTGGAATTATTTCCCACACCCGTGTGGCAAATAGCACATGACCACTCTCTCTGTTCTTTGACTACCGCCACCTGACCTAGATACCATCTTTTGTTTTGTCTATATTTACTCTTAAACCCTTGTGCCCTATACCCACCCTTCACTTATTAAGTGTTTCCTCTGCCTCCCTTTCATTTTCTGAATCAACCCCAACTCATCATCATACAACATCTCCCACGGGAGTCCGTTTCTGAAGTTACGTGAGAGAGCTTCAAGTACCATGATCGGCAACAAGGGGCTCAAGACTGACCCTTGATGCACACCACCATTCCCGGAAAATTCATCATTCAAATCTCCATTCACCCTTACCTGTTTTTCTTTTTATTTTTTCACGCAAGGAAGAAGGAACCATAGGCCAGGAGCCTGTAAACCGTTCCTTCCAAGGAAAAAAATACAAAAGAGAGCCAAATTCAAGATCCGGTCATTTCGAGATGCCTGGACACACTACGTTGATGCGAGCACCCACATACATAGCCATAACCACCCAAACCATCCACTCCTCGATCCCAGGCTTTATCATTGCCCACTTCACAACCTCTCCATATCAACAAAAACAAAGTACAGATCCCTTTGCTTTCCTATATATTTTTTGCCTGAAGATGTCGAACAAGGAATGTGGCATCAGTGATCCCTTTGCCTGGCATAAAGTCAACTGCATCTCATCAATATTCACTCTTCCTCTAATCATACCTTCTAGAACTTGCTCCATTACCATCATTATCTTGTTCATAAGCGTTATGCCTCTATAATTTCCTCTTTCCAGGGCATCACCCATCCCCTTGTACACATTTACAATTACACTCTTCAGTCAATCATCTGGGACAACACGCTCATATACACTCGTATTTATCAGGTGACTAACCCCTCTCCTATATCTCCTGAGGCTTTCAGTATTAAGCAGCCAACCCAGACTCACCTGCTGCCTTCCCCACCTGCTTCCTGCCTATTACCCTGTTCACAGTAGCAGCGTCAATCAAAGGCCAAGGACCAAACACTTGATCTGCTGTCTGTCTGTCTCTGTCTCTGTTTGTCTGTCTGTCTATCTGTCTCTTCCTCTCTCTCTCTAAAAAAAAAAATGGCATTTTTCTTTGTATACAGTATTTACCTATCGTTCTATATTTACGAACGCACAGTATGTATGAAAATAGTAGCTGTTCATTTGTGCATATAAGTTCATGCGTGAGTGGGTATTTGGGTGGGTGTTGGTATTCACTGATTATTCAGTGCAACAGGGGTCCGATTCTTGGATCTATTCACGCTTGATTTCCTTTGTAACTTATGGCCAAATTCAGAGTATCTTTGGATATTTCGTTACAGCTCTTCCATAGCCGTTTTACTGCTCAATAAACCTAAGAATCCGTTAGTCTGTTATTGATGCAATGTGTGTTGATATTACTCGTAAAACATTATCAATATAAAACAGGAAATTCTGAAGATGTAATATCCAAATATAATCGCTAAATAGAAGATGTCACCAAGAGAATGTAGATTAATACCATTCTTATAAAGTTTGCAAGAAAAACTAGTGATATTGAGAAGTCGGCCCTCTTCTTTCCGTGTCCTTCATGCTTTAAAAAGCCCCCTGGTAACCAGATTTTTTTTTTTTTTTTTTTGCAGAAGGAACAAGAGAATTAGTTTATTGATCTCATGAAAATAAGAGTTAATTTTTAAATTTGCACTCTTCTTTGTCCCTCATGGAATAACATATCACAGTTACAACAGAGAAATGATCGTGTGTGTCTGAATCCGACCTCTGCTGTATTTCTTCCGACATCAATTCTATGAAAGTCCATTTCATTCATGCAGCATCTTGCTTCATCTGCAAGGAAACAAATCTACCTGCCTTAATTCGATGTTTCTTAGGGACTGGACGTCATTTAGAGAGAGAGAGAGAGAGAGAGAGAGAGAGAGAGAGAGAGAGAGAGAGAGAATCGATTAACAGTCACATGCATTAAACATTCTGGCAGTTTTAAGTGATATTATTCTTCATTAATTTTTATTCCATAGTAAAACTTCTCTTACTGTATAAAAGTCAATTTATAATCCTGGTCCATAAACTAGTTATGATTACCGTGAGCCAGTTTGTGAATCACTAATGTAAGTTGGTATAGCTTAATAAAGTTTTACTAAATGCTGGATCATAATCTCTTTAACTTAAACCTTTGTCCAAAAATTTCATTTCAGATGACGGGCGAAAAAGATAGAGATGTTTTCATTTCTGTTAGAATATTTTCAATTATTGGCAACATTTGGTTCTACTTTTACTGAACTAAAATTTATGGTTCCATATCTGGTGTCCCACAGTGATTGTCGCTCAAGCATTAACTGTACAAAATTAGGTTTTAATGCTTGTCATTATGGTCATAATGATATTGATTTCAGTGATGGCAAACATGCATTGAAGGGAAGTGTATTTGATGAATAACTTTTTAAGTAGTTATACAGTTATTACCTTACTCAAAACAGCTGTATCCCCGGATTCGAACATCACGATAATGATCAGAATTATTGCTACCTAATGTCCCACTATTATAAATGGCGTGAGGAGAATGAGAAAGAAACAGGAAAAGAATAACGCCAGTGCACTTGGTCAAAAATACTGAGTGCATTATAAACTGAGTCATTCACAGATATACTGTATATTCGTCAATCATTCGTCAGTTATGCCTGAGAAACCGTTGGTGAAGCGGTAGCATATCCAGCTTACAGCTGATAATTCGGTTTTCGCGCCACTCAAACTGTTACAACAAAGTTTTTCTTCTTGTCCTTGTTCAGCCAACAGTGCACTTGAACAGCTAGACTTCAGTTGCTGAGTCTCGTGTTCAAGGGGTAAACTTGAACTTGGCAGACAATAATGATCTGTCTTGATGGCCCTTGTGCACGCATTAGGCATTAACCAAAAACCTTTTCAAGTCAACCCTTCACTCTTCTTAGCTCCTACACGCAAGTGCAACACATAATAAACTTTTCGATGCGGAACATATTTTTCATTTTATTCATGCTGCCGACGAACAATTATACTTAGCTTTTATTGAGATCTCTGGATAGGAAGGGGTTAAAGTAGACTATAAACCCTAATAAAAAAATAAAAAAATCTCCAAGGCAAAACATAATTGTCTGCAGATATCAAGGAAAAGTAAGGGCACGTCAACGTATGTGCAACAAAATTACTTTCCCTAACGCATGTGTTAATCATAACGTCTATCTATCTATCTATCTATCTATCTATAGCCCGACGCCCTAATCCCGAAAAGGGTGGCCGCAGACAAAACGCCTCCAAGTCACTCTGCCACCCACCATTTGACTCCCCTCCCCCCAACTCACCCCCCCTCCCTCATATACCTCTCAACTCCATCCCTCCACCTCATCCTCGGTCTACCCCTCCCTCTCCCTCCCTCCACCTCACCTACATACACCCTCTTAGTCAGTCTTTCATTCTCCATTCTCTCCACATGTCCAAACCACCTCAGTGTATTTCTCCTAATCTTTTCAACCACATCCACATCTACCCCACAACGTTCCTTCACTTCTTCATTCGTCAACCTGTCCCTCCACGTCACTCCACATGCTCCTCTCAAGTAACTCATTTCCACTGCTCTCACTCTTGACTTGTTTCCCTCTTGCAAGGTCCACGCCTCGCTTCCATACGTCAGGGTAGGGATCACAATACCATCATGCAGTGACTTCTTAACTTCCATACTCACCTCCCTATTTCTCATCACTGCTTTCAGTGTACCAACAACCTTTCTTCCCTGCTGTACCCTTTCACGTACTTCATCTCCCAAAGTTCCATCCTTACTCATCACACTACCCAAGTACTTGAATGCACTCACATTCTCCATATCCTCACCATCCAACCTCACTGCACACTCTGTGACTTCATTCCTCTCAAACACCATAACTTTACTTTTGTTTACATTAACTTTCAGCTTCCTCCTCCTACACACTGTCCCAAATTCATTCACCAAACCTTGCAACTTCCATTCATCTTCACTCAACAATACTGTATCATCAGCAAACAGCAACACCGGAAGCTTCCAAATCTCACCCTCATTCATTAGGGCCACCCCTACATCCACTGCCCTACCTTGCACCTCCTTTACAACCCCATCCATATATATATTAAACAGCCATGGAGACATCACACACCCCTGTTTCAGTCCCACACTGAGATCAAAGAACTCACTCAGCTCACCATCCACTCGCACCGTAGCCCTAGCTCCCTCGTACATACTCTTCACAGCACTCAACAAATTCCCCTCCACTCCATATATTCTTAATACCTTCCACATACCTTGCCTATCTATTCTGTCATAAGCTTTCTCCAAGTCCATGAAGGCAGCATACACTTTCCTTCCCTTCTCTAGATACTTCTCCACTAAACATCTTAGAACAAATATCTGATCTACACACCCTTTTCCCTTCCTAAATCCCCCTTGTTCTTCTCCAACTAGCTCCTCTGTCATATGCCTAACCCTATCAATGAGTATTCTACCATATATTTTACCAGTCACACTAAGAAGGCAAATACCCCTATGGTTACCACATACTTCTCTCTCCCCTTTTCCTTTGTACAGAGGAACAATTATACCTGATTTCCAGTCCTCTGGAACCTTCCCTCTTCCCAAGCCAATCTACACAACTTCCATATTCACTCCACAACAATCTCACCCCCATACCTAAGCATTTCACCACACACTCCATCAATTTCTGGGGCCTTTCCCAGCTTAATCTTCTTCATCGCTTCCACTACTTCCGCCCTACTGATCTCTTCCTCCCTCCTCTCATCTCTTCTTCCCCCAGCCATTCCCCAACCACTTATACTCACACTGCTCTCCCTCTCTACATTCAACAAATCCTCAAAGTGCTCCTTCCATCTCCTCAATTTCATAACGTGCAATATATTAATCATAACGTGCAAGGAAGTAGTTCTCACAGTCATCAGAGAGAGAGAGAGAGAGAGAGAGAAGTACAACACACATGTTACTGTCTCAACCAATGATCCGTCTCCCCCACAAAATCTCTAGTAGCAAACAACTGAGAATGACAGACTGTTAGCTACATCGAAAGGATCTTCCACCCTTCCCTACAGGCATTTCGGCTAAAAGCTTTACAGCGTACCTTGTGCAAGAAACTAATGATACAGAGTAGATGAAACTTCAGGGAAAATAAGGGAAATGATATTTAAATAAGTAATAAAAACATCCAGTCATACCATTAGTGTATCACCATCAGCCACCACCATAGTCAGCCTGTTGTTTATTAGCAAGTGGGGAGGTAAGGTTCCAGAAACAGGGAAAAGAAAATATGACAGTAGAACACGGATGAGCTGGAGGGATGGAGTGGAGAGGTATATGAAAGAGGGGTGTGTGAATTGGGAACAGGGCAGTGTAAAGGCGGGGAACAGGGTGACGTGGAGGCGATTTGTTTGTGGCCACCCCCTATAAGGGATTAGGGCGTCTGGCAATTGATAGATAGAACACCATGATGTCTGAAAGGATGGTCCATAAATCTTTATACTCATTATTCATGCATCTAGAATCCATCCGGCTCCACTCTACAAACAAATTGTATATTCCACAAAAACTGGTATTATATGGTGAAATCATTTTTGTCATTCTTGTGCAAATTACATACAGGTCCCTAGCAATCAAGATCAAATCTATGTAAATTTATAAAATGCTCGTGGAGGGATGCAACCATTGCCACCCCATTGATGGTGCTGCAGTCAGTAAATCATCAATTTTGTCACGCTTTACATATGGTTGTGAAAGGACTATAAACAATTCAAACTCATCTACCTTAAGTATTTAGAAAAAACAAAAAGTATCTTCAAACCCACACATCTCATCTCAAAACCGAGGAACGCCATCGTCATTCCAAATAAATCTCTAAACGTTTAGCTTCCTCAATACATTCCGAAAGGTTAAACACTAAATTATCAACATTTATAAACATACTTAACCTGCAGCCACAATACAAAGAACAGGTCCAGCAGCAGGAAAACACGCTGATGTGGTGCTGGGAGCCAGACTGACTGACGTGAGGTAATCAGCTTCTCAGTAAGAAGGTAACAATAGTGTTTTTAGGTAGACGAAAACGGAAAGAGAGAGAGAGAGAGAGAGAGAGAGAGAGAGAGAGAGAGAGAATAACAAAATGTGTGATAGGATAGCCTGAAACTTCGACACCAGGAATTCAAATGAATGGGAAATATAAATTTCGGAAACCGTATATTACGGTGACAAACGGAACTATGCATAACGATAACCTAGCAGGGCAATGAATGGTGGATTAATTTCATGATGCGAATACTCATCGACAGCTTTCCGTTCTTGTATCAGTGGCTGCACTTCATTTATTATCATTACAGTACTTTACTCCGATGGATACTTTATCTTTTCCTAGCTAATTAAACGGAGTTTTATTTGCTTATGAAAGACTTTTCAGATCAGACAGTGTACATAGGGTTTTCAATATTCCTTTCAGTACAAGAATCTTACATGAACCCAGTGAGGCCGTCTTGATGTAGCAAGAATAACTATAAATCGTATGACTAAACGGAAGAATTAACTCGGGGAAACTTGCCCACGTCCCCAACTAAGCTGCGCTTAAATTTTAATTGGTCAATTATTATTCATTTTCATATGCGCCACTTACGTATTGCTTAACGTCAGTTATTTTGTCTCTCAGCCCAATAACTCATTTCTGCATCTCGTTCTTGGTTTCCCTTCACATGGATATTTAGTAACATTTACGCAGGGATTCCAGATTAGTTGATAAGGAGACGATGTAGGATTTCCCTTACTTTTTTTCCCCCGTTGTCCTGTTTGGTGATTCTGATCATTTATTTTTTTTTATCCTACTGCCAAGGTATCTCATTTCTCCAGGCAGGAGAAGTGTTCCTTGGAATACGCTTGGTCAGGTACCTATCGGTTAAACTTCCACCATACTTGAAACCCAGTTTTTTTTTGTTTTGTTATATTCGCTCCGCACTATAATGGGGCACGGGCAAAACTAAGAGCCCGTCAGAGAAATGCAGGAATAAAGCTCCCAGACGGGAGCATAGCTCGGCAGACAAAACAACTAGTAAAACTAGCAGAAGGCGGCAAAGGCAGGGGAAGGTGCGGCGATGGGTGGTGAGGTGGTTTGCCCGATGATAAACGAGGCAGGGCGGGGCCAACGGTGGTTGAGGCCAGGCTGCACGATGGTCTAAACTAGGGCAGGGCGGGACGAGAGCCGGGTAGACAAAGCGGCGCCGATGGAGGAGGCGCCGACGAGCTCAGGTAGAAACGCCCCGACACTGCCCTCAGCCCCCTTGCCCATGGTGGAAAGGGCAAAACGACTCGCCCAGCTCTCCAGCAGCAGCAGGTGGAAGCGTAGAGGGGAGACCCAGTCCAGGTGGACATAAGAGCACAACCCCGGTCAAGGTAGTGGCGGAGGGAGGGTCGACGGCCAGGTATAGGGCGGTGGAGCCTCAACCTCCTGGTGAGCTAACCGGGGCACTCCCTCAGGTGGAGAGGACAGGCCCGTCCCTCGGCTGGTACGGCTGCTGTGGAGAGCTGGTCCCGCCGGGAACAGCGGTGGAGGTGTTGCCTCGGCGAGAGGTGGGCTGCGAGTGTGAAACCCAGTGACAAAGCTCTGTGTGTGTGTGTGTGTGTAATTCACCGGGTCGGTCAGGATCACTTGATGGTCGTGATCGTCAGCTTTTACCCTCCCGGAAGGGAGCTGAGAGCTCATATAGTCCGATCTAAGGGCAAGGCTGTGACCTTCACACATGCACACACCCGTCCCCTTGCTCCAGGGGGACAGTAACCGCCCACTTTATCAGTGAAACTTTTCGCAACCTGAGCGAGGCGCGAACTCCCGTCTGCCAGATGGCAAGAGAGAACGCTACCACTGAGCCAGTGTGACGTGTGTGTGTGTGTGTGTGTGTGTGTGTGTGTGTTTTGTCATCATGAGCACACAGCTTGCTGCTAAAACAAAACAAACGATTTTCAAGTAGGGAGTAAGCCATCTAGGACCTTAAAACTTTCCTCATTATTTGGCAGAGCCTTGTAGAACCATGCAGGCAATAGATTGTAGCACCAGTCGAACAGGGCAGTACTTCCAAGATGGATGGAAAGCTTATAACAGGGAGATCTGGAGCTCCCGTTCATCAGCCATCGGGGCTAGTTCTTGACCATCCCCCTTTGCTGAAGTTTTTCAGTGTTTCAGTAACACAGAGAATAGGCCAGCATGCTCTCAAATACAAGTTTTTCTGTCAACACCAAACTACATGCACATTACACACTACAATTCCATTAAAAAAAAAAAATGGCGCCTAATAGCCAAGCTTCGGACTCCCCGGGGGGGGGGGGACCATAAATGCCCCCACCATCCGTCCCTCTCCCGGTGACAACTAAACGGGTTGCCTGGAACCACTATCTGACTCACTTCATTTCTGCAACATTCGCAGCCTTTCGTCTAACTTTCTCTCTGTTGAGAACCACCTTTCCTCTAACCCCCGAGAAATAGACCCTGAAGCTTTTACCCAGAGTCGGATGTAAAAAAAAAAAAAAAAAAAAAAAAAAATTACCTTCTTTTCTTAACTGAGACTCAGCTGTCTGAGGCAACTGAAAACAAACCCTTTTCTGTATCCTCCTACATTTTTTATATTCATTACAAAGCCAAAGTAGGCTGTTGTGTGCATGTACACAACGACTTCTCTGGCTCTCGTGTTCCTGAACTTGATGCTTCTGATTTCTATGCTCTCTGGCTTCGGTTTTCCTGTCATTCGCTGACTAAATATATCTGTGCTGTTTACCTATCCTCTAATTCTACTGGTTATGAAAATTCTTCGATTATCTTACTTCAACGATGGAACACATCCTGCCAGTTTCTCCTTTCTCTGAAATCTCCATTCAAGGAGATTTCAGTGTTCACCACAAGCTTTTGCTTTCCTCTCCTTTCAATGATCCACAGGGTGAACAAGTTTATATCTTTCCTCTCCTTAACCTGCCCCATCCTGACATTTTCTGGGCAGTGGTACGCCCCAGTCCCGACATTTTTGGACCTTTTTTTTTTTGGCTCAAACATCTGCTTTTGGTGAGAAACATCGAAAATTCATAGAGAAATCGCTCACCTGAGGTTTAAAATACTCGATCTAGCTACGAGTACTTCCTTACCTGACTGGGTTTTCTAACAGGCTGGCACCAAAGAAAACGAGTTCTATGGGAGGGTAACTATTTTATCCATTTATAAACAGTATTTATTTATTTACTTGGTATGAATTTATATGTAGTACAAGAGTATATTGGTTTTCAAACAGTAATATAGGCATTATAAGCATTGTATCACTCACTAACTCATCACCATTCATGACCTTTTTTTCCCACATTACCTGATCATCATTTCTGACTGTTTCTTCCTCTAATGCTATGTAAACTTTGTCCTCCACATTGTCATCGATTGGGGAATCACTCTGGCCCTGAATGTCTTTATTGGCCAGGTCACTTGTAACAGGTGAATTGCTTAGACAATGGCGTGCAGCGGGGGGGGAGAGGTTATGCGGTGTAAGGCATTGTCCCTGCTTGGCATCTTGTAGAGGAATAGAGGAAGGTGTCCCGTGTATACGTGCCAAAAATCACTCGTGAAATCACTCGCGAAAATTGAAAATTGTGCAAATTAGGGACCTTGCAATGTTGCCGCGTTAATTCACATCTCCGGGATATGAGTGCACATCATGTGAGGACGTGAATTCACGTCTCCGGGACGCGACGGGTTAATGACCTAGTGCAGCTTGAACAGCACCCTACTCATATCCTTGACCGCTCTGGAGAGAGTTCCAACATACTTGGTCTCTTCTTTACAACTAATCCTTCTGCTTACCTCTTTCTCTCCGTTGGGCTCCTCCAATCACAACCTAATTACCTAAACCTATCCTATTGCTCCGGTATGGCCTGTGGACACTCCAAAGAAACATCGGTTGTGGCTTATTGGAGTTGCTGATTGGGAAGCCCTCAGGTAGTGCTAATTTAATTTTCCCTGGAAAGATTATTGTTTCCATGGCCGGGAGCCATCTGAGTGTGACATGCGCATTATGGAGGTTATTCTCTCGGGCATGGATGCATACATTCCTTTGTCATACCCTTTGACTAATGCAAAAAAGCCTTCTTTTAATTATGCTTGTTCTAATGCTGTCCACAACAAGGAGAAGACCTATGAAAGGTGTCCGAGCTAACCCACCCATGAATCACATCTTTTTTATGTTTCTGCCTGAAATCGTTTTAAGTCTGTTCTTCACTCTGGTAAAAATAATTTCATCCGTACTAAATGCTCTCAACTTTCCAGCTTGAATTCTTTCCTCTACCTCTGGCACCTTGCCAAAAACCTTTCTAACAACTTAACCTCACCATCCTTCCCTCCTCTTTTCTACTCTGATGGTTCTGTAGCTATTTCTTCTACTGATAAAGCAGATCTCTTCATTCAGACTTTCTCCTCCAGTTCCACCTTAGACGATTCCGGTGCTGTTCCTCCATGGCTTATATTAAAATTTCTTCAACTGATTTATTTTCTGCCATCACTGGCCTCTGTGTTACTAAGGCATATGGGCCTGATGGAGTCCCTCCTGTTGTCCTCAAGAACTGTGCTTCTGTACTGACACCTTGCCTAATTTAACTCTCTCTCCTTCGTCTATCATCTTGTACCTTTCCTTCTTGCTGGAAGTTAGCTGTCATTCAGCCAGTTCTAAAGAAAGGTGACCATCCCAACCCTCTAAGTACTACCCAATTGCTTTAACCTGCCCTGTCCCGTCGACGTATGGGTACGTTGCAACGATTTGCATTTGCCAGTCCTGGCGACATACCGGTACGTTGTGCAATTGCAATGTGCATAATTTCGACAATTTTCAAAATTCGCGCTTGATTTGCGGTATGTACCCTCGCATGACCTTCCCCTACCTGCCACCAGGCGGGGACACTCGGCGACCCCGCGTGACCCGTGCTAGCCCACCACTCGTCCACTCACCTGGTAGCAACGGTCCTGCTCAGACATGGCTAAGAGTGGTCTCTCAGACAGCGAAATTCAAGTCGCCCTGGACACCTTTACAGGCGACAGTGATTCCCCACTGGATGACGAGGATATGGACAAGGATTATGTGCAGCCAGAGGAGGAAGAAACCACCAGCAGTGACGAGGAAGTTCCGTCTCCCAGGAAGCGGCAGTACGTGACTTACCGTGCTGCTAGAGAGGAGCAGCAGGCAAAGAAGGCACGTGCAACATCCTATCCCTATCCCCAACGTGATTTGGAACCAGAATTTGAGGACGAGGACGAGGACAGAGCCGTGGGACGTGCTGCCACGTGGTATGGACGTGAGGTGATAACTCATCGTGGCCCAGACCGCACACCACGTCATATGAGCAGGTGTGGGCCTAGCATTTTGTTTAGGGAGTTAGGAAGTCAAGTGGAGGGAGTGGGGAGTGAAAGGGAAAGTCCAGGGAGGATTAGGGAAAGTGAGAGTGATGTGAGTGAGTCATTGCTCTCCCTACGTAGTGTGAGGCGGCGTAGTGGATCACGTGGGCCAGTGCGGGTGCGTTCCTTATCACGTGGGGTTGTGAAGGAGGGGGAAGGTGGGGAGGAACCACTCCCAAGCACGTCTTATGCTCCCCAATATCCCCTAACACGTGGTCGAGCTAAGGTGCGTGAGAAAGCACGTGGTGTTGTCATGGAGGGGGAAGGTGGGGAGGAACCACTCCCCAGCATGTCTTCTGCTCCCCAATATTCCCCTCTTTCATCCCCACAGCCCCCTAATGTTCCTCAAGGCCGTAAGGGTAAGGGAAAGGGAAAGGGTAAAGGCAGATGGAAGAGGAGTGACAGTGGGGAAGCCCTCCGCCCTCCTTCTCCCCCACCTCCCCAACCAGGATCTCCTCCCCACCCAGACGAAGGCAGTGATGGGGATGATGGGGACGAGGGATTTGTGTCGCGGAACTGGGAGGATGGGAGTGATTTTTCTCCCCTCATTCACCCCTTCACTGAGCAGGGGCGATCTGGCTGCATTGCTCCAGGAATTCACCATAATTCCACCAGGTTGGATTTTTTCCACCTGTTTTTCAGTGAGGCATTTGTGAACCAGATTGTATACCAAACCAACCTGTTTGCAAGCGCCCAGCGCCTAGAGAGTGAAAGATTGGGAATAAGGAGTAGGCATTCTATCATCTATGATTACCCTGTCTCCCTACCAGAAATGTTCTTTTTTTTTGCCCTGGTCCTTTTGTTGGGTATTATACGAAAGAATAGAATTCCTGCTTACTGGACTAGGGACACTGTTATGTTTACCCCAATATTTGGTCAAGTGATAAGCCGTAATCGGTTTCAACAAATTCTAAGTCGCCTCTATTTCTATGATGCTCATGATCCTGCAAATGCAAACAACACTGATAAAATGAGGCGAATTAGGTTGATCTTTGATCATCTCAGGCAAACCTTTCGTTCCTCATTCTATCCCTATAGAGACCTCGTCATAGACGAGAGTCTCGTGTTTTGGAGAGGCAATATTTCATTTAGGCAGTATATACCCAGCAAAAGGCACCGTTTTGGGTTCAAGATCTTTGTTATGTGCGACTGTAGGACTGGATACGTGCAAGACATAGTCTTGTACACCGGTGCACAGACAGACATAATAGAAGATCGAAGTATTGGACTGTCGGGAGCAGTGGTAAAGACGATGATAGAAGACTACCTTCATCGTGGTCACGTTCTCTACCTAGACAATTGGTACACTAGCCCTCTTCTTGCTCGTTATCTTCACATGCATGAAACGGGAGTTTGTGGAACCGTAAAGGTGAACTGGCGTCACATGGCCAAGGTAGGGCGGAAACTTGCAAGGGATGAGGTTGTCTTCTTCAAAGCCAACAACATCCTTGCAACTGTGTGGAACCACAACAGAGAAGTAAGCCTCTTGTCCACTGTTCACCGCCCCTTGATGCACTGCACTGATTCCGTAGATTACCGTAGCGAGAACAGGCGTCGTGTTTGGAAACCTGAGTGTGTCATGGATTATAATATAAACATGCGCCTCGTGGACCAGTCAGACTCCATGATATCGACGGCAGAGTGTGCCAGGACCACGATGAAGTGGTATAAGAAACTGTTCTTTCACTTGCTAGATATCACTGTTCTGAATTGCCACCACCTTCACGCCATGACAACAGGAGTTCAGGAAAGCTTTGAAGGGTTTGTGAGGGAGCTCACAAGAGAAATCTTTGCACGGTATGCTGCTGAAAGGCCCCAACATCGCACCCGCACTGCCCCTATTGCACAAACTCCCCTGAGAATATCCGGCCGCCATTTCCCCACTCCTATCCCTCCCCAGCCAAACAGACCTAGGCCCCAACGCAGGTGTCACGTGTGCAGTAATTCCCAGGTGAGACTCACGACACAGAGGAAGGACACCTGCTATGAGTGCTTGCAGTGTGACGTGGGTCTCTGTATTCACCCACGTTTCAGTGAATATCACACGTTGATGCAATTCTAATTTGGTGTGAATGCGAAAGGACGCAGAAATTATGAGGTAAATGCGACAGACAGACGCTCAGTGAAATTATCAGTCATGTTGATCTCCAAATATTAGTATAAAGTGCATACGGGTAGAACATAAGTGCAAAAATTGTATGTAAGTATATAAATATGCCCTAAGTGGAAACTTACATAACGAGGGTTTTATGATGCGATATTCTGTCGCTCAGTGCAATAAATACGGCCCGTAATTATATAATTATTATTATTGGAAATGCTTACGGGTATAATATAAGTTCAAATTATTGTAAGTGCTGAAATATATTCTAAGTCAAATATTCATAGCGTGTGTATAGAGATGCGATTTCCTGACGCTCAGTTGAATGAATAAGGCACGTATTGGTGAAAATAAAAGTCAGCAAGTGGTAAAGTGTGTAATATATGTGAAGAATTAGTATATAAGTGTTTGAGTATTATGTTGGTCTAAACATTCATTGCGAGGGTATTTTCATCCGATATTCTCACTCTCACTTGAATAAATAATGCCAGTAGGTATGTACAGTGCAGTATAGGGGTGTAAACGTGTGTAATGTAAGTGAGAAATTATAATTGGAGTGAATAAATAAAGTAGATGATGAAACACGAGTGTTTGAGATCGTGGTTGCTACGTGAATAGGCGCTAGCATATCGCTAAATGCCCTCGTAATGAATGAAAATAATTGAAAACATTTACAGTGGTGGAGGAAAGGTTCTATGTAAAGGGGAAAATAATTGGAAAGTGATAAAACAATTTGGTATGTTGAAATACGAGTCATAGCGAGTGCTCTTACTAAGCTGATGTGTGCTAGACTTATGCTGCATGTCATCATAAAGAATGAAAACAACTGAAAACACTTACAAACAGTTGTAATTGGTAAAATGTCATTGAAACAGAAGTATACAAGTAGAAAAAATGATAGGTTGACTGATACAAGACACTTAGCATATAGCATGTTAC
The DNA here is from genome assembly GCF_032717465.1 of Coenobita brevimanus. Lineage (NCBI taxonomy): Eukaryota > Metazoa > Arthropoda > Malacostraca > Decapoda > Coenobitidae > Coenobita > Coenobita brevimanus. The sequence continues at coordinate 30,864,803 of NC_136966.1, forward strand.
GACTCGGACCAAACTCGCTATGCTCGCACGATGGTACAATGCTTATTTTTCATATATATGTGTCTGAAATCCATTGTATTCTTACTGTTGTTGTTTATTAGTTCAAATTCAATAAATATAGAGGTGTTGTGAGTTGTTCCTCCCATTATTCCTTACCAAAGAAAACATAAGCGCATATCGCGTCCATTACACAACACCACACCTGGCTCGGGGGACCTCACCTGAATGGACCACTTATAGACCGCGGGAACCACTTTCTTTGTGATTTTCCTTCGTTTCTCGACTTAAGCAGAAGTTTTAGCTAAAAAAAAAAATTTTCCAAAAAGGCTCGGGACTGGGGGATGTCATAGGTGCGGAAAACCTCGGGATGTGACGGGTTAACATAGCATCTCTTAAGAGAAAAATTTTAATTAATCTTTCCTATCACAATGTTCTTTCTGATCGTCAGTATGGATTCCGTCAGGGATGCTCCACTGGTGATCTTCTTACCTTCCTTTCAGACTCCTGGTCATCCTCCTTTCGGGACTTTGGTGAAAGCATTACCATTGCACCAGACATCTCAAAGGCTTTCGATCGAGTCTGGCATTAATCTTTAATATTCAAACTCCCTTCTTACGATTTCTATCCTTCCATCTGTGGTTTCATCTATAGCTTCCTTTTTGGTTGTTCTACAGCTGCTGTTGTAGACGGCCCCATTCATCTCCTAGATATATCAACGGTGGTGTTCCTCAGGGCTCTGTCCCTTCATCAACTATTTCTTTTATTGATCAACGACCTTCTAAGCTGTGCATCTATCCCTATCCACTCATATGTTGATGATTCCACTCTTCACCTTTCCATTCGGTTCCCGCAACGTCGATCTTAGCAGTTACTTCAGCAAACAAGGGATGAGGCTATATCACACCTAATATCTGACTTGGCTCGTATCACTGACTGGGGTAAAAGTAATCTCGTTGTTTTTCATCAATCCACAGGCGTACCCACTAATGTTTAATAATATCCAGCTCAATCCTGCATCATCCTTAAACATACTTGATGTTTCATTCTCTTGGGATTTATCTTGGAAAGATCATATTACGTCCCTTGTAAAACCTGCTTCCAAGAGATTAGGTGTGCTAAGCTGACTCCGGATCTTCTTTACCCCTGCATAATTATTGACTTTATACACGGGTTTTATTCACACCTGAGTAGAGTACAACTATTACATGTGGGGAGGCTCCCCATATACAGCTCTTCTCAATAGGTGGAGTCAAAGGCTTTTCGTCTCATTAACTTTCCTCCTCTTACTGGCTTCCTTCAACCTCTTCTCTTCATCACACTGCTGCATCTTTATCTCTTTTCTATCGCTACTTCAATAGTCATGACTCTTCTGAACTGTTTGCTCGCATCCCTCCACTTCTAAGACGGGCGCATAGCACCGGCCTAGCAACAAACTCTTATCACTTTTCTGTCCAACTCTCTAATCCAAGAGTTAATCGTTACTCTCAGTCCTTCATTTATGCAACAGGTCAACTCTGGAACTATCTCCCTCTGTTCGTATTTCCTACTGCTTATGATCTCCAGTCTTTCAAATGCAGTATGTCCAGGCATCTCGAAATGAACGGTTCTTGAATTTGGCCCTCTTTTGTACTGTTTTTTTTTTTTCCTTGGAAGGAACGGTTTGCGGACTCCTGGTCTTTGGTCCCTTCTCCCTTGCATTAAAAAAATGCAGTTGTCAACTGGTGAGGCTCACTTTTTAATTTATCTCCTTGTCTATGAGCTGCCCTAAATGGTCCATCCATATTTTGGAATGCTTCGCCACCTCTTTTCTTAATATTTATTCTTAAGTCACCTGGAACAGGAACTGGCGAAGAAGATACCAGAATACATTAACAGTTCTTCAGTCTCTCCCTTTTTATCAGACTCAGATTATTGTTCATGTTGATGTCTACTTATGCTAGTATCTGCTTCCTCTTCATCGGTTCCACTGCATTCAGAATCTGAAGAGGACTATCATCTTCCATTTCTCCATCCCTTTCAATTAAATATCCTATTAAAGATGTGTCCTCCAGATGCCCTTCTTATTCACCAGATTCTTCCCTTGGAGCTCTTGGTGTTGATGATGTCATATTCTTAAAAAAAACATGAGCCAGGCATTGTTCTAGTTGACTGTTCCGTTAAATCTTTGTTTTTCTCTGCTGAATTTTGCTTCATAATGCTGGTCTACTGTGGTCATATATATATATATATATATATATATATATATATATATATATATATATATATATATATATATATATATATATATATATATATATATATATATTCTTGAACTGAAACCCTTCGAGAAGGGAGAAATAGTGAGGCCTTTATAGAAGCTTCATGATACCACAGCCCAAAATGTGAGTTGCTCAAATGTGTGCAGTGTGTTGAATGCTTGTAAATGTAAATTTAATCTTGTGATGACCAATAGTTTTCACAATTCAAGCCCCCAGAATCCTGGCTCCACCATATAAGTTAAGATAAAATGCTTCCATCACGACCCGTATTTTAGCATGCGCCTATTGAACAGTCAATCTCACGGTTTCATATTAAAAAGGAGTACCAGCCCTGGTCATCCTCTCTACACAAAACACATCCAGTCAGCACGGTCTTTTGTCATTTCCCTTCCTTACCTTTCTCACTAACTAATTTACCTTATCTATTGTATCAAGGTACATTTTACCTACCTTGCTTCTCTTCATCTTCAAAGTCGCCAGGGTATACCATTTTCTTCACAGTATTCATATCCATTCTCTCCAGCACCAATTTTTTTCCACCCTGAGAGGACTGAGGTCCTGAAATATCCAAAATATTTGTAATTAAGTGAGTCCCCAAGAGCTTCTGTGTTAACTTTCAGCTTCCACCCTTGCCAAAATCATATACTGTAAAGGAAAATAGCTTTGATAACGGAATAGGATCTCAGTAAAATTCAATATTAGAGCACCTCTCACCAACCCGCATGTCACAGTCGGAAACAACCTAGAATGATTGAGCGATTATGTTTTTCGAAAATATCTCACCAGTACCTAAACTAGAAGTCGGTATCTATAGACATGCCTATAAGCAAGGCCAGTAATGCTGAGGAGAAAAATACCATAGCTTGTTAAGCAGCATACACTGACAAGCCATCAACAAGCCTCGATAGGTTCACTTTCTCATGTTTACAATCATGTACTCATCGTCTGGGGATATGCATGCACGAAAACAACAGACATTATGATCATAATATTTCAACCGTACAGAGGTTTTATCAGGCATTTCACTAAAGAAAGCATTTGAAATATATAATTAAGTTATATTTCCAACGGTTCATCCACTGTACAGAAAAAGATGCAAAAATGTGTACAATAAACACATGTAATGATGTAACTAACAAAATCTGATAGTCAAAAAAAGACCTTAAAATTTGTAGCTCTACATATAAAATTAATATAGGCCAAAACTTTTGTTTCGAGGAAGCTCGTGAGTCGTCCCTCAAAAAGACAGTCATACATTATTATTATTATTATTATTTTTTACACTTTTACGGTAGATTTAGAATTCATGTTTAATGAAAATTAAGCATGGTCGGAACATTCCCTTTCGATCTAGTTTCTGATAGAAATACTAAAAACCTTGAAACAGTGAAATGAAAACGTTAACACTCAGCTAAATGGCACCCCACTATGGCTGTCATCCGGGGCGCCACCCCCCCCCCTCCCCTTAGTACTACACTGGTGTTAACGCTATGTTTTAGGTACTTTAGATACTTTTGATACAGACAAGCATGAGGTTTCAGGCCTGATGTTTTAAAAAAATTAATACCCATGCGTTTGGCAGTTGCCATGCTTGTGGGTGCATCGTCCCCATCCCTACATTGTGTCTACCGACACTGATATATAAGTAGCCAGACGTTCACAATGAACATTTAATTTATTGACGCTATGTATAATAACTGTGAAAGACTCTTCATATACTTCATTACTCTATGATATTAAACGCTCCCCAAACTGTATAGTGCTCTGAATAGCTGGGAACACGTGAGTTTAAATTGGAGCAAAGTCAGATGAATGTACAGTTGTGAAACAAATAAAACTAGTAGAAAAGGAAATCCAGGGTGATTTTTCTACCTAAAGAAAAGAAAGACGTGAGATTAATTAGAAAGGACAATCTGAGAATACAACTCTTTCCCTGTGATGACTTACTTGAAAATTTTGTTAGGCCATTACCAGAGCTCTGTTAGTGAAAGAATGAATGGAGGCTATATCTGACCTAGGAAGTTTATTCTCTCAAAAAAGCTAAATAAGATTTGCTGAGGAGGGTAAGAAAAAAAAATGAAGAAGTACACCATCAACTTGAAGGCCTTAATCCACGCCCTTCGGAGAGTTCAAGGAGAGTGCCTCTTTAGGAGAGTAATTATTGCTGAAACTGGTCTTCTTTACACATTCATGTCTCAGCAACCATACTACCTTCGGCAATCACTTAACTACCAAACTACTTAACAATCATTCCTTTTTTATTTCCAAGGCAGGTTTTCTTAGGCCTCTGTGTGGAGATGTTGAGGAACATTGAGGAGGAGAAAAGGGATAACTTTTGGCCACACAGAGAGGCTGGGCTGCGTTCAGGTGCATGCAGTAGTGTCTCCTCAGACATTTACAGCTATGAAGCATGTTCCATTCCCATGTACAGACGTCGGAATAAGTTCGTTTCCCTATTCCGTAGACTAAAGTGTTTGTAACACTGCATGGTGGAGAGCGATCCCCTCCTCCTCCTTTCCTCATTGTCCCATACCCCACCTAAACCCCCCACTTTTCTCTCCGACCCCATAACCCCACCCAGTACCCTCTATACTCTCGCTCACAGCCAGCTAGGGGTTCCTGTACCTCTTGCAACTCTCTAAATGCATGTAGTCCGAACAACTAATAAGAAATAAACTATCATAAACATATCTCTCGACCGCCATCTCTCACATCTTGTTTCCCAAACCCTTCAGTCCCAAACGCTTCAGTCCAACCATTTGCCCCGCAGAGCAATTTTGTCATGTTGCCGAGCCTAAGCCATAATAACCACGATAGGGATACTCAATGCGGGTGGGTTTGGTATCTTTATGAGAGAGATAATTCTACTCCCTTGACAATGCTTCGGTATGAACCTTTCGTGTTTCAGTGGTAAATAAAGCAGTATGTAGCGCTTTAGTCATCCATATATTAACGGTTTTTGGCGAATAGTTTAAATTAATGCATCCTCTATCTTTCTTTCTCTCTCTCTCTCTCTCTCTCTCTCTCTCTCTCTCATATACAGTGTGTATAGGCAATTGCAACAGCAATTTCTGGCGCTGGGGATCTATTTCAATAACCAAACGGTCGCAGCAGTTCTGGAGATCACGAGAACGGCATGTCTCATATCCAACGGAATCGTATCGCGTATACTGTATACTGGGGAGTTATTGGTTGCTCTGATAGAGGTGGGAGGAGTGACGTGGGTGTAGAGATTCGGGCTTGTGGGATGGCATCAGCTGTTGAAAGAGTCAGTATTACCAATTCATAAACACAATAGTGCGCTAGATTAGTTCCCCAAATCACTAGATTATTGCTATATGACATAAAATGCTGGAATCTCTACAGTCAATTGAGTGCACCCCCTACAATATGGAACAAGAAGGCTTAATTCCCGAGAAAATAGCTAGCATTCATGTCACCCGATGTCAAATTTTCTGCTACTTCGAAGTAATTATTTCCAGATCTAGCGGTATTTGAGCTACATTAGCAGTACTGCACACGGTCGGTCAAGGGAAAACTAGAGCAGCGAACGGGAGGATGTCTGCGCGTGACCCTGGCTGATGATGATAGGCATATAATTCTGCCTGCAGGTGTGAGGAACAGATAAGGACCCACTCTGGGGTTTTGTGCGACAGCTCCACCCACACCCACACCCTTGTTCTAACCAACTGAAATTAATAACATCACCATAACTGACAAGGTGCGATATCCCAATGGTCGTAAATCCCCAGTATACGCTATACGTGTGTGTGTGTGTGTGTGTGTGTGTGTGTGTGTGTGTGTGTAAGAGAGGTGTCAACCATCGCACTATTAAATCAGAGGAGATTTATTTTCTCTCTCTTACAGTGTAGTAAAACATGTTCCTAACTTGGTTTATGACATATACTGTACTATTCCTTTATTAGTCGTTTGGACTACACGTAATTAGAGAGATGCAAGAAGTACAGTAACCCCTAGCTGGCTGTGAGTGAGAGTATAGAGGGTACAGGGTGGGGTTATGGGGTCGGAGAGAAAAGTGGGGGGTTTGGGTGGGAGTTGGGGACAATGAGGAAGGGAGGAGGAGGGGATCGCTCTCCACCGAGCAGTGTTACAAACACCTTAGTCCACGGAAAAGGAAACGAACTTATCTCGACGTCTGTACCAGTAGTAATTACCAATTCGCCTGGTTTCCAGCCATTCCAGAGTGACACTGCATGATGGTGTGCAATGGATAATTAATCTTATGAATAAATAATCCCTGAATGAAAAACACAGACTGTTTCTAAAAATCACTTTTTCACCTTCTTTCACTAACATAGAGTGCTTATTACTTACACCCACCGCAAATTGACTTAGGACCTACACACTGAATTGCTATGGGAGAGTTGTCTGTCTTTGCTTTATGTTTCCACCTCTACCAAGTGAATTTTTTGGGCTAGAAGTAACTGGCAAATCCACTGGTGTTGGCGGGAGGTGGTGAAACACTCAGCACGTCAGTGCTTGCCCAGAAGCGAGAATGGGAGTATATGTTCCCATCGTTCCAAGCTTGCATCTTCCTCTTTATTCGTATGCATTACTGTTTGCCCTCTTATTTTCCTAAAGTCGAGTTATCATGCCTGGAAATGCTGCTCAAGGGATGAGAGGGTCCGTATCATTGCATGGAGGCAGGATAATGTCTCTATCAACAATTTGTGAACATACTGGACATGCAAAGTCGATCATCATGAAGATTCTTGCTGCAGCGCATGGCCTGCCACCTGATGTCATACCAGAGTACAAGCATGGCGGTGGAAAGAAGAGAACGACTTCCAGAGGTACAGATACGCTTCTGAAGAGGGAAGTAATCAAGAATCCTCGACTGACAGCAGCAGAATTGAAGAGAATGCATCCCCAGCTGTTACAAGACGTCTCAGTTCGAACTATCCAACACCGCTTCCAGAAGGAATTGGGCTTGCCAAGCCGCACTGCAGCCAAGAAACCACTTCTCACTGACCGAATGAAGAAGCAGCGCATTCAGTTTGCCAAGAAGTATGCACACTGGACATCGGATGAGTGGAGAAAAGTTATGTTCTCCGATGAAAGCACATTTCAAGTGTTCCAAGTGCTTTCTGCCAAGGTCCATCGCCCTGCCTCCCGTAGTCGATATGACCCTGCTAACCCGGTGCCGACTGTTAAGCACCCACAATCAGTAATGGTATGGGGGTGTTTCTCAGATGATATGGGAAGGGGAGGCCTCTGCTTTCTTCCTAAGGACTTGATGATGAATGATAGCCGGTTCATTCAAGTTCTGAAAGATCGTTTGTTAAACTTTATTGCCATTCATGGGTGCGACTTTTTCAAGCACGATTCAGCTCCATATCAAAAGTCAAGAAAGGTGACAAAATGGCTTCAGGATACTCGGATTGAGGTCCTCGACTGGCCTGGCAACATTCCGGATCTAGATCCAATAGAAAACTGCTGGACAAAGATGAAGAAAATCATGGCAGAGAAGAAGACACCCAATCTGGACAACCTCAAGATTGAACTGAGAAATATTTGGTGCAAAGAAATGTTCTTAGATTACTTAGGTGATCTAGGTGATTCCATGCCAAAACGCATCCAGCTGGTCCTGAAAAACAGGGGAAACATGATTCATCTTAATGAATGGCATTTCATGAACAAACATTGCAATAAACTCTGATTTCTGTGTTTTTTAATACCTTGTGGGGGGAGGTCCCAAGTAAATTTGCGTTATTTTTCTGTAAAAAAATTATTCTTATTTCTTACTCTATGAGACATGTACAGTAAAAAGACACTTATACCTGTGATCTGGAGATATGGGTTAAGGCAAGACTGAAAAAGGAAAGCGATCGTTGATTCCATACAGAGAGAACATTAGATAGCATGTCCCACATAATTCAACAAAATATTTGAAAACTAAAAGAAATCGTTTAGCTATGTATTTACCATTAAAAACAAAAGAAAAATCGAAAACTGCACATTCAGCAGTCCCTAATAAAACTAAAATTCATAGTTGCAAATTCAGAGTGAAGCTGACAGAGGATGACATAATGCTACGTAATGATAACAACATTGACCTAAATATTATGGAGTCATGTGACGCATACACGCGCCTGCATACAATGTTTTAAAATATCTTCATCTTGGTGCGATATATTTTGTCTCCAATTTATATAATATTTTGGCTACGCAACCTCGTTCTCCATGCCCATCCTCGCCTCCTCAACATATTCATTCTGATGACGTATTTTATTGCTATCTCTCAACGACTTGATGTAGCACAAGAGAAACTGATCAGACTTTGTAGGTTTGGTATAGCTTTTCCTGACCACTACTGATCGAAAGGTCTTCCCTAGAATCGTCTGGACAGCAGGAATAACATAAAGAATCCATCATCGGATATAAGGTGTTGCAAATAACCTGCCCCCGAGACTATACGTCATGTTAGCATGTATTTTAAACATGTGGAGGAAATAGGGTACATCAACAAAGAAGTGAAATTTTACTTGTCTATCAAAACAGAGTACGATAGAACGTGCAAAAGGTCGTGCTGAATAAGCTACCGATTTTCCATGGCTATTAATCGATGGACAGAAACGGTATCGTACTTCAGAACAATATGCAATCATTAACCCTTTTTGTTTTCTTTAAGGGACTCTTTTTCTTACAAATGAGAAACTGAATCAGTGGTCTTCCCATAGCTTCATAACAACAGTGGATGATAGCAAAAATAAAATATAAAAACTCGCCGTCGCACTAAAGCCTTTATTTGAAATTATTTTTCACTCGCAAAACTTTCTCAAAGGGGAAGTAAAATATTCTAGTGGAAGCAAAAATTGAAGAATATCGTACTTGAAGGGATAATAATTTTCCCAAAAGGAACTACTGTCAAGTACAAAAAGAAGAAAAATTTCAGAATAATTCTGCCATAAAAAGGTTGACACAAAACGAGGGTAGATGCTAGTCGTGGCCTCAATTACCTGTACAAGGGAAAACAAGTCAGTTCCCCGTCGTTGCGACCCTCGTCTGGCTAATGGACTGTGGGGGCAGTTAAGGCCATTACAAGGCGCAGTTTATGTTGACTGCCCAAACATGCACGCACGCTCAGATAGCGACGCACGCCAACACCGCCGCCCTTGTGTGTATGCCATAAAATCACCCACCCACACCCACCCACCCACCCACACACACACAAACACACACACAACACACACACACACACACACACACACACACCGCTGCCTTTGTGTTTATGCCATAAAATCACACACACACACACACACACACACACACACACACACACACATACGCACACGCACAAACACATGTACAAACGCACACGCACACATGTACTCCCACTAACACTTCCTTTCTTTTGGATATGACGAACTCACACGCGCATCGTGTGTGTGTGTGTGTGTGTGTGTGTGTGTGTGTGTGTGTGTGTGTGTGTGTGTGTGTGTGTGTGTGTGTGTGTGCAACTATAAGCACACACACACACACACACACACACACACACACACACACACACACACACACATACATATTTAGAGAGAGAGAGAGAGAGAGATGAATGGATAGTGATATATATATATATATATATATATATATATATTTATATAGATAGATAGATAGATAGATAGATAGATAGATATATGTATATACAGTATAGCAAATCTGTGGTCCGGAAAGCTCAAGATTTTAAGGAAAAATAGTATCAGTACCAGCAGCAAAGCAAATACGATTATTACTTTAGAGTTACAGAATGCAGCTCATTCGATTCTACGGCAACCCACTAAATGAGGGAAAAAGAACGTAAAGTTATTGTATTGTGTCAGTCATTAGATTCGGTATTTGAACGCATGATAATTGACTGAAGTCAATACTAAATGTCAAGTGTGGAGTTCTAGACTTGTGTCGCAAACGAGGAGGATTTTAATCTGTGCTGCCACAATATTAGAAAATACCTTATAATCTGACATTAATTCAGATTTATGATTCCTTCAACAAGTAAATAAATAAACAGTCATCAGACATAGTTTATCCATCCATCCATCATTCACATCAATGTTGCCCCATGAGGAGCGTAGAAGCCCAGAGTTAGGCAAGTTGGTCCTGACATTTAAGATGAGAGTGTCCCTGAGTGGCATTATGTGAGCGATAAACCCCAACCATCCCTTGGATATAAAGCTGTACAGGCTCAATCCAATTGGAGCGCCTAATTTACACACAAAACCACCAGGCTTCGTAATTTGGCTATAAGGTTACCACAAAAGGCAGTAAATGAGTTGGCCTGCAGTCCTAACGGACCCAGGTTCAAATCTCGCTGGGGCAGGGAACAGTTTAAGGATTTGAATTTCATAAATATCAGACTTTACTGATCCACTAGAAGACCCGCCGACATGTAAAAATACCCCCGCTGATATCAATACACCAGTCCTGTATGAGACAACCTTAGCATGTATTCAGTATGGATGGTGGGTGTTAGCGCCGAAGTGGTGACATGTAGAGGTGTATGGTATGTAGGAGGACTACTGGGCCTTGAAAGCAGGCTGTGAAGCCTATGCCCAGAGTCGGTCACATAAAAAAAAAAAAAAATGGTTTCCTGGTGTACAGAAAACTACGGTATTTGGTTTGTCATTCAGTGTGGAGCCACCCATAGGCAGAAGGAAGAGGAAAGAATGAAGGAAATCAAGCCAGAAGAGGAAGGAAGGAAAGAAGGAAGAGAGGAAAGGGCAGCCACCCGAGAGCAGCACTACATCGAGTGAATGGATGGTGGGCGCCCCCACCTACCATAGTTTATATATATATATGTATATATATATATATATATATATATATATATATATATATATATATATATATATATATATATATATATATATATATATATCATCATCATCATCCAACCTCCATTCCCACCCAAGGGTGGGAGAGAGTAGGTAAGAGATGGGTGAGAGCTTGGAGAGTTAGGTGTGGCAGGGATGTTTCGAAAGTTAGTGAGTATGATAAAAGAGAGAAAATGATAGAGTATCAGGAGAAATTGAAAGATAAGTGGAACGCTGTGAAAGACAAGGACAATGGCAGTGTGGAGGAGGAATGGCAGTTGTTTAAGGGTGCTGTGGTGGGGCATGCAGAAGAGGTGCGTGGTGTGAGACGAGTGGGTGGTGGTTTAAGAAATGGAAGTAAAGTGTGGCGCAAGGAAGTAAGTATGGCTTTGGCTGAGAAGAGACGTGCATATGAGGTGTGGCTGCAGAGGAAGGATGAGGTGTCATATGCGAGGTATAAGGAAAAGAGGAATAGGGCGAAAAGGGTTGTGCGTGATGCTAATGTGGTAGCTGATGAGAGGTGGGATAGGCAGTTGATTGAGAAATTTCAACAGAATAAGAAAATGTTTTGGAAGGAGATGAAAAGCATGCAAAAAGGAGAGTCTAGGAAGGAAGAGCGAGTAAAAACAGAGGATGGAAGGATGGTAAATGAGATGGATGCAGTAAGGAAGAGATGGGTGGAGTATTTTGAAAGATTGTTAAATGCAGAGAAGGAAAGGGAGGCTGAGATTGTGGCTGATGGAAGGGTGCAAGGAATAAACGTGTTGGGAGAGTTGAATGATTCTTTGATCACAATGGAGAAAGTGCAGGAGGCAGTAAAGGTGATGAAAACAGGGAAAGCTGCAGGTGTGGATGGATGTGCTGTGGAATGCTTGAAAGGTGGTGGAACGACTATTGTTGACTGGATAGTAACATTGTCGAATGTGTGCTTTGTGCATGATATGGTGACAATTGACAGGGCAAGTGCTTGTGTGGTCCCGTTTATAAAGGTGATAAGTATGAATGTACTAGCTGTAGATGTATAGGTCTGCTAAGTGTTGTAAACAAGGTGTTAATTAAGGTAGGTAGAGTGTGTACGTAAAGTGTTAATTAAGAAGATTAGAAAGGGTACAGAGGGAGTGATTGGTGATGAGCAGTGTGGCTTTGGGAGAGGGAGGGGATGCGTGTATCAGGTGTTTGCTGTGAGACAGGTGTGTGAAAAGTATTTAGTGAAAGGTAAGGATGTATTTTGGGCATTCATGTATTTAGAGACGGTGTATGATAGATCTGACAGGGAGGCTTTGTTTAAGATTGTATGGACTTGATGGTAAGTTACTAAACGGAGTGAAAAGTTTTTATGTAAATAGTAGAGCATGTGTTAGAGTGGGAAATGCTGTTAGTGGCTGGTTTCCCGTGATAGTGGGGCTGCGGCAAGGATGTGTAACGTCGCCTTGGTTGTTTAATGTTTATATGGATGGTGTTGTAAGGGACGTCAATGTGTGTTAGGTGGAGGTCTGAGTCTGGTGAATGTTGACAGTAGAAAGTGGAATCTGAAGCAGCTGCTGTTTGCAGATGATACTGCACTGGTTGCTGATTCAGAGGAGAGATTGAGACAGTTGGTAGAGGAGTTTGGAAGGGTATGTGAATGGAGGAAATTGAAAGTAAATGAGAATAAGAGTAAAGTGATGAAGTGTACGATGTTGGTAGATGGTACGAGGATGAATATAATTTTGAATCGTGAATTGCTTGAGGAGGTAGAGTGTTTTAAGCATTTAAGGTCACATGTTGCTGTGGATGGAAGAATAGATGCAGAGGTGAAGTTTAGAGTGAATGAAGTAGGAAAGGTGCTGGGAGGAATGAAAAAAGTGTTTAGACGTCGTTCGCTTAGAATGGATGTAAAGAGAAGGCTGTGTAAAGGTGATATTGGGTGTAGCAGGGAGGAAAAGTTTGATTGTAATGGAGATCAAATGTCTGAGGAGCATGTGTGGAGTGACGCGTATAGATCGATTGAGAAATGAAGTGCGAAGGAGAACTGGAGTTGTTCGGGAGATGGCTGATCGAGTTAAGCAGAGGGTGTTGCGATGGTTTGGGCATATGGAGAGAATGGATAATGAGCAATTGGTGAAAAAGATAACTAGATCTCCTGTGAGAGGTGTAAGGCTGAAAGGAAGATCACGAATCGGATGGACAGACAGTGTGAAGAAAGCGTGGATGTGAGAGGGATGTCTGTTCAGCAAGGAAGAGTGGCTGGCCATGATAGAAATGAATGGAGAGAAATTGTGAATGAATTAGTGATGATGCAACCCTGAGGGCATATTCTCCAGTTTTTAGTCTGATCAGCTAATCAGGTCACGTGCGGGTAAGAGGATGGGTCCGTTATGATGTGGCAGGGGTAAACCAGCTCTGCTGTCGTGCCCTGCTGCGGATGTCACTGATTGCACTGCACTGTTGATCCTCATGTGGTGTGGTATAGTAAGGATCTGTCCCTTCTCTTTGGTGCTAGGATGCGAATGAATGTGTTTGAGTGGATGAGTAAATTCAGAGTTTTTTCTTCTGTCTCTGCTACCTCCCTTTCCTTGGGGAAAGCAGCCTAGGTATATATATATATTTATATATATATCATCATAAGCAGTTTGAGTATCCACTGCAAGACCGGCCTATCCCGACAGAAGTCTGGATGATACAGCCAATGTATCTATACCAAGTGGCTTAGGCTGTCTGGTAGAGATTGTATGTAGGGTGAGAAGAGCTAGTAAGTGTAATTATAGTGTTGGAGTGGCTTTGGATGTGTGTGTAGTCTGTGAACCAAGAGTAATCGGTCTGCGCAAGCCGACTGGGTACAAGCATGCTTTATAGTAAGCAACACTGGTTCAACCACAGCACCCCTTGTGTCCGCCAATGCAGTACGTGGCCAGGTGAACACTCCCAAAGATTTTTACCCTGGTAGGGCGTGAACCCTGGTTCACCCATGTACGAAATGCACGCTCTACCACTGTACCACAGAGGCTTATATATATATATATATATATATATATATATATATATATATATATATATATATATATACCTAGGCTGCTTCCCCCAAGGAAAGGGAGATAGCCGAGACAGGACGACACACTCCCCATTTACTCATCCATTCAAACACATTCATTCGCATCCTTGCCCCAAAGGGGAGAACGGACAGATCCTCACCGCACCACACCGCACAAGGGTCAACTGTGCAATGCAATCAGTGACATCCGCAGCAGGGCCCGACAGCAGAACTGGTTTACCCCTGCCACATCATAACAGACCTATCCCCTTACCCGCACCTGACCTGACTAGCTGATCAGACCAAATGCGGGAGAATATCCCCTCAGGCCTGCGTCATCACTTATTCATTCACAATTTCTCTCCATTTATTTCTGTCACGCACAGCCACTCTTCCTTGCTCAACAGACATCCCTCTCGCATCCAGCGCTCTCTTCAAACTGTCTATTCATCCTATTCCTGGTCTTCCTCTCAGGCTTACACCTCTCACATCAGATCTAGTTATCTTTTTCACCAATCGCTCATTATCCATTCTCTCCATATGCCCAAACCATCGCAACACCCTCTGCTCAACTCTACCAGCCATCTCCCGAGCAACTCCAGTTCTCCTTTGCACTTCATCATTTCGCACCCGATCTATACGCGTCACTCCACACATACTCCTCGGACACCTCATCTCCATTACATTCAAACTTTTCCTCTCTGCTACACCCATATTCCATGTTTCAGCCCCATATAATGCAGTCGGTACCACAACACCCTCATACAGCCTTCTCTTTACATCCATTCTAAGCGAACGACATATATATATATATATATATATATATATATATATATATATATATATATATATATACGAGTTAGAAAGCTCACAGGTTTGCACAGACCGATTTATACTATATATAGGAACATAAACACATACGGTATAATTATACCAACTGGAATGAAGCTGGCAAATTGATGAAGGTAAAAGGGAAAGCACTGAACTCAGGCTGCAAGCAACCTCAGTTCGCCAAGTAACTATTAAGCTCAGAAGGGCACTCCATATTCCCTACTAGGAAAAGCGAACCTTTATATAGTATAATAATCAGATGTCTTCTTTGAGGCTGGCAACACTTTGGTAAATTACAATTGTTGGCCTACCATTAGTAGTACATTATCTCGTTACCATTCGACCTACAATTCATCCCCAAGATGCAAGAATATGCCTTTCTACTCACACTACAGTGGGCAAGAGCAATAATTGAATCTATATTCGAAGATGTAATCATGGCCAAAGATAGGAATGAAACTACGGCCCCCCTGGAAC
This sequence comes from Coenobita brevimanus, assembly GCF_032717465.1. NCBI lineage: Eukaryota > Metazoa > Arthropoda > Malacostraca > Decapoda > Coenobitidae > Coenobita > Coenobita brevimanus. The sequence goes on from NC_136966.1 coordinate 30,880,207, forward strand.
TTCGTTTCGTCACACCGGAACAGCAAATTCTGCTCGAATGCCAGACAACGAGAGCTGTTAAGTTGATGGTTGTGCCACACACATACACACACACACACACACACACACACACACACACACACACACACACACAAAATTAGAAATCACCTTATTAAAAACATGCACAAACACTAAATTGATTAAGGACATAAAAGGCGCATCATAAAGGACACTCCTAAAGTTTGCGGAGATAAGCACGTTCAGTCCAAATGGACGTTTCTGAGAGGCAGACGGGCAAGGCTGCTCCGTGAGTTGTTTTTGTATTAATGCAAAAACCTTATCATTTGGAGAGACTTTCTGAACTGATGTAGTTAGATATAACCATCACTGATCCCATCATTATGCTATTACTTCCTTTAAGTTGAATCAATTATAAATACACACATACACACACACACACACACACACACACACACACACACACACACACGCACATACAAGATAGAAGCGGTTAATTACCATGGCCTGCCCTTGCCTTGGTTCCTCCCTCTTGGCAGAAATGTTTTTCTTCTGGCTGTTACAATTACAGTCGATAAATATCCTGCAACCAACCAAATCATCTACAGTAGTCCCTTCAGTGAATCACTATAGACAGCAGATCTTTGCCAACGTGTCCAAAGTGCAGTAACACACAACGCCCAAGTTTGCACAGTAAAAGTACAGTGTATTTGGTGTATTATCAGTAACCGTATGGTGCAATGGCATATCTGCTTTAAGAACAATGGAGAGAGAGAGAGAGAGAGAGAGAGAGAATGGTAGACGCAATATCTTAACCTGTCACGTCCCGTGCTATTTCGCACCTCCGACACCCCCCAATCCTGAAGTATTTTAAAAAAAAAAAAAATTTGGCTAAAACCTCCGCTTTTGGTGAGAAACATCGAAATTTCATAGAGAAATCGCTCACCTGAGGTTTAAAATACTCGATCCAGGTAGCAGTACCTCCTTACCTGTCTGGGTTTTCTAACAGGCTGGCACCAAAGAGAACGATTTCTATGGGAGGGTAATTATTTCACACCACTCATAAACGGTATTTATTTAGTTACTTGGTACAAATTTATATGTAGTACAAGAATATATTGGTTTTCAAACAGTAATATAAACATTATAAGCATTGTTTCACTCACTAAGTATCACCATACCTAACCTTCTTTTGCCACATTACCTAATCATCATTTCTGACTGTTTTTTCCTCTAATGCTATGTAAACCTTGTCCTCCACATTGTCATCGATTGGGGAATCACTCTGGCCCTGAATGTCTTCATTGGCCAGGTCACTGGTAACAGGTGAATTGCGAGACAATGGCGTGCTGGGGGGGGTAGGTTATATGGTGTAAGGTATTGTCCCTGCTTGGAATCTTGTAGAGGAATAGAGGAAGGTGTCCCATGTAAATGTCCGAAAAATCACGCGCAAAAATTGAAAATTGTGCAAATTAGGGACCTTGCAATAGCACGACGTACCAGTACGTCGTCGGGACTGGCAAATGCAAAAAGTTGCAATGTACCCATACGTCGACGGGACGTCTTGGGTTAAAAGGCTACGTACGGGTATTACAGATACAGAGGGGTAATGGAGAAAACTCGGGTTGATACAAAAGATGGAAATATTAAGTAGTAACGACCAAAAAGTAAAGATGAAAAGGAAGGAACACTACGATCCAAATGTGAGAAAGTTTGAGCCATCTTGGAAATAGAGGTTTTCAAATCAGTGTCTATCATCTAAACGAGTCATAAAGGCATAAAGGTATTTTTTTGGCAGATTTCAATATTTTCCCATATTACGACACGTAAACTAAACACTTATAAGAAGGATCCGGATAATGGAAAGTAAAGATTAGCCTATTTCTACCAATGGATGTTGTTGGCCCAGCCATACTCATAAGTTAGGAGGGGTTCTAACTTCCTTTAGCGGACACTGATACACTTCTAAGAAATACTTTGATTATTGTCGAATATAGAGCCTATAAAATATTTTATATATATATATATATATATATATATATCCATCCATCCATCATCCAGTCCTACTTTGCCCCATGAGGAGCAAAGAAGCCCAGGGCTAGGCAGTTGGTCCTGACATTTCAGATGAGAGTGACCAACCTCACTCATCTCTGAGTGGCATTACGTGAGCAATAAACCCCAATCACCCCTTGGATATAAACCTTCACCAGCTCCATCCGACTGGAGCACAATAATTACCCACTAAACCACCAGGCACCAAAATTTGGTTATATGGTTACCACCCAGCGTAGTAAATGGTTTCCTGGTGTACAGGAAACAATTTGGCTTGTCACTCAGTGTAGAGTCACCCACAGGCAGAAGGAAGAGGAAAGAATGAAGGAATGAGAGACAGAAGAGGGAGTGTAAAGTCACCCGCAGGCAGAAAGACGAGGAAAGAATGAAGGAAAGAAAGACAGAAGAAGATGGAAGGAAAGAAGGATGGAGGAGAGGACAGGGCAGACACCCGAGAGCAGCACTACATTGAGTGAGTGGATGGTGAGCCATATCTATATATAATATATATATATATCTATCTATCTAGTATATATATATATATATATATATATATATATATATATATATATATATATATATATATATATATATATATATATATATATATATATATATATATTTATTTATTTAACCCATTGGATCCCAGGGGTGCTGGGCGGGGCATTGCACTGGGAGGGCACTAAGCGTACCGCCCTCCGCCTCTCGGCTCATAGCCTAGTCGCGAAGCTCATAGGTCCCTACCCGGGAGTTCCCTACTTTATAAAGACTTGAATAATCCCAGTTCTGTCCAATACTCTGGACACTGGGCTCCAATGGGTCAAAGAGACTGATAGGTTTGCCGGTCATTAACCCATTGGATCCCAGGGGTGCTGGGCGAGGCATTGCACTGAGAGGGCACTAAGCGTACCGCCCTCTGCCTCTCGGCTCATAGTCACGAAGCTCATAGGTTCCTACCCGGGGGTTCCCTACTTTATAAAGACATGAATAATCCCAGTTCTGTCCAGTACTCTGGACACTGGGCTCCAGTGGGTTAAAGAGACCGATAGGTTTGCCGGTCATTAAACATATCTATATATATATATATATTTATATATATATATATATATATATATATATATATATATATATATATATATATATATATATATATATATATATATATATATATATATATATATATATATATATATATTTTATGTGTCTGACTCTCAGCATAGGCTTCACAGCCTCCTCCCAAGGCCCAGTAGTCCTACAACATTCCATACACCTCTACATGTCACCATTTCGGTGCTATAACACCCACCGACCGTATTGAATACATGCTAGGGATGTCTCATACAGGACTGGTGTATTGGTATTAGTGGGGGAATTTTTACGTGTCGACGGGTGTTCTGGTAGATCAGTAAAGTCTACTTTTTATTTAAACGATATCCTTAAACTGTTCCCTGCCCCAGCAGGGATTTCAACCTGTGTCCAGTAGGACTGCAGGCTACCTGTCTACCGACTGAGCTACTTCCCTCCCTCATATATATATATATATATATATATATATATATATATATATATATATATATATATATATATATATCATCTCATCTCATCTCACCAGCCGTTTGAGTGTCCACTGCAGGACTGGCCTATCCTGACCGAAGTGGGGACAATGCAGCCAATGTATCTCTACCCAGTGGCTTAGGCTGTCTAGTAGAGATTGTATGTAGGGTGAGAAGTGCTTGTAAGTGTAACTGTAGTTGGCTTTGAGAGTGTGTGTAGTCTGTGAACCAAGTGTAATTGGCCGGCACAAGCCGACTGGGTGCAAGCATACTTTACAGTATATGACACTGGTTCAACCACAGCACCCCTTATGTCCACCAAGCAGTACGTGGCCAGAAGAACGCTCCCAAAGTTTATTACCCTGGCGGGGTGTGAACCCTCGTTCTTCAGTGTACGAAAATGCACACCTTACTACTGTAACGCAGAGGCTCCTTATATATATATATATATATATATATATATACATATATATATATATATATATATATATATATGTATATATGTATATATATATATATATATATATATATATATATATATATATATATATATATATACATATATTCAGTCATCCCCGTACTATCCGGACGCCCACTTTCTGGACACCCTACTTACCGGTCATTTTGGTCCCGGGATTCAATATTCCCCAAACTGCCCAAAAATCACAAAAAATTAGGAAAAAATCCTACTTTTTCCCCCCGGTATTTTGAACTTGACGCGCGAGGTGTGGACCACCTGTGTTTTGGTGCATAGTTCCTCCGCCATCCGCTAGAGCACCCCTGCATCCTTCCCACTTACCGCACGTCTCTTGTTGTGTGTGCACGCTCGTCATCATGGCCGCCCGCGTTCTTGCTTTTTTGGTGGTGCCCTACCTGCTGCAGGCTCTGTTGCTGCTCTCCTGCCTCTTGTTAGTGTGTGTGATGAAGGCCCCGCTGCCTGAGAAGAGGAAGAGAATGGTTTTGACTCTGGAGAAGAAGAGGGAGATATTGGACAAGGTGGACACAGGATGGTCAACCTCACACATCCTCCGTGAATGCAACCTGGCCTGATCTACTTTGTTTGATATCAAGAGATCCCGTGACAAACTCATGCAGCACATGGCTGACTTCTCATCGGTGAATAAACACAACGTGGAGAGGAAGATGATGTTTACTCCCCTGTATGCTGAAGTCGACCGCTCCATGTTGATTTGGTATCGACAACAATGTGCTGCTGGTGTTCTGATGCATGGCATGGACCTGAAGGCTGTTGCTGAGAAGTTCACAAAGTTTCACAACTCCCTAGACTTCAAGGCATCTGAGGGTTGGCTCTTCGCATTCAAGTTACGACATGGCCTTACCAACAGTAAGTCTCATGGCGAAGCTTTGGACGCCAACGAGGATGGAGTAGAGGAGTTTTGGCACAAGGTGAAGTGCTTGATCGACAGGGAGGGCCTCACTCTCGGTCAAGTCTACAACGCTGACGAAACTGGTTTATCCTATCGCTCTTTGCCAACGAACACTCTAGCCGAGGAGACGGAGAAGCGTGTACCTGGCCACAAGCTTTCCAAGCAACGGATATCTGCTTTGTGCTGTCCCAATGCTAACGGCATGCACCAGCTTAAGCCCGTTATTGTTGGCCATGCAAAGCAGCCTCTGTGTCTTCGTGGGGTGATGGATGTCCTTCCTGTCGTCTGGTACCATTCTTTGAAGATATGGTTCACTGCCCAGATCTTCAAAGACTGGTTCCACTGCCATTTCGTCAAGAAGGTCATCCATTACCACATGAAGAAACTGGGAATCCTGCGCTACCAGGTAAAGGCCTTCCTTCTCGATAATGCACCTGCCCACCCGTGCAACAATGACTTGGTGGCTGAGAATGGCCGCATTAGGTGCATGTTTATGCCACCTAATACAACTGCTCTCATCCAACCAATGGACCAAGGAGTGATCATGACAATGAAGAGGCTGTACCGAAGGAAGTTTCTGGACGAGGTGATGGTTGTTCTCGAGGATGAGGAGGAGCGCAGGGAGGGACGGGACATGCGAGGCTAGCGGACTTTGGAAAACCTTCACCGCTACAACATCAAGTCTGCAATCTACAACTGGGCCAGTGCATGGAAGGAAGTCCCTGTCAAGACTCTAGAAAATGGTTGGTCTCGTCTGCTTCTCGGAACGGATGTGGAGCATGATTTCCTAGGTTTTGACGTGGATGACTTCCATGCACGTCTACGTGTGCATGGCGACAATGTTGATGTGGACGAAGTGCGTGAGTGGTTGGATGACGACGAGGACGATCCTGGGTATCAGACCATCTCTGATATCAAGATCGCATCTTCAGTTGCAGGTGTCAGTACCCAGCTTGAAGATTCCGATGAGGACGGGGACAATGATGCGGACTCCTCTCAGCGTGACACTACTCCAGCCATCCCCAAGCTGAGCACACTCCGGGAACACGTAGAGTTCGTTCTCGACTACCTGGAACACGTGGACTGCGACAGGGAGATGGGGCTCTTGGGACTTGTCGAGGAAGTGCGCTTTCAGGCAGCAGATCATTAATCGCCAAAATCATCGTTCCTTGCGTCAATCAACCATTGACAACTTTTTCAGACCCATGACCCCCGCTGTGCCCAGCCCTGGCTCCTCACCATTGCCTCCCCAAGACAGGCCCTCATCCTCCGAGCCACAGCCTAGCACATCAGGCACAGTGGAGTCGCCACTGGACGTGAGTTTGCGCCTCTCTTCAGAGTCATGTGCAGTGGGTAGTCCATCACCACATCCCAGCGACGCACCTCTAGGCCACCTGCATCAGCTACTCTCAGACTCTGACAGTGAGTAAACAACAAGAACTCGCCGCAAGACCACACGGGAATTTACAGTGTTGTGCAGTGAAAAAAATAGTGAGTAGTGTTAAGAAATTAGACTTCTGGGTGCAAAGACTTAAGTGCAGAGTGCAACACTGATTTTATTGACGTTCAATGGAGCACAAATTAGACTAGAGTGTGTAGTGTTAAGAAAATGGATTTATGAGTGCAAAGACTTAAGTGCACAGTGCAACACTTATTTCATTAAGGTACAGTCGTCAGCATAAATTCGCTGCAAGTCTACTCGTGTGATGCGAGTCATTTTGTCTGGCAACAGTGTAAGAGGACTAGTTGCCACGTAGACTTTTATACACTTTAACGATGTGTTTTTTAAAAGTGGTACTAGATGCTGGCTACAGTACAATATTATGTATACCGTATTTAAATAGTATAAACAAAAGTGCAAGAGCTGGCAGAATGTTATGAAACGACGTACGAGCGTAATACTCTGACATTCCTCATAACCGTGTCTAAACTCTCTTCCCCTTTCTCCCCCTTTCTCCTCCTGATGTACCCCCACCCCTCCTTCCCCCTCTTACTCCCCACTCACGTTCATGCTTCTCCACTTTCTCCTCTCCCCACTCTCTCTACCTTCATTCATTTATCCACGGCACTAACCCGACTGGTGCATCACAATTCTTTCTTGACTGTTTACTAAACCAATACTGTCCTGTTCTCAATTGCTCGAAATGCTTTAATAAAATGTATCCAAGGCTAATTACCAATATTCCTTCCTGTTCTAATCCCATTCTCACCCTTCCCGTTTGATTCCCACTCTTTTTATTCCAGTTGTCATTCTTTTCTCTACCCCTTGTCACTACCAACAGCCGCTAGATACAGAAACGTTTGAGGTCTGGTTCTTGTGATGTATTCCTTACTGTGTGTGTGTGTTTGTGTGTTTAGTGACCCTGGCAGTTGGTGGCTATTATTTCAGAAGGCGAAATTAAACAAACATTTGTGCCCATTCCTCCAACTTCCTCTCTCTGTCTCTGTCTCTGTCTGTCTCTCTCTCGTTCCAAGGAAAATGTTCCCATCCTCCTCATACTATTCACTGATTCATGAAGCAGGATCAGAACCCATTATATTTCGAACTACTGCATCACGTTTGGAGTAAAGAGTGGGTGAAAAAGACTGAGGCATGGCAAGATACTCTCGAATGTAAGGAGCTAAAAGGTTACAGTAATAGACAAGAAATGGAGAAGAGTACAGTTCATTACGTAGATCTGCGCCGTGGTTAAGGTAGACATGGTGCGGAGAGAGGGGAGTGGAAATGAAGGAGCATGGGGGGGGGGAGTTGAGAGGTAGGGTGGGGAGGGACATGGGGTGGGTAAGAGGGAGAGAGCAGAAGTTTTATCACTCTACAACATTCTTCTGTCGTCTTCTGCTCATTTTTATGCTAATCAGATATAAAGACTATTGCATTCTGGGCGATTTATAGCACAAATTCTTACAAACACGTCTTTAAAGCGTGTAAAAGCCTGTGTGGCAACGAGTTCCTATACACTGTTGCCAGACAAAACAACCACATCACACGAGCAGGCTTGCAGCGAATTTGTGCTGACGACTGTACAATGGAGCGCAAATAAGACTAGAGTGCGCATTGTTAAGAGAATGGAATTCTGAGTGTAAATGGCTAAGTTCAGTGCAAGACTTCATGTACAGTGTACTGCAGGTGCTTCTGGTACTCCTTTTTACTCTCAGAGTCTGAGAGGAGGTGGGTTATTCATCGAGATGGCCAAGGACTTGTTGTAAGTACCCAGAATTTTTAATATTGCACTGTTTATTCCATTCTTACCTCTAAAACCTCATTTCACTCTTTTATGTCCTTTTTTGGTGTGAATAGGGTTTTAGGTGCTATGCATGTGCAGTAGGGAGGTGTTTTTTCTGAGTCAGGCTAGGTTAGGGTCCATTATTACCAGTCCAGGAGCCAGGGACTTGTTGGAAGTACCCAGAATGTTTAATATTGTACATATTCACCTCTAAAACCTCATTCTCTAGTTCTTTTGCATTAGTTCAGTCTTTTATGTCCCATATTGGTGTGAATTGGGTCTTAAATAGGTGCTATGCATGTCCAGTATGGAGTTGTATACGTGTTTTTCTAAGTCAGGGTAGGTTAGGGTCCATAAGTACATGTCCAGGAGCCTTGGGCCCACTTTCCGGACGGGACAATTTCCGGACATGCCTTTGGCTCTCTTACGTCAGAGGGATTACTGTATATAGTATATTTTGAACAGTGTATGTAGCGCACATAGTACAGTACTGTACTTAATATATACAATATTGCGTGTAGGGAGATATACAGTATATTGCACATTATGTATTCAACACTGTAGGCTACATAGCACAAAAATTCGTATAAGGTATAAGGTGAATATAGAGTTGTGCATAGTGTGTATGGCAAATCGTGTATTGTGTATAATGTAAGTTTTTGATGAATAGTGCATACTGTATAGATTCATAGTGCATGAGGCATAGTGCAGTGCATGGTAATGTTATGGTGTATCAAATACAGTATTAGGTTACACGTAGACCTGTAGTGTATGGTGTCTATGATTTTTGGTGAGCACAATGCCCATGGTATGTGTAGCATATGGTGTGTATAGTACATACGTTGCATGGTGTTCACAGTGTATGGTATGTAAGGTGTATATAGGATGCAATGTGTATGGTGTATGATGCATAGTGCATACACTGTATGGTGTGTGTGGTATTGTATATGGAGTATGTGATGTATGGTGTGCATTATGAATGGTGTATGCTGTGTGTAAGGCGTGAATAGTATGTATGATGTCTGTTTTGTATGATAAGAATGCTTTGTATGGTGTATGGCGCATATGGAGTACGTAGTGTATGCTGTATGATGTTCATGGTTTGTATAGTATGGTGCATGGTATGCAGGTGTATGTTGTGTATCTTGTAAAGTGTATGCTGTAATCTTCAGCAAGTGATGTGTATGGTGTATGTATTATACATACCATATATGAAGTGCATATGCCACGTTATACTATATATATATATATATATATATATATATATATATATATATATATATATATATATATATATATATACACAGAAGTGGCTAAAGTGGTTACAGGATAGGGGTTCAGTTAAAATAAGAACTGAGTATCTCGAGTGCAAGAAGCACGTAAAGAGACTAGTGAACAGGAAAAAGGAGGAGGTAAATGATGAAATGGGAAGAAAAATGAATGCGAACTACTCTGAAAATAGGAAGTTATTGTGGAAAGAGGTGTGGAAATGTTGAAGTGAAACTGGAAAGAAATGTGATGATGTGAAGAATGCAGGTGGTAGGTTACTAACCCACGGGGTTGAAGTAAGGACCAGAAGAAAAATATATTTTGAAAGCCTAATGAATGGGAATAGAGAGAGCAGAGCGGCTGTAAACATGATTGGTTTGGGGTGTGTGCAGAGAAGGAATGCAGTGCCAGGAGACGCGACACTCGCACAGGTGACGAGCGCTGTGAAAAGCTGAAAAATGGGGAAGCAGCTGGGGTTGATGAGGTGTATGCAGAGATGTTTAAGTGTTGTGGAGAGAGTGGAATGAAGTGCTTGTTGGAGATACGTAAGAAGGCATGGATGAGTGCAACTGTGCCCGCAGAGTGGAAAAATGCTGCGATTGTACCCTTGTACTAAAATAAAATTGAACGAAGTGAGTGCAAGAATTATCGTGGCATAAGTTTATTGAGTGTGGTAGGGAAGGTGTATGGAAGAATTATTACAGAGAAAGTAAGAGATGTCAGAAGTCCTCGTGAGTGATGAACAGGGTGCTTTTGGAGTGGCAGAGGATGTGTGGATCAAGTATTTGCAGTGAGACAGATAGCAGAGAAGGCCTGTGAGAAGGACCATGTGTTTATGGCATTCAGGGATCTGGAAAAAGCATACAACAAAGTAGACAGAGAGCGATTGTAGAAAGTTTTGCGCATAATTGGTGTAGATGGTAAGCTGCTAAGTGCTGTCAAGAGATTTTATGATGGTAGCGAAGCATGAGTAAGGGTTAATGGGCATCTAAGTGAATGGTTCATGATCGGTGTGGTCGTGCGAAAAGATTGTGTAATGTCCCCATGATTGTTCAATATATATATGGTTGGGGTGATGAGAGAAGTAAGAACACAAGTAATTGAGAGAGGGATGGCGTTGGTAATGAATGGTGATAGATGGAATATCTCAAATTTGTTGTATGCTGATGATGCAGTACTGCTTGCAAGTACCGGACAAGAACTTACTAGGTTAGTGCAGAGCTTTGCGTTAGTGCAGAGTTTGTGAGCGTCGTGCCTTGAGAGTAAATGGAGAGAAGAGAAAAGTGATGATTACTGAGAGAGATGGGGGCTCATATTTTGATGTCACAGTGAATAGAGAGAGACTGGAATTGGTGAGAGAATTCAAATACTTGGGTACAGTGATAGAAAAGAGAGGAAAATGTGCAAACGAAGCTGAAAGTAGAGTGGCACAAGGAAGAAAAGTACCTGATGCAATGAAGGCCTTGATAAGAAACAGAGGCTTGAGTGTTCCAGCTGCACGAGGCTTACATGAGGGAGTGTTAATGCCAACTTTAACATATGGGTGTGAGACTGTGGTGTGGCATGAAAATGAAAAGTCAAGAGTAAGAGCAGTGGAGATAAGACTGCTGAGGAATGTATATGGAGTACAGAGGGTGGATAGGAACGAAATAATGTGATTCATTAAAGGTGTGGAGTGAGGAAGTCGGTGGACACCAGAATCGAAGAGAGTGTCCTGAGATGGTATGGTCATGTGGAAAGAATGGATAACTATAGAGTGGTAAAAAAGGTATACCTGAGCGAATTTGAAGGAGGGAGGAGGCGAGGTAGGCCAAGGAGAAGGTGGAGAGATACGGTGGATGAGTGTTTGAGGAAGAGAGGTTTGGAAGTCGGTGAGGCTAGGGAACTGACAAGAGATCGCTCTGGCTGGATGAATGTTGTAAGGAGAAGTGCATGATAAGGGTTTTTGGCACCCCTTGTGAGCATGGCAGCGTCCGGATTGACTCGATCGGATACGTTTGTGTGAAGCTGCATAGTGTGATGAATGTTTTTGGCGTATCGGGTAGAGCCAGGATTCCGGGGGCTTGAATGATGAGTGAGTGGAAGCGTGGCCCATCGGATTGGGCGAGTTTGTCCTGTCTGGACATTGCTACTCCTCACCCTGCCCTTGGCTGGGAGAGGAGGTCCGGGTGATGATGATGATGATGATGATGATGATGATGATATATATATATATATATATATATATATATATATATATACACACACACACACACACACACACACACACACACACACACAACCAGGAGTACCCGGCGTTGCCCGAGCCAAAAATGCGAACACTCTAATCCTATTTGTTCTAGTTCCATCTTTCTTTTTTGGCGGCACCAATAATAACATGAAATAACATCACCATCTCAAATCTTTTAAGTAAATTCTTTAATAAAGATTTCCCTACAGCATAAGAAGTTTGCATTCCCTTGCCATGGATCCATGTCACAAGACAAACTCCTACATCTCAGTCAAATTTAGACCTCTCCGTTAAATAAATGCGTTGCTGGTATGTGTGTAATGCAATCTGCAGGCGTGGGCAAATTTATTGGTGAGGGCCTCCGTCCACTGTGTCCCATACACTCGCAATGGCACCCTCGTATAGCTCGGTGGAATACAGGCCAGGGCAGGGAGACAGGTGTATATGGGATGACGCGGGATTTATGGACGGGGAGGCAGAGAGTTACGATGATATTAGCAGAGAGAGAGAGAGAGAGCGAGACTAGGGGAGATGGATTGGCAGAGAGGAGGTGACGGACGAACAAGAAATACCAAAGTGAGAAGAAAGAACAGAAACACACAAAACAAGACGGAACACACACAGTGAACATCACTAACAGACACCACCTGGTCTAAGGGTCAGATATATGGCTGTGACCTTGACCTTGTGTGTGGTAATCATAGGGGCATTTGTTTTCTTAGTATAATAGGAAAAGTGTATGGTAGGATACTATTACGGAACAGAGAAAGATAATGTACACTTTAAGTGAGAATACTAAAAATCACTACTGTCCCGTAAAGTTCCAGGTTCAAAATAAAAGAGTTAGGTAAAATTACAAGTTAAAGTTTAATGCTCAAACTAACAACAAAACATTCAGGACTCATAAGGATAATGTAATGGCAAAAAACAGGTTAAATATATGGTTAACTGCAATAGCCTCTATTAACACGAAATTAGCATGAGTAAATTTATCCAAGTCAGCCCTGATAAAATGAGAAAACACTGGATAATGCTCAGTTAACGCAAGATATTTTACTACAGATACAAAATATTATTACCAATGGCTGACAGTATGAATTACAAAAACTTTACTAGGCCTACGAATCAACACCTTATGCTATACAGTAGAAGAACAAAATGTAATAACACTTATACTCAAATTACACAGCTGCTAGATGGTTGGAGACTTCCTGAGCACTCACAATGATAACAACTGTACAGGGGAGGACAGAGATGTGAGCAAAATGAGGAGTAGATCTAAGTGGCAATTAATGCAGAGACTGAGCTCATTATATAGGGGCCGGCAGAGCTTAGTACAACTTGTAAGAAGGACGCGCAAATGAAGCCAGAGGGGACAAAGAGTTGACACTCCTGCTCTGAACAACAGAAAGAACGACTTACTCTGCTATAAGGGAGGAGGGGGGGAGTGAGGTAGAACACGCTCGTGATCAAACATGCAGCATACTTACGTTAGAATTACACAAAGGATGATGAAATCATAGGCTATGTAACACCTCCCCACAAAGAAAAAGAAATTTACAAAGGAAATTTCTTATTACTCTAAAACAATCCGTCTAAAGTCTAGATAAGCAACCTGCAATAACATTTTCTTTCCCCTTGACATGTTGTATGTCTAATGAATACTCCTGAAGAAGTAGACTCCATCTTGTCAATCTCTGATTTTTATCTTTAAACTTACTAAGGAATTTCAGTGAGTTATGATCGGAATGACTATGGGGTCAAAACCAGAACACAAATAAAATGAAAAATGCTGTAAACCCAAAATCAAGGCCAAAAGCTCTTTCTCAATAGTTGAGTAGTTCTTTTGAGGTGGAGTGAACTTCTTACTGTAATAAGATACAGGATGTTCAATACCCTGATCATCCTCTTGCAGCAAAACAGCTCCAGCTCCTGTATCACTTGCATCAACAGCCATCTTAAAAGGTTTAGCAAAATTTGGAGTAGCGAGCACTGGCTGACTTAATAGGATAGCTTTAAGTTTGCTGAAAGAGGATTCACAGTCATCGGTCCAGACAAATTTAACTTCCTTTTTCAGTAGGTCTGTAAGTGGTGATACAAGAATTGAAAAGTTAAGAACAAATCTCCTGTAATAACCTACCATTCCCAAAAATCTTTGTAGTTCTTTCCTACTTTTAGGTCTGGGAAGATCACTTATAACCTGAACCTTAGCTCCTGGTGGTGCAACATGTCCATCACCAATTACTTACCCAAGGTACTGAACTTTAGCTTGACCAAACTCACACTTTGATAAATTAGCTACAAGATTACCCTGAACCAAACGCTCAAGAAATTTACTGACATGGCATAGGTGATCTTTCCAGTTGTCATTGAAGATTAATACATCATCAATATAAACAACACACCCTGCCAAACCCTCTGTTACAACATTCATGAGCTTCTGAAATGTGGCTGGTGCATTGTTCATACCATATGGCATTACAGAACATGCAAAAGTCTTTCCTAGTGTAACAAAACATGAGATCTCCCTAGCACGTTCAGTCATAGGTACTTGCCAGTATCCCTTTAGCAAATCAAACTTACTTATGTACCTAGCCTTTCCGATCTTGTCTATGCAATCTTCCACGCGAGGGAGAGGGTAAGTGTCTGTTTTGGTTATCTGATTAACACATCTGTAGTCGATGCAAAGCTGCTGTGACCCACCTGGCTTAGGGACTAGAGTGACAGGAGAACTCCACTCGCTTTGACAGGGCTCAATCATCTTGTGGTCCAACAGGTAGCCAAGCTCCTTCTCGATGAGAGGAACTTTCACTGGGTTCACACGGTAAGGAGGCAATTTAATTGGCTTTGCGTCTCCAACATCGACATCATGCATCAACACAGTGGTTCTTCCTGGAGTGGCACGGAACACTTGCGGGTACTCCTGCAGTAATGCCGAAAACTCCTGCCTTTCCTCGGGAGCTAGATGAGAAAGCTTAGTCTGGAGATCATTCATGATATCAGGATTCTTCCCCAAACTATCACTCAGGCTCATGTTGCATGGGAGAACTTCACTTGCAGACTCGGGTGGAACAGCTACAGTGCAGACTGGGTTATTTTCGTCCCGCCTGTGATATAACTTTATCATGTTGATGTGACAAAGTTGCTTGTTCTTTCTACGATCTGGTGTCGCGATGACATAGTTGACATCACTGAGTTTCTTCTCCACGAAATAAGGACCATTAAACTTGGCTTGAAGAGGTTGCCCATGCACTGGTAGCAGAATCAAAACCTGATCTCCTGGCTGAAAGTGGCGTAACCTGGACTTCTTATCATACCAAGTCTTCATCTTCTGAGCAGCTCCTAAATTCTCTCTCGCCAGCTGTAAAGCAGTGGACAGCCGTTCTTTGAACTTCATCACATACTCCAGTAGGTTGACGTCATCTTCCTCCGACAGCCAGCATTCCTTGAGTAACTTAAGGGGTCCTCTTCCTTCATGGCCAAACAGTAGTTCAAAAGGTGAGAAGCCCAGTGATTCATTTGGAGATTCTCTTGCGGCAAATACAACGAATGGAAGACCTTTATCCCAGTCTTTCTGATGTTCCAAACAGTATTTCTTGAGCATCGATTTGAGTGTTTGATGATATCTCTCCAACGCTCCTTGGGTCTGGGGATGGTAAGCTGAAGACGTGATCTGGGTGATGCCCAACTCTTTCAGAGACTGCTTGAAAACATTTGACATGAAATTACTTCCCCGGTCTGACTGTACCTCCTTGGGCAGACCAAACTTTGTGAAGAACCCTAGCATTTCCTTAACCACGTTCTTTGCTGAGATATTTCTAAGTGGAATGGCTTCAGGATAACGAGTAGCCATATCAATCAGGGTCAACACATAAGAAAACCCTGAAGAAGTCTTAGGAAGAGGGCCCACAATATCCACCAACACACGGGTGAATGGCACCTCAAAAGGAGGAATGGGAACTATAGGTGCAACCTTTTCGGTCTGATTACACTTCCCCACAACTTGACAGGTGTGACAAGACTTACAATACCAGGAAACATCCCTGAAGATACCTGGCCAGTAGAAGTGTTTCAAAATGCGGGCCACAGTCTTCCTCACTCCAAGGTGTCCTACCAAACTGGAATCATGAGCCACTCTAATGATATCCTGCCTACAAACACGAGGGATGACAACTTGATGTACAACCTCCCATTCACAGTCGGCTGATGCTGTTGGGGGTCTCCACTTCCTCATAAGTACTCCTGACTTTATATAATAACAAGTAGAAGCACCAGCTGACTCTTCCTCACTGCAAGCAGAGTTAGCTAGACCTTTCAACTCAGGGTCAGCAACCTGCAACTCAACCAACTCTTGACGAGACAAATTATCAACACTACGGGGTACTGCCTCATCTGGTGAGTGGTCCAAATTAGCAAGAAAAGTGTCAGCTAGGATAACATCATCATCATCATTATCCTCTAAATCACCAGTAACTTTAGACTTAGGCCTAGTGACAGCACATGCAGGGAACACATCAGGGACATCACAATCCTGGGCCGCAGCCACTGGCTCACTAGACAACTGAGGAGCTGGACACACTTGACTTCCACCAATATCATTTCCAAGTAAGAAAGTTACACCTGACATTGGGAGTGTCTCAACCAACCCAACCATAACGGAACCATTAACAAAACCAGACTCTAAATTCACTCTGCACAGAGGGACAGAGAAGTAATTATTCCCTACACCTTGTAAGATTACAGTTTCATCAGAGGAATTAACATTAGAGCCTAGAACACTGGTCAGCATAAGGGATTGGCAAGCACCTGTATCACGATATATTTTAACTGATTTCCTGTCATTACTGTCCAGAGGACTGACAAAACCATCAGACAGGAAATTAGCACATGAACTCTTGAGACTGTGAACCACATTACTGCTCAAAAGAGGAGGTTCATCACGAGGATTTAATTTACCCCTCAAAGCAGGTTCAGTTAACTCAGTTAAAGAATTCTGGGAACTCTCAAGGGTGGACACTAGACCAATTGACTGAATATTTAAAGACTCCTTTTTGTTCACATCACGCTGTCTCCTGAAACATTTCTCCGTAGTATGACCAAGCTTACTACAATAAGTACATTTACATTTCTGAAACCTAGAGGTGAAGCTGGTATTTACTTCCTGAGAAACATCATCTTTATTCTCTCTCCTGTTACCTGTACTCTGAGTAGAGGCAACGCACTTACTCTCAGCTTTCCTTTTTTCTCTAGAATATCTCTTGTGAGTGAGAACATATTCATCAGCTAAAACTGCAGCATCAGACAAATTATCTCTTTCCTCATCAAGATATAGGCTTACATCATTATTAATACACCTTTTGAAGTCCTCCAGCAAAATCATCTTCTTAAATTTACCAAAATCAGAATCCACATTCTTAGAATTTAACCACTGCTCTAACAGATCTCCTTTGATTTTTGCATACTCAACATGGGATTGCTTATCTTGCTTATAAGTTGTCCTAAAATTTACTCTATAGGCTTCAGGAACAAGCTCATAGGCCTTAAGAATCAAGTTCTTAACTACATCATAATTATCAGATTGATCCTGAGGCAAAGATGCATAAGTTACTTGAGCTTTACCGGTGAGAACAGTTTGAAGGAGTACTGGCCAATACTTTTTGGGCCAATTAAAACCTGTAGCTACCCTCTCAAACAACTGAAAATACTTTGTTAAATCAGATTCATTAAAAGGAGGGACAAGTTTAACATTTTTAGCCACATCAAAATCATCAGAGCTAGATGATCCAGTTCCACCTTGTTTCATACGATACTCATGGTGTGCCTGAATCCTAGCAAGTTCAATTTGTGCCTGAGCCTGTGCCTCCTGAATACGGGCATTTGCCTGAAATTCAGCCTCCTTAGCACGAGCATCCTGCAGGGCTAGCTGTAACTTACCTAATTCAATATGCGTTTGTTCATTTGGAGGAGTTAAATTAAACAAGCTTTCATTAATCATGTCAACAATTTGATCTTTAGAATGATGAGAGCGAACAACAATTCCCAATTCATATTACATCTCTTGTAAAATCTGCTTCCAAGAGATTGGGTGTGCTAAGCCGACTCCGCTCTTTCTTTACCCCTGCACAATTGTTGACTCTATACAGGGGTTTTATCCGCCCCTGTGTGGAGTACAACTCTCATGTGTGGGGAGGCTCCCCACATACAGCTCTTCTCAATAGGGTGGAGTCAAAGGCTTTTCGTCTCATTAGCTCTCCTCCTCTTACTGACTCCCTTCAACCTCTGTCTCTTCGCCGCACTGTTGCATCTTTATCTCTTTTCTATCGCTACTTTAATGGTCACTGCTCCTCTGAACTGTCTGCTTGCATTCCTCCACCTCTACGACGGGCGCGTAGCACCCATCTGGCAGCAAACTCTCATCCCTTTTCTGTCCAACTCTCTAATGCAAGAGTTAACCATTACTCCCAGTCTTTCATTTATGCAACAGGTCAGCTCTGGAACTGTCTCCCTCTGTCTGTATTTCCTGCTGCCTATGATCTCCAGTCTTTCAAACGCAGTGTGTCCAGGCATCTCAAATTGATCGGATCTTGAATTTGGCTCTCTATTGTATTTTGTTTTTCTCTTGGAGGGAACCGTTACTGCGGGCTCATGGCCTTTGGTTCCTTCTTCCTCGCATAAGAAAAAAAAAATTGTTGAGCAACAAGCTTAAGTTCATTCTTTGTTCTGTTTTCTACATCACACACTGTTTGCACATTTGACAAAAATCTTTGGCTTCATCAAGAGTAATAATAGTAGACATCATGAATAAATCACAGTCACAAAATATCAAGCAATATCCTTATGATAATATCCTGAATATCCTGATAAGAGGTCGCCAAATTTATGTTACGGAACAGAGAAAGATAATGTACACTTTAAGTGAGAATACTAAAAATCACTACTGTCCCGTAAAGTTAGGTTCAAAATAAAAGAGTTACGTAAAATTACAAGCTAAAGTTTAATGCTCAAACTAACAACAAAACATTCAGGACTCATAAGGATAATATAATGGCAAAAAACAGGTTAAATATATGGTTAACTGGAATAGCCTCTATTAACACGAAATTAGCATGAGTAAATTTATCTAAGTCAGCCCTGACAAAATGAGAAAACACTGGATAATGCTCAGTTAACGCAAGATATATTATTACAGATACAAAATATTATTACCAATGGCTGACAGTATGAATTACAAAAACTTTACTAGGCCTACGAATAAACACCTTATGCTATACAGTGCAAGAACAAAATGTAATAACACTTATACTTAAATTGCACAGCTGCTAGATGGTTGGAGACTTCCTGAGCACTCACAATAATAACAACTGTACAGGGGAGGACAGAGATGTGAGCAAAATGATGAGTAGATCTAAGTGGCAATTAATGCAAAGACTGAGCTCATTATATAGGGGCCGGCAGAGCTTGATACAACTTGTAAGAAGGACGTGCAAATGAAGCCAGAGGGGACAAAGAGTTGACACTCCTGCTCTGAACAACAAAAAGAACGACTTACTCAACTATAAGGGAGGAGGGGGGGAGTGAGGTAGAACACGCTCGTGATCAAACATGCAGCATACTGTACGTTAAAATTACACAAAGGATGATGAAATCATAGGCTATGTAACAATACTTACTGACAGAGTTAGAGAAAGAAAAGGGAAATTAGTTGGAGAAGAACAGGGAGGCTTTAAAAAGGGAAGAGGTTGTGTAGATCAGATATTCATTCTTAGATCTTTAGTGGAAAACTTTCTAGAGAAGGAAAAGAAGTTGTATGCGGCTTTCATGGATTTGGAGAAAGCATATAACAGGGTGGATAGACAAGGATTGTGGAAAGTGTTAAGAATATATGGAGTAGATGGGAAGTTGTTGAATGCTGTGAAGAGTATGTACGATGGTGTGAAGGCTGCAGTGCGTGTGGATGGTGAAGTAAGTGAATTTTTCTCTTTGAAAGTTGGGTTGAAACAGGGATGTGTGATGTCTCCATGGTTGTTCAATTTGTACATGGATGGGGTAATAAAAGAGGTACAACGTAGGGTAGTGGATGTTGGAGTGGCCCTGGTGAGAGAAGACAGTGTTTGGAAACTCCCTGTACTGTTGTTTGCAGATGATACTGTGTTGTTGAGTGAAGACGAAGGGGAGCTGCAAGTCTTGGTGGATGAGTTTGGGAGAGTGTGTAAGAAACGGAATCTTAAGGTGAATGTAGGGAAGAGTAAAGTGATGGTCTTTGAGAGAGGTGAAGTCAGTGTATGTACAGCGGGGTTGGATGGTGGGGAATTGGAAAATGTGAGTATGTTTAAGTACTTGGGTAGTGTGATGAGTAAGGATGGAGGTTTGGAGGGTGAAGTGCTTGAAAGGGTACAGCAGGGAAGAAAGGTTGCTGTTTCTTTGAAAGCAGTGATAAAAAAACAGGGAAGTGAGCATGGAAGTGAAAAAGTTACTACATGACAGTATTGTGATACCAACTCTAACGTACGGAAGTGAAGCTTGG
This sequence comes from Coenobita brevimanus, assembly GCF_032717465.1. Taxonomy (NCBI): domain Eukaryota; kingdom Metazoa; phylum Arthropoda; class Malacostraca; order Decapoda; family Coenobitidae; genus Coenobita; species Coenobita brevimanus. The sequence goes on from NC_136966.1 coordinate 30,900,444, forward strand.
ACGTTGTTGGAAGGACACAAGTCAAGAGTGAGAGCAGTGGAAATGAGTTATTTAAGAGGAGCCTGTGGATTCACATGGAGAGACAGGCTGACGGATGATGATATAAAGGAGCGTTGTGGTGTGGATGTGGATGTGATAGGAAGCGTTATGAGGAACACACTGAGGTGGTTTGGCCATGTGGAGAGGATGGAGGGTGAAAGACTGACGAAGAGAGTGTATGTGAGTGAGGTGGAGAGGGGAAGAGGGAGGGGGAGGCCGAGGATGTAATGGAGGGATGGGGTGGAGAGGTATATGAGAGAGGGGGGTGTGAGTTGGGAGCAGGGCAGTGAAATGGCAGGGGACAGGGCGACTTGGAGGTGATTTGTTTGTGGCCACCCCAAACGGGATTGAGGCGTCTGGCAATAGATAGATAGATAGACCTTGACCTTCGACAGATTACTCCCCAAAACGAAGTACTCCATTCCTGGGTACCTGTTAACCCTTCCACCAGCTTTCGATCAGATAAGACCATAGCAGTTTTAGTTGGCTTTGCCCAGTTTTCTTGACCCCTGACATTTCCTTATGACCTAAAACTTTTACCGAATCTTTCCATAACTGAATCTCTGTGACGGTGTAATAACGAGAACTCTTCCACCATATTTATTATTTATCTGACAGAAATCCCATATGCTGTCCTTACAATGTGCCGTTGATATTTGACATTTAATAATCAGTAGGTCAACATCTTTTGTGATCATGAACTCATCCTCCAAGTATGATACAAATAAGATCAAAACAATTATTCTGTTCATACATACAGATGACGGATCGAACTTTGACCGTGTTCTATGACCTTGACCTCTGACTCATTGTTCTAAATAATAAAATCTTACATTCTTGCTTAAATGTTGACCCTTCCACCAACTTTGCTTTACATCAGATCAAAACTGTTTGAGTTGGCCTTGCTTTGTGACCTTGGCATTTGATCTGTGCTTGTGACCTTGACTTGTAACTGACTGTTATCGAAACTGAATCCGTTAATTCTTGCCTTATCCTCAAATGTTAGACAAAGCTTGGCCTAGATCATATATATATGAAGTTCACCTTGTCCTTCAACACTGACCTGTACATACTGTTCAACAAAAACCAAAGATTTCATCGTGGTTCATCTTCAGCTTCTTCACAAAATCTTGTTAAAATCGGATAAGAAAAAAATGAAAAACTCTTGGAAACCAAAATTTTATCTTGTCTTCTGACCTTGAAAATTGACTGATTGCACTGGAAACTGAATTACTTAATTCTTACTTTGACCTTAATCGATTTTTAAAGTTGATTTTGCTAGGTAATTGTCGGCCATAACCCTGGGATTTTGACCTTTGACCTCTTGTTCTAAAAACGAGGTTTCGTTCTGGGCTGTATCTCCACGCTTTCACTAAGTTTGGTTACAATCTGATAAACTCCGTTTAGATACTTTGTTAACACACATACACACAAACAGTCAGGCAGACACACAAACACCCACCCACACACACACATCTTAGAATAGAACAATGCTCTAGTTCTGCGAGCGCTGGTGTAAAAATATAAATGTGAAATAGCATGAAAGGAGGAAGGCATGTACTGAGTTTCAGCCCAAACACAAGACACACACACACACACACACACACACACACACACACACACACACACACACACACACAACAATTGTGTTTCTTGAAAATTTCGTTCCGAATCAGAGGAGCAGTCGTCTCTATTATTCCGTCGCAACTGTTTCGTGTAGTACACAGTAAACAAAGAGGGGTGGAGGGGGATTCTACAGCTCCTAGCTCCGTCCGCTACCACATACACAATAAAAAGGTTAAAGTAGATTCTGTTACGTTAGTTAAGGTACGGTTACGGTGTATAAATGTAGACACGGTAACGAAAGTAACGACTTGGAGTGGCAACGTCCCCCCCTCCCCCAACCTCCTAATTAATTAAATGCTAAATCAAGTATCTGCAGCAGAAAAGGTAAAAGGTCACACAGAAGAGACCTTCTAACTCGGCTTAATTGTATAATAGAGTTGTAACGAAGTAGATTTACTTGAGTACTGCACTCAAGTAACTTTTGTGGGTATCGACTTTCTAAGAAATATGCATTTCTTTTACTATTTTTACTTTTATTCAATTATGCTTTTCAAATACTCTTACTCCATTACATTTGAAAAAAAAAAAAAGGACTCACTACATTAAGTAACAGAGCTGTGGTCACTGGCCAATGACACAACACAACTGTGCAAACATGGGTAGTGACTACTCACAATCAGCTCCTCATATCTGGCCACTCAAGTGTGTTCTTTCTTTTTTTCTCGTGCCGGCTGCCACGCTCCCATCCCGAAATACCATTGCTGTTGCGTATCTCTCACTTCATCATCATCATTCCTACCTCTTTCTCCCCTTGAAGGCTGGGGTGAGGTACGGCCCAGAAAGCAAGAAAAGACTAAGACAGAGGCAGAACTAATTTACAGCATCTTCAATGAAATGGGCCACGTACCCATTCATTTACAATGCCTATCAGACAAGGTCAATCCGAGAACTCATTCAGTCCCGTCAGTTCACTTACTTCGACTCCATATCTCGTTTTCTCACATACTAATTTGCCATATTGATCTTCTTGACCTACCAGGCCTCCTCCCGCCTTCATATGTACTCACAGATATGCGTTTCGTTACCCTACTTATATATTTCCTCAACTTACCATACGATCAGAGCACACCCTCATCAGCTGTACTGTCAAGATACTTCCTAACTCCACGTCTTTCAACGATCATATCTTGTACCCTTTGACATACGCACTGCACAATAATGATTATGTTCCTCAATAACCCTATTTTCACTGCTCTTACTTATGTTTTTCTTTCTGCTACACTAAAAACTCTCCCTCATACATTAATGTGGGCACTAAAACTCCTTTATGCAATCCTCTTGCAGACTCCACACTCAGTCCCTTGTTTAGGTTCAAGGCCTTCCAAGCACCAGCCACTCTCTTCTTTGTGTTACTCTTCTTTCTACTTTCTTTGTCCATTTTCCTTTCTTTTCTTTATTACACCAAGGAAGACATAAACTACTTTGCCAAATCAAGTGTCTCTCCATTCACCATGAAATCACTCTCGGAATCAGCTTCACCCCTTTAACGGGCAGATGACTATATATAAGCATTTAAATAGGAGTCCAAAATGGCGTCCTGGAGCAACCCGGTGTGTGTATCCCGTGACGTCAAGCACATCCAGCCAATCAACGAGGTTCAGGCTACGTTACAGACCATAACACTCCAGGATTGGCCCAGAGCACCTCAAATATATCAGTCTTCTCCCAGATCTCTCAAAGTGTGGATGTTTGGCTCTATAGTCTGACAAATCTAAACGTAGGGTTTTGGTGGAGTCAGCCCCTCCCTGCACTCTTGCCACGTTTCCGAGCTGACCTCTCCATCAGCGATGACCTTGACACTGTTTCCCTCTTGTGATCTCCGTTTTTCTAATACCCCCTATACCCCTGCCACCAACACCCCCTATACCCCTACCCCCAACAACACCCCCATCAACAACACCCGCTATACCTCCACCACCAACACCTCCTATAAATATACTCGTAGACCCCCACCATCAACACCTGTATAATAATTAGCCGTTGATAATTGCTATGCTATTTTATTGAGAGCATACGGAAATGTAACCTACCGTACCGTAACTGCTCGACTCTCTCTCTCTCTCTCTCTTCCTCCTCCTCCTCCTCCTCCTCCTCCCAGGTGCATTGGGAAACATTCTACCCTATTGCTCGAACTCCCTAATCTTACAATCCCATCTATCTTAATCCTTCCCACTGCCTTCGTTCCTAAATCCCTTAATTGATTTATTTTTAACCTAAGTGTCCCCACACCTTTTAAACCATTTACCTCTTTGTCACTATTCTCCACCATATGTATCAACTTGTATTATATTGTGTATAGAACTTTCATACTGTATGCTGTAGTACTGTATAATGTATAAGAATACCCACTGTTTAGTGGAAATAAAGTTTTATTATTATTATTATTATTATTATTTCTCTCTCTCTCTCTCTCTCTCTCTCTCTCTCGCTAGATTTTGTTATGTGTCATCCATGGTTTTTTACTTCCATTTTTATGTATGGATTATAATTTTGACTTTATTTCTGCACCACCCTTGAGGTAAAAGTCACGGCGCGTTTTTTTTATAGAGGTTTCCCCAATAGGCCTAAATCCTGTAGGGGGTTGGTGACCTCCCATAGCGTACACACAAACACGTGTCGCGTGAGTGCTGCCACCCCAGAGCTGTTTGATATATTTATTTTAATTATGAAAGGATCGCCTCTTCCCACTTTTATCCCTTCAAATTTTCTTGCAATTATACTTCCTAAATTAATTAGCAATGTTATAAGTGTTGGGGAAGTAAATAATAATTAGAATATTTTTAGAGCAACACTGCCAAATTTTTATGCCACGTTTCTCTATTATCGTATAATATAGTATGCAGAATAGTTTTATTCTCCCTTGATACATGTCAGCACTTTCATTACAGTTATATTAGTATGAGTTATGTTTATGTATCATTCCTACTACACAAACCACAGGCGTTATACATCGTAGGGTTAGGAAACATGGCAATAGTGTAGGCAGTGGCAGACTCCACCAATACCCTATGTTTAGATTTGTCAGACTATAGTTGTTCCGACGCCCACGAGCCTACCTCTCTTCATAATGTTGATGAGTTCATGAAATGTCTACATGATACAGATGAATAGCTGTACTAAACACTGATGTAGGTGAAATTTACGTGCAAGTTGTGGAAAGTGGTGTAACTGATGTGCGAAAATAGCGATGCTCAAATATAGACATGCCCATCTCTTAGGCCACCAGTGTTACGGCAGAAGGCCCCATATAGGGACATATGCCCGAATGCCATAAAACTAGTGTTAATGAAGAAGGACCTATATACAGACATAAGCCTGATCATGGTGTAAGCATTATTTGTGGTAGTTGTCTATGTGTAACTCATTACAAGTCTGATAAATGGCACCCAGTAATGCATGGCTTGTGGCCACTCGTACTAATAACATTTTCATGTGATCCAGTGAAATAATTGGCCCATTTATTTGATTTTTTATTTGTGAAATAGGGACATTTTGTGAAATTGGGTTCCCCAAGTGGCTGAAGTGATGTCATCGATGAGATTTCGATTTCTGAGGAGGACATTGCATTTCGGTGACAACTCACAACTACCTGGCACCATCAATCACTTCTTCAAGATCCAGCCCCTCTTCAGCTTCATCAACACAGCCTTCTGTAGTGTGCCACAAGCCCTCAAGCAGTCCATCGACGAGGTAATAGTGGGCTACAAGGGGAAGACTGCAGGGAACCTGAGACAGTACATCAAGAACAAGCTAGACAAGTGGGGGTTCAAGCACTTCTCCAGAGTCTCTGAGGATGGGTTTGCCCATGATATGGTGCCTTACCGAGGCTGGACGGCACTGCAGAGCCATGGTGTCCCCCTGACCCCAGAACAAGAAGCCCTAGGAATCACCAGCCAGATAGTTTCTGTCCTGGCCAGCACCATGACCACGTCCTCAACCACTGCAGTCTTTGCGGACAACTTCTTTACCAGCTTGGAGCTTGTGAGGTATCTGTAGGGGAAGGACTACAGGTACACAAGAACTGCAAGGGACAGTGAGATTGGCAAGCCTCCTCTGAAGTTATTGAAGGAAATCGAGAAAAAGAGTGTCCCTCATGGTGCCTACAACTACGTCACAATTGACGACGGTATCCTTGCCCCCCGGTGGAAAGACAATAAGATGGTTACATTGCTATCAACTGACCTGGTGGTGGAGCCAGTGACCACATGCCAAAGGTACTGCAACGAGACAAAGGAGAAGCAGGATTTTCCCTGCCCAAATATAGTGAAGAGATACAATGCCAACAAGGGGGGAATAGACAAGAGTGACATGTTGGTCCACCTGTACAAAACCCCCATTAAGTCAAAAAGGTGGTACATGAGGCTATTTGCCTACATTGTTGACCTCTGCATCACCAATGCTTAGGTGCTGTAGTGCTGGGACTGCAAGTCACAGAATGAAAATGGGATGTCACTGAAGGACTTCTGGGTTGGAGTGTTTTATTCTGCCTGCCGCAAGAAGTCCTAGATACTTCGGTCCCTGAGAAGCTTATTGGCATCCCCAGGCCCCAGCAACAGTGTGGAACTCCCCCCAGACATTCAGGAACACCGCAGCAACCAACCAGACGCTTCAGTGCACTTCAACAACACGCTGTTTCATGTCCCCATCTATGTTACATGACAGACCTACAAGTTCTGCAGTAAAAAAGGGAACATCATATGCTCCAACTTCCTCTGCAATGTGTGCAAGTTGCACCTGTGCCTCAATGGGGATAGAAACTGCTTCCTGCAGTGCCATGAGACTGTTGCCTCAAGCGTAAATACAAGGAAAAACCAGTTCTTGCCAGTTGTATGCCTAGTGGTAAGTAAAGGTTTACAAAAATAGTCATTTATTTTTTTAAGTACTGTTTTCTACAATATTGTATTTTTATAGCATAGTAAACATTCTGCTGTTATTCTTTACCTTTATTTATCCAATATTATGATTTTTACCATCCTGTCATTTTTTACCATAGACCGCCGAGGGATCATGTATGAGAAATTCATTAACTGTGATTTACACTGGATATATATATATATATATATATATATATATATATATATATATATATATATATATATATATATATATATATATATATATATATATACAGTATATAGGAGGAGGCCGTAGCACGGGCCGAACAGTGTGGTACTCCCAAGGGGAATGTGAATGCTGGTGATAGGGAGAACTGGAGTTCCTGCATCACTAGCTATCTAACCATCCCCCTTTGCTGACCTTTTCAGTGTGACAGTAACATGGAGAGTAGACCAGCATACTCTCCCAAACATTTCCTCTAACTATCCTATGCACTACACCACATGCAACTTACATTTCACACAACGTATCCCACTACGTCACAGGGGTTGGCATGCGGCCAGATAACTTTGCCCCCGCTACCTAGTGGCGGACTTCTGGGGAGTGGCGCGACAGGGGTTCCGCCGGCATAGATCATGAGTCCAGGGTGAGATGGGTCTTGGGCCTGTGCTAGAGGGTACAGGGCATTGCGGTTCCCAGGCTGCCGCTTCCGCCCAATAGAGAGGGGCCCGATCCAGGGAGTAGCACCCAAGGAGACTGCCCTATCAGTGGGTCTATATTGGTGGGATAGTTGCAGTGCCAAGGCGCGCTTGGAGGGTGTTCCTGCAGCTGTCCTGGCAGGGTGCTCCGAGGCCACTACCACAGCCACTGGTAGGCTGGTGGGCTAGGGGTCCCAGATCCATTGCCTGGACCTGGGACTGTGCAGTGAGTGGGGCCTGTGGTATGTCTATCCCCCTTTATTAATCCTGACTATGATGGAACACAAGAATAAGTTTCAAAGCAAACCTGAGGACAGTAAATCACCCAGGGAGATGAGGGTGGGTTCATGGAATGTGGGAAGTTTGAGGGGAAGAGCGGGGGAAGTTGTTGAGGCATTTAGTAGGAGGTGGGTGGATGTGGTGTTTGCAGGAAGTCCGGTACAGTGGTGGATCAGCCAGAAAGATTGTTGGGAGGGACTGTTGCTATAAGTTAGGGGGGGGACAGACGGATATGGGGGTGTTGGTGTGATGGTTGTGGAGAAATGGGTGGAATATGTTATAAATGTTATAAGAGTAAGCGATAGGATATTGGTAGTGAAAATTCTATTCAGTAGAAAGATGGCTGCAGTTATATCAGCATATGCTCCACAGGCAGGATTGGATGAAGCAGAGAAAGATAGATTTTGGGATGATTTAATTCGTGTAGTAGGTGGTATGCAGGATGATGAGATAGTGGTTTTGGGAGGGGACTTAAATGGTCATGTAGGTGAAGCAGCACAAGGTTATGAAGGAGTACATGCGGGATGTGCGTATGGTATAATGAAATCGGAAGGGGAAAGATACTCGAGTTTGGGGAGGCAATGGACATGATTGTGTGCAACACATATTTTAGGAAAAAAGAGAGTAGGTTAATTACGTATGAGTCTGAGGGAAATAGCAGTCAGATAGATTATTTTCTGGTTAGGAGGGCTGATAGGAGGTTAGTGAGGGATGTTAAAGTTATAGGAAGTGAGGAGTGTGTGCAGCAGCACAAACTATTGATTTGTGATATGGTGATTGAAGAGCGAGTGATGAAAAATAGGACTTATGTACCTAGGATGAAAGTATGGAAGCTGAAAAACCAAGTAGTAAGGAATGTCTTCTATAGCAAGATGAGAAGAGTGGTGGCTGAACAGGGAGCCATAAACAGAGGCGTTAATGAACAGTACAGAGCCCTCAAGAACAATCTCTTGAGAGTTACTGATGTAACATGCGGTTGGACAAGAGGACCACCAAGACATAAAGTAACTTGGTGGTGGAATGAGGGTGTAGAACCTGCAGTTAGAGAGAAAAGAAGGCTCTTCCAGGAGTGGAAGAAGGGTGGTAGCAAGGAAGAATACTTGGCTGCCAAGCGTAGGGCTAGAAGAGAGGTATACAGGGCGAAGTCTAAGTCACAGAGACTTTTACTTGATAACCTGAATCATGTGGAAAGGAAAAATATGATAATTAAGGTGGCAAATCAGATGAAGAGGTATAATCGGGATATTATAGGTGAGCAATGTGTGAAGAATGATGAAGGAAAGGTAGTGGTGAACAGTGAGGATATTAAAGATGCATGGAGAGACTATTATAGCCGGTTGTTGAATGAGGAGTTTGACTGGGACAGGGCGGGTTTGGAGCCAGCTGATCCAGTGTTTGGCCCTTGGACTTTGATGCTGCCACTCTGAGTGAGGCAATAGGCAGGATGAAGGTGGGGAAAGCAGCAAGTGTATCTGGGTTGACTGCCGGAATGTTGAAGGCCTTAGGAAATATAGGGGTTAGGTTAGTCACTGACCTGATAAATACGATTATTTATGAGTGTGTTGTCCCAGATGATTGGCTGAAGAGTGTAGTTGTAAATGTGTATAAAGGGAAGGGTGATGCCCTGGAAAGAGGAAATTATAGAGGTATAAAGCTTTTAGATCAGATAATGAAGGTAATGGAGAGAGTTTTAGAAGGTATGATTAGAGAAACAGTGAATATTGATGAGATGCAGTTTGGGTTTATGCTAGGTAGGGGGACCACTGATGCAATATTCATTGTTTGACAGCTTCAGGAAAAATATATTGGTAGGAGAAGGGATCTGTATTTTGTCTTTGTTGATTTGGAAAAGGCCTTTGACAGAGTCCTAGAGAGGTGGTGAAGTGGGCAATGAGAAAGCTTGGCTTGGAGGAGTGGCTGGTTAGGGTGGTTATGGCTATGTATGTATGTGGGTGCTCGCACCCAGGTAAGAGTGAATGGAGATTTGAGTGATGAGTTTTCCGTGAACGTTGGTGTGCATCAGGGGTCAGTTATGAGTCCCATGCTGTTTATCATGGTATTTGAAGCCCTCTCACGTGACTTTAGAAACGGACTCCCGTGGGGGATGTTGTATGCTGATGATTTAGTGTTGATTGCAGAGAACGAAAGGGAGGCGGAGGAAAGGTTTAGGAAGTGGAGATATGGTATGGGGCACAAGGGCTTAAGGGTAAATGCAGATAAAACAAAAGTAATGCTATCTAGGGTTAGTGGCATTACTGTCAAAGACAAGGGAGAGTGGCCATGTGCAGTTTGCCATAAGGGCGTGGGAAGTAGTTCTATCTTGTGAGGTGTTTGTAATAAATGGGTGCACAAGAGATGTAGTGGTATTAGAGGCAGACTGCGAGATAATGCTGATTTTATGTGTATGGCGTGTCGTTGAGAGCAGGTGGAGATTGTCAGGCGTGAAAGGATTGAACTTGCTGGTGAATTTCTTGTGTGTGTGGAAGAGTTTCGTTATTTGGGAGACATGTTGTGTGCTGGAGGTGGGGCTGGAGCTAGCTCTGTGGCTAGGGTGAGAAGTGGTTGGAAGAAGTTCAGGGAGCTCTTGCCTCTTGTGACATTGAGAGGGCTCTCCCTACGTGCAAAAGGGTCTTTGTATGCAGCATGTGTTAGGAGTGTAATGCTGAATGGTAGTGAGACCTAAGCAGTAAAGGAGGAGGATATTTGCTGGCTCAGACGTACAGAAATGACAATGATTAGGTGGATGTGCAGTGCGTCCCTGCGTACAAGGTCCTGGGGGCTGGGTTTACGAGGGAAGAGTTGAGAGGTAGGATTGGACTGGAGTTCTTTGGTGTTGTGATGAGGAGAGGTAGATTGAGATGGTTTGGACATGTGGAGAGGATGTGGGATGATAATTGGGTGAGGAAGATGAGAAGTATTAATATTGGGGGTGGGGTTATGAGGCGTAGACCGAGAAAGACATGGGACGAGGTCATTAAGTGTGACCTCAGGGTTAAGGGACTGAACAGGGAGGCTGAAATGGATCGTGCAGCGTGGAAAGCCTCCATTAGATTAGGTGACTAAGGCCGATGCATGCAAGCATGTTAGAACCTTTAAAAATATAACGAAATGAAACGATATATATATATATATATATATATATATATATATATATATATATATATATATATTGTTACATAGCCTATGATTTCATCATCCTTTGTGTAATTCTAACGTACAGTATGCTGCATGTTTGATCACGAGCGTGTTCAACCCCACTCCCCCCCTCCTCCCTTATAGTAGAGTAAGTCGTTCTTTTTTTTGTTCAGAGTAGGAGTGTCAACTCTTTGTCCCCTCTGGCTTCATTTGTACGTCCTTCTTAGAAGTTGTATCAAGCTCTGCCAGCCCCTATATAATGAGCTCAGTCTCTGCATTAATTGCCACTTAGATCTACTCCTCATTTTGCTCACATCTCTGTCCTCCCCTGTACAGTTGTTATTATTGTGAGTGCTCAGGAAGTCTCCAACCATCTAGCAGCTGTGTAATTTGAGTATGAGTGTTATTACATTTTGTTCTTGTGCTGTATAGCATAAGGTGTTGATTCGTAGCCCTAGTAAAGATTTGGTAATTCATATTGTCAGCCAGTGGTAATATTTTGTATCTGTAATAATATATCTTGCATTCACTGAGTATTATCTGGTTTTCTCATTTTATCAGGGCTGACTTAGATAAATTTACTCTTGCTAATTTCGTGTTAATAGAGGCTATTGCAGTTAACCATATATTTAACCTGTTTTTTGCCATTACATTATCCTTATGAGTCCTGAATGTTTTGTTGTTAGTTTGAGCATTAAACTTTAACTTGTAATTTTACCTAACTCTTTTGTTTTGAACCTGGAACTTTACGGGACAGTAGTGATTTTTAGTAATCTCACTTAAAGTGTACATTATCTTTCTCTGGTCCGAAATATAAATTTGGCGACCTCTTATCAGGATATTCAGGATATTATCATAAGGATATTGCTTGATATTTTGTGACTGTGATTTATTCATGATGTCTACTATTACTACGCTTGATGAAGCCAAAGATTTTTTGTCAAATGTGCAAACAGTGTGTGATGTAGAAAACAGAACAAAGAATGATCTTAAACTTGTTGCTCAACAATTGGGAATTGCTGTTCACTCTCATCATTCTAAAGATCAAATTGTTGACATGATTAATGAAAGCTTGTTTCATGTAACTCCTCCAAATGAGCAAACGCAGATTGAATTAGCTAAGTTACAGCTAGCCCTGTAGGAGGCTCGTGCTAAGGAGGCTGAATTTCAGGCAAATGCTCGTATTCAGGAGGCACAGGAACAGGCTCAAGCAAAAATTGATCTTGCTAGGATTCAGGCAGACCATGAGTATCGCATGAAACAAGGTGGAACTGGATCATCTAGCTCTGATGATTTTGATGTGGCTAAAAATGTTAAACTTGTCCCTCCTTTTAATGAATCTGATTTAACAAAGTATTTTCAGTTGTTTGAGACGGTAGCTACAGGTTTTAATTGGCCCAAAAAGTATTGCCCAGCATTCCTTCAAACTGTTCTCACCGGTAAAGCTCAAGTAACTTATCCATCTTTGGCTCAGGATCAATCTGAAATTATGATGTAGTTAAGAGCTTGATTCTTAAGGCCTATGAGCTTGTTCCTGAAGCCTATGGAGTAAAATTTAGGACAACTTATAAGCAAGATAAGCAATCCCATTCTGAGTATGCAAAAATCAAGGAAGATCTGTTAGAGCAGTGGTTAAATTCTAAGAATGTGGATTCTGATTTTGACAAATTTAAACAGATGATTAAGCTGGAGGACTTCAAAAAGTGTATTAATAATGATGTAAGCCATCTAGAATAGATAATTTGATGCTGCAGTTTTAGCTGATGAATATGTTCTCACTCACAAGAGATATTCTAGAGAAAAAAGGAAAGCTGAGAGTAAGTACATTGCCTCTACTCAGAGTACAGGTAACAGGAAAGAGAATAAAGATGATGTTTCTCAGGAAGTAAATACCAGCTTCACCTCTAGATTTCAGAAAAGTAAATGTACTTATTGTAGTAAGCTTGGTCATACTACGGAGAAATGTTTCAGGAGACAGCGTGATGTGAACAAAAAGGAGTCTTTAAATATTCAGTCAATTGGTCTAGTCTCCACCCTTGAGAGTTCCCAGAATTCTTTAACTGAGTTAACTGAACCTGCTTTGAGGGGTAAATTAAATTTTCATGATGAAGCTCCTCTTTTGAGCAGAAACGTGGGTGACACTCTCAAGAGTTCATGTGCTAATTTCCTGTCTGATGGTTTTCTCAGTCCTCTGGACAGTAATGACAGGAAATCAGTTAAAATATATCATGATACAGGTGCTTGCCAATCCCTTACGCTGACCAGTGTTCTAGGCTCTAATGTTAATTCCTCTGATGAACTGTAATCTTACAAGGTGTAGGGAATAATTACTTCTTTGTCCCTCTGTGCAGAGTGAATTTAGAGTCTGGTTTTGTTAATGGTTCCGTTATGGTTGGGTTGGTTGAGACACTCCCAATGTCAGGTGTAACTTTCTTACTTGGAAATGATATTGGTGGAAGTCAAGTGTGTCCAGCTCCTCAGTTGTCTAGTGAGCCAGTGGCTGCGGCCCAGGATTGTGATGTCCCTGATGTGTTCTCTGCATGTGCTGTCACTAGGGCTAGGCCTAAAGTTACTGGTAACTTAGAGGATAATGATGATGATGATGTTATCCTAGCTGACACTTTTCTTGCTAATTTGGACCACGCACCAGATGAGGCAGTACCCCGTAGTGTTGATAATTTGTCTCGTCAAAAGTTGGTTGAGTTGCAGGTTGCTGACCCTGAGTTGAAAGGTCTAGCTAACTCTGCTTGCAATGAGGAAGAGTCAGCTGGTGCTTCTACTTGTTATTATATAAAGTCAGGAGTACTTATGAGAAAGTGGAGACCCCCAACAGCATCAGCCGACTGTGAATGGGAGGTTGTACATCAAGTTGTCATCCCTCGTGTTTGTAGGCAGGATATCATTAGAGTGGCTTATGATTCCAGTTTGGCAGGACACCTTGGAGTGAGAAAGACTGTGGCACGCATTTTGAAACACTTCTACTGGCCAGGTATCTTCAGGGATGTTTCCTGGTATTGTAAGTCTTGTCACACCTGTCAAGTTGTGGGGAAGTGTAATTAGACCGAAAAGGTTGCACCTCTAGTTCCCATTCCTCCTTTTGAGGCGCCATTCACCCGTGTGGTGGTGGATATTGTGGGCCCTCTTCCTAAGACTTCTTCAGGATTTTCTTATGTGTTGACCCTGATTGATATGGCTACTCGTTATCCTGAAGCCATTCCACTTAGAAATATCTCAGCAAAGAACGTGGTTAAGGAAATGCTAGGGTTCTTCACAAAGTTTAGTCTGCCCAAGGAGGTACAGTCAGACCGGGGAAGTAATTTCATGTCAAATGTTTTCAAGCAGTCTCTGAAAGAGTTCGGCATCACCCAGATCGCATCTTCAGCTTACCATCCCCAGACCCAAGGAGTGTTGGAGAGATATCATCAAACACTCAAATCGATGCTCAAGAAATACTGTTTGGAACATCAGAAATACTGGGATAAAGGTCTTCCATTCGTAGTATTTGCCGCAAGAGAATCTCCATATGAATCACTGGGCTTCTCACCTTTTGAACTACTCTTTGGCCATGAAGTAAGAGGACCCCTTAAGTTACTCAAGGAATGCTGGCTGTTGGAGGAAGATGACGTCAACCTGCTGGAGTATGTGATGAAGTTCAAAGAACGGCTGTCCACTGCTTTACAGCTGGCTAGAGAGAATTTAGGAGCTGCTTAAGAGAAGATGAAGACTTGGTATGATAAGAAGTCCAGGTTACGCCACTTTCAGCCAGGAGATCAGGTTTTGATTCTGCTACCAGTGCATGGGCAACCTCTTCAAGCTAAGTTTAGTGGTCCTTATTTCGTGGAGAAGAAACTCAGTGATGTCAACTATGTTATCGCCACACCAGATCGTAGAAAGAACAAGCAACTTTGTCACATCAACATGCTAAAGTTATATCACAGGCGGGACGAAAATAACCCAGTCTGCACTGTAGCTGTTCCACCCGAGTCTGCAAGTGAAGTTCTCCCATGCAGCATGAGCCTGAGTGATAGTTGGGGAAGAATCCTGATATCATGAATGATCTCCAGACTAAGCTTTCTCATCTACCTCCCGAGGAACGGCAGGAGTTTTCGGCATTACTGCAGGAGTACCCGCAAGTGTTCCGTGCCACTCAAGGAAGAACCACTGTGTTGATGCATGATGTCGATGTTGGAGACGCAAAGCCAATTAAACTGCCTCCTTACCGTGTGAACCCAGTGAAAGTTCCTCTCATCCAGAAGGAGCTTGGCTACCTGTTGGACCACAAGATGATTGAGCCCTGTCAGAGCGAGTGGAGTTCTCCTGTCAATCTAGTCCCTAAGCCAGGTGGGTCACAGCGGCTTTGCATCGACTACAGACGTGTTAATCAGATAACCAAAACAGACACTTACCCTCTCCCTCGCGTGGAAAATTGCATAGATAAGATCGGAAAGGCTAGGTACATAAGTAAGTTTGATTTGTTAAAGGGATACTGGGAAGTACCTATGACTGAACGTGCTAGGGAGATCTCATGTTTTGTAACACTAGGAAAGACTTTTGCATGTTCTGTAATGCCATATGGTATGAAGAATGCACCAGCCACATTTCAGAAGCTCATGAATGTTGTAACAGAGGGTTTGGCAGGGTGTGTTGTTTATATTGATGATGTATTAATCTTCAGTGACAACTGGAAAGCTCACCTATGCCATGTCAGTAAATTTCTTGAGCGTTTGGTTCAGGCTAATCTTGTAGCTAATTTATCAAAGTGTGAGTTTGGTCAAGCTAAAGTTCAGTACCTTGGGTACGTAATTGGTGATGGACATGTTGCACCACCAGGAGCTAAGGTTCAGGTTATAAGTGATCTTCCCAGACCTAAAAGTAGGAAAGAGCTACAAAGATTTTTGGGAATGGTAGGTTATTACAAGAGATTTGTTCTTAACTTTTCAATTCTTGTATCACCACTTACAGACCTACTGAAAAAGGGAGTTAAATTTGTCTGGACCGATAACTGTGAATCCTCTTTCAGCAAACTTAAAGCTATCCTATTAAGTCAGCCAGTGCTCGCTTCTCCAAATTTTGCTAAGCCTTTTAAGATGGCTGTTGACGCAAGTGATACAGGAGCTGGGGCTGTTTTGCTGCAAGAGGATGATCAGGGTATTGAACACCTTGTATCTTATTACGGTAAGAAGTTCACTCCACCTCAAAAGAACTACTCAACTGTTGAGAAAGAGCTTTTGGCCTTGATTTTGGGTTTACAGCATTTTTCAATTTATTTGTGTTCTGGTTTTGACCCCATAGTAATTTATACCGATCATAACCCACTGAAA
The DNA here is from genome assembly GCF_032717465.1 of Coenobita brevimanus. Taxonomy (NCBI): domain Eukaryota; kingdom Metazoa; phylum Arthropoda; class Malacostraca; order Decapoda; family Coenobitidae; genus Coenobita; species Coenobita brevimanus. Next base: position 30,916,378 of record NC_136966.1, read on the forward strand.
TTCCTTAGTAAGTTTAAAGATAAAAATCAGAGATTGACAAGATGGAGTCTACTTCAGGAATATTCATTAGACATACAACATGTCAAGGGGAAAGAAAATGTTATTGCAGATTGCTTATCTAGACTTTAGACAGATTGTTTTAGAGTAATAAGAAATTTCCTTTGTAAATTTCTTTTTCTTTGTGGGGAGGTGTTACATAGCCTATGATTTCATCATCCTTTGTGTAATTCTAACGTACAGTATGCTGCATGTTTGATCACGAGCGTGTTCTACCCCACTCCCCCCCTCCTCCCTTATAGTAGAGTAAATCGTTCTTTCTGTTGTTCAGAGTAGGAGTGTCAACTCTTTGTCCCCTCTGGCTTCATTTGCGCGTCCTTCTTAGAAGTTGTATCAAGCTCTGCCGGCCCCTATATAATGAGCTCAGTCTCTGCATTAATTGCCACTTAGATCTACTCCTCATTTTGCTCACATCTCTGTCCTCCCCTGTACAGTTGTTATTATTGTGAGTGCTCAGGAAGTCTCCAACCATCTAGCAGCTGTGTAATTTGAGTATGAGTGTTATTACATTTTGTTCTTGTGCTGTATAGCATAAGATGTTGATTCGTAGGCCTAGTAAAGTTTTTGTAATTCATATTGGCAGCCAGTGGTAATAATATTTTGTATCTGTAATAATATATCTTGCATTCACTGAGTATTATCTGGTTTTCTCATTTTATCAGGGCTGACTTAGATAAATTTGCTCTTGCTAATTTCGTGTTAATAGAGGCTATTGCAGTTAACCATATATTTAACCTGTTTTTTGCCATTACATTATCCTTATGAGTCCTGAATGTTTTGTTGTTAGTTTGAGCATTAAACTTTAACTTGTAATTTTACCTAACTCTTTTGTTTTGAACCTGGAACTTTACGGGACAGTAGTGATTTTTAGTAATCTCACTTAAAGTGTACATTATCTTTCTCTGGTCCGAAATATAAATTTGGCGACCTCTTATCAGGATATTCAGGATATTATCATAAGGATATTGCTTGATATTTTGTGACTGTGATTTATTCATGATGTCTACTATTACTACGCTTGATGAAGCCAAAGATTTTTTGTCAAATGTGCAAACAGTGTGTGATGTAGAAAACAGAACAAAGAATGATCTTAAACTTGTTGCTCAACAATTGGGAATTGCTGTTCGCTCTCATCATTCTAAAGATCAAATTGTTGACATGATTAATGAAAGCTTGTTTCATGTAACTCCTCCAAATGAGCAAACGCAGATTGAATTAGCTAAGTTACAGCTAGCCCTGCAGGAGGCTCGTGCTAAGAAGGCTGAATTTCAGGCAAATGCTCGTATTCAGGAGGCACAGGAACAGGCTCAAACAAAAATTGATCTTGCTAGGATTCAGGCGGACCATGAGTATCGCATGAAACAAGGTGGAACTGGATCATCTAGCTCTGATGATTTTGATGTGGCTAAAAATGTTAAACTTGTCCCTCCTTTTAATGAATCTGATTTAACAAAGTATTTTCAGTTGTTTGAGACGGTAGCTACAGGTTTTAATTGGCCCAAAAAGTATTGCCCAGCATTCCTTCAAACTGTTCTCACCGGTAAAGCTCAAGTAACTTATCCATCTTTGGCTCAGGATCAATCTGAAATTATGATGTAGTTAAGAGCTTGATTCTTAAGGCCTATGAGCTTGTTCCTGAAGCCTATGGAGTAAAATTTAGGACAACTTATAAGCAAGATAAGCAATCCCATTCTGAGTATGCAAAAATCAAAGAAGATCTGTTAGAGCAGTGGTTAAATTCTAAGAATGTGGATTCTGATTTTGACAAATTTAAACAGATGATTAAGCTGGAGGACTTCAAAAAGTGTATTAATAATGATGTAAGCCATCTAGAATAGATAATTTGATGCTGCAGTTTTAGCTGATGAATATGTTCTCACTCACAAGAGATATTCTAGAGAAAAAAGGAAAGCTGAGAGTAAGTACATTGCCTCTACTCAGAGTACAGGTAACAGGAAAGAGAATAAAGATGATGTTTCTCAGGAAGTAAATACCAGCTTCACCTCTAGATTTCAGAAAAGTAAATGTACTTATTGTAGTAAGCTTGGTCATACTACGGAGAAATGTTTCAGGAGACAGCGTGATGTGAACAAAAAGGAGTCTTTAAATATTCAGTCAATTGGTCTAGTGTCCACCCTTGAGAGTTCCCAGAATTCTTTAACTGAGTTAACTGAACCTGCTTTGAGGGGTAAATTAAATTCTCATGATGAAGCTCCTCTTTTGAGCAGAAACGTGGGTGACACTCTCAAGAGTTCATGTGCTAATTTCCTGTCTGATGGTTTTCTCAGTCCTCTGGACAATAATGACAGGAAATCAGTTAAAATATATCATGATACAGGTGCTTGCCAATCCCTTACGCTGACCAGTGTTCTAGGCTCTAATGTTAATTCCTCTGATGAACTGTAATCTTACAAGGTGTAGGGAATAATTACTTCTTTGTCCCTCTGTGCAGAGTGAATTTAGAGTCTGGTTTTGTTAATGGTTCCGTTATGGTTGGGTTGGTTGAGACACTCCCAATGTCAGGTGTAACTTTCTTACTTGGAAATGATATTGGTGGAAGTCAAGTGTGTCCAGCTCCTCAGTTGTCTAGTGAGCCAGTGGCTGCGGCCCAGGATTGTGATGTCCCTGATGTGTTCTCTGCATGTGCTGTCACTAGGGCTAGGCCTAAAGTTACTGGTGACTTAGAGGATAATGATGATGATGATGTTATCCTAGCTGACACTTTTCTTGCTAATTTGGACCACGCACCAGATGAGGCAGTACCCCGTAGTGTTGATAATTTGTCTCGTCAAAAGTTGGTTGAGTTGCAGGTTGCTGACCCTGAGTTGAAAGGTCTAGCTAACTCTGCTTGCAGTGAGGAAGAGTCAGCTGGTGCTTCTACTTGTTATTATATAAAGTCAGGAGTACTTATGAGAAAGTGGAGACCCCCAACAGCATCAGCCGACTGTGAATGGGAGGTTGTACATCAAGTTGTCATCCCTCGTGTTTGTAGGCAGGATATCATTAGAGTGGCTTATGATTCCAGTTTGGCAGGACACCTTGGAGTGAGAAAGACTGTGGCACGCATTTTGAAACACTTCTACTGGCCAGGTATCTTCAGGGATGTTTCCTGGTATTGTAAGTCTTGTCACACCTGTCAAGTTGTGGGGAAGTGTAATTAGACCGAAAAGGTTGCACCTCTAGTTCCCATTCCTCCTTTTTGAGGCGCCATTCACCCGTGTGTTTGTGGATATTGTGGGCCCTCTTCCTAAGACTTCTTCAGGATTTTCTTATGTGTTGACCCTGATTGATATGGCTACTCGTTATCCTGAAGCCATTCCACTTAGAAATATCTCAGCAAAGAACGTGGTTAAGGAAATGCTAGGGTTCTTCACAAAGTTTAGTCTGCCCAAGGAGGTACAGTCAGACCGGGGAAGTAATTTCATGTCAAATGTTTTCAAGCAGTCTCTGAAAGAGTTCGGCATCACCCAGATCGCATCTTCAGCTTACCATCCCCAGACCCAAGGAGTGTTGGAGAGATATCATCAAACACTCAAATCGATGCTCAAGAAATACTGTTTGGAACATCAGAAATACTGGGATAAAGGTCTTCCATTCGTAGTATTTGCCGCAAGAGAATCTCCATATGAATCACTGGGCTTCTCACCTTTTGAACTACTCTTTGGCCATGAAGTAAGAGGACCCCTTAAGTTACTCAAGGAATGCTGGCTGTTGGAGGAAGATGACGTCAACCTGCTGGAGTATGTGATGAAGTTCAAAGAACGGCTGTCCACTGCTTTACAGCTGGCTAGAGAGAATTTAGGAGCTGCTTAAGAGAAGATGAAGACTTGGTATGATAAGAAGTCCAGGTTACGCCACTTTCAGCCAGGAGATCAGGTTTTGATTCTGCTACCAGTGCATGGGCAACCTCTTCAAGCTAAGTTTAGTGGTCCTTATTTCGTGGAGAAGAAACTCAGTGATGTCAACTATGTTATCGCCACACCAGATCGTAGAAAGAACAAGCAACTTTGTCACATCAACATGCTAAAGTTATATCACAGGCGGGACGAAAATAACCCAGTCTGCACTGTAGCTGTTCCACCCGAGTCTGCAAGTGAAGTTCTCCCATGCAGCATGAGCCTGAGTGATAGTTTGGGGAAGAATCCTGATATCATGAATGATCTCCAGACTAAGCTTTCTCATCTACCTCCCGAGGAACGGCAGGAGTTTTCGGCATTACTGCAGGAGTACCCGCAAGTGTTCCGTGCCACTCAAGGAAGAACCACTGTGTTGATGCATGATGTCGATGTTGGAGACGCAAAGCCAATTAAACTGCCTCCTTACCGTGTGAACCCAGTGAAAGTTCCTCTCATCCAGAAGGAGCTTGGCTACCTGTTGGACCACAAGATGATTGAGCCCTGTCAGAGCGAGTGGAGTTCTCCTGTCAATCTAGTCCCTAAGCCAGGTGGGTCACAGCGGCTTTGCATCGACTACAGACGTGTTAATCAGATAACCAAAACAGACACTTACCCTCTCCCTCGCGTGGAAAATTGCATAGATAAGATCGGAAAGGCTAGGTACATAAGTAAGTTTGATTTGTTAAAGGGATACTGGGAAGTACCTATGACTGAACGTGCTAGGGAGATCTCATGTTTTGTAACACTAGGAAAGACTTTTGCATGTTCTGTAATGCCATATGGTATGAAGAATGCACCAGCCACATTTCAGAAGCTCATGAATGTTGTAACAGAGGGTTTGGCAGGGTGTGTTGTTTATATTGATGATGTATTAATCTTCAGTGACAACTGGAAAGCTCACCTATGCCATGTCAGTAAATTTCTTGAGCGTTTGGTTCAGGCTAATCTTGTAGCTAATTTATCAAAGTGTGAGTTTGGTCAAGCTAAAGTTCAGTACCTTGGGTACGTAATTGGTGATGGACATGTTGCACCACCAGGAGCTAAGGTTCAGGTTATAAGTGATCTTCCCAGACCTAAAAGTAGGAAAGAGCTACAAAGATTTTTGGGAATGGTAGGTTATTACAAGAGATTTGTTCTTAACTTTTCAATTCTTGTATCACCACTTACAGACCTACTGAAAAAGGGAGTTAAATTTGTCTGGACCGATAACTGTGAATCCTCTTTCAGCAAACTTAAAGCTATCCTATTAAGTCAGCCAGTGCTCGCTACTCCAAATTTTGCTAAGCCTTTTAAGATGGCTGTTGACGCAAGTGATACAGGAGCTGGGGCTGTTTTGCTGCAAGAGGATGATCAGGGTATTGAACACCTTGTATCTTATTACGGTAAGAAGTTCACTCCACCTCAAAAGAACTACTCAACTGTTGAGAAAGAGCTTTTGGCCTTGATTTTGGGTTTACAGCATTTTTCAATTTATTTGTGTTCTGGTTTTGACCCCATAGTAATTTATACCGATCATAACCCACTGAAATTCCTTAGTAAGTTTAAAGATAAAAATCAGAGATTGACAAGATGGAGTCTACTTCAGGAATATTCATTAGACATACAACATGTCAAGGGGAAAGAAAATGTTATTGCAGATTGCTTATCTAGACTTTAGACAGATTGTTTTAGAGTAATAAGAAATTTCCTTTGTAAATTTCTTTTTCTTTGTGGGGAGGTGTTACATAGCCTATGATTTCATCATCCTTTGTGTAATTCTAACGTACAGTATGCTGCATGTTTGATCACGAGCGTGTTCTACCCCACTCCCCCCCTCCTCCCTTATAGTAGAGTAAATCGTTCTTTCTGTTGTTCAGAGTAGGAGTGTCAACTCTTTGTCCCCTCTGGCTTCATTTGCGCGTCCTTCTTAGAAGTTGTATCAAGCTCTGCCGGCCCCTATATAATGAGCTCAGTCTCTGCATTAATTGCCACTTAGATCTACTCCTCATTTTGCTCACATCTCTGTCCTCCCCTGTACAGTTGTTATTATTGTGAGCGCTCAGGAAGTCTCCAACCATCTAGCAGCTGTGTAATTTGAGTATGAGTGTTATTACATTTTGTTCTTGTGCTGTATAGCATAAGATGTTGATTCGTAGGCCTAGTAAAGTTTTTGTAATTCATATTGGCAGCCAGTGGTAATAATATTTTGTATCTGTAATAATATATCTTGCATTCACTGAGTATTATCTGGTTTTCTCATTTTATCAGGGCTGACTTAGATAAATTTGCTCTTGCTAATTTCGTGTTAATAGAGGCTATTGCAGTTAACCATATATTTAACCTGTTTTTTGCCATTACATTATCCTTATGAGTCCTGAATGTTTTGTTGTTAGTTTGAGCATTAAACTTTAACTTGTAATTTTACCTAACTCTTTTGTTTTGAACCTGGAACTTTACGGGACAGTAGTGATTTTTAGTATTCTCACTTAAAGTGTACATTATCTTTCTCTGTTCCGTAACAGTATATATATATATATATATATATATTTTTTTTTTTTTTTTTTTTTTTCAAAAAAATCACAGGAGTAAAAGTCTTTGAAATGGATGACTTCAGGCGGTGTAGGGTCATACAAGCGAATTTCCAATTATTTCGACAGACAACACTTTTATCAACTGTCCTTATCAAACCACGAAGCTCACAATCCTCAATAAAACTACAACAGTCCTGAAGCCTTACGTTTATCATCAACAAGCAACTCTCATCTGCATACATCAAATCTGAGTTCTTCCATCATGAACAATTCAATACTCTCTCTCTCTCTCTCTGTGTGTCTCTCTCTCTGGGGGCACGATGGCTCAGTGGCAGATCATCAAGCTCGTAATCGGGGGATTACGAGTTCGGGCCTCGCCCGGGACTGCCGTGCCGGGGATGGTAGCGCGCTCCTGTAACCTAGCGGGGCTATATGATCCAATACAGGATCTAGCTCGGGGGAATTCCATTTCTCCCATTCTCTCTCTCTCTCTCTCTCTCTCTCTCTCTCTCTCTCTCACACATACACACACACATCAGTACAATTCACTGAATAGCAATTCTGACATCACATTTTTCTCGCTCTATCACTGATCCTGAACCACTCACTTAATGTCCAACTACCCTAACACGGGCTTAATGACTATCATTTAGCAGCATTCACTTGATCTGTCAGTGTCATAAAAACTTTACAGTCGTTTTCATAAACTTTCTTTACTGTGTCTCATGTCAGATACTTGTTCTGCACATCTCCTATCACTCTTAAAGCTGCTTTGTTTTAATTCACCTGAAGTTCCGGTGCCTTCCTTATCACCTCTGTCATTATTCTTCCAATTATTTTTTGAACAACCCTCTGTAGACGTACAGTATAGTGTGCTATTTTCCACAGATATTTCGACCACCTTTGTTTCTGTACCAAACACAGTCTTCCACTCTGCCAATACAAAAGCAGTCATTTAATATTTCTTACACAATTCCAGTTAACACATCAATGCTGCCTTTTTACCCTTAGTCATCTCTAATTTCACGTCATCAGCACTTCATGCCTTCCTGAATTTTTTCAGCCTCTACACAGCACTCATCACTTCTGACAGTGCCACATTTCTGGCACCAAATATTTAATCATTTATAGACAAACTGACTGAGAAGTTAGTGGTTATTTTTTACTTTCAGAACTTGAATACTTTTTGAACATGAAACCTCTGTACTTTTAGTTGGGTACAATCACTCACGATACTTTTACTCATACTTTACTAAAATTTTGCACACATAATAACACTCTTACTTCCTTTTATATATATATATATATATATATATATATATATATATATATATATATATATATATATATATAAACTTATGTTGGGTACTTTAACCTGTGCTCCTCGAATGTCAGATCAGTCCAACACATGTGAAGTTCCCAGAGAACCCTGAACCCTGGGTGTCGGACCGATCCTACAAAACTTTCCTGCCATCATTTGAAGCTTCCGCCTTTTTTATTTTTTTACATCACTATGCTCTGGCAAGCGCTGGAGTTGATGTGAGTCTCCAGTCTCAGGCTTTCAAGTGTGATGCTAGTGTGTGGATAATTCTAACATATCCAATTCCGTCTTCCCCTCTTGCTCTCGGCTTTGGCATGTTACGTCCACCCCTACCAACCCTCCTACTGTGTCCAGGAGTGGATTAAGTGACTCGGCAATAGGGAGGGTGATTGAAATGATGGTTTCCTCCATTTCGAGTTACGAAACATTGTCCTCCGAAGATGGAAGCTACTACTGTATATAGTGATGTCATGCAGCTAGGCTCCTATGACTCCTCCTGGAGCTCCTTGCCACCGATGGAGAGTGACCCAGATGACCCTGGAGCATTCCCTGCTTATGCCTACCCTTCTGCTGAAGTACGGGGGTTGTCTGAGGAGTCTGGGAGTGAGGAGGAAAGTAAGGTGCACGGAAGTCAAAAGAAATTTTTGCCGCGAGACGCACGTGGGGGTCCCGATGCATTGCTGTCATCGCTCCTCCCTACCACGACACCCTACATCAACCTTGCCAGGTATGTCAACAAGTGATTCCCATATGCCTGATCCCTCACATGCGAAGGGAGTCACTTCTATAAAACCACCAGGGAGGCAGCAAGTGTGGAGAATGTGCCATGTGAGCCATGAAGAGGCTCCAAGATCCCTCCCTCGTCTCTCACCCCTGCCAGGAGACCCTGCATCACCCCTGCTATGTATTTCTCCCAGTGATGCCTCCCAGCCTGGCCCTTCATATGCAGAGGAAGGCACTTCACCATCTCCACCAGGGAGGCACCAAGCGGGAACGTCTCCTCCCCTATCCCCCACCAAAAGTGACTCATCCTACATTCCCTCCCCACCCCACCATGATAAGGGCCATACGCATGGACGTCTTGGCCAGTGATAGGGTCAAGGTGGCCAAGATTATCATCTTGAACTCAGCTTCCCACAAATAGGAAAAGTGGACACTTTCGTGTGGGAGGAGGGTGCATGTTTTGAGCCAAGCCAAAGTGGTTTCAATGATAAAAAGGCAAGAGTGCAGGTGAGTTCTCAGCTGGAAGTGATTCCAGTATCAGCAGCTTTTTCAAGACGTTTTTTTTAATACCTATGATGGAGTACCTGGTACGGGAGATCAATTTCCACCTGGCTCAACACAGCATGCCCGGGTTCACAGATGCTGGAGAGGACACCTGCTGACATGGGGGAGATGTATGTGTGACTTGCCCTCACTGTGCTGATGGCACATGTAAAAAAGCATGTGCTGAAGGTTACTGAGCAGCTGATGTCTTGGTGGCCACCCCAGTGTTCAGGAAATTTAAATCATGTGACCAGTACCTAGACATACTCAGGTACCTGCATTTTTTCCTCCAACATGAGGCTGGTGCCTCGTGATAGGCCGTGAAAAATTTGTCAAATATCCACCATGCTGCAAATCATTCACAAGGTACTTACGCTCGTTCCAGAAAGTGGTAGTGAACTAGTTGCTAATGTTATTCCGGGGGACAATTAGCATTTATACAGTATTACATTTGCCGTCCAATCGACATCAACTTGGGCTCAGGGTTCTGTCATTTGTGACTGCAAGACTGGATATGTGCTAGATTTGTTGTATTCTCAGAGTCAGATGTGGATATCTCGAGTGAGAACCCTCATTGGTTTTCTGGAGCAGTGGTAACAGTGCTCATGGACAAGTACTTTGGCCAGAACCACATCCTGTACACCGACAATTACTATACATCCCTGGCATTGATGATGTTGCTGCTTGAACATGTGATACAGTTACCCGCGGCACTGCTCCGTACTGATAGGAAGCACTTTCCTGCATTTCCCCCAAGACTAAGAGGAGGATGGTGTTTACGATGAAGTGTGGCAGGATGTTGGCCTTGCAGTGACATGACAAGTGCACGGCCAACATGCTAATCACAGTTCACTGTGGGGAGTTGGAGGCTACCAGTAAGGACAATCCCAGGATCGGGGAGCCAGTCACAGGCCGGACTCCATCAGTGATTATAAGATCAGTATGAGGCTTGTTAATAAGTATGATATGTAAATCGAGGCAATCGATTGCGAGGAAGTACTACAGGAGGTACAAGAAGGCATTCCTGTACCTTCTTGATATCACCATCTTGAATGGCCACACGCTCTTCAAGATCGTTGATGTGCAAAATTTTTGTCAGAGCGAGTTTAAGAGGGAGCTCATACGCAAACTGCTTCAGGTGTATGGGGACATTTAAGGCATAAGACCTCAACAACAAGGCGTTGCAGTACTGCCAGACCAAATAAAACAAGCTGACTTCTTATCCCATCACCAGCTTATTGAGCTTGGCACGACACCAGTGGGCAAGAAGTCATAACCAGCGGTGCCAGGTCTGTATCAGTAGCAAGTGAAAACCTCACAAAAAGAATGAAACAAACTTCATCGGCCAGGACTGCCAGGTAGGACTGTGACCAGTGTGCTTTTGAATATTATCGATTCCTGGCCTACTAAGCACAGCTGTATGGGGATTTATATATAGTGTATGTATTACTTTGTGCTTATACTGTGTTAATATAGTCATAAATGGAAAAACATGCTTCAGTAAAAATAAGTGAACCAGTGATAAGGAAAACATAAATAAGGCTATTGAAAGTTATATCCAAGAAAATTAAAATGTAAGGAGGTAGTTCATACATTTGTATTTGAGCATGAAATTTGACAAATAACATGCATGATAAATGGAACAACTCCTAAGAAAAAAGTTATTAGTAAAGGTATGACAACGTACCGGTATGCTAAAAGAGTTTTAGGGTTATAAGTGTTTTATGATATTAGTGCAGCAACAGTGACGTTTGTAGTTGTTTTTGCCTTTCCCTCACATACGACTGTGCACATTCTCACCTACCTGGAATACGTGGATAGTTGTGCAAATTTTCCGTGCCACACGTACAGGGAGAAGTGTTTATGAACAGAAGACATGAAATGTCGCAAAGTGTGAGGAAGTGTTGAGACGCACTGGGTGGTGTTGCGTGTGCTTTCGGGATGCAGCGTAAGAAATCCTTGGCTAGCCAGCACGCTGGAGCCAGGATGGGAGCATGCCTTGAAACACAGCCAGAGTGCGAAGCCAATAGTTACCCAAGTTCATCACCTTCTCACTCCTCATCACCAGTGTCAGGTATTCAGGGGTTACTTGCAGTGGAGAGGAGACTGGTGAGTCTTTTGGTTGTTTTTCGCAAGATCTAGGTGTAATATTAGCTGAATGTTATGTTCTGAAAACAGGTGATTTCGCGAATTTCACATACGAGTTAGAGTGGGCGGAATCAAAATATTGCCAAGGATTCGGGGTTACACAACTCTCTCTCTCTCTCTCTCTCTCTCTTTCTGTGTGTATATATAATATATATATATATATATATATATATATATATATATATATATATATATATATCTGCAGAAACTTCACTACACCGTGAAAATATGTATGCAAAATAACCACAGGAGAAATGAAAGGAGCGACAGTGAGTACTTTCGTATATTACATCTTCAGACAGAGTGAGACAGAAACGTAAAGGGTAGAGGTCTTTTACGCACACCTGCAGCAGGTAGTGGCACACAGAACAATGGATGACCTGAATTTTTACCTGCGGCTTAACTTATGGCCACCTGCAGCAGGGAGTGGAACACAACAAAGGATGACCTGAATCGAAAAATGCACGTGACAAAGGAGGAGGGAGTAGGAGGGGAGGAAAGGGGAGTGGGAGGGAGGAGGAAGGGGGAGGGGAGGAGGGGAAGGGGGAAGGGGGGAGGGAGGAGGGGATAAATACTGCTGCTTAACTTAAGACCTAGAGGATTAATGCTTGGTGTGTCCCACACAGGTGTGACTACACCACCAGGAGATGACAGGGAACAATCACGTGTTAGTCTGGGGGATACTGCTTTAAAATTAATTCAGTTAACAATTTATCACACTTAAAATGCACAAAGCATCCAGTGATCACCATATTGACTGGACAGGCTCCAAAATCCTAGCAAGATCAAAAAGCTTAGATGAAAGAAATGTAATAGAATCTTGCCTAATTTCTGGCACATATGAAAAGAATGTACTCCTGCACAACTGTTGACTCTACACACGGGTTTTATCCATCCCTGTGTGGAGTACAACTCTCATGTGTGGGGAGGCTCCCCACATACAGCTCTTCTCAATAGGATGGAGTCAAAGGTTTTTCATCTCATTAACTCTCCTCCTCTTACTGACTTCCTTCAACCTCTGTGTCCTCACCGCACTTTTGCATCTTTATTTCTTTTCTGTCGCTACTTCAATGGTCATTGCTCCTCTGAACTGTTTGCATGCATTCCTCCATCTCTACTGTATGACGGGCGCGTACCACCCGTCTATAGTCGGACTCGCGCCCGTTTGCGGCTGTGGTGTGGCCCGCACCTGTGTACAATGGTGCCACGTTTCCCCAACTTGCGATGTGAAACGGAAGCTATTTATGTACAAGGCATCACAAATTCGATAAATTCAGATGAATAAAACTTACACTTGTGTATTTTGATGGATGAATCAACAGTAATCTTATTATGCCTAAAATATTTATAGAGTAACACAGAAACATGGCATACATATTGTACAGTGTTGCTAAAAGAAATTATAGTCACTTTTAATGTTTTTTAGCGTAGTTTTAGGGTGGGTAATAATATTACAGTTATGGATATAAGAGAATGAGCCTGAAAAAAGAAGAAATTTGCCAATATCCAAAGTAAAAGAAATAATTCATATAATTCTTGTGAGTGGCAACACTGACACACCCATGTCTGGCCTAAGGTAAAGTACGTACCTCTCCGTAGACCCAACCATAGCTTGCACAGGTGTTGCTAGGGAAAAATGCTCACATTTACTGGCTTTTACCGTAATTTTAAGGGCGAGGAATAATCACATTTATAATCATAAGCTAATATGTAGGACAAAATAGTAAGCATATGCCAATACTGAAGTAAAAAAAAAAAAAAAACATTATTCACTCGCGAGCGGCAACACTTCCACACCCAGTCGGTGGCCTTGACCTCAGGGGTGGTGTGGAGAGAGAGAGATGGAGGAAGGGGAAAGAGAATGAATGAATGAAAATCAATCATGGTACTGCAATAACGGGTCATCTGTCGCCGTATACAAAAAATGATAAATATCACTAAATATAACAAAACCAAAATAACAAATGAAAGCACAATTATAAACAACTTATAAAAGAATCAAAAGTACTCAGGGTGGCTCACATCTCCCGCCAGGAGAGAGAGAGAGAGAGATAACGGTAACGGTATAGAAAACGTGGCAACACTGTACACAGGTGCGGGCCACACCATAGCCGCAAACGTGGACGAGTCCTACTATAGCAGCAAACTCTCATTCTTTTTCTGTCCGACTCTCTAATGCAAAAGTTAACCGTTACTCCCAGTCCTTCATTTGTGCAACAGGTCAACTCTGGAACTGTCTACCTCTGTCTGTACTTCCTGCTTCCTATGATCTCCAGTCTTTCAAACGCAGTGTGTCCAGGCATCTCAAAATTATCTAATCTTGAATTTGATTCTTTCTTGTATTTTGTTTTTCTCTTGGAAGGAACAATAATTGTGGGCTCGTGGCCTTTGGTTCCTTCTTTCTTACATTAAAAAAAAACACTACATACCTCCTCACCTTCAAACCCATCAAGGTCCTGCCAGCATTTCAGCACCTCTGGAGGAAGTGAGTTATCTGTATTTTCTTGATTTGTATATTTACCTACTTCTGTATTTCAATATTTTACACATAAATAAAATACTGTTATTTACATATACACATTTGAGATGGAAATAAGTACGGCTTCAGTATCAGTAGCTAGTAAAAAGACTGGAGGTCATGTTGAGTTTCTGAGAGTGCTATAAAAAAAAATCTTATTAGTTATTACATGTATACTCTGAATAAAACACAACATAAACCTAGTGTGCGAAATCTGTTGGTGTGGGTGAGGCAGGAAAAATTGACAGTGTGCTAGGAGGTATACTGTTCTTTATCATCCAGCTACTCAGAATGTATTAGTCGCATTGATGTTTTAGAACATCAAAACATATACAGATGTTCATGTTGTGAAAGCATGTACATTTGTACATGACATAAAAGAACAGCCTCAGCGAGAATAATTTTTAGGTACAGGTGGGGGTTAGAGAGTGTTTATCTCACTTGCAGGCAAAATATGAAGCACTCCACGAGGAGTTTTACCTTTGTTGTCCATTTGCTCGAAAAGTATTGGATGTATCAATTTCCCAAAAGGACCATGATAAAGTGCATAAAATTCTACGTATTTACATGAAACAAAAACGTAATATCTGCGAGAAAACTTCTTCACTAGATCACCGTGAACAAAAAATCAGTTCCATGTAGGTGATTGCTCTTATTTTTTGGCTGTTTTCTCGAAAACTAAAAACCATACCAAAATGCTGCACACACTAATCGAAAGCTGAGGAAATTCTCTTTCTAAAGATGTAATAATAGTTAGATGTATGATGGAAAACATTCGAGCTATAATGTTGGGAAAAGAGACTGATGTTCCTGAATGTGTATTCACACCGGCCTAACGTACTTCTGTTCGTACTTTTGTGTATTCTTTGCTTATCGGATACAACAAACATCAGCGAATAAGATGATGTATTTTTTATGGCAATATACACAAATATATGTTTCGGTGGCGAAAATAAGGTGAGAAGACATGTTTTCATAGGTGCATGGGGGGTGGCTGACAGTGAGAGGGATTGGAATAAAATTGTGACCCAGAAATCTTACCAAAAATTACCATGCGTGAAAGGGTTAAATAATATGAAATGAATAACACCAAGGCTATGTAGCAACCTTGCTAGGTTGCTTCTTCCCAGTCGTGGAACTCTGCCTTACCAACCGAGAAGACAATTTAGAGTTTCCATGGGTGAAAGGACCTTTATCCCGAGACACGTCCCGACCATCACCAGAATGAGCCTGAGGCACAGAGACCATCCTGGAATACCCACTCGGCCCATCCGCACCCCCACATGTGGATCCAGCTAGCAACTTGGGGCCAACTGGACCTTCCTCAACCATATCAACCAAAAGTCAGCTGCCGGGTGATGGATCAGAGGGAGCAAGTGACCGAGCCCTTTGATCATCTAAAGACCCAGACCCCGCCACACGTGAGCAAGAGGCAGGAACTGCAGTCCTAGAAAGACCATCAAGAACACCCACCGACTTAGACGCCACCACTGCCTGGGTTGCCGAGCGAAGAGTCCCCTCAGCATCTTCATGTGGCACAGAAATTTGTTCCTTAGAAGGAGGGGAATCAACCAAAGACTCCTCACTCCTCACCCGTTTGAGGTTGGCAGACGCAACCTCCATCTTTATGCCAGAACTCAGGGACAAACTAGAAACTTTAGAGACACACTGTAGGGAAGACTGAAAACCAATATCAGAGCAAGCAGATGGTCCAGGAGCACCAGTCATTACGGGAGTAGCAGCCAATACAGGAGTAGCAGCTGGTACAGGAGTAGCAGCCAGTACAGGAGCAACAGCCGGATGAGATGCAGACTTCAAAGGTATCAGAGTCTCTGGGAGACCACGAGGAGGAGTAGTAGGACATTCGGTATCGGACAAGGGACGAGGAGGAAGGTCACTGAGAGGAGCAGGGGTCCCACGACGGCGCACAGCAGGCTTTGACCTAGAAAGAATAGAAGCATAGGATACACCAGGGCTGACACACATAAACATGAGACAGTCCTTAAACTCGGTAAAACTCGACCTTTCCATGGTTCTGAGTGACAAAATTTAATGTCCCATTTTGTAATGATCACAAGATTTAGAAGAAGCAGCATGCTCACCACCACAATTGACACCAGATACAGGACCATGGCATTCCACACTCTCATGAACATCTAAACCGCACGATGCACAGACTGCTGGAATGCCTAGGGCAAGGTGCCTACAAGTTTGGCCAATATGCCCTAACACTGGCAGTAGAAACATTTATGCAGCATAGGGACATAGGGCCTAACTCTGTACTGGTACAATGCAGCATGAAAAACAGCAGGGAGGCTCAATGACTCAAAAGTCACAGTCAAGGATGGAGTTGGCAGGTCAGTATTTATCTTCGTAATCCTCTCAACCATTATTACATTCTGGGCAGACAACTCTTCAACAAGGCATGCCTCATCATAAATCATTGATTCCTTACCACAGACAACGCCAAGAGAATCATTCAATGAAGCATAGGGGAATCATGTAGCTGACTGACCAGAAAGCACGGATAAAGATAGAATAGTCACACTCTGAGATGGGTCAGACACCTATACCAACAAACTGCAGTCAGCCTGTGGAACAACTTCAGGGGCCACACCACAAGCAGCCACCAATTCTCGATGAGTTTGAAAAATATCACACTTTCTGAGGTCTATCCCAACAAGGCCACGAACGACTAAAAACTTAACAAAAGGTGCAGGAGGGGAGCAATCAAAACAGTATTCAAATCTCTAACATGGGGCCCTGAGGGCTGGGTACACTCCTTGACCCCTGCCTGCGACCCCTGTTATGGGGGCCACCCAACGGGGGAGCAAGGCAGGGGAGTCCGAAGCCCTCATGGAACCACATGAAAACTGGTAGGGCTCTAGAGTGGCTATAATTGAAGCCAAGAAGAAGCCATGGATGTGCTCAGGTCTGGGAAAGGGGCAGGTAGGGGCACATTAATACCAGACATAACAGTAAACTTAAAAACTTCATTCCCCCACCCCCTCACCCACCACAGAGCCCAACAAGGGAAGGCCATACACCACAGCCGACCTCAAGAGTAGCAGGGGAGTATGTGCTGGTAACCACCGGGAGACCTGGGCAAGGGTGACTCCAGGATGATAGGAGCCATCAGGCCGCCCAATGCCCACTTAACCCTAGCCAATGCATGGCCAGCTGATTGACCTGGTCAGGCCCAACCAGGCTGCTGTCAGAATAAGGGACCAAAAAGGTGTATTGCTAGCTGCAGGGTGCACTGTGCAGCATCTCTCAACCCCCAGGACTCCCATCTCCCACCATTATGGGACGCCATGCACGTCAAACACGTGGGGAGGCAACAGTCCCACTCTAGATGGCAAATGGGCAGGGACTAACATCACAAGCAGGCCTCCTCCACCAGTGATGTAGGGGGTGCTTTGTCCAGAAGACTGACAAATATCAAACCCTACAAAGGAAGGCATGCCTCCCGAGTAGGTGGCACTGCCAGCCGCACTTCTAGCACCACCAACGTGTCAAGGTGACCCCCCCCTCAGCAGGGGACAGTAGGAAAAAATGAACTGAATTCAGATTGGTGCTAAGACCATGGATATTGATGAAGAATAAGGCCCAAACCTGCACTTCTCCACTGATGAGCATAAATGGAATTTACAACAGTTGCTTCCGGCACAGTCAGTTGATGGCAACCGGGAGGGCCCTGTGATGCCAGCCGTACCCTGCTGGTGATGGCAATCCAGGATAAAACCTCATTTGCTAGTAATAATGCAGCAGCCATTGCTATAGGGAGTGGAAATAGAAGATGTGATATCTTATGTGCATGCAGTGTGATGTAGACAGTTGAAGGCAGTGGTATTAAGAGAGTGGGAAAGCAGATATCTTTGCCAGTACATTTGCCAGAAATTCTACCATAGAGGAAGTCAGCAAGAATGTCCCAGTACTAGAACTTGACTCTCCCAAAACTATCTATCTGTCTATTCCTAGAAGCCTTAATCCCGTACAGGGTGGCCACAAACAAATCGCCTCCACGTCGCCTTGTCCCCCGCCATTTCACTGCCCTGCTTCCAACTCACACACCCCTCTCTCATATACCTCTCCACTCCATCCCTCCATCTCATCCTCGGCCTCCAAATCCCTCTCCCCCCCTCCACCTCACTCACATACACTCTTATCAGTCGCTCACCCTCCATCCTCTCCACATAGCCAAACCACCTCAGTGTGTTCCTACTGATGCTTCCTATCACACCCACATCAACACCACAATGCTCCTTTATATCCTCATTTGTCAGCCTGTCTCTCCATGTGACTCCACAGGCTCCTATTAAATAACTCATTTCCACTGCTCTCACTCTTATCTTGTGTCCTTCCAACAACGTCCAAGCTTTACTTCCATACGTCAGAGTTGGTATCACAATACTGTCATGCAGTAACTTTTTCACCTCCATGCTCACTTCCCTGTTTCTTATCACTGATTTCAAGGAACCAGCAACCTTTTTTCCTTGTTGTACCCTTTCAAGCACTTCATCCTCCAAACTTCCATACTTACTCAGCACAGTACCCAAGTACTTAAACGTACTCACATTTTCCATCTCCTCACCATCCAACCTCACTGTACATTCACTGGCTTCACCTCTCTCAAAGACCATCACTTTACTCTTCCCTACATAAACATTTAGATTCCGTTCCGTACACACTTTCCCAAACTCATCCACCAAGCCTTGCAGCTCCCCTTCGTCGTCACTTAACAACACAGTATCATCTGCAAACAACAGTACAGGGAGTTTCCAAACACTGCCCTCTCTCATCAGGGTCACTTCAACATCCACTGCCCTACCTTATATCTCTTTATTACCCCATCCATGTACAGATTGAACAACCATGGAAATTCGACACATCCCTGTTTCAACCCAACCTT
This sequence comes from Coenobita brevimanus, assembly GCF_032717465.1. Lineage (NCBI taxonomy): Eukaryota > Metazoa > Arthropoda > Malacostraca > Decapoda > Coenobitidae > Coenobita > Coenobita brevimanus. The sequence continues at coordinate 30,935,006 of NC_136966.1, forward strand.
CTAATAGAAAAATTCACTCAGTTCACCATCCACACGCACTGCAGCACCATCATACATACTCTTCACAGCATTCAACAACTTCCCATCTACTCCAGATATTCTTAATACTTTCCACAATCCTTGTCTATCCACCGTGTCATATGCTTTCTCCAAATCTATGAAAGCCACATACAACTTCTTTTCCTTCTCTAGAAACTTTTCCACTAAAGATCTAAGAATGAAAATCTGATCTACACAACCTCTTCCCTTCCTAAAGGCTCCCTGTTCTTCTCCAACTAATTCCTCTGTTGTTTCCCTGACTCAGTCAATAAGTATCCTACCATACGCTTTTCCTATTATACTAAGAAGACAAATGCCCCTATGACTACCACACACTCCTTTTTCCCCTTTTCCTTTGTAGAAAAGAATAATTATACCTGACTTCCAATCCTCCGGGACACTACCTTCCTCCCAGGCCAATCTGCACATCTTTCACATCCATTCCACTACTATCTCTCCCCCATGCTTCAGCATTTCACCACACACTCCAGCAATTCCTGGGGCTTTTCCCAGTTTGACTTTCTTGCTACCTCAATTTCTGTCCTACTGATTTCTTCCTGTCTTCTCACCTCCCTCCTTCGCCCAGCCATTCCCCAACCATTTATACTCACATTACTTCCACTCTCTATGTTCAACAATTCCTTAAAATGTTCTCTCCATCTGCTCACTTATTCTCCCTTCTCCACTAATAATCTACCATCTTTATCTTTCACTCCCCTATTAACTTCACTGCCACCCTGTCTTACTTTCTTCACCTCCTTCTAGAAAATTTTCTTACAGTCCCTCCAATTTACAGTCAAATTCCTTCCAAATTCCTCATCCACTCTCTTCTTACTAATCTTTTCACATATCTCTTCCTTTCTAGATATAACTCTCTCTTCTGCATCTCTGCTTCTTCCATGCCTCTATTTCTCATCCATTCATTATATGCTTTCTTCTTTTGTGCCACAGCCTGTCTCACCTCTTCATTCCACCATGCTGTTCCTTGCACCCCCTTCCATCTTCTCTTCACCCCACACACCACATCACATGCTGCACATATTTCCTCTGTGAATATCTTCCATACACCTTCCACGTCCCACATCTGCTCCAATTCATTTTTACTCAATCGTTCCTCCACCTCACTCATATATTCTGCCTTTTTCTCACCCTCTTGTAACTTTTCCACTCTCCTTCCAGCTATTTCCTCCCGTCCTTCCCTTCTTCTATTTCTCCATCTTACTTGGACCTTGATTCTGGCCACCACCAAGTAGTGGTCAGAAAGTTCACTCCCTCAACCTTTGTAAGTTCTTGCATCCATTACTCATCTTTGCATCCTTTCATCCACACACATAATCAATCATTGCCTTCCTTTCATTCACTTTACCACCCACCCTTCTCATCACTTGCCATGTATACCTGTGGATCAGTCTGTACCTGAAGAGGGTATTGGCTGTCACCAACCCCCTCCAGGCACAAATGTCCACTAACGCACTACCATTCTCATCTATCTCAGCAGGCACACCCCAATCACCAACTATTCCATCCACCTTCACATTCCCTGCTTTACCATTCATATCACCAATCAAAAACACTTTCTCATTCCTTCCAAACTTTTCCATGCACACGTCCACATTTGTCCAGAATTCTTCTCTCACTCTGCTTGCACGATCTTGCATTGGCGCATACACACACACAAAATCGCCGACATTTGTATTCCAACTTTCAATCTTACCTACACAATTCTTGAGCCAACTGATCCATACTCTCTTATGTTCTTCTTACATCTTTTACTCAAAACAATACACACTCCTTCTTTTGCCCTCTCATTCTCACCTACTCCTGCACATATACCCCATCCATACTCCCATTCTCTCACACTTTCTCTTTTCCATTTTGTTTCAGTTATTCCACATACATCCACTTTCGCACCCTCAAGCACCTGGACAATCTCTCTCTCTTTCACCTCATCATTCGCAACTGTTTCACTTAAAATTCAGACAAGACACGTAAAATTCATCCTAGACAATTTATCTACCCACAAAGCTCCAGGACCAGACGGAATTCCTCCAGTTGTTCTGAAAAAGTGTTCCCCAGAAGTTGCCTCTGTTCTAGCTATATTATTCAGACTATGCATATGTACTTCTTGATTCCCTAATTCATGGAAAGAAGCCAATATCCACCCAGTTCCAAAGAAAGGAAGTTCCTCTGACCCCTCTGATTACAGACCAATTGCTGTCACATCTTCTTTTGGTAAAGTATTTGAAATTTTAGTTAATAAGCATAAATTAAAACATTTTGAATCCAACAACGTAATTAGTGATAGACAATATGGTTTTCGCCACGAAAGGTCCACCATTGACATACTCAGTCTCCTGACTCATACCATCCATCAATCAATCGACCTACATGGAGAAACTCATGTAGCAGCCCTTGATATTTCTCAAGCTTTTGACAGAGTATGGCACCGTTCCCTGCTGTCCAAACTCCTTAGCTATGGACTAATGTCTTTTGTTCCTCTGCTTTCTTCATATCTCAGCGACAGAAAAATAAGAGTAAAAGTAGATGATGTACTGTATATTCCAACTTCCACTCACTTAATGCTGGCATGCCACAGGGATCATTTCTGGCGCCAACCCTGTCCATGGTTCATATTAATGATCTCCTATCTGTCACCCATAATATCATCCATTCATATGCAGATGACTCAACACTTCATTCACACTCAGACACCCATTTGCAAAGCCTGTTATCTCTAACCCTCAACTCAGTACAGCCATCTCCATAAATCAAGACTTATCTACGATCAATGAATGGGGACAAGTCAACCTTGTCTCATTTAATGCTTGGAAAACGAAATATATACAATTTACTAACATACAGTATATTGTAAAATTCGTATAATACCTTCAATGCTACTAATATTCCCATCTCCACGAGCATTGAAATTCTCGGTGTCTCATTTAACAACGCCCTCAGCTAGACCTCTCATGTCAGATCACTTGCCAAAACAACCTCAGAGAAACTTGGATTATTATACAGCGTCCGTAACTTCTTCACTGACGAGCAGTTAGCCATAATATATAAGACTCATGTGTGCTATCAGCTTGAATATTGCTCACCTTCGTGGAGTGGATATGGAGAGGTTCCATTAAAACAACTAGACAAAATTCAGAACATACTTGTTGGAATTATTATTAACCCTGCTGTTATAAATAAACTACCTCCCCTACATGTACCTGTTAGATGAAATGTTGCCTCCCTTGCATTATTTTATAGGTATTTCTATGGCAAATGCTCAGACGAACTTGAGTCTATTGTTCCACCTCTCCATGCCTTCCCTCATGCTAGACGGGCACGTGGCAGCGCTCATGACTGGAACGTCACTCAGCCATTTTGCAGAACTTTTACCTATCAGAATTCTTTCATTCTCCAAACTGCATCTCTATGGAACTCGCTTCCCCAGAGTTGTTTCCCTCCAAACTTTAACCTACAGCTGTTAAACTCTACCTGTTACAAGTATTTTATGAATGGAGGACACCAGTAATCTGGTGTATAGATTATTTATTTATTTATTATTTTTTTGCTCATTTGCTTCTCCTTCCTCTATTTTGTTATTTAAAAAAAGAATAAAAAAATAAAAAAAACGTATGCTGGCTTACTCTGTGTAAATGAGAGCAGTGAAAGTATTCAGCAAAGGAGATGGTCAAGTTCAAGTCTTGATGGCTGGTGAAACAGGAGCTCCAGCTCCTGGTGGTGGTCAGAATCAAGGTCCAAATAAAATTGAGAAACAGAAGAAGGGAAGGACGGGAGGATGGAGTAAATGTAAGGAGACTGGAAAGGTTACAAGAGGATGAGAAAACGGCAGAATATAAGAGAGAAGTGGAGGAACGATTGGGTAAATACTGATTGAAGCAGATGCGGGACGTGGAAGGTGTATGGAAGATATTCACAGAGGAAATATGTGCAGCATGTGAGGTGGTGTGTGGGGTGAAGAGAAGACGAAAGGGGGGGTACAAGGAACAGCATGGTGGAATGAAAAGGTGAGACAGACTGTGGTACAAAAGAAAAAAGCATATAATGAATGGACGAGAAATAGGGGCGTGGAAGAAGTTGAGAGACAGAAGGGAGTTATATGTAGAAAAGAAGAGAGAGCTGAAAAGATTAGTACGAGAGATTAAGAAGAGAGTGGATGAGGAATTTGGGAGAAATTTCAGTGTCAAGTGGAGGGAATGTAAGAAAATGTTCTGGAAGGAGGTGAAGAGAGTCAAGCAGGGTGGCAATGAAGTTAGTGGGGGAGTGAAAGATAAAAATAGTAGATTACTAGTTGAGAAGGGAGAAAAAGTGAACAGATGGAGAGAACACTTTAAGGAATTGTTGAACATAGAGAATGAAAGTAATGCGAGTATAAGTGGCTGGACAATGGCTGGGCGAAGGAGGGAGGTGAGAAGACAGGAAGAAATCAGTAGGATGGAAGTTGTGGAAGCAATGAAGAAAGTTAAAAATGGGGAAAGCCCTAGGAATTGATGAAGCGTGTGGTGAAATGCTGAAGCATGGGGGAGAGATAGTAGTAGAATGGATGTGGAAGATGTGCAGAATGGCCTGGGAGGAAGGTAAAGTCCCGGATGATAGGAAGTCAGGTATAATTATTCCCTTATACAAAGGGAAAGGGGAAAAAGGAGTGTGTGGTAATCATATGGGCATTTGTCTTCTTAGCGTAATGGGAAAAGTATACGGTAGGATACTTATTGACAGAGTTAGAGAATAAACAGAGGAATTAGTTGGAGAAGAACAGAGAGGCTTTCGGAAGGGAAGAGGTTGTGTAGATCAGGTATTCATTCGTAGATCTTTACTGGAAAAGTTTCAAGAGAAGGGAAAGAAGTTGTATGGAGCCTTCATGGATTTGGAGAAAGCATATGACAGGGTAAATAGACAATGATTGTGGAAAGCATTAAGAATATAATTATGGAGTAGATGGGAAGTTGTTGAATGCTGTGAAGAGTAGGTATGAGGGTGCTAAGGCTAAGGTGCGTGTGGATGGTGAACTGAGTTTTTTTATTTGAAGGTTGGGTTGAAACAGGGATGTGTCATGTCTCCATGGTTCTTCAATCTGTATATGGATGAGGTTATAAAAGAGATACAAGGTATGGCAGTTGATGTTGGGATGGCCCTTATGAGAGAGGGCAGTGTTTGGAAACTCCCTGTACTGTTGCTTGCAGATGATACTGTGTTGTTAAGTGAGGACGAAGGGAAGTTGCAAGGCTTGGTGGATGAGTTTGGGAGAGTGTGTAAGAAACGGAATTTAAAGGTGAATGTAGGGAAGAGTAAAGTTATGGTCTTTGAAAAAGGTGAAGTCAGTGAATGTACAGTCAGGTTGGACGATGAGGAAATGGACAATGTGAGTACGTTTAAGTACTTAGGTAGTGTGATGAGTAAGGATGGAAGTTTGGAGGGTGAAGTGCTTGAACGGGTACAACAAGGAAGAAAGGTTGCTGGTTCCTTGAAGGCAGTGATAAGAAACAAGGAAGTGAGCATGGAAGTGAAAAAGTTATTACATGACAGTATTGTGATACCATCTCTAACGTATGGAAGTGAAGCTTGAACGTTGTTGGAGGGACACAAGTCAAGAGTGGGAGCAGTGGAAATGAGTTATTTAATAGGAGCCTGTGGAGTCACATAGAGAGACAGACTAATAAATGAGGATGTGAAGGAGCGTTGTGTTGTGGATGTGAATGTGATAGGAAGCATTAGGAGAAACACACTGAGGTGGTTTGGCCATGTGGAGAGGATGGAGAGTGAGGGACTGACGAGGAGAGTGTATGTGAGTGAGGTGGAGGAGGAGAGAGGGAGGGGAAGGCCATGGGTGAGATGGAGGGATGGAGTGGAGAGTTATAGGAGAGACAGGGGTGTGAATTGAGAGCAGGGCAGTGAAATGGCATGGGACAGGGTGACGTGGAGGCGATTTGTTTGTGGCCACCCCGTACAAGGGATTAAGGCGTCCGGCAAGATAGATAGATAGATAGATAGATTGGTGAGGTTGAATCCCCTCAATGCCTGTTGGTCTGGAAATAACTGGGACCCAGTGGCCAACCCCAGTGCTATTTTTGCACATTACGGAAGTCGATTTTCTTTTTATCAAATCGAAGAGAAGCGTCTGATGCACCTGGCAATGCAATTTTTAACTTCATAAACACATTCAGTGCTTTGCAATGAAGCACAAAAATTTCACCAAATGACTACCTACATGCCAGTCAAAGCTAAGCATACAATTGGACCCCTATAGCAAACACTTTGCCTATAGCAGTTTCATCTGTCTGTCAGTCTGTCTGTTTGTCTGTCTGCCCGTCTGTCAGTTTGTCTGTCTGTTTGTTTGTCTGCTCTCTACAGGTCAAAATTTTGTGCCAGCCGTTCTGAAAAAAAATATAAAAAATCAGATGGTAGATATCAATAAACCCTGGAAGCCTATTGTTTTTCATCAAAATTGGTCAGAGTCCCTGGGCTGGGTGGGAGGTTGAACCTTCTCAAGGGGTCTGGGTCCGGGAATCATATGGACCCAGTTGCCAGCCCGGTCACATTTTTTGAACTATTAAAAATAGATTTTTTTCCTTACCACATTGAAGAGAAATGTTTGGCGCACCTAGCAATGAAATATTTTGCTTCCTAAACACATCCTCTGCATTGCAATGAAGTGCAAAAATTTGCTGAATGACTGTCTACATGTCAGCAAAAACTAAGCAGACACATGACAGCCTGCATGCTTATTAAATCTAAGGAGACAGTTGGATCCATCTGGCAAGCACACTGCCTATGGTAGTTTCATTGCTTGCCAGAATCAAAAGATTTGGCAAGCATGTTGGTCAGGTCAATGGTAACAGGGGAGTTGCCGAGACAGTGGCGTGCGCGGGCGGGGAGGGGAGGAGGTCACTCAGAGAAAGGCAGTGTACCCACCTAGCGGCTGGTAGAGGAAGGTGTCCCGTGTATACGTACCAAAAATCATGCGCGAATTTTGAATGTGCAAATGACAGACCTCACAATTGCAAAACATATGGGTAAGTCAACGGGAGTCAACGTGACAAAACATTGTGATGTATCCATACATCAACGGAACACCTTAGGTTAAAGAAGTTAGTCAGGCAGTGAAAGATAAAAATGGTAGATAGCCAGTGGAGAAAGGGAAAAAAAGTGAGCAGTTGAAGAGAACACTTTAAGGAACTGCTGAACATAAAGAATGAAAGTAGTACAAGTATAAGTGGCCGGAGAATGGCTGGGAGAAGGAGAGATGTGAGAAGGAAATAAGAAATCAGTAAGACAAGAAGTTGTGGAAGCAATGATGAATGTCGAGCTGGGGAAAGCCCAAGGAACTGATTGAGTGTGTGGTGAAATGCTGAAGCATGGTGGAGTGATAGTTGTAGAATGGATGTGGAAGTTGTGCAGATTGGCATGGGAGGAAGGTAAAGTCCCGGGAGATTGAAAGTAAGGTATAATTATTCCCCTGCACAAAGGAAAAGGGGATAAAGAAGTGTGTGGTAATCATAGGAGCATTTGTCTTCTTATTGTGATAGGAAAGTATATAGTAGGATACTTATTGACAGAGTTAGGGAAATAACAGAAGAATTAGTTGAAGAACGGAGATTTTAGGAAGGAAAGAGGTTGTGTAGATCAGATATTCATTCGTAGGTCTTTAGTAGACAAGTTTCTAGCAAGGGGAAAAAAGTTGTATGCAGCCATATGGGTTTGGAGAAAGCATATGACAGGGTGGACAGACAAGGATTGTGGAAAGTATAAAGAATATGCGGAGTAATTGGGAAGTTGTTGGATGCAGCCTTCATGGATTTGGAGAAAGCATATGACAGGGTGGATAGAGAAGGATTGTGGAAAGTATTAAGAATATATGGAGGAAGTGGGAAGTTGTTCAATGCCGTGAAGAGTATGTATGAGGGTGCTAAGGCTGCAGTGCATGTGGACAGTCAACTGAGTGAATTTTTCTATTTGAACGATGGATTGAAACACGGATGTATCATGTCTCCATGGTTGTTCAATCTGTATATGGATGGGGTTATAAAAGAGATACAAGGTAGGGCAGTGGATGGTGGAGCAGCCCTAATGAGAAAAAGCTGTGTGTGGGAACACCCTGTAGTGTTGTTTGCAGATGATAATGCGTTGTTCAGTGAAGACCAAGGGGAACTGCAAGGCTTGGTGAATGAGTTTGGCAGAGGGTGTAAGAAACGGAATGTAAACGTGAATGTAGGGAAGAGAAAAGTTATGATCTTTGAAGGAAAAGAAGTCACTGAATGTACAGTGAGTTTGGATGAGGAGGAAGTGGAAAATATGAGTGCTTTTAAGTACTTGGGTATTGTGATGAGTAAGAATGGAAGTTTGGAGGGTGAAGTGCTTGAAAGTGTACAAGGAAGGAAGGTTGCTAGTTCTTTGAAACCAGTGATAAGAAACAGGGATGTGAGCATGGAAATGAAAATAGTTACTGTATGACAGTATTGTGATACCAACTCTAACGTATGGAAGTGAAGCTTGGACCTTACTTTTTTTTTTATGCGGGGAAGAAGGAACCAAAGGCCATGAGCTCGCAGTAACAGTTCCCTCCAAGAGAAAAACAAAATACAATAGAGAGCCAAATTCAAGATCCGATCATTTTGAGATGCCTGGACACACTGCGTTTGAAAGACTGGAGATCATAGGCAGCAGGAAATACAGACAGAGGGAGACAGTTCCAGAGTTGACCTGTTGCATAAATGAAAGACTGGGAGTAACGGTTAACTCTTGCATTAGAGAGTTGGACAGAAAAGGGATGAGAGTTTGCTGCCAGACGGGTGCTACGCGCCCGTCGTAGAGGTGGAGGAATACAGGCAGACAGTTAAGAGGAGCAGTGACCATTAAAGTAGCGATAGAAAAAAGATAAAGATGCAACAGTGTGGCGAAGAGACAGAGGTTGAAGGGAGTCAGTAAGAGGAGGAGAGTTAATGAGACGAAAAGCCTTTGACTCCACCCTATTGAAAAGAGCTGTATGTGGGGAGCCTCCCCACACATGAGAGTTGTACTCCACACAGGAGCGGATAAAACCCCTGTATAGAGTCAACAATTGTGCAGGGGTAAACAAAGAGCGGAGTCGACTTAGCACACCCAATCTCTTGGAAGCAGATTTTACAAGAGATGTAATATGATCTTTCCAAGATAAGTCCCGAGTAAATAAAACCCCAAGCATGTTCAGGGATGATGCAGGACTAAGCTGAATATTATTAAACATTAATGGGTATATCTGTGGAAGATTTTGTCGGGTTGATAGGTGTAAGAACTGAGTCTTAGATGCATTAAAAACATCCATATTATTTTTACCCCAGTCAGAGATACGAGCCAAGTCAGACATTAGGTGTGCCATAGCCTCATCCCTTGTTTGTTGAAGTAATTGTTAAGATGGGCGTTGAGGGAACCGAATGGAAAGGTGAAGGGTAGAGTCATCAGTGTATGAGTGGATAGGGTTAGATGTACAGCTTAGAAGGTCATTGATGAATAAAAGGAAGAGAGTTGGTGATAGGACAGAGCCCTGAGGAACACCACTGTTGATAGATCTAGGAGAAGAACGATGGCGGTCTACAACAGCGGCTATAGAACGACCAGAAAGGAAGCTAGCGATAAAGGCACAGATAGAAGGATAGAAACCGTAGGAGGGCAATTTGGAAATTAAAGATTTATGCCAGACTCGATCGAAAGCCTTTGAGATGTCAAGTGCAATGGCAAAACTTTTGTCAAAGTCCCGAAAGGAGGATGACCAAGAGTCTGAAAGGTAGGTGAGAAGATCGCCAGTGGAGCGTCCCTGACGGAACCCGTACTGACGATCAGAAAGAAAGTTGTGATAGGAAAGATGCCTTAAAATTTTTCTATTGAGAATTGACTCGAAAACTTTTGAAATACAGGACGTTAAAGCAATTGGACGATAGTTGGAGGGTTGGGAGTGGTCACCCTTCTTTGGTACTGGCTGAATGAGAGCAAACTTCCAGCAAGAAGGAAAGGTACAAGTTGACAGACAAAGGTGAATGAGTTTGCCTAGGCAGGGTGTAAGCACAGAAGCACAGTTCTTGAGAACAACAGGAGGGACTCCATCAGGCCCATATGCCTTGTTAGTACTGAGGCCAGTGATTGCAGAAAATACATCAGCTGAAGAAATTTTAATGACAGCCATGAGGAAGTCAGAGGGGGGAAGTGATGGAGGAACAGCACCAGAGTCGTCTAAGGTGGAATTGGAGGAGAAAGTCTGTGCGAAGAGATCTGCTTTATCAGTAGAAGAAATAGCTACAGAACCATCAGAGTAGAAAAGAGGAGGGAAGGATAATGAGGTAAAGTTGTTAGAAAGGTTTTTGGCAAGGTGCCAGAAGGAGCGGGAAGAATTTGAGTTGGAGAGTTGAGAGCATTTAGTATGGATGAAATTATTTTTAGCAGAGCGAAGAACAGACTTAGCACGATTCCGGGCAGAAACGTAAAGATGATGTGATTCAGGGGTGGTTTGGCTCCGGTACCTTTGGTAGGCCCTCTCCTTGTTGTGGACAGCATTAGAACAAGCGTGGTTAAACCAAGGCTTTCTTGCTTTAGTCAAAGGATATGAGAAAGGAATGTATGCTTCCATGCCTGAGAGAATAACCTCCGTAATGTGCAAGGCACACTCAGATGGCTCACGGCCAGGAAAATCAAAGAAGTACTGCCTGAGGGCCTCCCAGTCCGCGGCTCCAAAATGCCACAGACGACGTTTCCGTACCGGAGTGATAGGACAGGTTAAGTTGATAAGGTTGTGATCGGAGGAGCCCAACGGAGAGAAAAGATTAATAGAGTAAGCAGAAGGATTAGTTGTGAGGAAGAGGTCAAGTATGTTGGAGCTCTCTCCAAGGCAATCAGGGATACGGGTAGGGTGCTGTACAAGCTGTTCTAGGTCATTAAGGATAGAAAAGATGTAGGCTTGTTCACCAGGTGGATCAGTGAAAGGAGAGGAGAGCCAAAGGTGGTGGTGAACATTGAAATCTCCTAGAATGGAGATTTCAGAGAAAGGAGAAATAGATAGAATGTGTTCCATCGTAGAAGTAAGATAGTCGAAGAATTTTTGATAGTCAGTAGACTTAGGGGATAAGTAAACAGCACAGATATATTTAGTCAGAGAATGACAGGAAAGCCGAAGCCAGAGTGTAGAGAATTCAGAAGAATCGAGTTCAGGAACACGAGAGCAAGATAAGTCGTTGCGTATATATACTGTTACGGAACAGAGATAATGAACACTTCAAGTGAGAATACTACAATCACTACTGTCCCGCAAAATTCCAGGTTCAAAACAAAAGAGGTAAAATTACAAGTTAAAGTTTAATGCTCAAACTAACAACTAAACATTCAGGACTCATAAGGATAATATAATGGCAAAACAGGTTACATATATGGTTAACTGCAATAGCCTCTATTAACATGAATTTAGCAAGAGCAAATTTATCTAAGTCACCCCTGATAAATAAGAAAACCGGATAATGCTCAGTTAAAGCAAGATATATTATTACAGATTCAAAATATTATTGAAAATGGCTGACATTAAAAACACTACATGAATCACAAAAAACCTTACCAGGCCTACGAATTAACGCCGTAGGCCATACAGTACAAGAAAAATGGTAACAACACTTATACTCAAATTATACAACAGCTAGATGGTTGGAGACTTCCTGAGCACTCAAAAAGATAATACACTATACAGGGAAGGACAGAGATGTGAACCAAATGAGGAGTAAATCTAAGTGGCAATTAATGCAGAGACTGAGCTCATTATATAGGGGCCCGCAGAGCTTGATTCAACTTGTAAGAAGGATGTGCAAATGAAGCCATAGGGGACAAAGAGTTGACAATCCTGCTCTGAACAACAGAAAGAACGACTTACTCTACTATAAGGGGGAGAAGGGGGGAGTGAGGTAGAACATGCAAGCCTGGTCACTATGGAAGCCACGAGGTGAATCGTGATCAAACATGGAGCATACTGTACGTCAGAATTATACAAAGGATGATGAAATCATAGGCTATATAACACCTCCCCACAAAGAAAAAGAAATTTACAAAGGAAATTTCTTATTACTCTAAAACAATCTGTCTAAAGTCTAGATAAGCAATCTGCAATAACATTTTCTTTCCCCTTGACATATTGTATGTCTAATGGATACTCCTGAAGAAGTAGACTCCATCTTGTCAATCTCTGATTTTTATCTTTAAACTTACTAAGGAATTTCAGTGGGTTATGATCGGTATAAATGACTATGGGGTCAAAACCAGAACACAAATAAAATGAAAAATGCTGTAAACCCAAAATCAAGGCCAAAAGCTTTTTCTCAATAGTTGAGAAGTTCTTCTGAGGTGGTGTGAACTTCTTACTGTAATAAGATACAGGGTGTTCAATACCTTGATCATCCTTTTGCAGCAAAACAGCCCTAGCTCCTGTATCACTTGCATCAACAGCCATCTTAAAAGGCTTAGCAAAATTTGGAGTAGCGAGCACTGGCTGACTTAATAGGATAGCTTTAAGTTTGCTGAAAGAGGATTCACAGTTATCGGTCCAGACAAATTTAGCTCCCTTTTTCAGTAGGTCTGTAAGTGGTGGTACAAGAATTGAAAAGTTAAGAACAAATCTCCTCTAATAACCTATCATTCCCAAAAATCTTTGTAGCTCTTTCCTACTTTTAGGTCTGGGAAGATCACTTATAACCTGAACCTTAGCTCCTGGTGGTGCAACATGTCCATCACCAATTACGTACCCAAGGTACTGAACTTTAGCTTGACCAAACTCACACTTTGATAAATTAGCTACAAGATTAGCCTGAACCAAACGCTCAAGAAATTTACTGACATGGCATAGGTGATCTTTCCAGTTGTCTCTGAAGATTAATACATCATCAATATAAACAACACACCCTGCCAAACCCTCTGTTACAACATTCATGAGCTTCTGAAAAGTGGCTGGTGCATTCTTCATACCAAATGGCATTACAGAACATGCAAAAGTCTTTCCTAGTGTTACAAAACATGAGATCTCCCTAGCACGTTCAGTCATAGGTACTTGCCAGTATCCCTTTAACAAATCAAACTTACTTATGTACCTAGCCTTTCCGATCTTCTCTATGCAATCTTCCACGCAAGGGAGAGGGTAAGTGTCTGTTTTGGTTATCTGATTAACACGTCTGTAGTCGATGCAAAGCCACTGTGACCCACCTGGCTTAGGGACTAGAGTGACAGGAGAACTCCACTCGCTCTGACAGGGCTCAATCATCTTGTGGTCCAACAGGTAGCCAAGCTCCTTCTGGATGAGAGGAACTTTCACTGGGTTCACACGGTAAGGAGGCAGTTTAATTGGCTTTGCATCTCCAACATCGACATCATGCATCAACTCAGTGGTTCTTCCTGGAGTGGCAAGGAACACTTGCGGGTACTCCTGCAGTAATGCCGAAAACTCCTGCCTTTCCTCGGGAGGTAGGTGAGAAAGCTTAGTCTGGAGATCATTCATGATATCAGGATTCTTCCCCAAACTATCACTCAGGCTCATACTGCATGGGTGAGCTTCACTTGCAGACACACGTGGAACAGCTACAGTGCAGACTGGGTTATTTTCGTCCCGCCTGTGATATAACTTTAGCATGTTGATGTGACAAAGTTGCTTGTTCTTTCTACAATCTGGTGTGGCGATGACATAGTTGACATCACTGAGTTTCTTCTCCACGAAATAAGGACCACTAAACTTGGCTTGAAGAGGTTGCCCATGCACCGGTAGCAGAATCAGAACCTGATCTCCTGGCTGAAAGTGGCGTAACCTGGACTTCTTATCATACCAAGTCTTCATCTTCTCCTGAGCAGCTCCTAAATTCTCTCTCGCCAGCTGTAAAGCAGTGGACAGCCGTTCTTTGAACTTCATCACATACTCCAGCAGGTTGACGTCATCTTCCTCCGACAGTCAGCGTTCCTTGATTAGCTTAAGGGGTCTTCTTACTTCATGGCCAAACAGTAGTTCAAAGGGCGAGAAGCCCAGTGATTCATTTGGAGTTCCTCTTGTGGCAAATACTACGAATGGAAGACCTTTATCCCAGTCTTTCTGATGTTCCAAACAGTATTTCCTGAGAATCGATTTGAGTATTTGATGATATCTCTCCAACGCTCCTTGGGTCTGGGGATGGTAAGATGAAGACGTGATCTGGGTGATGCCCAACTCTTTCAGAGACTGCTTGAAAACATTTGACATGAAATTACTTTCCCGGTCTGACTGTACCTCCTTGGGGAGACCAAACTTTGTGAAGAACCCTAGCATTTCGTTAACCACGTTCTTTGCTGAGATATTTCTAAGTGGAATGGCTTCAGGATAACGAGTAGCCATATCAATCAGGGTCAACACATAAGAAAATCCTGAAGAAGTCTTAGGAAGAGGGCCCACAATATCCACCAACACACGGGTGAGTGGCACCTCAAAAAGAGGAATGGGAACTAGAGGTGCAACCTTTTCGGTCTGATTACACTTCCCCACAACTTGACAGGTGTGACAAGATTTACAATACCAGGAAACATCTCTGAAGATACCTGGCCAGTAGAAGTGTTTCAAAATGCGTGCCACAGTGTTCCTCACTCCAAGGTGTCCTGCCAAACTGGAATCATGAGCCACTCTAATGATATCCTGCCTACAAACACGAGGGATGAAAACTTGATGTACAACCTCCCATTCACAGTCGGCTGATGCTGTTGGGGGTCTCCACTTTCTCATAAGTACTCCTGACTTTATATAATAACAAGTAGAAGCACCAGCTGACTCTTCCTCACTGCAAGCAGAGTTAGCTAGACCTTTCAACTCAGGGTCAGCAACCTGCAACTCAATCAACTCTTGACGAGACAAATTATCAACACTACGGGGTACTGCCTCATCTGGTGCGTGGTCCAAATTAGCAAGAAAAGTGTCAGCTAGGATAACATCATCATTATCCTCTAAGTCACTAGTAACTTTAGACTTAGCCCTAGTGACAGCACATGCAGAGAACACACCAGGGATATCACAATCCTGGCTCACAGTCACTGGTTCACTAGACAGCTGAGGAGCTGGACACACTTGACTTCCACCAATATCGTTTCCAAGTAAGAAAGTTACACCTGACATTGGGAGTGTCTCAACCAACCCAACCATAACGGAACCATTAACAAAACCAGACTCTAAATTCACTCTGCACAGAGGGACAGAGAAGTAATTATTCCCTACACCTTGTAAGATTACAGTTTCATCAGAGGAATTAACATTAGAGCCTAGAACACTGGTCAGCATAAGGGATTGGCAAGCACCTGTATCACGATATATTTTAACTGATTTCCTGTCATTACTGTCCAGAGGACTGACAAAACCATCAGACAGGAAATTAGCACATGAACTCTTGAGAGTGTCACCCACGTTACTGCTCAAAAGAGGAGCTTCATCATGAGAATTTAATTTACCCCTCAAAGAAGGTTCAGTTAACTCAGTTAAAGAATTCTGGGAACTCTCAAGGGTGGACACTAGACCAATTGACTGAATATTTAAAGACTCCTTTTTGTTCACATCACACTGTCTCCTGAAACATTTCTCCGTAGTATGACCAAGCTTACTACAATAAGTACATTTACTTTTCTGAAATCTAGAGGTGGAGCTGGTATTTACTTCCTGAGAAACATCATCTTTATTCTCTTTCCTGTTACCTGTACACTGAGTAGAGGCAACGTACTTACTCTCAGCTTTCCTTTTTTCTTTAGAATATCTCTTGTGAGTGAGAACATATTCATCAGCTAAAACTGCAGCATCAGACAAATTATCTATTCTTTTCTCATCAAGATATAGGCTTACATCTTTATTAATACACCTTTTGAAGTCCTTCAGCAAAATCATCTGCTTAAATTTATCGAAGTCAGAATTTACATTCTTAGAATTTAACTACTGCTCTAACAGATCTTCTTTGATTTTTGCATACTCAACATGGGATTGCTTATCTTGCTTATAAGTTGTCCTAAATTTTACTCAATAGGCTTCAGGAACAAGCTCATTGGCCTTAAGAATCAAGCTCTTAACTACATCATAATTATCAGATTGATCCTGAGGCAAAGATGCATAAGTTACTTGAGTTTACCGGTGAGAACACTCTGAAGTACTGGCCAATACTTTTTGGGCCAATTAAAACCTGTAGCTACCCTCTCAAACAACTGAAAATACTTTGTTAAATCAGATTCATTAAAAGGAGGGACAAGTTTAACATTTTTAGCCACATCAAAATCATCAGAGCTAGATGATCCAGTTCCACCTTGTTTCATGCGATACTCATGGTCTGCCTGAATCCTAGCAAGTTCAATTTGTGCCTCCTGAATACGAGCCTGAGACTCAGCCTCCTTAGCACGTCCCTGAAACTCAGACTCCTTAGCACGAGCCTCCTGCAGGGCTAGGTTTAACTTAGCTATATCAATCTGCGTTTGCTCATCTGGAGGAGTTACATCAAACAAGCTTTTATTAATCATGCCAACAATTTGATCTTTAGAATGATGAGAGCGAACAGCAATTCCCAATTGTTGAGCAACAAGGTTAAGTTCATTCTTTGTTCTGTTTTCTACATCACACACTGTTTGCACATTTGACAAAAAATCTTTGGCCTCATCAAGAGTAGTAATGGTAGACATCATGAATAAATCACAGTCACAAAATATCAAGCAATATCCTTATGATAATATCCTGAATATCCTGGTGAGGTCGCCAAATTTATGTTACGGAACAGAGAGAGATAATGAACACTTCAAGTGAGAATACTAAAATCACTACTGTCCCGCAAAGTTCCAGGTTCAAAACAAGAGAGTTAGGTAAAATTACAAGTTAAAGTTTAATGCTCAAACTAACAACTAAGCATTCAGGACTCATAAGGATAATATAATGGCAAAACAGGTTACATATATGGTTAACTGCAACAGCCTCTATTAACATGAATTTAGCAAAATCAAATTTATCTAAGTCAGCCCTGATAAATGAGAAAACCGGATAATGCTCAGTTAAAGCAAGATATATTATTACAGATACAAAATATTATTAATAATGGCTGACATTAAAAACTCTACATGAATCACAAAAAACCTTACCAGGCCTACGAATTAATGCCTTAGGCCATACAGTACAAGAAAAATGGCAACAACACTTATACTCAAATTATACAGCAGCTAGATGGTTGGAGACTTCCTGAGCACTCACAAAGATAATACACTATACAGGGGAGGACAGAGATGTGAACCAAATGAGGAGTAGATCTAATTGGCAATTAATGCAGAGACTGAGCTCATTATATAGGGGCCGGCAGAGCTTGATTCAACTTGTAAGAAGGACGCGCAAATGAAGCCATAGGTGACAGAGTTGACAATCCTGCTCTGAACAACAGAAAGAACGACTTACTCTACTATAAGGGGGAGAAGGGGGGAGTGAGGAAGAACACGCAAGCCTGGTCACTATGGAAGGCACGAGGCGAATCGTGATCAAACATGCAGCATACTGTACGTTAGAATTATACAAAGGATGATGAAATCATAGGCTATGTAACAATACACAACAGCCACCTTTGGCTTTGAAATGAGTATAGAGAAAGTAGGAGGATACAGAAATGGGTTTGCTGTCAGTTGCCTCAGACAGCTGAGTCTCAGTTAGAAAAAGAAGGTGAGGTTTAGAGGAGGAGAGGTGGTGCTCAACAGAGCGAAAGTTAGAGGAAAAGCCGCGAATGTTGCAGAAATGAAGAGTCAGACAGTAGTTCCAGGCACCTCGAGTCGTCATCGGGAGAGGGGAGGATGGTGGGGGCATTTATGGTCCCCCCCCCCTGGGGATGGACACAAGTCTAGTGTGAGATCAGTGAACATGACTTACTTGAAAGGAGCATGTGGAGTCACATGGAGAGGCAGATTGACAAATGAGGAAGTGAAGAAGCGTTGTGGTGTGGATGTAGATGTGAGTGGAAGCGTTAGGACAAACACACTGAGGTGGTTTGGCCATGTGGAGAGGATGGAGAGTGAGAGACTGACAATTAAAGTGTATCTGAATGAAGAGGAGGGCTGGAGAGGGAGGGAGAGGCCAAGGATGGGATGGAGGGATGGAGTGGAGAGGTACATGAGAGAGAGGTGTGTGAACTGGGAGCTGGGCAGTGAAATGGCGAGGGACAGGACGAAGTGGAGGCGATTTATTTGTGGTGACCACTTACAGGATTACGGCGTCTTTCAGTGGATGGATAGATAAATAGAAAAGCCACAAGAGAAAAGATGTAGTCATTGTTGGAAGTAGCGGCACTACAGGCAGTGACGGTACGTAGTGGAACGTTTTTCAGTGGCAAGTTGCTGTAGTACACTATTGTTCACCATGGGTATTGAAATGGTATCAACGTTACATTTCTGAGGTATTCCAAATGCTAATTTCTATTCAGTACTCTTTGTCGTGTTTTAGACGAGAATAGGGCAAGTCCATGTCTGATGCACACCAGACGCCAGTGGACCATCGATCGGGTTGCCATCTGGTATTATTCATAAGTAAACTGTGGGAAACTTGTTAATCATAAATCTTTTTTCTACTGTGGCAACATAATTTGGTATTACCCTTAAAATTGCTAATGAATATGTGTTTGTATTGTCCATAATCTTACCTTATTGAGAGTATTGGAAAATATTAAGCCACCTGTGGATATAATAAACCATTAAAAAAAAATATAACTTGTCTCTTGATGTATATACTGTAGTAATGAGTCGGATGTCTGATTTCAGATATCCGTGGATGCAGATGCGGATGCAAACACGGATATTCAGCTTTTGCATCCCCGCAGATGCTGATACGTATGCAATGTTTGTGTAATAAAATAGTCTTAGTTTACATTTTAATACCTTTAGTATTTGGCTACGTAAGTTATAAGTGTTTAATGACGGATGGATGGATGAAACATAGTACAACAAATTAAATGCTAGGTAGGTTAGGGAAGGAAACTATGAAAATTGGATATCAAAGGTAGGGATAATTAAGAGAAAACGTTGCAAGGAATGAAAATGAATATGAGCGAACAATTAAACATAGAGGAATGTAGTTCATTCATTTTTAATAGGCGAAGATCTTCCTTCTGCTATACCAAAATTATCCCACAACAGTAGCAGAATAACACAATGTAGCTGCTCCGTATCTTTTTCATAAAACATGTTAATGATTTGCTCTATACTCCAGTGTTATTTCTTATTTTTATTTCAACATTTATGACCAAGGAGATGCTAATTTTATGCAGAATTAAACTGAGTAGACTACAAAGGGGAGAGAAGTGGTCAATGATTATTCAAAAGAAGTGAAACAGGAACAGGGATGTGCAAGGTCAGAGCTATGATAGCAGGATGGTACTGCGCTAGAAAGGATGATTAATATCTGAAAATGAAAGATAATGAAGTGATAAAAGATGAAGAAGCGAAGTAAAAATGGAGAAAAAAAAAATTATCGGCTGTAAAATCTGCTTCGTGCCAGAATAATAGTCAACAAGCAAAACCATCATAAAATATTCAGCCAAGCCTTCCTAGTCACGTGATTCCAGGCCAAATCAAGGCAATTTCGTCCCATCAGGACAGATTTCATGGTAATTCATGTCCAGTTAAAAATACCCAGGACCTTCTCATGTTAATAAGGATAGATAGGGAGGTATGGAGGTAGATACAGTAGTGTCAATAATGCAGGTGATGTGGGGAATCGTTGCCGCCAATATAGAGCCGTGAGGCGTTGGATAGCTCGTTGTGGGTTTAGGTATTTTCTCTGTCTTTCTTGCCGCTCTGTCTTTCTTGTATCGTAGCTGAGTGATAGACACTCTTGGGTTACGGGACTTTATTGTGACATATCGTGGTATGGTGAACAGAGTAACGTAGAGTGACGGTGAAACTTTCTACTCTATTCCATCTCCTATGCTTCATTCTGCTTTCTATCGTTATCTCTGACTAGGACCTCCAGTTTCTGAGAATATATACTACTCAGTGGGTCTCGGTGGGTGTGGGTGTTATGTCTGGTACTTTTTTCCTGTCACATGGGCTAACTGGCTTTCGGTATTTACCACACGTGTTTTACATAGTGGGATTCTCGCTCGTATGGGAAATGTTATGTGTTTTACATTCTGGTCAGAGGATGTGTACGTCTCTACTAGACGTTGCAAGTTATGTATAAGGCATACTTGAGCTATGAATTGTACTAATGCCTATAATTATTATATTTCTATAACTATTACATATGACATACTGTCACCCCAAAGTGGGTGTCTCCAGATTCTTTAAACTAACTGTACAAATGACATACCAGAATGTACAAAGAAGGATACACAAACAACCTTTGTATTTGCAATTAAAAATTTAATTTCGAATATCAGATTTAAACCCCATTTAAACTTACACAATTCCCTAATGAAACACATTTAGCTATATACGAAAGCATACAGTATATATCGGTATATATACATAAACCCCTCCCTACAACAGGGACTTAGCAACACACACCTACACACACACACACACACACACACACACACACACACAAGACTAGAGGGAAACCAATTAGGATAACATACACCCAAATACCATACTTATTACTGTCCCACTTCAAAGCAACACCGCAGTCCCCCACACAATAACCCCCCTGGGACCTGAAACAGACTAACGGTGTACTGAACTCGTACACCTCGCAGGGTATCAGCTACCTTTAAACTACCAGAGTCTCGGACTCCGATACAGCCAAACCTAGACACAATAACATAGCATATTAATACCAGACAATATGTAAATAACCAAAAGGAATGTGCTACCTGAGCTCCACAACAACTGCTGCCCTTCCACCGCCTCCACTGAACACTGTCACTCGCACTGAGTTACTTGACTGCTTTATAATCTCAGCACTTAACTGGGGATCCCCTTAGCCACAGTGTAAATCCCGTCATACACCCAAGGTTCACCATAACACTAGCACCAGTAACGAAGCAGCAGGAGGTGCGACACAGTCCGGGCAACAGCTGGTATGGAACTGCCAGGCCACTCTTCCTTCTCTCTCTCCTCAGCTCGGTAACTGGTTACCAAAATAGATTTGTATACATACGAGATACACCAAATCATTAACTAAAGGTTCATACTTTTGCTTGCATTAAACAATTCCAAATACACACAACTCATTAAACTAACGAAAACCATTTGACAATATGAACAGAACAATTACTAAAGACTTATTAATCATTATCAGGTATTCTTCAAATATCTGAACCATCCAGCCAAATTTGAAACAGGTACTCGACTCATCTTCATAAAGCATACCGCCATAAATGAACCCTGGAAATATATATATGAAATAGTATCGAATTTATTAGACTACTCGAGAAAAAAAAAAAATCAAAACAAAACCAGCGGAAAAGTTGCTGACAATACCTCCCCATTTAAGAAGAAAATCTATTTTCTTATTACATTCTGCTCAAGTAATCAGCTCCTACATTTTCACTACCCTTAATGACCTTCATATTCAACGTGTTTGGCTGCAGAAATAAGGCCCATCTCATCAACCTCCCATTAAGGTTCTTAGCGGATTGCAAGTACACCAGTGGCTTATGATCAGTTTCCAAATTAAACGGGTGCCCATACAAGTATGCCTCAAACTTTTTTACACCCCACACCAGAGCAAGACATTCTTTATCTATAACCGAGTAGTTTCTCTCCCTGGGTAACAGTTTTCTACTTGCATACGCGACAGGTTTCTTCACTCCATCTTGCTCCTGCAGTAGCACAGCACCCAGTCCTTGGTCAGAGGCATCTGTTCGTAGAGTAAAAGGCCGATTCACATCTGGCAGCAACAACACAGGATCTCTGGAGATACGCAACTTCAATGTTTGAAATGCATTATTTTCCCTGTCAGTCCATTCCAACACATTTGGTTTCTGTTTCCTAGTTAGTTCAGTGAGGGGAGCAGCAATGGTTGAGTAGTGGGGAATAAACCTTCTATAATATCCACTAAGTCCAAGAAAAGACCGGAGTTCCTTCTTTGTCCTAGGTGTGGGAGCTTCATTGATACTGGTTACTTTGTCCTTCATTGGTTGAAGCCTGTCACCCCCCACAACGTGGCCCAGATATTCAAGCTGGCCATGCCCACATGGCATTTGGAGGGACGAGCTGTAATTCCTGCCTCTTTCAGCTTCCGTAACACCTCACCCAAAATGACCAAGTGTTCCTCCCACGTCTGTGTGTGGATTAATATGTCGTCCAAAAAGTGCTGTACTCCCGCCATACCTTGAAACACCTTCCTCATTAGCCGGTTAAAACTAGCTGGAGCGTTGACTAATCCGAAGGGGAGAACTTTGAACTGGAATAATCCTTTATCTGTTTGGAATGCAGTGTAGGGTTTACTGTCCTCTTCTAGTGGGATCTGCCAGTATCCCTTACTCAAATCAATCTTCGTGAAAAACTTGCTTCCATTCAACACTCCAAAAATGTAATCTGGGTCAGCCATTGGTTCACAATCAAAAACAGTTAAGGCATTCAATTTCCTAAAGTCCAGACATATGCGGTTGGACGAATCTTTCTTTGACTACCACCATTGGTGTTGAAAAAGGTGAGTTAGAAGGCTCAATGATATCCCATTTTTCATCAGTTCTATCTCCTCATTTATGGATTCTCTTAAAGCATATGGAATGGTATAGGGTCGAGATCTCACTATCTGTGGTTGGGTTAGCTCTATCTTATGCTCAAGCAAAGATGTCAAGCCAGGTTTACTGGACAATACTGGACTAAATCTTTGCAGAAGTTCTCTTACTTGGGTTTGCTGCTCCGTAGATAGATATGGGTTGATGTGTACATCGGTGTAGGACTCCTTACCCTGTACCCCGGGCAGAACCAAATCTTCACTCCCGTAGTCTTCCTCATCTTCGATTACAGCCCCAACATCATCTGTTCCTGAATTACCATTCTGCCTGGTGAAATAATACTTGAGCATATTGGCATGAAACACTTTAAATTTCCCATTAATTTCTATTTCGTAATCCATTTGACCTTTCCTACGTTGGATGGCGTATGGACCTTTCCACTGTAGAAGCAATTTATTATTTGCAGTTGGGAGCAAAACCAATACTTTGTCCCCAATAGAAAACTTTCTGGCATTCCTGTCAAAATAACGTTTATACTTAGTTTTTGACTTTTCCAGCTGTTCCTTTGCTAGTCTACACGTCTCCTCCAATCTTTCTCTCAGGTTAAAAACGTATTGGTAGCTAGTAAGCACTTCTCCTTCCTGTTTTTCCTTGTCCCATAACTCCCTCAAAATACTAAGGGGGCCCC
This sequence comes from Coenobita brevimanus, assembly GCF_032717465.1. Classification (NCBI taxonomy): domain Eukaryota; kingdom Metazoa; phylum Arthropoda; class Malacostraca; order Decapoda; family Coenobitidae; genus Coenobita; species Coenobita brevimanus. The sequence continues at coordinate 30,958,373 of NC_136966.1, forward strand.
TGACTGTCCGCCCATACAAAAGTTCAAAAGGGGAGAACCCTAGGCTAGCCTGGGGAGCCTCCCGGTAGGCAAAAAGAACAGCGGGAAGGTACCTATCCCATAACTTTGGCTGCTCAGCACAGGTTTTTTTCAACATATGCTTAAGTGTTCCGTTATACCTCTCAACCAGTCCATTTGCCTGTGCATGATAGGGAGTGGTGGGAAGATGACGAATGGAAAGCAACCTCCTTACCTCTCCCATCATATCAGAAGTGAATTGAGAGCCTCTGTCAGAAACAATTTCTTCTGGTACACCCACCCTTGAAAATATCTCCAGCAGAGCCTCTGCCACGGTCTCTGTGTCCACCTTACTCAATGCCACTGCTTCAGGATATCGAGTGGCATAATCCACCAGAGGTCAAAATGTAGCGCTTACCGGACTCACTTCTGGGTTCAATGGGCCCCACCAAATCCACTGCCACTCTCTGAAAGGGTGTATCAATCAAGGGAACCTCACCTAATGGTACTTTACCCACCTTCCCTTTGGGAACTGTACGTTGGCAAATGTCACAGGATAAACAAAATCTTTTAACATCAGCCCCCATTCCAGGCCAAGCAAACTCCTGTTCTATCTTTCCCAACGTTTTATCACTTCCCAAATGTCCTCCAAAAGGCGATTCATGGGCAATACTCATCACCATCTCTCTAAATTTCGTAGGTAAAACCAATTGTTTTATATCCTTCCCCTGAACACACTTTGTTCTAAATAACAAACCCTTTTCCACAGAGAAACTAGCTTTCTTAACGGTTTGAAACCCAGAATGGTTATCTTGTGCATATTTGAGCCAACAGCGTAATTGTTCGTCATCCTGCTGGGCCTCCTTCATGTCTTGTGCATCCAGTTGCAAGTTGTCCACAACTTTTAACTTCTTTGTGGTACGAGTTCTCTGGGATGCTGCCCTGGTTGCAACGGCATGGCTCTCTAGTAGACTTTCTAATTTTGTAGCACCTGCAATATTCCCAATTATTAATTCATAAACTGGATCATCCATGCAAACTGCCTCCACTTGTCCCGTGTAGTATGGAGTTTGAACTTCAAATTTTGCCAGCGGATGCTGTTCCACCTGTCCATTGACGAGTCTCACCTTCCTTTGCTGTCCCGTGAAGCACTCCTTCGGTACCAGTCCTTTCTTTACTACTACCGTACTGCATCCCGTGTCGCGCAGTACATCCACCGCATGGCCACACACAAACCCTTTGGACACTGGCATCCTCGCTAAAGCACTCACTACGTCTACTGTCTGTCCACACAGTTGATTCCTGGAAGTCTCGTCCTCACTGCCTGGGTTAGAATCAGTCTCTGTACAGAGATTCACTTGTGGTCGACTCCTGTAACCTGTACTTGCATTACATTGTCGTGCCTGATGACCTGGTTTCCCACATTTGAAACACAATCCTTTCTCTACAAATAATGTCCTCTTATTACTTTGTTCCTCACTGTGTTTCACTGCAGCATCAGGTTTCTTTACCCCTGAAGAGGAGCAGCATGGTGTACGGGCATTCTGTAATAATCCACCATGAGCTCGGACAAAACCTTCTGCAAGATTTATCATCTCCTGCAGGTTCTGTGGTGTTCGTTCTCGTAGATATACCTGCAAGTTTTTTCCACAACAATCAAGAAATTGTTCTGCTACAATTAATTCACACACCCCTTCGAATGATTTATCTGTATTAGATAACTCTATCCACCTGCTTAACAAATTTTGCAGCCTAGTTATAAATTGTGATACTTTCTCAAAACTTTGTGGTTTTGCCGTACGAAATCTCTTCCGAAATCCTTCTTCCGTGCACTCAAATCGGTCCATAAGAGCAGTCTTAACACACCCATAATGCACAGCTTCCTCCGCACTGAGTCTTGAATACACCTCCAGTGCAAGGCCCTTTAGATAGGAACTGAGTAACACTGCCCACCTATCCTCTGGCCATCCCACAGCCCTAGCAAAAATTTCAAATCGTCGTATATATGAATCCATGTCGTCAGTTTTCTCGTCAAAAGGCGGCAGTGAAGGACCTTTAACTTGCATCTGTACCAACGACGGCTCTAACACTTCCGCCACCCCCTCCTGAGTTGACTGAGTAACCATCTGACCCCTAGTCTGAGCAAGTCGCTCTTCCAAGTCCAATCGCTCTTTTAATTGTCTTAGCCTCTCTTGCTCCATTTCTAATTGGTCCTTGTCCTCCTGTCGTCGTTCTGCCCTTTCTGCTCTCCTATTCTGTTCAACGTAACTTCTTTCAGCTTCAATAAATTTTCTCAGCTCTTCTCCTTCATATCCCAACTCCTTTCCTAAACTGACCAAAGTCCCAAGGTCGGACATTTTGAGGTTAATACTGTCAGAACTCAAACCCAACAAATCCTCTTTGTAAATTCTGGTATCCTGGCAGGAGGTCGCCATATGTCACCCCAAAGTGGGTGTCTCCAGATTCTTTAAACTAACTGTACAAATGACATACCAGAATGTACAAAGAAGGATACACAAACAACCTTTGTATTTGCAATTAAAAATTTAATTTCGAATATCAGATTTAAACTCCATTTAAACTTACACAATTCCCTAATGAAACACATTTAGCTATATACGAAAGCATACAGTATATATCGGTATATATACATAAACCCCTCCCTACAACAGGGACTTAGCAACACACACCTACACACACACACACACACACACACACACACACACAAGACTAGAGGGAAACCAATTAGGATAACATACACCCAAATACCATACTTATTACTGTCCCACTTCAAAGCAACACCGCAGTCCCCCACACAATAACCCCCCTGGGACCTGAAACAGACTAACGGTGTACTGAACTCGTACACCTCGCAGGGTATCAGCTACCTTTAAACTACCAGAGTCTCGGACTCCGATACAGCCAAACCTAGACACAATAACATAGCATATTAATACCAGACAATATGTAAATAACCAAAAGGAATGTGCTACCTGAGCTCCACAACAACTGCTGCCCTTCCACCGCCTCCACTGAACACTGTCACTCGCACTGAGTTACTTGACTGCTTTATAATCTCAGCACTTAACTGGGGATCCCCTTAGCCACAGTGTAAATCCCGTCATACACCCAAGGTTCACCATAACACTAGCACCAGTAACGAGGCAGCAGGAGGCGCGACACAGTCCGGGCAACAGCTGGTAGGAACTGCCAGGCCACTCTTCCTTCTCTCTCTCCTCAGCTCGGTAACTGGTTACCAAAATAGATTTGTATACATACGAGATACACCAAATCATTAACTAAAGGTTCATACTTTTGCTTGCATTAAACAATTCCAAATACACACAACTCATTAAACTAACGAAAACCATTTGACAATATGAACAGAACAATTACTAAAGACTTATTAATCATTATCAGCTATTCTTCAAATATCTGAACCATCCAGCCAAATTTGAAACAGGTACTCGACTCATCTTCATAAAGCATACCGCCATAAATGAACCCTGGAAATATATATATGAAATAGTATCGAATTTATTAGACTACTCAAGAAAAAAAAAAAATCAAAACAAAACCAGCGGAAAAGTTGCTGACACATACTAATGGCTATATATCGCTTGGACAAGCCAAACCGTCATTCCTACGACCTATCTTGATAGTACAAGCTACACGGTATATATATATCTAAATATATTGCATTGCTATTTACCTACTTGTCAAACAATCAGATTATGCAAATACATGGTATCTGTTATAATATTGTGAAACTGAATACAGAAACAATTTTAGGACCACAGCAACATACTCTAGTAACATAATTGAAAAATATAACATAATTCTATATATATATATATATATATATATATATATATATATATATATATATATATATATATATATAAAGTGTGTGTGTGTGTAAATTATATGCAATAGCAATATGCTAGAAATACCATGGAATATCTACAGTAGTCATATGTGTATGTGATGGATTTGCTATCTGTCTATCTATCTGTCTGTCTGAGACATAGTTACATAGAAAATGAATACAGGTATATAAGCTACAGTCTGCTGTGCAGTTTATAACTAAAGTAATACTATATGTAACCCCATATATTGTTATTTTATATAAAACATATGTATACAGTATTTGTAGTAGATTCACTATTCACCCAGATGATCCGAGTTGTTAAGACATGGCCTTCGATAACTGATTCCAAGTTTGCAATCCTAGCTTGCATTCTGCTCATAGCCAGTAGTAATGCAGCAAATATGATGGAGAAAATTATAAGGATAACTGGTGCTGGAGTACAGTATAATATGGACTGAACATCATCCTACTATATCCCTCCCAAGGTTGGACTGTTTGAATTATCAGTTGCATAGTTTCAAACTTGGGTGAAGTCAGCTTATTGTGTATACCCACATTTAAGTTCATGTCGGGTAGCCTAATGGTTGGAAGTACTTATGTGTGTGGTTGAGAATAGCATAGTGGTTTTTAGTTGGTAAAGTTAACATTGAAGGTGATAGGACTGCACAGTGTTCCGGTGATATGTGTAAATAAAATGCTGATATATGGGCAGGAGGTGTGTCTGGGCAAGTCACAAAAGCTGATGTATCTTAAGTGAAATAGAAAAACTGTGAATGCCCAATGCATTAATGATGGATGAGTTTATCTGGAACAAATCTGAAGTTGCATTGATAATGGATGTTGTGATTCTTTATGGCAGCCGTTTCACAAGGAACTATCTCAGCTGGCTGAAACGTGAAGACGTACGAAGGAAAAAAGTGAGGTGCATTCACTGATGTACAACATTTATGTTCAATTATTGTTTCACTAGCGAGGGTCATCTTTTTTTTATATTTTTTTATTTAGAAGGAAAAGGGTATATTTGATAGACCGTGAAAAAATCACGTTATCAATGGTACACGAACTACTATTGATGGTGTGAGTGTTGTTTCTAAGTATGGCTAACACAACATCAGACTCCTTTCCTCAAACAAAGGCTTCAAAGCGTGCTTATGTACCCCTCGACTGATAATTAATTATTTGATGTAGATCGTGAATGGGAAATAAATTAATGGTCATACTTCCGATACCAGCATTAGCAATTCTTTTCATGAAAGATTAATAATGAGATCTAGATTTTTTTTTTAATAACAGAACAGAGGAAGGAAAAACAAATGAATAAAAAAAAAACAAATCTATGCACCAGATTACTGGTGTCCTCTGTTCATAAAATATCTGTAACAGTTAGACTTGAACAGCAGTAGGTTGAAGTTTGGAGGGAAACAACTCTGGGGAAGCGAGTTCCAGAGAGATGCAGTTCAGGGAATGAAAGAATTCTGATAGGCAGAAGTTCTGCAGTGTGACTGAGTGACGTTCCAGTCATGAGCGCTGCCAGCTGCCTGTGTAGCACGAGGGAAGGCATGGAGAGGTGGCACCATGGACGCAACTTCGTCTGAACATTTGCTATAGAAATATCTGTAAAATAACGCAAGGGAGACAACATTCCTTCTTACTAGTACGGGAGGTAGTTTATTAGTAATAGCGGGGTTATGAATAATTCTAACAGCTTTGTTCTGAATTTTGTCTTCTTGTTTTAATGCAACCTCTCCACATCCACTCCACAAGGGTGAGCAGTATTCAAGCTGAGAATGCACATGACTCTTATAAATTATAACTAACTGCTCATCAGCGAAGAGGTTACGGACTCTGTCCAGTAATCCAGGTTTCTTTGAGGGGGTTTTAGCAAGTGATCTAACATGAGAGGTCTAGCTGGGGGCATTGTTAAGCGAGACGCCGAGAATTTCAATACTTTAGGAAACGGGAATATTTGTAGTATTGAAGGTAATGTACGATTCTGGCAATACCTGTCTATTAGTAAATTGTATATATTTAGTTTTACTAGCATTAAATGAGACAAGGTTATTTTGTCCCCATTCACTTATTGTGGATAAGTCTTGATTTAAAGAGATGGCTGTACTGAGCTGAGAGTTAGAGATATAGGACTTTGTAAATGGATGTCTGAGTGTGAATGAACTATGAAGTGTTGAGTCATCTGCAAATGAATGGATGAGATTGTGGGTGGCAGATAAGAGATCATTAATATGAACGAGGAACAGGGTTTGTGCCAGAACTGATCCCTGCGGCATGCTGGCATTACCTGAGTGGAAAGTGGAATATACATCATAGACTTTTACTCTTATTTTTCTACTGCTGAGATATGAGATATGAGTATTGTCTAACTGATCTATTATTATGTCAGTATGGTCCATGATCACGGAGAGGTATTGGAAAAGTGAATTATTTCCTTGTAGTGCAATTACTTTCTCCAGAATTTCTTGAGTTGGTTTCTCTTTCTTTCGTATGTTCGTTACCATCGTCATTATTACACTTTTCTGAGTATCAGCTAGCTTATGTTGATATGAGAGAATTTCTGCAATCTTATTGCCAGCCGTGATAGAGAAGCTGGTATTGTTTTCAGTGTGTGTGTGTGTGTGTGTGTGTTCTTACCTATTTGTTCTTACCCAATTATTTCTTTTCAGGAATGAGTCAAGCTCGTTTTGTCCCGTGTATTAGACCATTTTTGTCATATATATCCTTAAATTTAATTATAGTTTATTTCATTCAGAATTGCATTCCACTGACCGATTGCCCTATTTGTGAAACTGTATTATTTCCTTATTTTTTTTTTATGTGAGGAAGAAGGAACCAAAGGCATCGAGCCCACAAAACTGTTCCTTCCAAGAGAAAAACAAAATACAAGAGAAAGCCAAATTCAAGATCCGATCATTTCGAGATGCCTGGACACACTGCGTTTGAAAGACTGGAGATCATAGGAAGCAGGAAATACAGACACAGGGAGACAGTTCCAAAGTTGACCTGTTGCATAAATGAAGGACTGGGAGTAACGGTTTACTCTTGCATTAGAGAGCTGGACAGAAAAGGGATGACCATTTGCTCCTAGACGGGTGCTACGCTCCCATCGTAGAGGTGGAGGAATGGATGCAGACAGTTCAGAGGAGCAGTGACCATTGAAGTAGCGATAGAAAAGAGATAAAGATGAAACAGTGCAACGAAGAGACAGAAGTTGAAGGGAGTCAGTAAGACAAGGAGAATTAATGAGGTGAAAAGCCTTTGACTCCACCTTGTTGAGAAGAGCTATATGTGGGGAGCCCCCCCACACATGAGGGTTGAACTCCACGCAGGAGCGGAAAAAAAAAAAACCCTGTATAGAGTCAACAATTGTGCAGGGGTAAAGAAGGAATGGAGTCAGCTTAGCACACCCAATCTCTTGGAAGCAGATTTTACAAGAGATGTAATATGATCTCTCCAAGATAAGTCCCGAGTAAATGAAACCCTAAGCATGTTGAAGGATGATGCAGGATAAAGCTGAATATTATTAAACATTAGTGGGTATATCTGTGGAAGATTTTGTCGGGTTGATAGGTGCAAAAACTGAGTCTTTGACGCATTAATAACAACCAGATTATTTTTACCTCAGTTAGAAATACGAGCCAAATCAGACATTAGGTGTGCCATAGCCTCATCCCTTGGTTGTTGAAGTAATAGCTGAGATGGACGTTGTGGGAATCTAATGGAAAGGTGAAGGGTGGAGTCATCAGCGTATGAGTGGATAGGGTTAGATGTACAGCTTAGAAGGTCATTGATGAATAAAAGGAAGAGAGTTGGTGATAGGACAGAGCACTGAGGAACACCACTGGTAATAAATCTAGGAGAAATACGATGGCCGTCTACAACAGCGGCTATAGAACGAACAGAAAGGAAGTTAGAAATGAAGACACAGATAGAAGGATAGAAACCGTCAGAAGGCGGTTTGGAAATTAAATATTTATGCCAGACTCGATCGAAAGCCTTTGAGATGTCAAGTGCAATGGCAAAAATTTCGCCAAAGTCCCGAAAGGAGGATGACTAGCAGTCTGAAAGGTAGGTGAGAAGATCGCCTGTGGAGCGTCCCTGACGGAACCCATATTGACGATGAGAAAGAAGGTTGTGATAGGAAAGATGCTTAAAATTTTTTCTATTAAGAACAGACTCGAAAACTTTTGAGACAGGATGTTAAAGCAATAGGGCGATAGTCAGAGGGCTGGGAATGGTCACCTTTCTTTGAGACTGGCTAAATGAGCGCGAACTTCCAGCAAGAAGGAAAGGTACAAGTTGATAGACAAAGGCAAAACAGTTTGCCTAGGCAGGGTGTAAGCACAGAAGCACAGTTCTTGAGAACAACAGGAGGGACTCCATCAGGCCCATATGCCTTATTAGTATTGAGGCCTGTGATGGCAGAAAATACATCAGCTGAAGACATTTTAATGTCAGCCATGAGTATCCTCTTGCTGATGCTCCCCCACAGGTTAAATTTTCATTTATGTCAATTTTCTCTTTCCTAAGATGCATTTATATAGCATAATTATGTGTCGTCTTTTCCTTCTCTCCTGAAGTGTTGGTAGATTCAATTTTTCTAGTCTTTCTTCTTAGCTTACATCCTTTAACCCGCCTCGTCCCATCGACGTATGGGTACGTTGCAACGTTTTGCATTTGCCAGTCCTGGCAACGTACCAGTACGTCGTGCAATTGCAAAGTGCATAATTTCAAAAATTTTCAAATTTCGCGCTTGATTTTTGGTACGTATCCTCGCTTGACCTTCCCCTACCTGCCACCAGGCGGGGACATTCAGCCACCCCGTGCTAACCCGTGGCTCGTTCACTCACCTGCTAGCAACGGTCCTGCTCAGACATGGCTATGAGAGGTCTCTCAGAGGTCGAAATTCAAGCCGCCCTGGACGCCTTTACAGGCGACAGTGATTCCCCACTGGACAACGAGGTTGTTGACAAAGATTATGTGAAGCCAGAGGAGGAAGAAACCACCTGCAGTGATGAAGAAGTCCCGTCCCCCTGGAAGCGGCAATATGTGACTTACCGTGCTGCTAGAGATGGGCAGCCGGCCAAGAAACCACGTGCAACACCCTATGCCCAACCCCAACGTGATGTGGAACCCGAATTTGATGATGAGGACGAGGACGAGGATGGAGTCGTGGGATGTGCTGCCACGTGGTATGGACGTGGCCCCGAGCGCACACCACATTGGACGAGCAGGTATGGGCCTAATATTTTGTTTGGGGAGGTAGGAAGTGGCATGGAGGGAGTGGGGAGTGAAAGGGAAAGTGCAGGGAGGAGTATGGAAAGTGAGAGTGGCGTGAGTCATCGCTCTCCCTAGGTAGTGTGATGCAGCGGGATGTATCACGTGGGCGAGTGCGGGTGCATTCTGTATCACGTGGGGTTGTGATGGAGGGGGAAGGTGAGGAGGAACCACTCCCAAGCATGTCTTATGCTCCCCAATATCCCCAAACACATGGGTGAGTTAGGGTGCGTGAAAAATCATGTGGTGTTGTGATGGAGGGGGAAGGTGGGGAGGAACCACTCCCCAGCACGTCTTATGCTCCCCAGTTTTCCCGACATTCATCCCCCACAGCCCCCTAATGTTCCTCAAGGCCGTAAGGGTAAGGGAAAAGGAAAGGGTAAAGGCAGAGGGAAGAGGAGTGAGAGTGGGCAAGCCCTCTGCACTCCTCCCCAACCTCCCCCACCAGCATCTCCTCCCCACCCAGACGAAGGCGGTGATGGGGATGATGGGGACGAGGGATTTGTGGGATGGAATAGGGAGGATGGGAGTGATTTTTCTCCCCTCATTCACCCCTTCACTGAGCAGGGGCGCGCTGGCTGCATTGCTCCCGGAATTCACCGCAATTCCACCAGGTTGGATTTTTTCCACCTGTTTGTTAGTAAGGCATTCGTGGAGCATATTGTTTACCAAATCAACCTTTTTGCAAGCACCCAGCGCCTTGAGAGCGAAAGATTGGGAACAAGGAGTAGGCATTCTATCATATATGATTACCCTGTCTCCCTTTCAGAAATGTTCCTATTTTTTGCCCTGGTCCTTTTGATGGGTATTATACGAAAGAACAGAATTCCGGCTTACTGGAAAAGGGACCCTGTTATGTTTACACCAATATTTGAGCAAGCCATGAGCCGTAATTGCTTCAACAAATTCTAAGTCGCCTCCATTTCTATGATGATCATGATCCTGCAAATGCGAACAACACAGATAAGATGAGGCGAATTAGGTTGGTCTTTGATCACCTGAGGCAAACCTTTCGTTCGTCATTTTATCCCTATAGAGACCTCGTCATAGACGAGAGTCTCGTGTTGTGGAGAGGTAATATTTCATTTAGGCAGTATATACCCAGCAAAAGGCACCATTTTGGGTTTAAGATCTTTGTTATGTGCGACTGTAGGACTGGACACGTGCAAGAAATAGTCTTGCACACCGGTGCACAGACAGACATAATAGAAGATCGGAGTATTGGACTGTCCGGAGCAGTGGTAAAGACAATGATAGAAGACTACCTTCATCGTGGTCACATCCTCTACCTGGACAACTGGTACAATAGCCCTCTTCTCGCTCGTTATCTTCACATGCATGAAACAGGAATCTGTGGAACCATGAAGGTGAACCGGCATCACATGGCCAAGGTAGGGTGGAAACTTGACAGGAATGAAGTTGTCTTCTTCAAACCCAACAACGTCCTTGCAACTGTGTGGAACCATAATAGAGAAGTAAGCCTCTTGTCAACGGTTCACCGCCCCTTGATGCACCGTACTGATTCCGTTGATTACCGGAGCGAGAACAGGCGTCACATATGGAAACCTGAGTGTGTCATGGACTATAACATAAACATGCGCCTGGAGGACCGGTCAGACTCCATGATATTGACGGTAGAGTGTGCCAGGACCACGATGAAGTGGTATAAGAAACTGTTCTTTCACTTGCTAGACATCACTGCTCCGAATTGCCACCACCTTCACGCCATGACAACAGGAATTCAGGAAAGCTTTGAAGGGTTTGTGAGGGAGCTCACAAGAGAGATGTTTGCACGGTATGCTGTTGAAAGGCCCCAGCATCGCACCCGCACTGCCCCTATTGCCCAAACTCCCCTGAGAATATCCAGCCGCCATTTCCCCACTCCTATCCCTCCCGAGCCAAACAGACCTAGGCCCCAACGCAGGTGTCACGTGTGTAGCAATTCCCGGGTGAGACTCACACAGAGGAAGGACACCCGCTATATGAGCGTCGGGTGTGACGTAGGTCTATGTATTCACCCATGTTTCAGCGAATATCACACCTTGATGCAATTCTAATATGGTGTGAATGCAATAGGATGCTGAAACTATGTAGTAAATGCGACAAACAGACGCTCAGTGAAATTATCAGTCATGTTGATCTGAAAATATTAGTATAAAGTGCATACGGGTATAACATAAGTGCAAAAATTGTATGTAAGTGTATAAATATGCTGTAAGTGGAAACATACCTAGCGAGGGTTTTTTGATGCGATATTCTGTCGCTCAGTGAAATAAATAAGGCCCGTAAATATGTAAATATTATTATTGGAAATGCAAACGGGTATAATATAAGTTCTAATTATTGTAAGTGCTGAAATATAAGCTAAGTCAAAATATTCCTAGCATGTGTATAGAGATGCGATATCCTGACGCTCAGTGGAATGAATAAGGCCCGTAATTATGAAAATAGAAGTCAACAGGTGGGAAAGTGTGTAATATATGTGAAAAATTCGTATGTAAGTGTTTGAGTATTATGTTGGTCGAAACATTCATTGCGAGGGTATTTTCATGCGATATTCTGACGCTCACTTGAATAAATAATGCCAGTAACTATGTATTGTGCAGTATAGGGGTGTAAACGTGTGTAATGTAAGTGGGAAAGTATAATTGGAGAGAAAAAATAAAGTAGAAGATGAAACACGAGTGTTTGAGATTGTGCTTGGTATGTGAATATGCGCTAGCATTTCGCTAAATGCCCTCGTAATGAATGTAAATAATTGAACACATTTACAGTGGTGGAGGAAACGTTCTATTTAAAAGAAAAAATAATAGGAAAGTGATAAAACAATTGAGTATGTTGATATACGAGTCACAGCGAGTGCGCTTAGTAAGCCGATGTGCGCTAAACTTATGCTGCATGTCATCATAATGAATGAAAACATCTGAAAACATTTACAAACAGTAAAAATAGGTAAAATGTCAATGAAACAGAAGTATACAAGTAGAAAAAATGATATGTTGACTGATACAAGAATCTTAGCACATAGCATGTTACCACTCAGACTTAACTCGCTATGCTCGCGCAATGGTACAATGCTTATTTTTCATATATATGTGTTTGAAATCCATTATATTGCTACTCTTATTGTTTATTAGTTCAAATTCGATAAATGTAGAGGTGTTGTTTGTTGTTTCTCCCAATATTTCCTACCATAGAAAATGTGAGCGACTCACACATCAATGATAGAATACGATCCCTGGTGCGGGGGACCTCACCTGTTCCGACAACTTATGGACCACGGTAAGCCCTTTCTTGGTGATTTTCCTTTGCTTCTCAACCAAAGCGGAAGTTTTAGCCAAAAAAAAAAAAAAATCCAAAATAGCTCGGGACTGGGGGATGTCGGAGGTGCGGAAAACCTCGGGACGTGACAGGTTAAGCTTGGTATCCATCTTGTAGCTGCCCTATGTACTTTTCCAGTCCTGTGTTTTTTTAGATGAGGATTCCGGACAACTGATGCATACTCCAGGGTCGGTCTGATGAATGATGTTATCTTTCTCAGCATGTATTCTAGCTGTCTATCTATCTATTGCCAGACGCCTCAATCCCGTTTGGGGTGGCCACAAACAAATCGCCTCCACGTCGCCCTGTCCCCCGCCATTTCACTGCCCTGCTCCCAACTCACACCCCCCTCTCTCATATACCTCTCCACCCCATCCCTCCATCTCATCCTCGGCCTCCCCCTCCCTCTTCCCCCCCTCCACCTCACTCACATACACTGTCTTCGTCAGTCCCTCACCCTCAATTCTCTCCACATGGCCAAACCACCTCAGTGTGTTCCTCATAATGCTTCCTATCATATCCACATCCACACCACAATGCTCCTTTATATACTCATTCATCAAGCTGTCTCTCCATGTGACTCCACAGGCTCCTCTTAAATAACTCATTTCCACTGCTCTCACTCTTGACTTGTGTCCTTCCAACAATGTCCAAGCTTCACTTCCATACGTTAGAGTTGGCATCACAATACTGTCATGTAGTAAATTTTTCACTTCCATACTCACTTCCCTGTTTTTTATCACTGCTTTCAAAGAACCAGCAACCTTTCTTCCCTGCTGTACCCTTTCAAGCACTTCACCCTCCAAACCTCCAACCTTATTCATCACACTACCCAAGTACCTAAACGTACTCACATTTTCTAATTCCTCACCATCCAACCTCGCTGTACATTCACTGACTTCACCTCTCTCAAAGACCATCACTTTACTTTTCCCTACATTCACCTTAAGATTCCGTTTCTTACACACTCTCACAAACTCATCCACCAAGCCTTGCAGCTCCCCTTTGTCTTCACTCAACAACACAGTATCATCTGCAAACAACAGTACAGGGAGTTTCCAAACACTATCCTCTCTCACCAGGGCCACTCCAACATCCACTACCCTACCTTGTACCTCTTTTATTACCCCATCCATGTACAGAACAACCATGGAGACATGACACATCCCTGTTTCAACCCAATCTTCAAAGAGAAAAATTCACTTAGTTCACCATCCACACGCACTGCAGCCTTAGCATCATCATACATACTCTTCGCAGGATTCAACAACTTCCCATCTACTCCATATATTCTTAATACTTTCCATAATCCTTGTCTATCCACCCTGTCATATGCTTTCTCCAAATCAATGAAAGCCGCATACAACTTCTTTCCCTTCTCTAGAAACTTTTCCACTAAAGATCTAAGAATGAATATCTGATCTACACAACCTCTTCCCTTCCTAAAACCTCCCTGTTCTTCTCCAACTAATTCCTCTATTCTTTCCCTAACTCTGTCAATAAGTATCCTACCATACACTTTTCCTATTATCAATCAATCAATCATTTCCTGTGGCACCCCACGGGATGCATAGGGCCTCAATGAACTCTCTCCACTAATATTTGTCACTTGCCATCTCCTTCAGGTCCCACCAACACTCCTCTCCTGCTTCTTTTTTTCATTGTCCTCAACCAGGTTTCCCTCGGCCTACCTCTACCTCTTCTTCCTCTAGCAATCCACTCTGGCATATCCTGTATTAAACAACCTTCTTTTCTGTATATGTGCCCCAGCCACTTCCAGCGAGACAGTCTCACATATTCATTAACTGGTTCCACTCTCGTAATATCCCTTACTCTTTCATTTGTAACTCTGTCTTGCCACTTTACCCCAAGAATCCTTCTCAGTATTTTATTCTCAAATCCTATTACTTTCTGATCTGTTGCAATTGTACTGTACCATGACTCATGCCCGTAAATTAAAATTGGTCTAACCATAGACTTGTAAATTTTCACTTTAGTATGTACCGAAAGCATATTATTATTCCAAATAGATTTCAACATTCCAACAGCTCGCCAAACCTGTCTAATCCTCTCCTCAATTTCATTGTTTAATGATCCATTAGATGATACAATCGTTCCCAGATATTTAAAGTTTTCTACATTCTTCACCACATTATTCCCAATTACACAATCGATTTGGTTCTCCACGTTCATATTAATAATTTCAGTCTTTCCACAATTTATTACCAATCCCACTTTTTCTCCTTCCTCCACCAGACAATCGAGCATCCTCTGCATCTCGTAAATACTTCCGCAAATCAGTACAATATCATCACCATAGTACAAATCCATCAGCTTCTTATTTTCTGTCCAGTTAATTCCTGCACCTGTTCTCCTTACAACCTTTTTCATAACATAATCCATAACCAAAACAAACAACAATGGCGAAAGAACTCCTCCTTGAATCACTCCTGACCTAACTTGAAATGGATCACTCAAAGAACCACCCACCATTACCTTACAAAAAGTACCTTCATGCAGGCTTCTAATAATATTTACAAACTTTTCTGGTATACCATAGAATCTCATAATTTTCAACATAGCTCCACGTGAAACACTATCAAACGCCTTTTCAAAATCCACAAAACACATGTTAAGTGGCATTTTCATCTCATTAGCTTGTTGCATTAGATGCATTACAATAAAAATCTGATCATATAAACCTCGACCCTTTCTAAATCCCGCTTGTTCTTCTCTTAAAATTCTATCAATTATACTAAGAAGAAAAATGCCCCTATGATTACCACACACTTCTTTTTCCCCTTTTCCTTTGTACAAGGGAATAATTATACCTGACTTCCAATCCTCCGGGACTCTACCTTCCTCCCAGGCCAATCTGCCCATCTTCCTCATCCATTCTACTACTATCTCTCCCCCATGCTTCAGCATTTCACCACAAACTCCATCAATTCCTGGGGCTTTCCCCAATTTAACTTTCTTCATTGCTTCCACAACTTCTGTCCTACTGATTTCTTCCTGTCTTCTCACCTCTCTCCTTCTCCCAGCCATTCCCCAGCCACTTATACTCGCATTACTTCCATCCTGTATTATTCAACAATTCCTTAAAGTGTTCTCTCCATCTGCTCACTCTTTCTCCCTTCTCCACTAGTAATCTACCATTTTTATCTTTCACTCCCCTACTAACCTCACTTCCACCCTGTCTTACTCTCTTCACCTCTTTCCAGAACATTTTCTTACAGTCCCTCCACTTTACACTCAAATTCCTTCCAAATTCCTCATCCACTCTCTTCTTACTCTCTCTTACTAATCTTTTCACCTCTCTTTCTTTCTACATATAACTGTCTCTTCCACCTCCCAACTTCCTCCACGCCCCTATTTCTCATCCATTCATTGTATGCTTTCTTCTTTTGTGCCACAGCCTGTCTCACCTCTTCAGTCCACCACGCTGTTCCTTGCACCCCCCAACGTCTTCTCTTCCTCCCACACACCACCTCACATGCTGCACATATTTCTTCTGTAAATATCCTGCACACACCTTCCACGTCCCTCATCTGCTCCAATTCATATTTGCCCAATCGTTCCTCCACTTCTCTCTTTTAATCTGCCTTTTTCTCATCCTCTTGTAACCTTTCCACTCTCCTTGTAACTACTCCTTCCTCTCGTCTTTCCCTTCTTCTATTCCTCCATCTTACTTGGATCCTAATTCTGGCCACCACCAAGTAGTGGTCAGAAAGTCCACTCCCCCAACCTCTATAAGCTCTTCCATCCATTACACATCTTCGCATCCTTTCATCCACACACACATAATCAATCATTGCCTTCCTTTCATTCAGTTCACCACCCACCCTTCTCATCACTCGCCATGTATACCTGTGGATCACTTTATGCCTGAAGAGGGTATTGGCTATCACCAACCCCCTCTCAGCACAAATGTCCATTAACGCACTGCCATTCTCATCTATCTTAGGAGGCACACCCCACTCACCAACTATTCCATCCACCTTAACATTCTCTACTTTACCATTCATATCACTGATCAAAAACACTCTCTCAATCCTTCCAAACTTTTCCATGCACACTTCCACATTTGTCCAGAACTCTTCTCTCACTCTGCTAGCACGATCTTGCGTTGGCGCATACAGACACACAATCGCCCACATTTGTATTCCAACTTTCAACTTTACCCACACAATCCTTGACCCAGCTGATCCATACTGTCTTATGCTCTTCTTCCATCTTTTACTCACAACTATACATACTCCTTCCTTTGCCCTCTCATTCTCACCTACTCCTGCACATATACCCCATCCATACTTTCATTCTCTCACAGTTTCTCCTCTCCATTTTGTTTCAGTTATTCCACATACATCCACTTTTGCACCCTCAAGCACCTGGACAATCTCTCTCTCTCTCTCTTTCACCTCATCATTCGCTCCTCATACATTCCATGTAGCCATTATCAAGTCCTTTGTCCGGTCCTGGGTCGTCATCGTTAGGTCAGTCCTTGTCCGAGGCTTCTTGTTTGTTTTTTTAGTTAGTTGTTTTCCGTGGAGGGGCACTAACCCTCATTTATATATATGAATACTATTCTCATATTAGCAAGCATTGTATACATGTTATATACCTTCTCATTGATGTGGTCAGCCTTAGAGAGTATGTTATTGATAACCATTCCTAGGTGCTTCTCTCTTTGTGATATGAGTAGGGTTGATCTTCCTAACTTATAATCCCAATCTGATCTTTTCTCACTTTTACGAAACATAATTACATAACACTTGTCCACATTAAATTCCATTTACCATACATTGCTCCATTCATGAAGCTTATTTAAATCTTGTAGCTGTTTCCAAGAATTTGTGTTCGTAATTTTCCTTTGTATTTTTGCATAATCTGCATGTTTAGATAGCTTCTATTCCCAACGTTACTGTCTATGTCATATGCATATGTTAAAAAGATAACCTGTAGCAGCACTGAGCCCTGTGGAACTCTGCAAGTCACTTCCCTCCATGTTCAGTAGTTTCCCCTTAGTACTGTTTTCATTTACCTTTTTCTAAGAAAGTCCTGCATCCAACAGTACAGGCTGTCTTGGATACCTCCTTGATGGTACATTTCCCATAAAAATCTTCGGTGCAGTACTCTGCCAAATGCTTTCTTGAAATCTAAGTAGATACTATCCACCCATCCTTCTCTTTGCTGTAATGTTTCTGAAACCCTATCATAGTAGCTTAATAGATTAGTAACACATGATTATCCCTTTCTAAAACTGAACTGCCTTTCTGTAATCATACTGTGTTCTGGATGGTTTACCCAAACTTTTCTTATCAACTATCCTAGTATCCTACTTACAGCACTGGTCAGTGATACTTGTCGGTAGTTGAGTGGATTCTGTCTATTCTCTTTTTCGAATAGGGGAACAATGTTTGCATTCTTCCAAATATCAGGCGGTTTACCTTGACCTAAGGATTCCTTGAATATTAGATAGAATGTTCTGCTTAACTTTTCTGCACATTCATGTAGCACCCAACCTGAAATTTCGCCAGGACCATATGCTTTTCCTTTATCTAATTTACTTAACTAATCCTGTACTTCTTTTTCTGATATTTGTATATCTGGTAAGTTGTGTGGCCATGCATGTTCCCTATCATCTCTTTCATTTTTTTTTCTTTTATAAAAACTGGAAGTATTTATATGGTGTTTCACAATATCTTTCTCTTGTGTATAGATGATCCACTCGTCTGTAATGGACTGTATGTTATCTTTCCCTTTGGTTTTGCTTTGGATGTAGCTAAAATAGCTTAGGCTGATCACTACTTATATTTATAATATCTTCCTCTAACTGTCTATGAACCTCCCTCCTTATCTTTGTATAATCATTTCTTGCCTCTTTATAATTATATGCCCTCTCACTATTGTGTCTTCTCTATCTCTTCCACAGCAAGTCTCTTTATTCTTTTGATTTTTAACATTCTATATTAAACCATCATTTTATTTTCATATCTGTTTCTTTGTGCTGAGGGATGTAATTCTGCACTCCTATTTCATAAAAAATCACAGAATTTTCTATATATATTTAAATTATGTCGTCTAACCTCCGTTTCCCAATTTATTTCTAAGAAGTACTTCTTCAGGTCATGATGGTTGCCCTTTTCGTAGTTTAGACTTTTTGTAACTCTCATTACTGGTAACTATGTGATACGCTATCCTGAAGTTACAATTTAGTACTGCATGGTCGCTTTTGCCGAATGGAGAGTGTTACATTATATTGTCAGTATCATTTTCTTGCCTAGTAAATGTAAGATCTAGTACAGAT
This sequence comes from Coenobita brevimanus, assembly GCF_032717465.1. NCBI lineage: Eukaryota > Metazoa > Arthropoda > Malacostraca > Decapoda > Coenobitidae > Coenobita > Coenobita brevimanus. Next base: position 30,977,161 of record NC_136966.1, read on the forward strand.
GGATCATCACATCCTCTTCTTGTGTTTTCGTTTACATGCTGTGTTAGAAAAAGCTCCTGCACAAGATCCAGCAGCTCTCATGGCTTATTACATCTAGAATATCCCAATTTATATTTGTATTGAAATCTCCATTTAATATAATTCTTTCAAATTTCTCTTCCATTCTGTGTAATAATGTTCTTAAACTCTGAATTGTACTTTCTGCCAGGTCTTCATATTCGCCTCTTTCCACAGTGTTTATTTTGGGCGGCATGTATAAATATGCCACAATTAATTTTCCTCCAGAAGTCTTAATCTCCAATGCAATCAGTTCTGCTTGTGAGGGTATATCTAGTTCCATTTCTTTGACCTGTAAGCTTTTCTTTGTTAAGATTATAATTCCTCCTCTTTTTCTTAAATTTCTGTCTCCGCATATATTGTATTCCTCTAAGTTTAGGGCATCGTTCGATGCCTTTGGGGTTAATTTTGTTTCAATTAGGCAAAAAATATGTGGTTCCTTTTCTTTGGTATAGTCTTCCATTTCTAATAATTTAGGCACCTTTCCATCTACATTTAAGAGTACATCAACTTCATCATCTTGTTTACATACCTGCCATAACTTGAGCCTACTACTTTCCTTCTTTTTATTATCTGTTGGTTATGTACCACTTATGTACCTGCAATCCCATTACTTTGTAAAAAAATAAAAATGCTCTTCCTTTGATGATTCCCCATTCTTTGTTTTTGCCTCCTCCCTCTTTTCCTTTAGTATTCCCAGTTTCTCTTGACTTAGGGACCATTTCTTCCATACTTTTTTTAATTCTTCTTTTTCCATGAGTTTGTTTGCATTTTTTAGTATTTCCTCCACAGCATTCACAATGGAAAGTTACTCTCAGGGGCCTTTTACTTATTTCTGTCATATTTCCCCAGCCTTTTGTGTTCCTTTATGTCTTTATCACGGATTTCCTCTGATACTTCCTTCAATATGCTCATTATTTTTGCCGTCTCGTTTTTGCCTCTCGAAATTTTGTTTTTTATTTCTTCTTCATCTATACCAGTGATTACTATAGATTTGTTGATATCTGCTGAATCTTTGACCAATTTTGGGTTGTTTTTGATTATTTCTTTCACTTCCTTTCTCATGCTTTTTTCTTCGATTAAGTCTTTCCTTATTTTCGTCATTTCAGCAAATGTCGTTTCCACATTCATTCATTCATTCATTGCCAGACGCCATGTATCCCAGACAGGGTGGCCAAGGGCTTAGAGTTAGTTGTTTTACAGGGAGGGGCACTAATCCTCCACCAACCCCACTTGACGTAGGGATCATTTTTGTAATTGCATCACTTCTTTCACCTGGGTTATCTTCTCTTCAATATCATTGCTTTGACTGCTTGCTTGGCGAACTGTCTGTGTATCATTTATGAACTCCATAATACTCTCATGGGTGACAACTGCACTTGCCGTTTCACTGATCTTCTAAGTGAACCGACCTCAAGTGACAGCTCATCTATTGATATGCTGTTTTTTGTTTAATTCCTTTACTATTTTTTTTTCATTTTCTTCTTTCTGTATGTGCAACTGCCTCTTAATTTCATCCATTTCACTCTAATAGTTTTTTATATGTTCCCATTTCAACCAGTTCCTGTTAGAAATCATGATCCTGTTTTCTACCTTTATCCCTTTTCTTAACTCCTTCCATATTCAGTTTACTAAAGATGGTGCTTATCTTGTGGCATTACTTAGAAAAATTCTACTTACAAGTAACCATCTTGCTACTTGCTTGGTGATAGACGACACTCAGCTGATGATGCATTGATCAGCACGTTCCTGCACTGATTGGGTGAATTCTGCTATTTGGAAAGCACTTTTGCTTATGCTTCAACTACAATATTAGAACACCATTTAGTTTAACCTAGTATGGAGCTTAACTCATATAAAGATAGATACTATTGAGACAGGCTTGTTCTGAGGGAACCGCAACTTACACAGGAAAAGCAATACCAGTGTTGCAACGAACAGCATATTTATTATGTCCAGACGTTTCGACATATTCATCTATGTCATCTTCAGTGGATCTAAAAATATGAAAAAAGACCTGTAAGGTATTTAAAATCCTAAAAGAACTATATGAGCATGAGCTCATCGTACCTACATAAAAGAGAAAACGTAGTGTTAAATTATAGGGGGGACAACTGCACAATATATTCAGAGGGACAGCAGACAGACAATTGTTTAGGGCGGGTTTTCGTTTATAAATATGAATGGATTCTAATATTCTTAGATTCATACTGGTACATGTGTCTGTTATACAGAAATTCTTGGGATCAACAGAGGTATTACAAATATATGAATGTTCCCTTACCACTGAGTGAGGAGGGTCGCTCACAGGGAGACCTGACCTGCTCGACTGACCTTTATGCTCGTCAACCCTTAGCTTGAAAGCTCGTATTGTGCTTCCAATATACCCTGTATGGCAACTAAGGCACTTGTATTCATAAATGACTGACGAGCGGAGGCCAGTCGGTAGTCGGTCTTTGTAATGAAAAAATGATTGAATCTTAAGATCATTCTTATGAACAAATCGGAACTTTATTTGCGGATAGAAAATAGAAAACTTATATTTCAGTGCCCTCTCTATCTTTTCTGATACAGTACCAAGAAAAGGTAGAGAAAGATACAATTTCCTCCTTACTCACTGTACATACAGGTTCTTTGGACTAAATTTTGGCTAAGAATTTTCTAACACAATTATCAAAAAGAGCAGTACTGAAACCATTGTTAGCAAAAAAAATCCTCAAAAATGAAATCTCCTGGTGGAATAGGTTGTAGATGGAAGTTAGGTTACAAGCTCTATACAAAAGTGTTCTAATTGCATTCAACTTAAAAATAAATGGACTAACTAAAAAAGCTAATACCCAAACCCGAGAAAGTAGGCTTACGATATACAGACAAAACCAGAGTGCCATTTAACTTCTGAATTAATAAATCAAGAAAAGGGAGTTTACCGTTAACTTCACATTCCATGGTAAATTTTATGTTCTTATGTTGTTTATTTAGGTAGTTTAAAAAAAGGGGAGCATGGCTTTCATCTTGAAATATAAGTAGAGTGTCATTCACATATCTACGATAAAGGATGGGTTTAAAGTATACAGGACAATTATCCAGCCATTTTTTCTTCCAAAAACAGAGAAAAACATTAGCCATAGTCGGACCCAGAGGCGAGCCCATAGCCACACCGTCTAATTGTTTATATACCTCGTTATTAAATATAAAATGGCAGTCCTTAACACAAACAGAAATCAGGTTTTTAAAGAATTTTTTACTCATACCCATGACTTTATCCATATCATTAAATATTGAATTTACACATAATAGTTTCATCCAAGGGAACATTTGTAAACAATGAGGTGACATCAAAACTACGAGTTGAAAACTGTAAAATCGAACCAATTATTTACCTTTTAGTATTAACCAAACCTAATCTAATCTAACCTAACCCAACCTAATCTGGCCTAATCCCTGAGCGTGGTTGAAGTCATATATGAAAAAAAAAAAAAAAAAAGGAAATAAAACTGAAGTGCTTTTTAACCCATTAACTGTGGCATTAGGTTTCATGGTCAATCCCCCCATGCACAAAAAAATGGGATTCTTTTTACTTCAAAAATCATATTTGCTCTTATAAATGAAAGAGTGCATGGAAAAGAATAGGAAACCAAATATGAGTTCATTATTTACCTTAGTTTGGCTGTGGTACGCTATTTGCGGACATTTGAGTGAAAAATGTAGCATGCATTTTTTTTAAAATAAGAGCTTGAGCATATGATGTACGCAGCAGTCGCATGCTATTCTTCATATGATGTACGTAGCAGCTATAGGGTTAATTAAACTAACCTAACCTGCCAAATCAGACCTAATCCAAAAAAATTTAACCCCCAACCTAACCTACATTAACTGCAAAAGCATCGTACCTAACCTAACCTGGCCTAATCCCTGTATGTGGTTGAAGACATATACAAAATTAAAAAAAAGGGATTAAAATCGAACAAAGTGCTTTTTAATCTAACCTAACCTACCAAATCAGACCTAATCCAACCAAAATTAATCCTCAACCTAACCTACATTAACTGTGAAAGCTCATAAATCTGAGGGCAGGGACGGGCTAACGTCGCCCTCCCCAGGCCATGACTATACAGTGAGTTGATACTGCACGAACAAAAACACCTAAAGGACATATTTGCGAGAAAAATGTCATATATGAAACCCCCCCTAAGCTGAGGAGTAAATATCATTGGAAAGCCTGGAATTTCCCAAGGGTGTGACTAAACGAAATGTAATACTACCTAAATTAGCACTATATAGGCACCTGACAGAATTAATGCCTAGCCTATAGGCTGGCCTAGGCCCTATGCATCATGCGGATAGGCTAGGCTATTTAGACCGAGCCTGTGTGGTTCAATAATTTTTTAAAGGCAAATTTCTTCAACACACTAGTCTTTTTACCTAAAGCTTATATATGATTAACTTTTGATATTGAAAATTGATAGAGTATTTCAAAAATCTTACCTTCCCTCAAAGCTTGTGCCTTTGTACGTATGGTAAACGCAGGATTTGAATGTTTGTGCAAGGTTACCATTGAAAATACTCAAACTTCGCTATAGGTAGCAAGATGGAATGGCAAAATATCTAGAATATGCCACAGATATTAAAATTTCATTTAAAATGGCTAAAATAACTATAACATTTATAGAATGTCATTAGATGTAAAAAGTTAATATTCATACATGATCAAAGTCAATTCCTCTATATCTAGCGAGAAAGTTTGGCTAGATTGTACGGACATGGCAACACTGTGTTTGAGGCGTGTTGTTTACGTCGTTATTGGTTATAGCATTATTTCGCATTTGTTAAAAATAATAATAATAATAATAATAATAAAGAAAATAATGATAAAGAAAATGTTTAATAAGCTCATAAAAAGTATTACTTTGAATATCATGAATATCTACTGTACCATCATTTATGTCGCTTAAGAGAGATGATCATTTTAGGTCTGTCTGTCTCAAATATGGAATTCATGGAGGAGGTTTGGGGAGGCCTTTGTTCAGGACACTAAATGGCTGATGATGATATATATATATATATATATATATCATCATCATCAGCAGCAGCAGCAGCAGCAGCATGACCTGCCCACCTCCATTTCTGTTCTTTTATAACTTCTATAATATCTTTTACTAATTTAGTCTGCTCCCTGACCAAAGATGAAGAGGGCGGGGTGGCTCAGAGTTAGAGCGTCCGACTCGCAATCGCGAGATTGTGAGTTCGAGCCTCTCATGGATAACCGTTGGCGGGAGTGGTAGCGCGCTCCTGTAACTTAGTGGGGCTATATGGCAATAGTTGCCTAGCTCGGGGATGACGATCAAATCACCAAAGATGATGTTTTTCTGTCCCTCAAAGATATTCCCAAAGAGCAATAGTTGGGAATATCCTTATATATATATATATATATATATATATATATATATATATATATATATATATATATATATATATATATATATATATATAGATAGATAGATAGATATATCTTAATTTCCAATCAATAAATATTATAAAGTGTTAATAGGCAGGCTACATAATTACTTTCATATATACCAAAAAAGGCATAAACTCACTGCTCTATACAGAATCACTATCGGAACTAATCTATTTCATGTGAATTCTACCACCACATATATATCTCTTACTATTCTGAGAGAATTCACATGAATTCTTCATACAGTTTTACACGAGAACTTCTCAGCTAAGTTTCCACGTGGAAAAGATGTAGAAATCTGGTGAATACTGGTGTACACGAGATTTCACCAAATATCCATGACTAAAAGATGTGGAATTCACGAGCTGTGCCCACTGGGCTTTTTTCTTTCTCCTGTAGTGTAGCTAGATACAGTTTTTCTAATTTTTCTTCATAGCTTAGATCCCTTAAGCTTGGTATTCATCTTGTAGCGGACCTTTGAACTTTTTCAATCTTATCTATGTGTTTTTTGAGATGACGACTCCAGTCAAATGATGCATACTCCAGGGTTGGTCTGATGAATGATGTTATTATCTTTCTTAGCAAGTCTTCATTTGTGTATGTGAATGCTATTCTCATATTTGCAAGCAGTGTATACATGTTTCGTATATTCTCACTGATGTGGTCAGCCAGAGATAGTCTGTTATTAATAATCACACCTAGGTCCTTCACTTTTTCTGATGTGTGTGTAGGGTTTTGCTTCCTAACTTATAATCCCAATCAGGTCTTTTTCCACTTTTACCAAACTTGATTGCATGACACTTGTCCACATTTAATTCCATTTGCCATGAATTGCTCCATTCATGAAGTTTATTTAATTTTTCTTGTAGCTCTTTTCATGTGTCTGTGTTAGTAACTCTCCTTTGTTTTTTTGCATCATCAGCAAACATATCTAGTTAGCTTTCATTTCCAGTGTTACTGTCTAGATCATTTATATACACTAAAAACATAATTGGTGCCAGCACTGAGCCCTATGGAGCTCCACTAGTCACTTCTCTCCGTGATGAGTAATTTCCCCTTAGTACTGTTCTCATTTCCCTTTTTTTGAGAAAATCTTGCATCCAACAATACAGTTTGCCTTGGATTCCTCCTTCATGGTACAGTTTCCATAAAAGTCTTTGGTGCAGTACTCTGTCAAATGCTGTCTTGAAATCTAAACAGATACTGTCCACCCATCCTTCTCTGTTCTGTAATAATTCTGTTACTCTTTCAGAGTAGCTCAACAAATTAGTAACATATGAGTTTCCCTTTCTGAAACTAAACTGTCTTTCTGTTACCATATTGTGTTCTTCTAGAATCTAGATGATTAGCCAAACTTTTCTTATCAGTTTTTCTAATACCTTGCATACCACACTGGTTAGTGATACTGGTCGGTAGTTGAGTGCATTTTGTCCATTCCCTTTCTTGAATAAGGGAACAATGTTTGCTTTCTTCCAAATATCAGGTAGTTTACCTTGTCTCAAGGATTCCTTGAAAATTTAAAATAATTTACCTAACTCCTTTGCACATTCATGTAGCACCCAACATGAAATTTCATCAGGACCATTTGCTTTTCCTTTGTATAATTTACTTAGCTCCTCCTGTATTTCTTTTTCTGATATTTGTATATCTGGTAGTATGTGTGGACATGCATATTCTATATAATCCCTTTCAAAATTATTTTCTTCTGTAAAAACTGATTGGAAACTCTTATTTAGTGCTTCACAAATATCCTTGTCTTGTGTGTAGGTCATCCCCTCATCTGTAATGGATGGTATTTTATCTTTTACTTTGGTTTTGCTTCGGATTTAGCTGTAAAATAGCTTTGGTTGATCACTATTTTTATTTATGATATCCTCCTCAATCTGTTTTTGGGCTTCCCTCCTTATTCTTGTATAATCGTTTCTTGCCTGTTTGTAATTATTATATGCCCTTTCACTATTGTGTCTTCTGTATCTATTCCAGAACAAATCCCTTTTTTCATTTGATTTTTTACATTCTGTATTGAACCATTTCTTTATTTTCTTTTCTGCTTGTTTGTGCTGTGGGATGTACTTCTGGACTCCTGTTTCATAAAGTTCTCAGAATTTTGTATATATAACATTTAAGTCTTGTCCTCTAAGCTCTTTTTCCCACTCTATTTCAAAGAAGTATTTCTTTAGGTCATGATAGTTGCCCTTTTTGTAGTTAAGGCTCTTCTTGTAACTTTCATAACTATTAACTATGTCATCATGAAATCCTGAAGTAACTTAATACTACGTGGTCCGAATGGAGGGTGATACATTATATTGTCAATATCATGTTCTTGCCTAGTAAATATAAGATCTAGTACTGATGGTATATAAAGTCCTCTTTTTCTGGTGCTTTCTTTTTCATGCTGTGTTAGGCAAAACTCCTACACAAGGTCCAAGAGCTTTAGTTCCCGACAGCTTTCCTGGATATTTATATCTAGAGTACTCCAGTTTATATTTGTATTGAAGTCACCAGTTAATGTGATTCTTTCAGATTTCTCCTGCATTCTATGTAGTAATGCTCTTAAACTTTGAATTGTTTCCTCTGCCAGGTCTTCATATTCTCCTTTTCCCCAAATGTTGGCTCTGGGCGGCATGTATAAATCTGCCACAATTACTTTCCCTTCAGATGTACTGGGATCAATTCTACCTGTGTTGGTATATCTAGTTCTATTTCCTTGACTTGCAGATTTTTCTTTGTTAATATTACAATTCCTCCTTTTATGAAGTTCCTATCTCTTGTCCATATATTGTATTCCTCTAGGTTTAGTGTTCCGTTTGATATCCTTGGTGTTAATCTTGTTTCAGTTGGGCAAACAATATGTGGTTCCTTTTCTTTGATATAATCGTTCATCTCTAGTAATTTAGATACTATTCCATCTACATCTGAGTACATCAACTTAATCATCTTGTTTACATACTGTACTTATCATGACTTGGGCCTACTACCTTACTCCTTTTCATTCCCTCCTGTTTATTTACCATATTCGAACCTGCAGTCCAATTATTTTGTAAAAAAATGTGTTCTTCTCTTCCTCTGATCTTCCCTTATTCTTTGTTTTTTCCTCCTCCCTCTTCTTTTTTAGTAATCCAAGTTCCTTCTGAGCTAGTCATCTCTTTATCCATACATTTTTGAAGTCCTCTTTTTCCATAAGTTTGTTTGCATTTTTCAGTATTTCCTCCACAGTGTTTACACTCTGGAAGGTTACTTTCAGGGGCCTTGATTTATTTCTCTCATATTTCCCTAGCCTTTTGTGTTCCTCTATATCTTTACTACAGATTTCCTCTGACACATCCTTCAATATGTTCATTACATTAGCCATCTCCATTTTGTCTCTCGAAATCTTGTTCCTTATTTCTTCCTCCTCTATACCAGTGATTACTATAGATGTGTGTGTGTGTGTGTGTGTGTGTGTGTGTGTGATCACAATAACTACACAACTGCTCAAATTATCATCACAAAATTTTACAGGTGTGTAGTAGGGAAAAATTTTCCTGCGAGTTTGAAATTGGTGAAAGTTGGTCAAGGGCTGTGTGTCTGTTAACAAGAACATCTGTTTGACAGTGTCCTTCCATTACCGCCATGTGCAGTTCCTTCCATGAAAGCGTGCCAATGAGCTATACTATTGTTTAACTGAAGTATTATAATGTCAGTATGTTCCATGCTCACTGAGAGTTGTTGGAAAAGTGTATTATTTCCTTCTAGTGCATTTACTTTCTCTATAATTTCTTGAGTTGATTTCTCTGTTTTTCATAGTTTCTTTACAATCGTCTTCATTACACAGTTCTGGGTATCAGCTCTTTTAAGTCGATATGAGTGATTTTGTGCAATCTTCTTAAGTTTGTTATTTACATCTTCAAGATCATTATCTGTAGCCAGTCCTAAAATGTTACCTAAATTTGCTCCACCTAGATCGAACAAATCACGTTTGTTACGTGTATTTTTGATGTTTGTTTCCGTAATTGTGTCACTCCCACATGATGGGATGTCCTGGATCATGGTGAGTATTATGTTCTAAGCCTGTTCTAGCTACCAGTCTAACAACTTAATGATTTCAGCCACTTCTTGTGTTCGATGAGCATCTGAGGAAGAGCTTCTAATTACTGCTTCTAAAGTCCTAAGTGGCCTACCTAAGTTCTCCAACATGACTGGTAAGATGTACAGCAGATCCAAACTATATTTCATTACTCACTATGTCTTGCACAACAGCTGTAGAGGCTGTTGGTGCGATAAGGCAACCCAACCTTGTCTTACTACATGCTGAGTGTGTAAATGAGAGGTTCCTCTTGATATCACCATGAACAGGAGGGTCCATGGAATAATTCCCCTCATCTTTTCATACCGAGAGAATAACTTCATTAACCCTTTGTTAGTCAGGTGGGGTGTTCTGCCACCCCAATTTTTTTTTTTTTTTTTTTAGCTCATATATCCTTGCCGGTAATTCGAATATTTCTCTCTGTTCCAGTACTCTTCTGGTTCAGTGAGGGGAGGAGCATGTAGATTGGTTTAGTCCTGCCTCTGCTGTAGTGTGAGAGAGGGGCACTCCCCCCCCCCCGGGGTGTCCAGTCACCCCATCAAACTAACCATTTAGATCATATTGTGATACAGATTTTTTTTTTTTTAATTTTAATTTTGTATATTGTTTATCATACTGATTTTAAAAATCACAAAATGTATTTTCCTGTGTGTATTTACCTGACAAATGAGATATGAGTCCATTTGCTATTTTTTTACTGATATTATTAAGTACTGTACTTTATTATTATAAATTAATAAACACCACCAACAAGGCATTCAATCTTTTCATTAGTGATGGCAGAGATATGCTGAAGCAGCAGTATGAATATATTTTACATGTTAGTAACACTACACGTATTTTTTGTAATTGGGTGTTGTAACACCCCACCGGACTAGCTATGTTTGAATACCCCACAACACAAACGAAAGGTTAATCCATTGATGTTATCAATTCACATAATGGGTGCTGATAGTGATGATGAACATTTCCGTTATCCCGACCTGTTGAATGTATTACCAATAAAAGGAGTCTAAATCGATTCCGGGGTCATGTAAATGCTTTGTTATGATAAATGCTGTATTAGTTACACTTATGTTTGTCTGTTTGGTATGCGATTGTAATTTATTCCGATATGTGTTAATTTCTTCTGGTTTATTCTCATCGTATGTACTAGGCTTTTCGGTCGTGTCTTATATTTTACAACTGAAAAGCTAAATTTCTTGGAATTTCAAATTATCAAACAAAATTTGTTTCTCTTTGTCACTCGATAATGACTTAACCCTTAACCCCTAAATACCGAAGCACGTCAATGTACGTGTTGACCACTTTAGCCCTCTCAGCCGAATCACATCAATATAGCGCACCTTGTAAAAAACTGCCTGCACATTGCTATGCCCTGATTGTGACGCGTATCCCTTCAGGCCAATAAGAACTAACCCCTCCGGTCTTGGGTTGGGTGATCTGGCCACTCTGGGGGAAGAGGGGGTCACCCCCCTCTCGGCTCACCCATTGCCTGAATGTTTTTTCAACTGTCACATAATAACCCTCTCTGAAGACTCTCCCACCCTTCTGTACACCACAATAGGACGTTGTTAGTCGAAGTTTACCCCTCCCCCAACCACGAGGCCCATTCCATCCCCCTAGAGTCCCCCCACCTTCCCCCCTCTACCTTGTATACCCCTACCTACCCTACCCCCTCCCTCCCATTTGGCCCCATACTACCCTCCTACCCCCAATAAACCATCATGTGATAGCGAGCACTCAGCTTGGCTTGCACTCCCCCCCCACGCCTCCCCTCCCACATTCCCCCCACCCCCAAAACATGTACACGTGCTTTATGTGTATTGCCTCGATGTTTTTTTTTTTTTTCTGCCCTTTCGTACCTGAACATAATAAATGCCTCTCTGTATACTATTCTATACATGAAAACACGTGCAATCACAGGCATCTGAGCTCCAGACCCCCACCACCACCCAGCCCCCTCCCCCCACCACCACCCCTTCACTTTGATATATCTATTACTCCCCATACGTGAATTATCTCCCCACACCTGCAAACACATCTGCTTGCATGGTTGATATGCTAAATCACAGATTTTGTTTGTTTCAACTAGCCAAATTGGTTGTTACTGTAAATGATCTCCCATGGTTCAATGTACTCATTGTGGGCCTTCTCCCCAATCGAATTTTATCTCCCCACACGTACATACACATCTGTTTTCATAGAAGTTGATCAAGAACAAACTAAAGTGCTCTCTTTATGAGAAAAGATGGTTTTATGCAACCTCCATACCTACAGACCTTCTCCCCACAGGGTACTTTATCTCCCCAAAAGCAAGTAATCTCCCCACACCCCAAAACACCTGTTCTCGGGCTTGGTGTGACATGATATTGCAATGACCTATTTCAGTAACAGAAATAGTTAGTTATCAAAAGTTTGGGGCTTTCAAAAATTTTGGGGGGTAACTATTTTTTTTTTCAACTTTGACCCTCGATTGTGCGGTAACCATTAGGCCTAGGGAGGTGCCAATTGTGCTGTCAGGTGTGTAAGTTCTTCCCCTTTAGCCAGAACATATTGATTTTCCCCTTGGTGAAAGTCGAAAAAACATCCCCGAAAATGTGGCTCCAGTGGCAGACAAGCCAGATCGAACTGCAGTATTTAGGGGTTAACCCGCTGCGTGCCAGTGCCATTTTAAAATGGTCTGACATAATTCCGCGGCCAGTGCCAGTGCCGTATTAAACGGTTTTTAAACAAATTTCACTGTGACTGCATTTTTCAAGATTCACAGGTAAAAATTGGCAGGCATGTAAGGTAACTGTTCCTCTACCATCCCCCAGGCTGTCAAGGCCATACACTCGCTCCCCCCCTCATGCTCGCTCTGCCTCACTCTGCCTATGTGCCTCACCCAGTGCTGTACGTAGTGAAGGCATTTTGTAAATATTTTCATGCAAGTGTAACTTGTTAATATTTTCTTGTAAGTGTAAGGACTATATAGTGAAGTCAAGTTGTAAATACCCTCTTGTAAGTGCCAGGACTATACGTAATGAAGTCAGGTTGCACCTATCTTCATGTAAGTGTAAGATAATACATTCACAGTGAGAAAGACGCACAAATTGTGATAGATGCTGAAGTAATAAGTAATCAGAAAAGTGTACTGAACATTGCTATACCTTCCCAGCATAAATACCTGAGTATAAAGTACCTTACATAGAAAACAGCTTTCTCTCACATACGTGGTAAGCGTGAGAGAACGTTTATACCTGTACACGAGTATGCAGGACTCAATAAAACTCATTTCCAAGCCTCGGTGAGCATTTTAATGGCGAAATTCTTTGTTTTCACATCAAAATCTATCATTTTAGCCAAAAAAAAGGTCGAAAAATGGCCGGCACTGGGGTGACCCATAGGGCTAAAAATAGCCGGCATGCGGCAGGCTAAACAGCAGGTTACTTTGCAATTTTACATCCGTGTCGGACAGATTATTTTCGAAAAAATATAGTGTAATGAAATCAAGCAAAATATGCATAAACAGATCAGAATAGATGAAAAAACAAAGATTTTGATGTTACTCTTTCCAAATTGTTCGCGGGCTGGTTCGTGGTGAGAGGTGAGTGAGAGGGGTTGTGGCTCGTCAAAGTCACTTTCAGTGGCACGTCAAGGTCACGCTCAGTGGCATGCAATTGAGAGCAGGAGGGCACAGAGTCTTGTTTTCTGCTCTTATGTGTAACAGCGGCCTAAAATATCTTATTTTTACATTATGTACACTGTTCTGTATCATCATGGTGCACTCTGAACACTACACACTGTAATATAATGTAAAATATATAACTTACATCTCTACAGTTATAATCTTATGTATGTGAATACTATGTACAACTGCATATTACAGCTCTTCACACTAACATGTCTTTAATGTGTGGTATTCTGTAAAGCAGTTGATACAGAGACCCACACCACACTCAGGGCACCAGGTAGTCACATCTCTGCGTTTACCTCGGTGTCTTGCTGAAGTCTTGCACACAACACACCTCCTCTGTTGTTTATGGCCATTTGCATAGACTGTAAGTGACTTAAGGTGGTGTCGTGAGATATATTCACATCCTAACGGGCACTGTTGCCATATCTCCCATTTGTTTCATATAATACGCCTGCAGAATAGAAGTGCATTCCAGAAGGTCAACCGCCCTTTCCTTAGCAGACGTCCTGGAATGCTGACCACCCTTTAGGGGTTAATCAATACCTTATGAGGTGTTCTTTTAATTACTCTTCATGGGCCTTCAAATATCGGTGACAGTTTATTAATCCTAGTGTGAATGATGCCATAGACAATATCACCTAAGTTGATATTTGATTCTTTTGCCTTCTTATTAAATTATTCCCTCCTTTCTTCTTTGGACTTTGTTAACTGTTTCTTTAACTTTGTGTTTCTTGGAATTCACGTAAAGGAAGTTTAGGATAATCATCTTAAGTGTATACAGGTAATTGATTGCCTTCCAGTATCTCGTATGTGAGATGTTTGTCTGTCCTTAAATGAGGTGTGTCTCCTGTAGACTTATTAAATGCACTCTGAGGATCCAGTCATCCCCCTTCGCATAATTCTTATTGAGAATGTGACGTTGTACATCAAACACTTTCTTATTCTGTCTTTCTACCAATCCATTGGATGCAGGATGGTAGGCTAAGACATTAACCTTTTATATTTTGTATTCTTTACATATTTCTTGTAAAAGTTCAGAGTTCAGTTCTCCTCCATTGTCATTCATTAACACCTTCGGTGTGGTCAATCTGCAGAAAACATTACCTATAATTACTCGCACGACTGTTTCTGCTGCTTTATCCTTAATTGGGACCAAAATCACATATCGTGAGAAATGATCAGTAGCAACAAAGAAATACTGATTATGACTGTTAGTTAAGGACAGCTTAAGTAAGTCAACTGCAACAACGTCCCATGCTTGGTTTGGCACAGGATATTTTCCTATGGCTGCAGGTGTTAACCCGCCCCATCCCGACCACTTTTTCACCACTGACTCCCCCCAGTCCCGACCATTTTTGGAAAAAAAAATTTTTGGCTCAAACCTCCGCTTTTGGTGAGAAACTTCAAAAATTCATAGAGAAATTGCTCACCTGAGGTTTAAAATACTCGATCCAAGTAGGAGTACCTCCTTACCTTACAGGGTTTTCTATCAGGCTGGCTGCAAAGAAACCGAGTTCTATGGGAGGATAACTATTCCACACCACTCATAAACGGTATTTATTTATTTGGTATGAATTTATATGTAGTACGAGAACATATTGGTTTTCAAAAGGTAATATAGGCATTATAAGCATTGTTTTACTCATTAACTCATCACCATTCCTGACCTTTTTTTGCCACATTACCTGATCATCATTTCTGACTGTTTCTTCCTCTGTTTGTCCTCCACATTGTGATCGTTTGGGGAATCACTCTGACCCTGAATTTCGTACCGTGGCATGACATGGCTTTATTGGCCAGGTCACTGATAACAGGTGAATTGCTGAGAAAAGGGCATGCAGGGGGGGGGAGGAGGTCATGTTGGGTAAGGCATTGTCCCTGCCTGGCATCTTGTAGAGGAAGGTGTCTCGTGTATACGTGCCAAAAACTACTCGCGAAAATTGAAAATTGTGTAAATTAGGGACCTTGCAATTGATTCGCGTTTATGTACGTCGACAGGATTGGCAGTGACAAAACGTGTGGACGTTAATTCACGTCGACGGGACGCCGCAGATTAATGTGTAACCTTTGTGTTTGGCACATGATTCACATCTGTCAATGTGATCGTAGATGTCTTTGCGTAGCGATGGTCAATATGAAATCCGGGCCTGCCTGACTGTCTTGTCTTTGCCAGGATGCCCTGCATGTGGACTATCGTGTATTATCCTCAAAAAATGTGAGGTATCATTTTATCAGGATTTACCGGTACTAACTGCCTGATATTTCTTCAATGAATTCATTGTCCTTGACTTACCATTCACAAGGTATTGCTTACTACTGTGAATTGTTTAAGTGGTTCATGTCATTTGGGTAATGGTATATCATCATCTGATTCTAACTGATATGCAACTTTAGACCATAATGGATCCAGTCTTCGTGTCTATGAGATTTCATCATGGGTGGGGATTATTTCTTCATTGTTGGGAGTGATACTCTTACGAGTAGACTAACCATAGCGACATTTGTTGATGGATTTCGTGACAAAGCAATTGCTGCCATATCTATATTACCTTTCATGTTGTGAGTATTTATATTGTAATTCTGGACTGTACATTTCCATCATGCTCTCCTCCCAGTGAAGTTTTTCCTGAAAAATGCCCAAGGGAGGCTTATGACCAATATAGTGGTGAAATTCGTAGCTATAAACAAGGTCACAAAATTTCTTTAGCGCAATTACTACAGCAAGAGTTTCGAGGTTTGT
Organism: Coenobita brevimanus; assembly: GCF_032717465.1. Classification (NCBI taxonomy): domain Eukaryota; kingdom Metazoa; phylum Arthropoda; class Malacostraca; order Decapoda; family Coenobitidae; genus Coenobita; species Coenobita brevimanus. Next base: position 30,993,161 of record NC_136966.1, read on the forward strand.
GGAACAATAACTCCTCTCTGCTCCTTTTGTTTGTCTGCTGGCACATGCAGTTGGTTGATATTCTTGCAAGGTAAGGGGATGGGTCTGTTATGATGTGGCATGGGTAAACCAGCTCTGCTGTCGGATCCTGCTGTGGATGTCACTGAGTGCACTGCGCAGTTGACCCTCGTGCGGAGTGGTGCAGTGAGGATTTGTCCCTTCTCCCCTCTGGGGCTAAGATGCAAATGAATGTGTTTGACTGAATGAGTAAATTATGAATGTGTCTGTAAAACCTAAAACTTTATCCCACCAGTTGACACCAGTGTAATGTTAAGACCTGTTATCCCACCGGTATTCACCAGTGTGATGTTAAGAATTTTTATGCCACTGGCTGACACCAGTGTAATGATGATAGGGGGTATGTATTTTCTTACCTGTTGTGGGTATTGATCAACTCACCCATGGATATACGAGTGGTACTCGACTTAGTATAGTGGATGGTAAATATTTATGAAAAGAATGAATTGTGGTAGCGTTTGTAGTTTTTGGCCGAGATTTAGATTTAGTCGGTACCTCAGGTGGTTGTCGTTCCCTCAGCGAAGGAATCTTGAATTGGAAGGGGAGTGAATTTGGCTTGAGGACATAATTTCCTTGATTAGGTATACTAATAAAGAAAAGAAAATGCTATATACTTTACTCTACTTTAATAATTGTTAATTTCCACAAAAACATTTTTAATTACATGACCCTTTTTAGTATGAGAGAAGATTGTAAAGGTTACTAAGGCTTTTGGGTGATCATTCCTCTAACATTATTACCAGACGAAACCATTTGATACACGCGAGGTATGGAGTAGTTGTACTTTACTTTCTTTTTTGGCCGTTACTCTTGGGCTCAACAATAGCCTCAAGACAGGGACACTTTTACGGGTATGATTTGTCTGTTCGGGCTGGCATAGCCTCGAGTCAATAAGAATGATTATTTGTGTTCATCTTTCACCCATATAAGGTATTCTCCTCATATAATTTTCTCGGTTCCCACATCGTCAGTATTTTTTTTACAGTTCACCATCAACAATGTTATATAATCACTAGAAATACATAATCTCTCGGGCCTGTCTAGCCTCGAGGAATAATTCAAAAAAAAGAAATACAATCACCAGGAACACCCCAATCACTCGGGCTTGTTTAGCCTCGAGGTACAACTCAAATATCACATTATTGCTCACAATCAGTAAGTTCCCTTCCACACTCCTGATTATTTTTTTTTCCTAATAAATTAATTTTAAAGAAAGAGAACAGTTAATGAATTTGAATTTTTTTCTTTCCGTTACATAACATATCACTTTTATATTTCTATTCCTTATCTACAAAAAAAAAAGAAATTCACTTGATAGGATCATTAATAACATATCAACTACTTTCGGTTTGTAAAATACTTCGTGGGTAGTGTAAATGTGTATGTAAGTCTACGGGCAATACTATTAGGAGGCCTCGTGTACACCTTGACGTCGCCGCCGGTGTCTGGGGACTAAACGAACGTCTGTTACACACGATGTCTGGGCAGCAAGTCACTCTACGTTAAACTCTCAACAATATTACTTCTCATAGTTCATAATAAGTAAGGATTAAACAAAGAAAAAGAGGGGGAGGAAGAAGAAATGTGGACGACTCACCTAAACGAACGTCTGTTACACACGATGTCTGGGCAGCAAGTGGGGCCTGTCGGGCACCACAAGACGCCACTGCTAGCTCAAATGAGATTATGTTTTTGGAATATGGTGGGTTTCAATTCTCTTTACAATTTATTTAGCAGTGTACCCATGACGACAAGACTTTTGATTGAATTGGGGAAAATTTGGGATTTATTCCTTACTTAATTTAGATACTGATTCTATCACTATCTCAATTTGAATCTGAGAGCAGCTCATGCCATCTAGTGACGGCCAAGATAAACGGGACTTTAAATCCTCACAAATGACATTATTTAGGCCTTTTGGACTGCTAATCTTACATACTTGTGTTCTAGCAGCTTCATTAGCAAACATTTCACAACTAGGTTACGGAAAGAATTGTATAATCATCATTACTCTGTTTAAGGTTTAAACTCGGCGCCCGGCAACGACGCATAAAGGGAGGGGATAAGATGCTCGTATGTGTCTTTCATTACTCGGCTTGACTGAGGAATTCCCATAGCTCAACATCTACAATTACATCACCCACTGCATAGATACAGAGGTACATACATATAAAAAATAGAGTTAGCCCTACAGTAATTATTAATATATGAATTACTACTTAGGGTAGGAACTTATAGACTAATATTCAGGTTACACCCTATCTAACTTAAAATTACAGTACTACTAAACACATACATGAATATCAAATGTGTGGCACTACATGTCGTCCTGTCTCGGCTACCTCCTTTTCCATGGGGGAAGCAGCCTAGTATATACAGTAGACAGATCTTCTTGCATCAATACAGCACCTAAGCCTTTAAGGAAGGTATCTGTGCAAGTTATGAATGGTTTATTAAAGTTTGGATATCCTAAGCAAGGTGCACATGTAAGTTTATAATTTAAATCGTTAAATGCTAACATTTCTTCCTCTCCCCACTGACGTACAGCTATTTTTTTTTTTTTTTTCAGTAGGTGAACTAAGGGCACTGCTATATTGGAAAATCCTCATATAAAAGACCTGTAATATCCTGCTAGTCCTAGGAATTGTCGTACTTCCTCCACATTTGTGGGTTCAGGGAAATTCCTTACTGCTTTAGTTTTTCATCTGAGGTGTGGCTGCCCTCTGCATTTCATGAGGTGTGGCTGCATTGATTTCTTTAAAGCAAAATTTACATTTAGACGGCTTTATTTTTAACCCAGTGTAGGCTAACTTGCTTAGGAGCTGGTCTAATTTCTGTTAATGCTCTTCTCTTGTTTTTGTTGCAGTTATATTGTCATCCAGATAAACAAAGATGTATCACCTAGCATGCCTGATAACACATTATTAATCAGTCGTTGGACGGTGCCGCATTCTGTGGTACTGAAAATGACCGCTACTTGTAGAAAATGTTGAGTATTTGTATGATGCTTCATCCAGCCCTGTTTAGTAATTGTCACTGAATAAATTGATTGTTGAAAGGGCATAGTTTACTTGATCAATGTTTTGTAAGACATCACTTAACAATAGCATGGGGAAACGGTCCAGTATTGTTTTTTATTTAAGTTTACTATAATCAACGACTGCCCGCATATCTCCATTCTGTTTTGATGCAAAGAAAAGTGGCGCATTCCACGGGGACACTGAAGGTTCAACAATACCCCAAACTTAACATTTCATCCATATACGGGTAAGTTAATGCATCCTGCGAATGTGTAACTCTATATGCCGGCATGTAGATAGGATGTGTCTTGTTTTACATTAATCTGGTGGTGCAGTAAATTAGTACAACCTAATTTTTCACCAGGTAATGCCGCTGTTTGTTGATGTTTCTGTAGAAAATCCAATAGATCATTTTCTACATTAAAATTTTCAGAGTGAGTGAAATGCGCTTTTATGCACTCTGACGATTTTGATGCTCCAGTTATTGTCACTTCACTTATAGGAGCTGGACAAGTCTCTAAATTACATATACAAATTTCTTTCTTGATTTTCACGTCTCCATTCATCATGTTGATTACACCTACATTTGTTTCCTCTTTATTTAAGGTGACCAGAGTCCCGCTTTTAGGCGGGACAGTTCCGCTTTTTGGACATCTGTCCTTCTTTTCTAATTGTGACTAGAATGTCCCGCTTTTTGAGCAAAATATCGTAAGTGTCCCGCTTTTAGGAAATCACTGTTACATAAAATATAGCATGACCTTACTTTATGAAAATAGGATGAATTAGAAAACTTATGCATAAACCTAACCAAATGAAATACCAAATTATTAATATAAAATCTGTAATACTCACTAGCTGGTAACTTTGGTCGGCCCATTCACTGTATCGTACGGAATACCGCAGGAGCGGTTGTTGTCACTCAATTTAAGTGTATATATATATATATATATATATATATATATATATATATATATATATACACTCTCTCTCTCTATATATATATATATATATATATATATATATATATATATATATATATATATATATATATATATATATATATATATATATATATATATATATATATATATATACACACACACACACACACACACACACACACACAGCGCACACTCGCCGGGGGGGGGGGAGATAGTGTCCCACTTTTATCTCCAGATAAATCTGGTCACCTTATCTTTATTATTTATCCAACATAAAGCATTCTCAGTTGATAAACCTTTCACTTTACAGGTCTCTTCTAATACAAAGACAGTGCAATTCCTCAGTTTACTCTTTATCATGAGTTTCATGAATGATCTTAGTGGTAAAGTTATATTACTGCTAATACTGGCTGGGTGAGTGAGTGACTCGTTGTTGGGTGGTGAGTGAAAGGGTGCGAGACGTGACCTTGGCTGAGAGAGTGTTGGTGTAGTAAAAGAGAGAGAGAGAGAGAGAGAGAGAGAGAGAGAGAGAGAGAGAGAGAGAGAGCCGGTCTGAATGCCCGCTTTCTTTGGGAAGGAGTCATTCAGACTCTGTTTTTTCTTTCGTGTTTTATCGCTCTTGTTTCTTTGGATTTTCTGTAATTGTTGGATATAATATCTGGAGTACATGTTTCCTCTATGAACTCTTTATTGAATTCGATCCCATTGAATTGTGGCTTTAGAATATTTTCTTCTCTCATTGCACTTAGGCTAAGGAGTATATTTACATTAATGGATAAGTTTTCTACTATGTAGAATATAGTAGTGATTGGGTAGTCTCTGTAAATTTTATGTGTAACTCATGCATACTTCTAACTGGTGTTTCTACCATCTACAGTCATCTACAGTGTATAAATCTGAGTTTATTTTCTCCATGAATGTTGCCTTTCTTCTGTTTCTAAAAATTCTTTGTAGTTCATCATGTATTATTTGATTGACCGGTAAGCCAGAATCCAAAACTAATGAAATCTTTTCAGTTTCACAGAAAGTGGAGAAAGCATATGACAGAGTAGATAGACAAGGTATGTGGAAGGTTTTAAGAATATATGGAGCGGATGGGAAATTGTTGAGTTCTGTGGAGAGTATGTACGAGGGAGCTAGGGTTACGGTGTGGATGGATGGTGAGCAGTTGAGTTCTTTGATCTAAATGTGGGACTGAAACAGGGATGTGTGATATCTCCATGGCCGTTTAATATTTTCATAGATGTGGTTGTAAAGGAGGTGCAAGGTAGGGCAGTGGGTATGGGGATGACTCTAATGAATGAGGGTGAGGTGTGGAAGATTCCGGTGTTGCTGTTTGCTGATGATAAAGTATTGTTGAGTGAAGATGAATGGGAGTTGCAAGGTTTAGTGAATGAATTCGGGACACTGTGTAAGAAGAGGAATCTGAAAGTTAATGTAAACAAGAGTAAAGTTATGGTGTTTGAGAGGAATGAAATCACAGAATGCACAATGAGGTAGGGTGGTGAGGATATGGAGAATGTGAGTACATTCAAGTATTTGGGAAGTGTGATGAGCAAGGATGGAAGTTTGGGGGATGAAGTACTTGAAAGGGTACAGCAGGAAAGGAAGGTTGTTGGTTCACTGAAAACAGTGATGAGAATTAGGGAGGTGAGTATGGAAGTTCAAAAGTCACTGCATGATAGTATTGTGATCCTACCTTGACGTCCGGAAGGAAGGCGTGGACCTTGCTAGAGGGGAACAAGTCAAGAATGAGAGCAGTGGAAATGAGTTACCTGACAGGAGCATGTGGAGTGACATGGAGGGACAGGTTGACGAATGAGGAGGTGAAAGAATGTTGTGGGGTGGATGTGGATGTGACTGAGAGAATTAGGAGAAATACACTGAGGTGGTTTGGACGTGTGGAGAGAATGGAGAATGAAAGACTAAGAAGGTGTATGTAGATGAAGTGGAGGGAGGGAGAGGGAGGGGGAGGCCGAGGATGAGGTGGAGGGATGGAGTTGAGAGGTATATGAGGGAGGGGGGGCTGAGTTGGGGGAGGGCAGTCAAATGGTGGGTGACAGAGCGACTTGGAGGCATTTTGTCTGCGGTCACCCTTTGCGGGATTAGGGCGTCGGGCTATAGATAAATAGATAGATAGGAACCGGAAACCAAAATGCTTTATATTTCGAAAATACTTCCTAAGATTACCCTTTGTTTACTTGGTTGTTTTATGTATTGTCATCTTATGTGCTGGTACAGTCTTCCCCTAACTTGCAGAGAGATACTAGATTTTCTACTCTTTTACAGTCTGAGGTCCAGTGACCGACAGCTCTATGTTTCCTACAGTAGGGTTGAAACCCTTTTGCCTTGTCTCTGTCCTATTTATTTTTTATGTAACATTCAGACCTTGTGTGGCCTGAATTTGCGCAGTGCAAACACAGTGCGTCTCTCGAATTTGACCTAGGAGGTGATTTAGCATACTTTCGTCTTTCTGTAGCACGTTGCCTACTAGGGCGACGCCCGAATTTCTGAACCTGCTGTTGCCTGGTGTGCATGAGCGAGTTCTTGGGTTCAGTTTACTGTTTGTTTGTCTGTACTCCGGTTGAGCCGGTCTTTGGTCTTTGGTTGACTAGATTTACATATCCCTGCAATAGTATCTGCCAATTTCATCGTTGTCTTATAGCATTGTGATAAGTCAGTCATAACAGCTTTGTTGCGATGCAATTCTACCTAAAAAATGTGGTCTGGTAAACACATTCCTGGATTATAAGGTATTGTTTTAGCAATTTTCAACACTATTTCAGGCAGTTTACGTAATGCTGCTATATATCCAGTGATGTCAATGACACTCACTGGTGACATACTGCCATCGCCTGTTACCCAATTTATTTTCTATGCCAGCTAACATACTTCTTTTAATGGTGGAAACGTCTGCTGTATTTTACTCAAATCTGAGGTGGAGTGTGTTTGCCTTAGTAGGTCCAACGATTTATTTATTTCTGGGGCTATACCAACCAAAAAAATTCTTGCCTCCAGAGAATTTCCCAGGGAATTGTCTTAAACTCATCATAAGTTTGAGGTCTCAAAAGCTTGTCGGACTTGAGCAAATTGCCAGCTGGGCAACGTCCCTGATTTATTCTGGCTGGAAAAAAAAAAAAAACAGCTATTTTTCCTTCCCATCTGTAATGTTTCTTTTAATGAAATGTTGCTGATATTCATCAAGCACTGTCTGGATATCTAATCTGTCTTTCTCTACCTGAAAATTTTGTGAGATTTTTGTCATGGTACACATACACCGGTACCGGATTTGTACAGAAATTTTGTGGAGTTAATGCACTGGTAGTAGCTGTGTCCATTTTCACTGTAATTTCCTTGCAATGGTCAACTGAAGGTAATTCACATGCTTTTCCTGATCTTTGTACTCTCTGATTCAGGTTTTCTTGATTATAATATGTATGAAATTTCTATCATTCACACTACCTACATCTGAAAACACTGACCAATTGTCATTATTCACTTCAGAATAAATATCATCTGTTTGTTGTTGATTATCTTGTCTTTCTGGTGGGTTTTGGTTTTCTGCTTGTTCTTGAGTCTCTGTTTTGGGTTATTTGTGTCTTCGTGCTCGTTTTCTGGCACTTGTGTATGGTTCTCTGTTTCTATTAATTGTGTAGAGCTAGTAGGTACAGATAATCTTGATCCCTCTGGAACTACGTTTGTTGGTCATTTAAATATGAATGCTATTTACTCATTTGATCGCATTTTACCTATCGCTTGATTGCTCATTCAGTTAAAATTTTAAGGCACATCCTATATTTCAGTGTAAACTGTATATTGTCTATTACTGAGATATGAAAGTTATATGGTTGCGGAACATCAATTTAATGATATATGTAACTTAGTTATTGTTAGTATACTGCACTGATATTACTATTGATCAGTGTTAATGTATATTATTTTATGTATAGATCTGTAAGATGAAGATATTTATAATGATGAAGTGCTAATAGAATACTGCAACCCTGAAAAGAATAAATATTTAAGTGACTAATATTAATTGTGGTAGGAATGCTTTCAATCTGTGGTGGTGGTAGTGGTGATGGTGGCTGGTAGGTCAGGAAAGCCAACACAGCTCATACGTCAGCTCACACTGCCTTCCCGCTGTCTGGTTGTTGTGGAGTTGTGGTTATGGCTGATGGTTATGGCTGGTTGTTTTAGTCGGTGGTTGTGGTTAGTGTTGTGGCGGTCAGGGATCTGGTGATGTGATGACTTACGATGCCGCATTAAAGCTCGCATTTCGCTTCCTACTCTTTCTTACTTCACTTACTTCACTTTCTCACTTCACTTCTTTCTTGATTCTTTCTTACTTCATTTTCTTCCTCTTGTTTATTTTCTTGGTTAACTTGTAAAGTCTGTCACATGCTTTAGTTGAATGTAGAGATGTAAGTTCTAGAATTGCTTTGAAGTTAATTAGATAGTTGATCATTGATAGTTGATGGTTGATCATTGATAGTTACTGTAGTTGTTTGTAGGATTGTAGTGGTGAGTCGTATACAATTGATTGTAGACTTGCAAATCGTACAGTTACGCCATAGAAACTTGTAATAATCATCTTACCTTTGTACATTGCCGCCTCTATCTTTCTTCTTTCACCTCTTCACCATTTCTTTTACCGGCTGCCACCAGTGTTATTAAGGATAGATAGGGTAGCCAGGTAGATAGGTGAAACCCAGTGTTGATAATATGCATGATGTGGGGAATTATTGCTGTCAATACAGAATCGTGAGGCGTTGGATATCTCTTTGTGGGTTTAGATATTTTTTCTGTCTCTCTTGCCCCTCTGTCATGTATCATAGGTGAGGGATAGACACTCTTGGGTTACGGAGCTTCATTGTCAAACAGTTATATCGTGATGTGATGGACAGAGTAACACAGGGTGACGGTGAAACCTCCTACACTACTCTATCTCCTAACCTTCATTCTCCCATCTGTGGTTCTTTCTGCCTTTCTGACTATGCCCTCCGATATCTGAGAATATATACCGCTCAGTGTGTGTGTGTGTGTGTGTGTGTGTGTGTGTGTGTGTGTGTGTGTGTGTGTGTGTGTGTGTGTGTGTGTGTGTGTGTGTGATGTCTAGTACATTTCCTGTCACGAGGGCTAACTGGCTTTCGGCATTTACCCCACGTGTTTGCTACATAATGGGATTCTCGCTCGCATGGAAAATGTTGAGTGTTTTGCATTCTGGTCAGAGGATATGTATGTCTCTGCTAGACATTGCAAGTTGTGTAAGTGGTACATATTGTGCTACGATATACGGGTATACGAATGCTTATAATTATTATATGTCTACAGCTATTACATATGACATATTGACGTCTACACTCAGATGGCCCATCTCAGAATCGAGAGGTTTGCATTTTTTTTTTTTTTTTTATAGCAATATTCGTTTTTACGTTAACAAAATCAATCATATCATGTAACTTAGATGCCCCATTTAATCTAAACAAATTTTTCTACCTAACCTGACCTGAACAAACCCAGCCAAACCTAATTTAGCATACATATTCGACAGTCTAATAAAAACCTAACCCTAATTACCTAACCTACTCTAACGCTTACGTTAGCGATCTAATCTATCAACCTCTAAACCTAGCTGAAGTAAACCTCATACAGACTAACAAAAATATTAACCTAATCACCTAACCCACCTAACGTCACCTAATCTAGCCACGTTAACTTAATCAGGCTCAATCAAACCACCTAACTTAACTTCTATCTATCTATTGCCAGACGCCTTAATCCCTTATACGAGGTGGCCACAAACAAATCGCCTCCACTTCACCCTGTCCCCCGCCATTTCACTGCCTTGTTTCCAGTGCACACCTCGCTCTCTAATATACCTCTCCATTCCATCCTTCCATTTCATCCTTGGCCTTCCTCTCCCTCTCTTCCCTTCCACCTCACTTACATGTGATAGGTGGGGGGGCGCCCATCATCCACTCACTTAGTGTAGTGGTACCCTGTTTTTAGGGTAGCTCTACATCGAGAGGCAAGCCAAGTGATTTCCTGTAAACCAGGGAATCATTTACAACGCTGGGCGGTAACCGTATAACCAACCGACACGAGTTCCCTACGTGGGTTGACGGAGGGTTAGTGCCCATCCCCGGAAAACAACTAACTAAGAATTCGAACAAGAAGCCTAACTTAACTTAAAAAGACTAATCGAACCACCTAAGCTAAACAGCTAAATAACTCAGTCACCTAAACTACCCTAATCCAACTTTAACCCTCCTTCTAACCGAACCAACCTGCCTAACCCAGCCATTTGAAGTACAGTAGCCAACCGAAACTTTGCTTAATACCTGACCTAACTTATCCTGAAAGCCTAATCACTCAGCCTAACCTTCGTTCATTTTAAAAACTTTACTTAATTAGAATTAGAAGAGTCCGCAATGAGTTCTTGGTAAATCCAAATTACTGAACGTGTTTTTCTCAAGAAATGTACATTGGGTGACCAATAGGGTCAAAATATCTGCAGTTAAATCTGGCCATTTGAAACTAACTTTGATTCGGCGGTAAGGTCCTTCAAAATTATCCTTGGTTCAAACAATATCTAATCCACCAGAACAGGCAAAAGTCATCCTGTTAACTGTGCACGCCAACTGCAGCAAGCACTCTAATATCAACTCCTTCACAGTGTTGATGCCTTTTGATTTCTATTTTTGTTACCCTCATATGGTTTAATTCTGTTATCTGTCGTAAGGAAAGTTTTTGTTACGATGTCTATCCAGTACTTTCTACCTACAGGTTTGGGTCTAGGACAGCAGTTTGACGATTAACCAAATCCAATACCAATTACATAACTAGCACCAGGCCCACACGAGTACGGACATTAGTCTTATCATTTTTCCTGTGCACACCCCCTCCACTAAAATTCTTGGTGTGATATGACTCTGGACTCACTTTCAAGGAGCATTGCAAGACATCAAGAGGCGGTGCACTCACAAAGTACTCATGGTACTCACAGAATCAGACTTTTGCCAGCAAAATGAAACACCATCTCTACTCTATGAACAATACGCTAGAGCAGTGATGTCATATGCCACCTGGCATGGGGTCCAATACAATCTAACACTCACTACAACAAAATGCAGACCATTCAGAAAAACGCCTTATGCATCATCATAGGCCGCACCTAAACCACCCCCTCAGCTCACACTTTGAAGCAAAAGTCCTGCCTGTCAGAGAGCACCAGGTTATGCGAGGCACACTGTTCTGTGTGGCATCCTGTGCCAGATTACAAACCGCTGTCCATACACAACAAAGTCACACAGCACAACTCGACATATAAAACAATCACCACACAAACATTACCGGACCCTCTCCGACAACATTCCACCTCCAGACGTTCCCGCACTAGCAGTGAAGAAATGCCTCCATGCTGCATGCACAGGGCAGTTCAACACTTTGATGAAAATACTATTGTACAAGCCTCCACCATCCCCACCCCAGCATTTAACCAACTGAGACATCCTTGAACAGAGCTGGTCGAGTTCAGCTAGCTTGGCTTAGATCAGGACATCATTCAGCCCTCCTCAGTTATCAGCTTGGATTCAAGTTTGCTGGAATTCCAGAAAACACGTGTGCCTCTTTTAGAAAAGGCCCACACAACATAATACATTTATAAGCAATGTACAGAACAAAGTACACTAGGACGCCAACACAACAGCAACGGTGCAAGGATCCAATGGAATGAACGATAGGAGCTCTTGCTTACCTGCGGTGAACGGGTCTACTTAGCTATACCGACAAGGATTATGAACGTCAGTTCAATTGCCAGGTGGCATAGGGAACAGTTTAGGGCTTTTAATTTTGTTAAAATACTTAACTGTTCAACCATTAAAGCAGTTGACATGTAAAACATTCCCGCCAATACCAGTACACCAGTCTTGTATGGGACTGTTTTAGTATGTATTTACTATGGATGATGGGTGTTACCGCCAAAGTGATGGCATGTGAAGGGTTGTGGTACATATAAGAATTTTCAGTCCTCTAGAAACTTGCTGGTAAGCCAATGCACACACACACACACACACACACACACACACACACACACACACACACACACACACACACACACACACACACACACAGATACAACCTATAGTACCCACTACCAACACTACTCCTAAGTGTACTGTAAATCACCGACCAACGGGCACCTCATTCTTACCTATACCATCCTCTCAGTTACATCATCATCCCACCTACGCCACTCTCCTAGCTACACTAAACTCTTATACACACGGCCCACCCATGTACACACTACCTTCCACCTAACTGAGGAGGACACCCTCTTGCGTCAAGCAGCCCACATGGAGACAAACCCTTTCAAAGCCTGATCCGTGAGAAGACATATCACTGTACAAGAAAAATCTTTTCCCTAGGCATGCATATATATATATATATATATATATATATATATATATATATATATATATATATATATATATTGTCACTGGCGTAGTTACCCCAGTAGTGAATGGGTGAAATAGAAGATAAGATGATAATGAAAAGAGAAAGAAGGGAGCCGATAAGAACATTAAATCTTTTCTCTTATCAGTTTTGCTGCCTGTAAAGGGTAACCCTCGTCCCCAGCTGCCTTTACTTAGTGGTCACTGGACTGATAACACACCAGATGTTTTTCTCACAAATTACGTGGAAAATCCCTCTTGTTCTTGAATTGTGGGTGTAGCTTATAGCGTGGCAGGAGCTAAAAGAGAGTATTTGCCAACAGAAGCCTAAATAACATTTGCTCTGCCTTCTTCATGGCAGGTCACTGGTCTTGTGTAATTTGTGTAACTTCGCCTTTGGCTCCCCTTGGTAGCAGGTGCCTCTATTGTTTCTGTATGGACGGAGATTATTTTTAAAACAGCCTAGTGGTTAATTAGGTGAGAAAGGTGGAGTAAGTTTGCTTTATAAGGTCGAGGAAAATGTGGAGAGACACATTTAGTCTCATTTTGTACACACATTCCTGTACACATTTTTGTACACATTTTCTCTCATTTACGGTCACATTACACTTTTGTCACATTGTGTTGCACTTTTCCCCAAAACTACTCACTACGTGACTTTGATTACAAAGCACACTGTTTGTGCACCATTTCCCATTTTTGGTTCACTCCTCCATTTACACTAGTGTGTGAATTATATCTGGATTTAACCTTCGATGTCTCCACGTTTCCTCGAGCTTTGTGAGTACTTAGCTTCCACTGAGTGTATTCTGGTTAGGTAAGAAATAACTTGTTTTATATTTGTATCCTGAGGCCTATATGAATCCTTCTTTTGTAAAACGAACCCTGGTTTCTTCTTTGGTTGTGTATGTTATAGTGTACAGTAAAGTTTACTTTGTTTTCTTGCAAGCTTTACCTTATTCCTTTTGGTGCTTAGTTAAGGGTTAAGAGTGCACTGTAATATACACCTCCATAACAATTTGGCGACCTATTCACCAGGATAGCTCTTTGACACAATATTGGCAACCTTGGCCACATACACAGTGCTTATTCTTACCTACTTAACTGTAATCAGTAATCATGGCCCTGATGAATGATAATGATGTGAAAGCATTTTTCGATTCTAAGCCTTCCCCAGCCAGAGTGAAAACACTCACAAAACACAAGCTCATATTGCTTGCCCAGGCCTTACAGTTGAGATTTCCTGCCTCAATCACTAAGGCTAAGTTACTTGATTTAATACTGGACACCATGTTTGAGCAAAGTGAGTCCTCTATAGCTAGTTCTGAGCCATCTGATACTGCACAAGGTGTTACCCTGAGCCTTTGGCATTGGAGATACCTAGCCCTAGTGATTTTTCTGCTCATGATACTGGTGACAAAGTCCAACTTAAGTTAGCCAGAATTAAGCTGAGGGAACTAGAAGTGCAAGCAAAAATGAGAGAACAAGAGTAGAATGCCAAAATGAAGGAAATAGAATTGCAGGCTCAAATGAGACAAAAGGAAATGGATCATGAATTCAGACTGAAGCACCCTGATAGTTTACCTAGAGCTAGTAGTTCATGTGCCAAGGAATCTTCTGATGTTGCTAGGAACATTAAGCTAGTACCTCCCTTTAATGAGCAAGATGTCACCAAGTATTTCCATATGTTTGAAAAGGTGGCAGGTCATCTCTCGTCGTCAAAAGACTCTTGGACAGTACTGCTGCAGTCTTTTGAAAGGAAAGGCTCAAGAGGCTTATATTTCTTTATCTGTTGATCAAAGTGCCAACTATGATTGTTTAACCCCTTAACCACGGGGCGTCGCTTTCGTGACGCTCAGGAACAAGGGATCATACCACAGGGTGTCACTTTTGTGATTCTGTGTTATTTTAAATTCGCCCGGGCTTACCAGTGTCCAGCTATACTCAGTTCTGCTGATGTCACCTGTACTCCTATCCACTGTTGACAATTTAGCCATTTTTCTCCTGTCCTTGACTCCCCCCCTCCTTACCTCCCCTCCATTACCCTCTCCTCCCGCCTGACCAGCTGCGCTGCAATACACAAATGCTGGACGGATTTTTACACTCATTTTATCCATTGAAATGTGCCCTTTGCCCTATTCTTATACAAAATAATATGTAAAAGAAAGATAAAAGGTAATTGATAATGCCATACATCTGGAATAGACTAATTATCACCTGGCAACACCTCATGTGCACTCGTTCGCTAATTTTTCCTGTTTATTTCCCCTTGAAATATGCCGTATGACCTGTTCTCATAATAAAAATATATATAAGAAAGGAAGGGAGAAGCCTAAGTGATATTTACATTCACCTGCAACTACCTAATATATTATGTATTGTCTAGATTTGACTTCACAAGCTTGGACATTGTTGGAAGGACACAAGTCAAGAGTGAGAGCAGTGGAAATGAGTTATTTAAGAGGAGCCTGTGGAGTCACGTGGAGAGACAGGCTGACGAATGAGGATATAAAGGAGCGTTGTGGTGTGGATGTGGATGTGATAGGAAGCGTTATGAGGAACACACTGAGGTGGTTTAGCCATGTGGAGAGGATGGAGGGTGAAAGACTGACGAAGAGAGTGTATGTGAGTGAGGTGGAGGGGGGAAGAGGGAGGGGGAGGCCGAGGATGAGATGAAGGGATGGGGTGGAGAGGTATATGAGAGAGGGGGGTGTGAGTTGGGAGCAGGGGGGTGAAATGGCGGGGGACAGGGCGACTTGGAGGCGATTTGTTTGTGGCCACCCCAAACGGGATTGAGGCGTCTGGCAATAGATAGATAGATAGATAGTCTAGATTTCCCGCCAATCATTTCATAGCATATATATTAGCAGCTGTCACCACGCTGACATTGACAGCCCTTCACTGCCCCTAGGCCACAGCATTCAGTTTACTGTTGTCTTTCAAGGTGAAACCACGTCGGATTTGCCCTGTCCAATTCCGCTGCTTTTTAGCCCCAGCCAAAGGGCTCTGTGTCCTCTACCCCTACTACACCTCGTGTGGAAAGGGGTAAAGGGCTAAGTAACTGCTGTGGAACGTGAACTGGCTAATTTATCAATGAAAATGATGGACAGTGACTATTATCTTTCTGGTTACTCTAAAACAGTGCAAGTGGAAATGTAAATAATGTGTAAACAGCAAGTGAAAGCAATGAATGTAAATATAACTGAACGGTGGAAAATAATTTTGTAAGTTACTGCAAGTGACATTGCATAACATAGTGTAAATAAAATAGAAATGTAAATAATGTAAATAAAATAGAGAATGTAAATAGAAATGTAAATGAGTAGTAATATAAGAATACGAGTACATATACTAGGAGTAATGAAAGTGAGAGTTTCACTCTAGCATGTATGAATACTGGGAGTAATTAATGTGAAAGTGACAGATTTGCTCTCTACGCTAGTATACAGGATGAGAAAGTGAATGCCTGGAATGAAAATAAACCACTAGAATTGAAAGAAACTTATAGATAAATATTGTATATATAAATAAGTGTAATAAAGTACTAGGAATATAAAGTGCGAGTGTGTTTATAAACAATAAATGACAGCTCCGTCTCAGAATACCATCGGGGAACCAGCACGGGAGGAAAGCTCGTATGCACTCGTAATTTACATTGCTTTCACAGTTTTTTTTTTGGAATATGGATTCCAACCTACTTGAAATTCATAGAATAGTGTTTGTAGTTATAATATCAGGCAGTGGTAACCATATTATGGGGTATCGGGAAGTGTAAAGTGGAGACTTCGTTACCCAACTTCAGAAGTCTCCACAAGTCCTATGGTAGACGACGAAGGCTCAACACATCCCAGGGGAAAGCTGAAGGTATGTGCCATATGCATATATAATTTTAATATTTTAGGACTAATAACTGATTTCTGGCAAATATTTTTAAAAAGTCAGTCGGAGCGCGAATATCCTCGCGGGATGTGCAAGGAGCGAAAAAACAACCCCACGGTGTAGAGGTTAAATAGATGCCATTCTCAAAGCATATGAACGTGTGCCAGAGGCATATAGGCTTAAATTTAGATCCACTTTTAAACAGAAAGATCAGACTCATGTGGAATATGCTAGAGTACTCACAGACTTATTTGGTCAATGGTTGCATTCTAAGAAAGTTGATGATTTCTGTAAACTTAAAGAATTAATGATCTTGGAGAACTTCACTGGTAAGATAGATAGGGATGTGGCTACATGCCTAGTGGAAAGATTTATATCCCCCAGCTGAGGCTGCTGTTGTAGCAGATAACTATAGTATAAGCATGAACGTAAGCCTCAGTTATTTGTTAAGGGTAGGAAAGTGAACCAACCAGTGTTTGTGAACCCTTCTTCTGGTAAAGGCAAGTTAATGTTAATTGACACTAGTGGGAACACTGCAACCCCAGAGCATGTTTGTTCTACGAAAGTAAATGAGAACAATGTTGCTAGAGGGTCAAGAAAAAGTGTCAGGTTTTGCCAGTATTGCCAGAAAACAGGGCACTTGGAGGATTGGTGCTGGAAAAAACGAGGGAAAAGTTCCTCTGTATAACCTGTTTCTTTGGTAAACTCTTGGGGATCTTTTGACACCAACAGAGAGCAGCCACCCACAGATATTGTTAGCAATAGTCAGACACAACCCCAGCAGGTGCATATTATGTTGATAAGGCCAGAGTGGAACTGTCAGTGGTGGATAGAGACTCCTGTAGAGCCATTGTTAAACACTAGTAAGACTGGAGCAGTGCAGCCGTCAGGTTCAGGTGAGAGACTCCACCAGAGTCCTTCCCCAAGCATTACTCAAAGTGACTCCTCCCCAGGTCATTTATTTGCTAACTTAATTTCTAAGGGGTTAGTTTCAGTTGATGGAAAAGGTGGTAAGGAAGTCACTATACTTAGAGACACAGGAGCTTCACAGTCACTAATGCTGAAGGGGATTGTTGATGTAGCTGACCCTAATGAATGTGCCTTGCTGAAGGGTGTAGCTGAGTTTGTATCTGTTCCCCTAGTTGAGGTGAAGCTCCTGTCAGAGTTTGTTGCTGGTTCAGTGAGTGTGGGTGTTGTTGACCAGCTTCCTGTACAAGAGGTCACTTTCCTTTTGGGTAATGACCTGGCGGGAGGACAGGTGAGTGCTGTTCCCTGCATGTCAAAAACTCCCCTGAGTGAGGATAGGACTAAAGAAATGGAAGATACATGTCCTGAATTGTTTCCCGCATGTGCTGTAACTAGAGCTATGACGGCAAAAGCCAGCCATGAGAACGTTGACAGTAATGGCACTGGCAATGCCGATGATTATATTGGGCTTGGTGATAGATTTTTTGCCCATTTAAATGACTCAGAGGTTGATGATTCTCCCCAGACTGATGCAAGTGCAAAGTTAGCTGATATGCAAAGATCTGATCCAGAGATTGCCACTTTAATTGACTCAGCAGTTAGGGAAGATGAATGTGAGTCTGAACTGACAGTTTGTTATTATTTAAGGCCAAATAATGTGTTAATGAGAAGATGGAGACCTCCTAGT
Source organism: Coenobita brevimanus (assembly GCF_032717465.1). NCBI lineage: Eukaryota > Metazoa > Arthropoda > Malacostraca > Decapoda > Coenobitidae > Coenobita > Coenobita brevimanus. The sequence continues at coordinate 31,011,168 of NC_136966.1, forward strand.
GTTGCTCATGATAACGGGTGGGAGACTGTACATCAGGTGGTGGTTCCAAGACCCTATAGGCAAAATATTATGTCCATTGCTCATGACTCTTCTTTAGCAGGTCACTTAGGGGTAAGGAAGACTCTCTCCCACATCTGGCAGCATTTTTACTGGCCTGGAATCTGTCGAGATGTCTCCCGGTTCTGTAGGTCATGTCACACCTGTCAGCTAGTCGGAAAGGGCAATAAGCCCATCTCTGCGGCTTCTTTGATTCCTCTACCTGTGTTTGAGGCCCCATTCACTAGAGTCCTTGTGGACATTGTTGGCCCTTTGCCTAAGACCTCTTCAGGCCACCAGTACATCCTCACAATGTTAGACATGGCCATTAGATATCCTGAAGCCATTCCCTTGAGAAATATTTCAGCTAAATTGGTTGTAAAGGAGATACTAACTTTCTTTACCCGTTTTGGTCTCCCTAAGGAAGTGCAGTCGTATCAAGGCAGTAATTTTAATTCCAAACTGTTCAGACAATCCCTTAAGGAGTTAGGAATCTCCCAGATCACTACCTCAGCATATCATCCTCAGAGTTGAGGTGCATTAGAGAGGTATCACCAAACTTTGAAGAGTATGCTCAGAAAACTATGTGTTGATAAAAAGGAATGGGACAAGTGTTTGCCTTTCCTACTTTTTGCAACCAGAGAGGCACCAAGCTAGTCCTTGGGCTACTCCCCATTTCAGTTAATCTTTAGCCATGAAGTAAGAGGTCCTCTTAAACTCAAAGAAAAATGGGTCAAGGATGATGACCAAATTAACTTGCTAGACTATGTATCAAAATTTAAAGAAACACTGGCCTATAGTATGGAAGTAGCCAGGGCACACTTGGAGTCCTCTAAGGAGAAGATGAAGAGGTGGTATGACCACCCTAAGAAAGTTAGGTACAAAGTGTTTCACCCAGGCGATCAAGTTCTTGTCTTGCTTCCGATTCATGGTCAGCCTCTGCAGGCAAGTTTTGCAGGCCCTTATCTAGTGGAAAAGAGGGTAGGTGAAGTAAATTACGTCATTTTAACCTGAGACCGGAGTAAGGAACGAAGATTGTGCCATATAAATATGTTGAAGAAGTACCACAGGCGAGACATGGACCCCCCTAGTGCTGCATGCATGGTGTCGGCTGTTGAGTTTGCGGACTCCCCTTGTGCTGCATGCGTGGTGTCGGCTGTCGAGTTGGCGGAGAACAAGGGCTGCCCTTTGACTTTGGACCAGATGACCAGTTGGAGAGAAAACCAGGAAGCTTGGAGCACACTGACTGATAAACTATCCCACTTGACTGCAGAGCGGTGTGCTGAGCTTGTTGCCCTTCTCAGGAAGTTCCCTGTTGTCTTCCGGGACACCCCAGGACGGACGGAAGTGGCACAGGACGACGTGGACGTTGGAGATGCCAGCCCCGTAAAGCAGTTCCCCTACCGGGCTAGTCCTCAGAAGCAGACCATCATTCGAGAGGAACTGAACTACATGTTGCAGCAGGGGTTAATCAAGTCCTGTCAAAGTGAGTGGTGCTCCCTGGTCATAGTGGTTCCAAAACCCGATGGGTCACATCGCTTTTGTATTGATTATCATAAAGTCAACTCCCTTACCAAGACTGATACTTACCCACTTCCTAGTGTAGATGAATGTGTGGACATGATAGGCAGTGCTAAGTTTATCACAAAATTATATTTAATGAAGGGATATTGGCAAGTCCCTCTCACAGAAAGGGCCCAAGAAATTTCCTGTTTTGTGGTTGATGGCAGGACTTATAAATGTAAGGTCATGCCCTATGGTATGAAGAATGCTCCTGCCACCTTCCAAAGGCTGATGAATGATCTCACCAAGGATGTTGAGAATTGTGTTACTTATATTGATGATGTTATTTTTAGCAACACCTGGGAACAACACTTGAGCCAACTAGATGCCTTGCTTCAGAGACTGTCCACTGCTAATTTAGTGCTTAATTTAGCTAAATGTGAATTTGTGAGGGCTTGAGTGCAGTACCTAGGTTATGTGGTCGGTTTAGGCCAAGTGAGTCCACCTGATGTTAAAGTTCAGGCCATAGTCAGTTCCCCCCAACCCAATAATAAGACAGAGTTGCAACGATTCGTGGGTATGGGAGGGTACTACAGACGTTTTGTCCTGAACTTCTCTGCTCTTGTAGCTCCCCCTCACTGATCTGTTAAGAAAAGGAGTCAAGTATGAGTGGAAGCCAGATTGAGAGGAAGTCTATTCTAAAGTCAAAGCCACCCTGCCAAGTTACCCAGTGCTTCAAGCTCCCAATTTTGATAAACCCTTTAAATTAGCTGTTGATGCTAGTGGCCTAGGGGCCAGTGTAGTTTTGCTTCAGGATGATAATCAACGCTTTGAGATGCCTGTGTGCTATTTTAGCAAAAAGTTCAATAAGGCCCAGAGAAATTATTCAACTATTGAGAAAGACCTCCATGCGATCATACTTGCCCTTCAACACTTCTCTGTATATGTTGGTCCAGAGTCAGGTAATGTTGTAGTGTACACTGATCACCACCCTCTGAAATTTTTGTTCCGATTTAAGGACAAAAATCTTAGATTGACTCACTGGGCCCTATTTTTGCAAGCATTCTCCCTTGATGTAAGACATGTAAAAGGTGTTAGTAATGTTTTAGCAGATTACCTGTCCAGAACTTAATTGTACAGTATCCAGAAATTTCCCCTTGGGAAATTTCTTCCCTCAGGAAGGGAGGTGTCACTGGCGTAGTTACCCCAGTAGCGAATGGGTGAAATGGAAGATAAGATGAAATAAATGGAGAGAGAAGCGAGCCGTTAAGAACATTAAATCTTTTCTCTTATCAGTTTTGCTGCCTGTAAAGGGTAACCCTCATCCCCAGCTGCCTTTACTTAGCCGTTACTGGACTGATAACACACCAGATGTTTTTCTCACAAATTACGCAGAAAATCCCTCTTGTTCTTGAATTGTGGGTGTAGCTTATAGCGTGGCAGGAGCTAAAAGAGAGTATTTGCCAACAGAAGCCTAAATAACATTTGCTCTGCCTTCTTCATGGCACGTCACTGGTCTTGTGTAATTTGTGTAACTTCGCCATTGGCTCCCCTTGGTAGCAGGTGCCTCTATTGTTTCTGTATGGATAGAGATTATTTTTAAGACAGCCTAGTGGTTAATTAGCCGAGAATGGCGGAGTAAGTCTGCTTTATAAGGTCGAGGAAAATGTGGAGAGACACAGTCTCATTTTGTACACACATTCCTGTACACATTTTTGTACACAGTTTCTCTCATTTACTGTCACGTTACGCTTTTGTCACATTGCGTTGCACTTTCCCCCAACACTACTCACTACGTGACTTTGATTACAGAACACACTGTTTGTGCACCATTTCCCATTTTTGGTTCAGTCCTCCATTTACACTAGTGTGTGAATTATATCTGGATTTAACATTCGAAGTCTCCACGTTTCCTTGAGCTTTGTGAGTACTTAGCTTCCACTGAGTGTATTCTGGTTAGGTACGAAATAACTTGTTTTATATTTGTATCCTGAGGCTTATATGAATCCTCCTTTTGTAAAACGAACCCTGGTTTCTTCTTTAGTTCTGTATGTTATAGTGTACAGTAAAGTTAAGTTAGTTTTCTTGCAAGCTTTACCTTATCCCTTTTGGTGCTTAATTATGGGTTAAGAGTGCACCGTAATATACACCCCCATAACAATATATATATATATATATATATATATATATATATATATATATATATATATATATACCCTCTGTGGTACAATGGTAGAGCGTGCATTTTGCATGCTGGTACAGTGGTAGAGTGAGCGTTTCGCACGCTGGTGGACGCAAGTTCGCCTCCCGCCACAGTGGTAAAAACTTTGGGAAGCATTCACCGAGCCACTGATCGTTTTGGCGTACATAATGAACAAGTGTCGCATACTAGTATGCTTGCACCCAGTCGGCTTAAGGCGTGCCGATTACACTTGGTTCACAGACTACACACACATCCAAAGCCACTACAACATTACAATCACACTCACAAGCACTTCTCACCCTACATACAGTCTCTACCAGACAGCTTAAGCCACTGGGTAGAGATACATTGGCTGTATTGTCCCTGCTTCTGTAGGGATACGCTGGTTCTGCATTCGACCTCAACGTCTAATGATGATGATGATATAATAATTTCACCGATGTAATTCTTACAAAAACTTTGTAGCTTCTTGTAGTGTGTTTTGTAGATCAGTTATACATATATTAGACTCGTGGACGAGCGGTTGTTATACGTGAGTAGGTTTGTAAGTAGATAATCTTAATTCCCATTGTCATGCAATGACAGGAGAGGTAAAGATTAGTATGGGACTGTTTTTATTTGTCTTGGAAATATTAACAAAGTCTCTCACACACGAGTGAAGTATAAAGTAGAGTCCCACGAGCTACCTCCCTCTCTCGCTCTCTCTCTCTTTCTTCCACCCTCTCCCCATGTTGCTAGGCTCCTTCTCCCTACTACCTGTCAGTTCTATGGCCAGTCTCCTTCTGATCTCAGAATCCTACATTCTGGTGTAGCAGGGGTCATGTCATGTGTGTTCTACTGTCGTGGAAGCTTCTAGAACTCTGTATATCTGTGTGTATGTACTGCTTCAGGTGCACGATCAACATTCCTTCACTTAAAGAGTCGCAAGCTAATTTCCCACTCCCACACCTTTTCTGGTGCTCTGTCTATCTATCTGTCTATCTATCCATCATGCTTTCTGTTATTATTTGTATTTATAATTGTGGAGTCCTGACATTGCTCGGTCACGCCTCTGGCGGTCCTCCGACAGCAATCATCATTGACATATGCTAATTTATTAACACATAATAGTCTTCTTCTTCACTCTTAATACATAATATTGATTATAATATTGTATAGACATAATATTCATGATAATATTGTACTGATCCAGTAATATTACATTTTAAACAAGTTGTATACATAATTGAACAAATGCAATATAGTTAAATTGGTTGTTGTATGACATTTTGTAAGATCTGTATGTATAACAAACAAGCGCATATAACTGTGCAGTGGTAATACTGCTAGGTCATTACATTACATATGGAGTTATCCCTTTAGTAATGTCTAATCTTTCACCTAACTTGTGTGATGATTCTGGTAATACAGAATTGTAGTAACATTGTATGAATTGGTACATAATATTGTAGTAACACTGTGGTAATGCATAACTGTAACACTGTATGAATTGGTACATAATATTGTAGTAACACTGTGGTAATGCATAACTGTAACACTGTATGAGTTGTTACATAATATTGTGGTAACATTGTGATAATGCATAACTGTAACAGTGTATGAATTGTTACATAATATTGTTGTAATGCATAACTGTAACATTGTATGAATTGTTACATAATATTGTTGTAATGCATAACTGTAACATTGTATGAATTGTTACATAATATTGTGGTAATGCATAACTGTAACACTGTAGGAATTGTTACATATCATTTGTAGTTACATAATTGTAGCAAGTGTAACATAATGCAATCGTTTGTCATTACATAATTGTTACATATCGTTTGTAGTTACATGATTGTAGCATGTGTAACATAATGCAATCGTTTGTCGTTACATAATTGTTACATATCGTTTAGTTACATAATTGTAGCAAATGTAACATAATGCAATAGTTTGTCATTACATAATTGTTACATATTGTTTGTAGTTACATAATTGTAATAATTGCAGTCCTGACATCGAATCCGGTCATGCTGCGGTCGATGATAGTGATGATGTGCCATGCCACTGGCTCGTGGAGACAACAATTTGCTTTTTTGGTTCACTTATAGAAGGAGTTTATGTGGTATTTTGGCATTTGTAGTAACACTTACGTTTATTTTCATTTGTTTGTTATGTGATCTTGCTCTATTTCTCTTTCTTTTCTTTTTTTTGTATGGATTGATTTTCAACAGTTTGTTTTTCTTAGTTTCTCTACGCTTTTTCGGTGTTGTTCGAGGTTGCATAGTTGCTGGCTGATTCCCTTGGGACCCCATTTTAAGGTTTAGTTTATATTGCACAGATATTACTGAAAAATTTAATGATATTATATAGCCCCATATTTTGTTAGTTTATATAAGAATTATATATACACTATATACAGTATTAACTATATACACTGACTTGTTGTTCACTTGTACCTAACGTGGGCAATATATGTGTCAGCACTGTATGGAAATCTTTGTCTTCATGATTGTGTGGAAGACGTTGTTCATTCTTCCTAACGTCATTTGTGTTGGCCATTTTTTTTTCCTTGTAACTTAATTTGCCTGTTTCCACTAGGTAGCTTTAATTAATAAATGTTTAATAGAATTCTTTTAATCACTCACTGAGTAATTGTGATAGTATATTTTCTGTATTACTTTGTGGATGTAATAATATATAGCTGTATGTATGAAACACGTATTTTATGTAGGTATAAATTGTAGTAAATAAATGCTATAATAAGAGAATGAATATATACAGTGTAGAATATTTATTGTTGGTGCAAGTATTTAATGATTGAATTATGGCACTTTGACAGGGCAGACTGGTATGGATTTAGAAATTATCTTGCTGATGTTCCATGGCAGTCTTTCTTCTCTAGTGATGCCAATTCTACCCAGTCCCACATTTGTGACTTAATACTAGCTGGTATGGATTTATTCATACCAAGTCAACAATTCACTAAAAGATCAAACTCTCCAAAATGATTTGATGGCAATTGTGCCAGAGCAACAGCCCAAAAATCATTAGCATATAACTCTTACTTAAAATAAAAAACACCTGAATCACTCTCCCACTTTAAAATTGCTAGAAATCATGCAAAAGCTGTATTAAATATATCTAAATCAAACTTTCTTCAAAAGCAAGCATCAAAACTACTTAACAACCCTAATGATAATAGAATATTCTGGTCAACTCTTAATTCTTTCAATAATAACTTTAACAAGTCATCTTCCATTCCCCCACTAAAATCTTCAGATGGCAATATTACAAATGACCCACGTGGGAAAGCAGATATCTTTGCTAGAACCTTTGCAAGAAACTCTACCATGGATGATACCAGCCAGAATGTCTCAGTACTGGAACTTGATTCTCCCGAAATTGCCCCACTTAAAATACAGACAAGATTTGTAAAATCCATCCTAGACAATTTACCTACCAACAAAGCTCCAGGTCCAGATGGAATTCCGCCAATTGTTTTGAAAAAGTGTTCCCCTGAACTTGCCTCTGTCCTAGCTAAATTATTCAGACTATGCATACGTACTTCTTTATTCCCAAATTCATGGAAAGAAGCCAATATCCACCCAGTTCCGAAGAAAGGAAGTTCGTCTGACCCCTCCAATTACAGACCAATAGCTATCACATCTTCTCTTGGTAAGGTATTTGAAACTTTAATTAATAAGCATATTGTTAAACATCTTGAATCCAGCAACTTAATTAATGATAGACAATACGGTTTTCGCCACGAAAGATCCACCATTGACATACTCAATCTCTTAACTCATACCATCCATCAATCAATTGATCTTTTTGGAGAAACTCATGCAGTAGCTCTTGATATCTCTAAAACTTTCGACAGAGTATGGCACCGTTCCCTGCTGTCCAAACTCCCTTGCTATGGACTAACCTCTTTTGTTCCTTTGATTTCTTCTTATCTTAGCGACAGGAAAATAAGAGTAAAAGTAGATGATGTATATTCGAATTTCCACTCAGTTAACGCCGGCGTGCCGCAGGGATCAGTTCTGGCACCAACCCTATTTCTGGTTCATATTAATGATCTCTTATCTGTCACTCACAATCCCATTCACTCATATGCAGATGACTCAACACTACATAGTTCATTCACACTCAGATATCCGTTTACAAAGTCTAATATCTCTACTTCTCAACTCAATACAGCCATCTCCATAAATCAAGATCTATCTACAATCAGTGAATGGGGACAAAACAACCTTGTCTCTTTTAATGCTAGTAAAACTAAATATATACAGTTTACTAATAGACAGATATTGCCATATTCGTACATTACCTTCAGTGCTACTAATATTCCCATCTCCAAAAGTATTGAAATTCTTGGTGTCTCACTTAACAGTGCCCACAGCTGGACCTCTCATGTCAGATCACTTGCTAAAACCGCCTCAAAGAAACTTGGATTATTGTACAGAGTCCGTAACATCTTCGCCGATGAGCAGTTAGCTATAATTTATAAGAGTCATGTGCGCTCTCAGCTTGAATATTGCTCACTCTTGTGGAATGGTTGTGGAGAGGTTGCATTAAGACAACTAGACAAAATTCAGAATAAAGCTGTTAGAATCATTAACAACCCTGCCATTACATATAAACTACCTCCCCTGCAATTAAGAAGGAATGTTGCATCCCTTGCATTATTTTACAGATATTTTTTTGGCAAATTCTCAGACGAAGTTGCATCCATGGTGCCACCTCTCGATGCCTTCCCTCGTGCTACACGGGCATCTGGTAGCGCTCATGACTGGAATGTAACTCAACCATATTGCAGAACTTCTGCCTATCAGAATTCTTTCATTTCCCGAACTGCATCTCTCTGGAACTCGCTTCCCCAGAGTTGTTTTCCTCCAAATTTCAACCTACAACTGTTCAAGTCTAACTGTTACAGATATTTTATGAACAGAGGACACCAGTAATCTGGTGTATGGATTATTTTTTTTCTCCATTTGTTTTTCCTTCCTCCGTTCTGTTATTAAAAAAAAAAAACAAAAAAATTGAAGTAGGTATATGTATTTAAGTTGTAACCATACAGCACGTTTTATATGTTTGTGCAGAAGTTTTTTGTCTATCAATGTGTATTGTATAAATGAAGTAACTATATAAATTACTAGTTTTTACTGTGGTGGGAATGGTGTGAGTGGTGGTGTCACACACGAGTTGATGGACGTGGCGTCGTCTCAGCAAACACGCATGGTGACGTCGACTTCCCACACTGGTAGCTGTGGTGAGTAAATGAGTAGCGATGAGTAACCTGAATGAAGATGAGTGAGTAAGATGAGTTGTGAATATGAGCTTGGTATTTGCTTCGTCGTCTTGACCTTCTCGCACTTCTGCGTCAGCGGTGGAGGTTGGGTGGAGGTAGGAGAGAGAGGAGGGTGAGGTCAGGTGGTTGTGAGTTGTGAGTCGTGTTTCGCTCTTCATTTGTTTGTTCTGTTTTTCTTTCTAGATGTATTCTCAGTCCTTTTTTCCTGTGATTTACTCGTTGTGGGATGAAGAATGTCAGTACTTGTAGATGCGTGTAGAAGATCATAGAGATGTCTTGTAGACTTGTTACTTGTAGCTGATCGTAGATGGTTGTAGTTCGTTGGTTCATCATAGAAATTGGAAGATTGATTGTATTAATATTTTGTTAAACTACTGGCAAGGTGTCCTGTGACCTCTTCATCTCTAAATCAGCGTGATGATCGGGGAGATGGAGGGGGGGTTGGAGAGAATACTGTCAGGAGCTGGTTGTGAGTTGTTGGTTGTAAGAGGTATTGTTTGTTTTCAATCTTGATAATGTAGAATCAACTGTTCACTCGTAGGCTCGTAGGCTTGTAGACTTGTAGGCTCGTAGGCTTGTAGACTTGTAGACTCATAGGCTTCTAGGCTCGTAGGCTTGTAGACTCGTAGGCTTGTAGGCTAGTAGGCTTGTAGCTTATATTTTGTAGGAATTCACTGTAGAACTGAAGTTAATCTTGGTTAGAGTCTCGCCTGCTTTTGTAGAAATTCACTGTAGATTCGTAGACAAGGTTCGTAGGTTCGCTGGCGCCATATCTTACAAAAACATTGTAGCTTCTTGTAATGTGTTTTGTAGATCAGTTATACATAAATTAGACTCGTGGACGAGCGGTTGTTATACATGAGTAGGTCTGTAAGTAGATAATCTTAATTCCCGTTGTCATGCAATGACAGGAGAGGTAAAGATTAGTATGGGACTGTTTTTATTTGTTTTGGAAATATTAACAAAGTCTCTCGCACACGAGTGAAGTATAAAGTAGAATCCCCCAAGCTACCTCCCTCTCTCTCTCTCTCTTTCTCTCTCTCTCTCTCTCTCACCCATGTTGCTAGGCTCCTTCTCCCTACTACCTGTCGGTTCTATGGCCAGTCTCCTTCTGATCCCAGAATCCTACATTTTAGTGTAGCAGAGGTCGTGTCACGTGTGTTCTACTGTCGTGGAAGCTTCTAGAACACTGTATGTCTGTGTGTATGCACTGCTTCTGGTCCACGATTAACATTCCTTCACTTAAAGAGTTGCAAGCTAATTTCCCGTTCCACATTTCTTCTGGTGCTCTATCTATTTGTCTATCCATCCATCATGCTTTCTGTTATTATGTGTATTTATAATATGGAGTCCTGACATAATTACATCAGTGAAAGACAAAAACGGTGAAGTCATTAACCCATACAATCCCGCCGTCGGCATGGAGCTGACAGTACAAAACGTCTCGAGTAATCCCAGTGACGTGATGGTGCCGACAGCAAAATTCGAGCGCTGTAGCGCGTCTCTAACTGCTTCAATCTAGCTAATATTTTGATAAGGAGTACCTTAATGTATTGGCAACATTGTGCACAGGCACTTGTAGCACTGAGTTTGGTTCTGCATGACTGGGTAACATCAGTGTGCCACTGTCTGACACAGCGTTAGAATGTCAGGGAAGTCACGCCATTTTTCTGCCTCACTGGGGTGGAGGAGGCGGTTGAAACTGTCATATGGACCCTCTGTCCCTTCATCTATGATACTATAGAAGAGGAAGACCTGGATGACTCTTCTGGGGAGGAATATCAGCCAGTGGAGAAGGATATTGAGAATGGAGATTCCCCCATTCTCCTCCCCCGTTCTCTCTCATCCCACCCAGCTGGGTGGGAAAATGTACCTCACAGCTTGGGAAACTGGGCTAGAAACACGATGGACGGCCATCCTGCACTTGTTTCTTCTATAAGTAGTACTTTTTTTGTGCTTTTCCTTGATTTATATGTCCTTTTGGATTGTTTTATGCAATAATTTTTTTTTCTGTTTTTAGTCCGGCATTGGGTGGGTATAAAATTGCAAAAATGCCTGGGATGGTAAAGGTTAATGAAATACCTGAGGTAACACCAGCCGAATTAAATATTTCTCTTAAGAATATGAAGAAAGGGAAAGCTCCGGGAGAAGATTTTCTGATGCATGCAGTACAAGTATAAAATAGGCTTGCTGACTTATATACTCAATGTATAAAAAAGAAGAAAATTCCCAAAATATGGTGTAATGCAATAGTTATTATACCGTACATAAAAGGTGACTCAAAAGATCTTGGTAACTATCGACCAATTAGCTTATTATCATTTACAAACTCTTCACTGAAGTCCTTACTAAGAGAATAACGACAAATTTGGAGGAATGTCAACCTCGTGAACAGGCAGGATTCCGAAGTGGGTATTCGACTACTGATCATCTACACACAATGAAACAGCCAGAGAATATAATAAAGCACTGTGCTTAGGTTTTGTTGATTACGAAAAGGCTTTCGACTCAGTGGAGCACATACCGATTATAAATTCATTGCGAGAAGAGGGAGTGAATGAGAACATTGTAAAACTACTCGAAAACATATATAAAGAGGGTACTGCTAGAGTTAAATTACATAAGGACTCTGAGAAAATTAAAATTGAGAAGGGTGTTCATCAGGGAGATACAATTTCACCAAAAATATTTACAGCATGCCTAGAAAGTATTCTCAGAAAGCTAGACCAGGAAAACAAAGGAGTGAATATAGATTGAGAAAAGCTAAACCATTTAAGATTTGCAGATGATATTGTCCTAATTTCAGAAACAGCAGAGACATTGCAAGAAATGTTAAATGACCTTACCAGAGAGAGTCTCAAAGTAGGGCTAAAGATGAACCGGAGTAAAACTAATGTTTAATCCACAAACACCAAAGAACGTCATCAAAATAAGCAGAGAAATTCTTGAAGAAATCGAGGAGTACAATTACTTGGGACAAATACTAAAATTAACGAAAGATAATGATTGCGAAATAAAAAGACGTATTACAATTGGATGGAAAGCTCTCGGTAAACAAAGAGACGTTATGAAAAGTAGCTTGCCAGTTTGTATCAAACGAAAGACATAACGAATGTATAATTCTAGCTATGACAAGCCGACAAAATCGATGGAAAATAAATTAATCCGTTCTCAGAGAGCAGTGGAAAGGTCAGTGTTGGGAATATCTTTAAGAGACAGGAAAAGCTCAATTTGGGTGAGAGAGCAGACTAAAATCAAAGATATTATAGAAGTTATAAGAGACCAGAAGTTGATGTATGCAGGCCACGTAGCAAGAACAAGGGGTAACCGTTGGAGCAAGAGGTTGACTGACTGGACACCAAGAGATTGTAGCATAGCAGATAAAGGCCAGGCAGGAGGTGGTGAGATTAGATAGAGAAATTAGCAGGGAAAACGTGGCAAAGATTGCCTCAGTCAAAGAATTCGTGGAGAAGGTTGGGGGAGGCATTTGTTCAGCAGTGGACTTGTAATGGTTTATGATGATGATGATATATAATTATACACACACACACACACACACACACACACACACACATATATATATATATATATATATATATATATATATATATATATATATAAATATATATCATTTCCTGTGGCACACCACGGGATGCGTAGGGCCTCGATGAACACTGCCAATATTTGACTCTTGCTATCTCCTTCAGGTCCCACCAACACTCCTATCCTGCTTCTCTTTTCATTGTCCTCAACCAGATTTCCCTCGGCCTACATCTGCCTCTTCTTCCTCTAGCAGTTCACTCTGGTACATCCTGTATTAAACTACCTTCTTTTCTATATATGTGTCCCAGGCATTTCCCGTGAGACAGACTCACATATTCATCAACTGGTTCCATTCTCGTAATATCCCTTACTTTTTCATTTGTAACTATGTCTTGGCACTTTACCCCAAGAAGCCTTCTCAGTATTTTATTCTCAAATCGTAATAATTTCTGACCTGTTGCAATTGTACTGTACCATGACTCATGCCCATAAATTAAAATTGGTCTAACCATGGACTTATAAATTTTTACTTTACTATGTACCAAAAGCGTAGTATTATTCCAAACAAATTTCAGCATTCCAACAGCTCGCCAAGCCTGTGTAATCCACTCCTCAGTTTCATTGTTTAATGATCCATTAGATGATACAATCGATCCCAGATACTTATTCTACATTCTTCACCACATTATTCCCAATTACACAATCGATTTGGTTCTCCACGTTCATATTAATAAATTCAGTCTTTCCACAATTTATTATCAATCCCACTTTTTCTCCATCCTCCACCAGACAATCAAGCACCCTCTGCATCTCGTAAATACTTCCCAGATCAGTACAATATCATCAACATAGTCCAAATTCATCAGCCTTTTATTTTCTTTCCAGTTAATTCCTGCATCTGTTCTCCTTACAACCTTTCTCATAACATAATCCATAACCAAAACAAACAGTAAAGCCGAAAGAACTCCTCCTTGAATCACCCCTGACCTAACCTCAAATGGATCACTCAAAGAACCACCCACCATTACCTTACAGAAAGTACCTTCATGCATGCTTCTAATAATATTTACAAACTTTTCTGGTATACCATAGATTCTCATAATTTTCAATATAGCTCCACGTGAAACACTATCAAACGCCTTTTCAAAGTCCACAAAACATGCTAAGTGGCACATTTTCATCTCATTAGCTTCTGTGTATATATATATATATATATATATATATATATATATATATATATATATATATATAGATAGATAGATAGATATAGATATATATATATACTAGGGTTATAAGTTTTTTACAGTCTTATGTTCCAGTACCTCAAGCTGACAAAATTTTGCTTAAAAAAAAAAAAAGAAGCCGTTATTCCTCTTAGTTAAAAAAAAAAAGAAAAAAGAAAAGGCTCACCCCAAAATAAAAAATTCGATTTTTGCTAGTGTATATTTACATGTATGAAAAACACAAAAGAGCTTAACAAATGCATTAATATTTAAAATCACTGTTTATTACCTAGAATAAATCTATGTTGCAGTTTGTCTTTGTTTCTGTAGGCAGCATAAAGTTCCTGCATCACTGATTGCACATTCTGCACAATGATTACTTCTTGGTACCTTGGGTAAGGATGGCTCCTGCTTCCGGTTGTTCTGCGATGAGTTTAGTGCTTTTTTTTTTGTAGGGATTCAATATTTCTGACAAGTTCTTGAAGTCATGTTCACTGTACATCTGATTAGAAAACCAGTACCCTGACCATTCATACGAAATGAATCTGCATATCTTCTCCAAAGTCTTCCTTGTTGTAGGTATAAGAATGAATGCAAGGATAGCGAAAATTGCTCTTGATTTCCACATCGCATTACTGATATTTGGAATCTTGCGAAAGTTAATCAAAGGAAAATGCCCTTTTTCTTCAAAGAATCAAATCACCCATTTTAAATGGTACAAAAACTTCATGTCATCTCCATCCTTACTTATCAAGGATCTCTTCTGTTCCAGTAACAAACTCTGATTTTAGTTTTTCATAATTCTTTAATAGTTGAGACACAAATGGATAATCAATGTTTGGAGAACTGGTGTTAGCGCCAAATTCTTCGTCCATCACCAAACGGAGAATCGTGTCCAGAATGTGATGCTGACAACCGATAAATTGTGGTTTGTTGAAACTCGTACCAAGAACATTTGTTGTAATCTGACAACGACTCCATTCTTTTTCCCAGTGCTAAAGCTAGTTGTATCAGCAATGATCATTTTTATTGCATGCTATAAGTTGTGTTCATCAATAACTTTTGCAATTCCTTCAGCAGTAGTTTCAGCCTTGCCATTTTCCAAATCCAATTTTATTTTGGTTCTTTTATTTTCAAGTAGTACTAACTAGTACTCATTTTCATCAACCCACTTTCCATCGAAATGTAAAGACCATATTTCCAACTGTAACTTTTCAATCATTTCCTCCTTCAGTGTAGCAGTCTCTTTGTATATTGACTTGTAAATTGCTGTTTGACGTGGAGCTGGAATGTCAGTATTTGCATATTTGCATATTTTAGCAGCTTTATTTGTCGATACTCCAGCGGACGTCACCAAGTTAGATGCGATTTTACTTCTGTTGTGTTGTCTGGTTAGTGAATGATTAGCCTCATCTTCATCCTTATATTCGTTGTCATCAGATTCAGTGCAACTACCACTAGATGAAAGATCGTAGGATGTTGATGGTAATGTAGGTTCATCAGGCAGTGTTCTTCTTTTTGAAGGGTGAATGGTTTTCTTACTTGCAACTTGACCTGTTGAGTACCCCATTTCTCCTTTGCTTTACACTTGTAGGTGGTAGAGTTGTTTATCTTCAGTGGATAACCATTGACCATTTACTATTGTGATATCAAAAAGTTTATTTTGGCCATCATATTTTCCCCATTTGACACATTCATCGTAAGATTTTAGCACCTTGTTAAGCTTTGCTTGTATTGCTTGATCTGACACATGTGGGAAATTCAATATATTCTCTCACAATTTTGTAACTTCTTTGGAAAGTTTGACTATTCATTCTTGTCTTACTTTGATTTTTGCTCCAAGAAACTGGTAACGTCCAACATCTTGCATTTGGTTTGGCATTCTGCATTTTTCTTCTAATGAAGATTCTTCTAAAGGCAAAATTCCTCTTCTTCTATGTGACTGCTGGACCTGCATCAAATTATTGGTCCAGAAATTCTTGTTCTTCTGTACGCTAGTATCACTTCTTGTGTGTGACAACATGCTTATCTGAAAAACAAAAATATTTAATATATGACAGTAGCACACTAAGCAATTATTTTGCCGACTGTTCACCTGCAAACTGCGAAGATAACTGTTACATGCTTAAAACTGCGTCTCATTTCATAATATATAGATTATTCTTGAATATTCTAAACAATGTTAAGCCATACAAGAACGTTACAAACTGTTCTAGAAAGTACTAAACAGTTCTAAAATCTTCTGTGCACGTCTAAGTTATGAATAATCTATATAAAGATTAAGAAAGCGATAAAACTTGCGTGTGGGAACGTTAAACATATGGTAATCCATTTTCTTATTTGGGGGTGACCTTTTTTTAAAACTGAGAGGAATAAGTTTTGTTTTGTTTGTTTTTAAGCAAAAGTTCATCGATTTATGATAGAGGTTACCTTTTATTAAAAGAAATAAAAAAGATAGAACCCTAATATATATATATATATATATATATATATATATATATATATATATATATATATATATATATATATATATATATATATATATGGAACCTCAGTGATAGAGTGTGCATTTCGTATATGGGTGAACCAGGGTTCGCGCCCCGCCAGGGTAATATACTTTGGGAGTACTCACCCAGGAACGTACAGCATTGGCGGACACAAGGGGTGCTGTGGTTGAACCTGTGTCGTTTACTATTATAAAGTTTGCTTGCACCCAGTCGGCTTGCGTGGGCCAATTACACTTGGTTCACAGGCTGCTCACACATCCAAAGCCACTCCAACACTATAATTACACTTACAAGCTCTTCTCATCCTACATACAATCTCTACCAGACAGCCTAAGCCACTTGATAGAGATTCATTGGCTGTATTGTCCCGATTTCGGTCGGGATATGCCGGTCCTGCAATGGATACGCAAACAGCTGATCATGATGATGATATACGAGTGTATATATATATATATATATATATATATATATATATATATATATATATATATATATATATATATATATATATATATATATATATATATATATATTGCCAGGCGCCATAATCCTGTAAGGAGTGGCCATTTAACTTTGAGTTATTTGTTTTATGGGAAGGGCACTAACCCTCCGCTAACCCACTTGTTGACACGTACAGAGCACGTATAGTTTGGTTATATGGTTACCGGCCAGTGTTGTACATGGTTTCTTGGATTACAGGAAACCATTTGGCTTGTCACTCAATGTAAAGCCACCTGTAAAGGAAGGAAAAGCAATAAGAAGTGACAGGAAAGATGGGAGAAATAGGAAGAGAGGAGGGCAGGCACAGAAAAAGAATGATAAAGGCTAAGGAAGAAGGAGGCAGCACTACATCAAGTGAGTGGATATATATATATATATATATATATAGATATACATCCATATACATTTATATATATATATATATTTATATATAAATATCTATCTATCTATCTATAGCCCGACTCCCTAATCCCGCAAAGGGTGGCCGCAGACAAAACGCCTCCAAGTCGCTCTGTCACCCGATATTTGACTACCTTCCCCCGAACTCACCTCCTCCCTTATATACCTCTCAACTCCAACCCTCCACCTCATCCTCGGTCTACCTCTCCCTCTCCCTCCCTCCACCTCACCTACATACACCCTCTTAGTCAGTCTTTCATTCTTCATTCTCTTCACATGTCCAAACCACCTCAGTGTATTTCTCCTAATCTCAACCACATCCACATCCACCCCACAGCGTTCCTTCACTTCTTCATTCATCAACCTGTCCCTCTACGTCACTCCACATGCTCCTCTCAAGTAACTCATTTCCACTGCCTCACTCTTGACTTGTTCCCCTCTTGCAAGGTCCATGCCTCGCTTCCATACGTCAGGGTAGGGATCACAATACTATCATGCAGTGACTTCTTAACTTCCATTCTCACCTCTCTACTTCTCATCACTGCTTTCAGTGTACCAACAACCTTCCTTCCCTGCTGTACCCTTTCACGCACTTCATCCCCCAAAGTTCCATCCTTACTCATCACACTACCCAAGTACTTGAATGCACTCACATTCTCCATATCCTTACCATCCAACCTCACTGCACACTCTGTGACTTCATTCCTCTCAAACGCCATAACTTTACTTTTGTTTACATTAACTTTCAGATTCCTCCTCCTACACACTGTCCCAAATTCATTCACCAAACCTTGCAACTCCCATTCATCTTCACTCAACAGTACTGTATCATCAGCAAACAGCAACACCGGAAGCTTCCAAATCTCACCCTCATTCGTTAGAGCCACCCCCACATCCACTGCCCTACCCTGCACCTCCTTTACAATTCCATCCATGTATATATTAAACAGCCATGGAGATATCACACAACCCTGTTTCAGTCCCACATTAAGATCAAAGAACTCACTCAGCTCACCATCCACTCGCACCGTAGCCCTAGCTCACCATCCACTCGCACCGTAGCCCTAGCTCCCTCGTACATACTCTTCACAGCACTCAACAATTTCCCCTCCACTCCATATATTCTTAATATCTTCCACATACCTTGCCTATCTATTCTGTCATAAGCTTTCTCCAAGTCCATGGAGGCAGCATACACTTTCCTTCCCTTCTCTAGATACTTCTCCACTAAACATCTTAGAACAAATATCTGATCTACACACCCTTTTCCCTTCCTAAATCCCACTTGTTCTTCTCCAACTAGCTCCTCTGTCATATGCTTAACCCTATCAATGAGTATTCTCCCATATATTTTACCAGTCACACTAAGTAGGCAAATACCCCTATTTTTACCACATACTTCTCTCTCCCCTTTTCCTTTGTATAAAGGAACAATTATATCTGATTTCCAGTCCTCTGGAACCCTTCCCACTTCCCAAGCCAATCTACACAACTTCCATATCCACTCCACAACAATCTCACCCCCATACCTAAGCATTTCACCACACACTTCATCTATTACCCCTGGCCTTTCCCAACTTAATCTTCTTCATCGCTTCCACTACTTCCACCCTACTGATCTCTTCCTTTCTCCTCCCATCTCTTCTTCTCCCAGCCATTCCCCAACCACTTATACTCGCACTGCTCTCACTCTCTACATTCAACAAATCCATAAAGTGCTCCTTCCATCTCCTCAGTTTCTCTCTCTTCTCCACCAACAATCTATTATTCCTATCTTTCACTCCCCTACTATTTCCCCTTTCACACTGCCTTACTTTCTTTACCTCCTTCCAAAACAATATATATATATATATGTTGGGCTTGGGGGACCGACACTCATCTGTCACCCAAGCCCAGCACAGTGACTAAACTCCCCACAGCACTGGGAAGTTTCTGGAAGTTGCATGTGACCAACCACTTCCAGTTCACGCAAAGTCCACTGTGTTCCTGCGCTGACACCCGTTGGGCACGCTATTCCCTCAGTCTAATAATCCCCCTCGCTGCACCTGACTCTGGCACTTAAAGGGTGTGCTGGGTATTGACCCACAAGCAAATGCTGTACAGGGACTTCAGCACTGTTGTTTACTCCCAGGATTTCTCATCTCACTTTATCCTCCACTTCACAGGAAATCTCTTCCCTCACTTCTCTTTCCTGGTTGCTTATTCTCTCTGCTTTGCTATGCACCACCTCCTGTTATTGCTCCAGCTTCTTGGTCCCATCCTGCAGCTCCTTAGATGGCTGACAAAGCTCCTGTCTCTGCCTACATAGCTGTTCCTATAGTCTTGTGGAGTATTGTGCTTACGTTTCTTTTGGTTCTTGCTGTGCTTTCAACTCTGTGAGTATATCATTCTTTTGTTCTTGCTGTGCTTCTTGACATGTCTATTGTTCTTGATATTCCTTTTGTTCTCAACATTTCTTTTGATTTTGCTGTGCTTCTTGAAGATATGTACCGATACCTAAATTTTGACCAATACTAATACCACAAAATTGGACCGATACCAATACTACTACTGAATAAAGCCATTAGATCAATCAATAATCTTGCCATTACGCAGGACCTTCCTCCATTATCAGTACACAGAGATGTTTCTTGTTTAGCATTATGATACCGGTATTTTTACCATAAGTTCTCTGACGAACTTGCTTCAATTGTACCTCCCCTTCACATTTTCTCCCGATATACTCGGGCAGCTGGGAGTGCCCATGAACTCACACTCTCTCCCCTGCAATGCAGAACCCTTATCAAAATTCAATTATCTGCAGAACTACTACTCTCTGGAATTCACTTCCTGGGAGTTGCTTCCCACAAACATTTAATCCACTTTTATTTAAATCCAGTTGTAATAATTATTTTATGAATGGAGGATGCCTTTAGGCACATGGACTTTTTTTCTTATTTCCTTTGTTTATCCTTCGTCCATTCATTATCTAGAAAAAAAAAAACATGTCGGCATTATATGAAACTCAAATCCATAAACTGTTCCCTGCCCCAGCCGGGATTTGAACCTGGGTCCGGTAGGGCTGCAGGCAACTTCTCCACCCATTGAGCCACCGCCTCCCCTTTAAATGAACTGCCTTATTATTATTATTATCATTATTATTAGTAGTAGTAGTGGCAGAAGCAGTAGAGTTCATTGGGAGGTGAAGTGGGCAATTAGAAAGCATGGGGTCGAGAAGTGGCTGATTAGAGTGGAAATGTATGTGGGTGGCACATCCAGTCATGTAAGTTCAGAAATGAACTCCCATGGATGTTGTATGCTGATGACTTGGTGTTGACTGCAGGAAGTGAGAGGAAGGTGAAGGAAAGGAAGATTTGGGAAGTGGAGAGATGCACTGGGGTACAAAGGCCTGAGAGCAAATGCAGATAAAAGTGATGATATCTAGGGCTGGGGGTGGTTCTGTCAAAGCAGGCGGAGAGTGGCCATGTGCAGTTTGTCACAAGGATGTGGAAAGTAACTCCATTTTCTGTAGTACTTGTGGTAAGTAGGTACATAACAGGTATAATGGTACTAAAGGTAGACAATGAGATAATGCTGATTTCATATGTGTGGTCTGTTGGGAAAAGCCTTTAGAGATTGTTAGGTGTGAAAAGATTGATGTGACTGATGAGTCTGTTCAGTGTTTGGAAGAGTTTTGTTATTTGTTAATGTGTTGGAGGTGGGGCTGAAGCTAGCTTTGTGGTTAGGGTAAGGAGTGGTTGGAGAAAGCTCAGGGAGCTGTTACCTCTCCTGACATTGAGAGGGCTCTCCCTTAGTGCTACAGGATCTTTGTATGTGGCATGTGTTGAGTGTAATATTGTATGGTAGCGAGATTTCGGCAGTAAAGGAAGAGGAAATTCTTAGGCTCAAACATGCATAAATGACAATGATTAGATTGATGTGTAATGCATCCTTGAATGTGAGGCATATGAGGACTAGGTTTACGGTTGAGTAGCTGAGAGGAAGGATGGGACTGGAGTGTACTGGTGTTGTGATGAAGAGGGCTAGATTGGGATTGTTTGGGCATGTGGAGGAGATGGAGTATGACAACTAAGTGCAGAAGTGAGAGTTGTGAACGTCAGGGGTAGGGCTGCGAGAGGCTGACCGAAAAAGACCTGGAACGAGGTAATAGAGTGTGACCTCAGGGTTAAGGGATGGAATAGGAAGGCTGTCAGATATTGGACAGTGTGGAAAGCTATCATTAGGTGACCAAGGGCGATACATGCAAGCATGTTCGAGCCTTCATAAGCAACATGAAAGATTTGGTCACAGAAGGTAAACTGGGACAGTTTCAGGGAATTTTCGACTGAACCCCAATGGGCAGGTTGACATGTATAACCGCCACACTTCTGGGCGTCACACACCGGATGATGTGTATAGCCGCAAGCATGTTCCCACCACCCTTTGAACTTTAACGTATCCTTACTCATCGATGGGACCACCTGGAGATGTAGGGATACATTCATTTGAAAGAAGAGTTGGTGAGTCTTATGTATCTTGAATTTTTTCTCTAGCTGTTATAGTTTGGCAGATATCAGTGTTTGAAATATGGTTATTTTTTTCCATCATGGATATCCCCTGTAGGGAGGAACGTGTGACATCAGAAACCCCCCCCCGGTGTGTAGGGGTTAAAGCACACTCTAAAGGTTCCTTAACAAGTTTTGCTTTAGGAGTTTATTAATATCTCTTACCGTGTGTATTTGATCCTCCACACAAAACAAGACGATCACCACACAATGTCATAGTCAGTTTTTCCTGAATAATATTTGAAATACAACACACTCCAAAGTACCCTTTACATCATGAGCTTTCGGAATTTTTCGATGTCTTTTGTGTCAGTCCATGCCTGAAGCTTGCACTGCAGACAACAGACAAACATAAACGTACCATAACCTTAGGATGACTGCATTGCCACAAAGTACATATGCATGTAAAATCTTGGTCATATTTCCGGCTACTCTGAAACGATGAGGCAACCATGAAGGCAAATATGTACATTGTTATTTATGTACATGGTTATTTTTCCTTTTTTCTTTTTTTTTACACTTCAGCGCATCATGACTTTTATTTTGCAGGATTGTGATATCTTACCGTTAATGCATGAGGCCTTGTGCAACGGCTGGTCCAACACGAACCTGGTGGTTGACTTTTTATTGGGGGAGGAGGTGGGAGGGGCCTACTGCACACTCCAAACGATTATTTACAACTTTTGCGTATGGAGTTAATTTTTCCTTTTATCTCTTAACATTCCTCTGTAATGCTCTGCTCATACTTCACATTACATAGGTAGACAGAAACAGACAAATGCGAAACAAGAGGTTTCGCCCGACAGAAGTTATTTTATTTTCAACCGTTTTCAAGTTATAGAGCTCTGAAAATTCAGGATCTTGAGTTTGACCTTTCAAGGTCACTCAAGGTCAAAAGTCATGGTGCCGAATGAAAGCCCATATGAGACTTCCTATATCTTGACAATAGTAAATACCTCCGTCTTCAGTCAGTTTCAAGTAATAGCCCCCCGAATATCCGTGACCTTGAAATGAACCTTTCAAGATCACTTAAGGTCAAAAGTCATGGTACCAAATGAACCCCTTAAGACTGCAATTGTTTCAGGCAGGGTACCTCTCACAACCGCAATTCGTGTTTTGGCGACTTTCACCAAGGGCAAATTGACTGTGTTCTGGCTAAAGAGGAAGAATTTATACACCTGACAACGCAATCCGTACCCCCGTAGGCCTAATGGTTACTGCACAATCACGCGTCAAAGTTCAAAAAAAGTTTATGATAGTTACCGGTACCCGTCGAAAACAATCGAAAACATGAAAATTTTGATAACTACCTTTTTTTTTTTTCTTTTTTTTTGAAACAGGTCATTTCAAAGTGTTTTGGCACACCAACCATGAAAACAGGTGTATGTTGGTGTGGGGAGATTACTAGACCGTGGGGAGATAAAGTGGGCTGTGGAGAGTAGGCCTATAGGTACGGGGGTTGGAAATAACCAGCTTTTCGCATAAAAAGAAAGCACTTCATCGTGTTCTGTAACATCTACCATGAAAACAGGTGTGTATGTAGGTGTGGGGAGATAACTAGTGTGGGGAGTAGGCCTACAAGGCCTTGGTGGTACCTGGGGAGAAAAATTTTGGCAACAACCAAATTCTCTTGTGGAAACCCTCCATTTCAATGGGATTTGTCATACCAGCCATAAAAACAGGTGTGTATGTAGGTGTGGGGAGATAAAACAGGTGTGGGGAGTAGCCCTACAAGGCCTCATAGTCATTCCAAAACTAACACAGATGCATATAAATGTTTATAACCATCAAGGACATCAAAATAAAGTTGAATTATGCAATTTATGCATGCATAAGAAAGGGGGGGGAAAAGGCTATAATTTGTTTCCTATATCTCATTTTACAGTCCCAGCTTCTCGTTACACGTTAATCACACCATTACAATTATCGCATTATAATTACACTTCATCACACTTATCATTACAGTTTTGGCAACAACCAAATTCTCTTGTGGAAACTCTCCATTTCATTGGAATTTATCATACCAGCCATGAAAACGGGTGTGTTTGTATGTGTGGGGAGATAAAACAGGTGCGGAGAGTAGCCCTACAAGGCCTCATAGTCTTTCGAAAACTAACGCAGACGGACACTACTCAGAGGTGCTAATCTGGGCAGGTAGGGGGAATGAAAAAAATACAAATAAATGTGTCGTATGTAGTACAACATACAGCATTCTCCAACTACGTACATATAGAAACTGGTAGGTACAGTACGAAGTGAGAAATGAACAGAGTGAGGTGTAAAAATTAATATGAAACAGGTACGTATTGTACATCAGGCCTGACACTCGGGGGGCCTGTTGGGGGTTGGAAGGGTAGTGAGGGACAAGGTGGGAGAGATGGGGTGGGGTTTGGGAGGGGGACGAGGCTAGCAGGGAGGAAAGAGTGGCAAGAGACGGTGGGAAGGGATGCAGGTTGTTGTGGGAGGAGAGATGCAGTTGCGTGGAGGGGTGGGAGAGTGATGGGGGACAAGGAGGGGGTGAGGGAGTGGAGTAGAGGGTTGCATGGAGGCAGCCAATAGGGAGGTGCTCCCCCACCGCCCGGATTGGTCCGATCCCCCCTCATGCCATATCAGGGGCGAGTTCTCATTGGCCTGAAGCCATGTACATCATAATCGGGGTGGAGCAAGCGCTCCGCTTTTTTTTACAGGCCCTTTCAATTGATGTGATTAGGGATTTTGTCATAAAACTCAAATCGTATCAATTGATGTGATTAGGACTTAAGGAGTTAAAACCCATATGGGACTCCCTATATGTTGTTAATAGTAAATATATCTCTATACTTAGTGAGTTTCGAGTTGTAGCCCCCTGAATAACTGTAACCTTGAATTTGATGTTTCATTGGCACTTAAGGTCAAAGGTCATGGTGCCAATTAAAAACCCATATGGTACTTCCGAAATGTTAATAATAGTATATATATCTGTCTGAAAACAGTTTCGAGTTAGGCTATACCCCCTTGAATATCTGTGACCTTGAGTTTGAGCTTTCAGGGTCACTCAAGGTCAAAGGTCTTTGTGCCAAATGAAAGCCCATATGGGAGTTCCTGCATGTTGACAATTGCAACTATTTTCAACCGGTTTCAAGTTATTGCCCTCTGAAAATCCGTGACCTTGATTTTGGCCATTCAAGGTCACTCAATTATCTAAAAAATTTAATATACTTCCTTTTGGGACCAGTACCCACATGTCCTGAAAGAGTCAATTAATTCCATTCAACCATTTTTCCATAATGCTGCTAACAAACAAACAACAGACAAACAAACTCGACCAAAAGCAATACCTCATCGGACTCCGTCTGGGCGAGGTAATTAGGAATCTCTCTCTCTCTCTCTCATGTCAAATGAAACATAATACCTACTCTCGTGCAGATATAATTATCTGTTTCCTTTGGTAAGGGGGAAAATACTCATCACATATGGCCAAGTGTCGTTTAGGCAAATAAAATGGACGAAGCAACGATTGAAACCTTCCCTTCATTGTGCAAGAGTGGCCAATAGAACTTCAAAAAAAAGGGAGCATTAGGATGTTGTTTTCGTTGTTGTTGTGTAACCCTGTTCTGTCTCACCGAGCTCACTCATCAACCACAGGTAAGCAACCGCCCCTGCAGGGCTGTTCCGTTCAGTGTGTGAAGTATAAAAAAAATAGTTGACTAGCTATTAACCTGTGTCCAAATTGACAGTTGATCATCAGAATCACGTAGCTCTTTCTTAAGTCCATAAGCGAACCTGGATTTGTGCAGTAGTGAATGGATAGCGACAGGAGCAGCAGATAGGCCAAGAGTTTGGGCGGTCCAACGACGACGTTCAGTCATCAGACGTTGAGTGTCAGTCATCCATACTATAAGAAATCTGGAGTGTCAGTCTTGGTGAAACCCAAATCAGGAGTTTGAATGCGTGACAGTCGTTATACTGGGCGAAAATATGCTGCATGAGCGCTAACTGCGCACGAATTTTAAATGTTTCTTCTATTTA
This sequence comes from Coenobita brevimanus, assembly GCF_032717465.1. Classification (NCBI taxonomy): domain Eukaryota; kingdom Metazoa; phylum Arthropoda; class Malacostraca; order Decapoda; family Coenobitidae; genus Coenobita; species Coenobita brevimanus. The sequence continues at coordinate 31,036,934 of NC_136966.1, forward strand.
ATAAACCAACACTTCGCTAACTTGTTCTAAACTATTGTTTTTACGTAGAAGATATGTATATATGCACTTGAAGTCGTAAAAAAAGAAGTTAGAGCTCATAAAGAGGATGCATCTACAGGCTAGATACAATATACCATGCAGGTTAAGCATGAATTATAAAATATGCATCTTTCGCCATTATTTGCATGAAATATTTATTGAAGATATTTGAATTTATACGAGCGAAGTGATTGAATTGAATTTTTATGAGCAAAGTGAATGTATTATTGCATACACCATAGACTCCCATGGTATGTTTCCTGCCAGCTCACCAGTCAGGAAGTATACTGCAGTGTATCCAGATTATCTACACAAGGTAAAAAAAATATCGTGCAGGAGGGGTACGATGATATCCGAAATGATCAATATAGCTTGTGTAGTGCTTGGAAAATTAACTGATTATTATCTGAATATGGATCCAGTAACAATATCAACCATAAATTGTCAAATAAAACCTATCTGTGACATAGTTATGTAGGCATGTTTAACAACAAGGATGAAAAAATCATCAAAAATTTCTAGAATCCATCGTCCCTGGCATCAAATTGTTTCATGCCAAATGTGCAGTGATACTTTTTTTTATCTTGTGTACCTCTACTTATGTAGCAATACATCATATATTCCTAAATTTATATTGTAATACATAGTAATTATAGAGTTATTTTTAGCATGCAGGCTGCTTTGCCTCTTTACAAGCTACAGTAGTTGAATGGTGACATTCATTGCAGCACTACATGTGAGGATGCACTAATATCCCTCCATTTTTTTCTGCAATTTCTCTCCACACCTATCATCCAGACCTGACCAGCAGATAGTGTTAGAAAATACTGGTTATCAGGTGTGTGTCCCGTCACAGGTGTTGCATGTAGAAAGGGCCCAACATGCCACCCCTGGCCAAACCTGTTTTATTGCATATAACACTATTTTCACCCTTCCTCTATGCACTGGGCTTGAATAGAAGACGGTTGCTCCACTCGATGTATGGCTCATAGTCCATATAATACAACATGTGTGAATCACCTTTAGAGGCTGGGCGGTGGATGTCCCATGAAGCCTGCATATAGACGGGTTCCAATATCCCGTTAACTCAGTGAGTGGCGCGGAGGGTAGGGTGTGGGAGGGGGTGACGGGGAGGTGACGTCATGCTCGGCAGGACTAGTCCATCAATCAGCAGGCTGCTCGTAAACACGCCCCCTCTTTCACCCAATTATCACCTGGGATGGAGCCCAGGAGCATGCCAGTCCATTGCTACACTGGCGTCTGTTTACGTGTGGATGAGGTTGTTCGCACGTTTGTGCTTATTACCCAGGTTTACTCTGGCTTATTCTCAGAAAAGAAAGTGAAAAGTACTGAGTAAGTGTTGGCTTTGTTAAAATTTTTGTTGAATGCACACAGACAAAGGGAGAATGCGAGAGATGAAGGACACTAACAACAGAACTGTAATGTTATTATTCATAGTAATGCTTAACCCCTTAACCGCGGGGCGTCACTTTCGTGATGCTTGGGAGCAAGGGATCATACCGCGGGGCGTCGCTTTTGTGATTCTGTGTTATTTTGAATTCATCCGGGCTTCCAAGTGGGGGCTTGTATCATCTATCAGTACTGCCAATGTCCAACACTAGTCAGCACTCCTAATCTCATCTGTACTCCCATCCATTGTTGACAATTTAGCCATTTCTCCCCGTTCTTGACTCCCCTCCCTACCCCCCCTCCATTACCCTATCCTCTCGCCTGCCCGGCCGTGCTGCGCTAAGTAAATCTTCCCTGGAATTTTTCACTGATTTCATCCATTAATATAAGCCCTATGCCCTATTCTTATACCAAATAATATATACAAGAAAGAAATAAGGTAAGTGAGAGTGCCATACACCTGGAATTGGCTAATTATCACCTGACAACACCTCACGTGCACTCGTTCGCTAATTTTCGCTGTTTTTTTCCCCTTGAAATATGCCGTATAATCTATTTTCGTAATAAATATACATGTAAGGAGGGAAGGGAGAAGCCTAAGTGATATTTACATTCACCTGGAACTACCTAATTTATAATGTATTGTCTAGATTTCCTGCCAATCATTTCAGTGCTATACATAGCTGTTTCAAGAGCTAACATTGGTAGCACTGAATATCCCCTAAGTAGGCCTCTACCCCGGCCCTCCCTTATCAGTTTACTCTCATCTTCCGAAGTGGAGGTACGTCTGTTTCTTCTTGCTGACTTCAGGGACTTTTTCACCCCCATGCAAAGGGCCCTGTGACCTTTACCCCCTACTAAACCTCGTGTGGAAAGAGGTAAAGGGCTGACAATTGATAAAAGAGTGACTACGATCTTTCTATTGAGTAAAACAGTCCAAGTGGAATTGTAAATAATGTGTAAATAATGTGTAAACAGCAAGTGAAAGTAATGAATGTAAATATACGTGAACAATGGAAAATAGTTTTATAAGTTACTTCAAGTGACAGTGCATAACACAGTGTAAATAAAATAGAAATGTAAATAACGTAAATAAAATAGAGAACGTAAATAGAAATGTAAATGAGTAGTATTATAAGAATACGAGTATATACCCTAGGAGTAATGAAAGTGAAAGTTTCACTCTAGCATGTCTGAATACTATGAATTATGAGAGTGAAGATGAAAGTGACATTCACTCTCAATGCTAGCATACAGGAGGAGAAAGTGAATGCTACGTATTTTACTGAAAGAAATTGAATCCCTACAGTGACAATAAACTAATACTACTGAAGGAAACTTATGGATAAAGACTGTAGATATATATGAGTGTTATACAGTAATAGAAATATAAAGTGTGAGGGGTTTTATGAATAATAAATGACAGAGTACCAAGAGTGAACTAGCGCAAGTGCGACGGTCAGACGCCTCGTAAAACTCATTGCTTTCACAGTGGGGTTTTTTTTGGAGTATGGATCCCAAACTACTTGAAAATCATAGAGTAGTGTTTATAGTGTTAATATCTGGCTGTGGTAATCATATTACGGGTTGTCGGGAAGTGTAAGTGGAGACTTCGTTACCCAACTGCAGAGGTCTCCACAGGTCCTATGGTAACTGACGAAGGCTCAACAAACATTCCAGGAGAAGTCTGAAGGTATGTGCCATAAGCATATGTACTTTTAATATTCTAGGACTAATAACTGATTTTTGGCAAATATTTTTTGAGGGTCTGTCAGAGACCGAATAACCCAACGGCACACGCAAAACATCGGTAAACATGCCCGCGGTGTAGGGGTTAATAATACTATCTATCTATCTATCTATTGCCAGACGCCTCAATCCCGTTTGGGGTGGCCACAAACAAATCGCCTCCAAGTCGCCCTGTCCCCCGCCATTTCACTGCCCTGCTCCCACACCTCCCTTTCTATCTATCTATCTATCTATCTATTGCCAGACGCCTCAATCCCGTTTGGGGTGGCCCTTTCTCATATACTATTATTATTATTATTATTATTATAAGACTAGTATTGCCTTTATTAATATTATGTTTGTTATACTGAATACAGAGTGACTGTGAAAACATTAATGATGAATGAACTGACAGGGACAGACAGAGGGAGGATGGGAGAAAATGAGGGATAATAAGACCACCACTGTATTACTACTCTGATTAATAATAATATTATTATTAATATGTTTTAAAACTATATTATTATGCGTATGAACATGTACCACCATTTATGAACCAATACTGTGCCAGAAAATGCACTCAAAGTTTGGAAACAGCAGACGGGAACAATTTGGAAAATAGAAATTTTCATGTATTTAGATTTTTATTATCCAACAGTAACGTAAATTTCTGAACTAAAAAAAATACTAAAGCATTTTCATTTTCAAAAATTATGCATTTCAAGCTTCAAAAAAAAAAAAAAAAAAAAAAAATGAAGGCACTAGCTCTTAAAGTAACAATAATTTTCATGGTGCCGAACTTGCTGAGTTTTCTGGTGATTTTTAAAAGTGGCGCATTGGACCTTTTCTACACGCAACGCCCATTATCTGGCTATATTATTTTCCCCCTATTACTATTGCCTCTTTCCTTGACTCAGTTATTATTAGTAAATTTCCACTTTAGCTCAGTAATTATATTCCTATGGTATTCACATTCTTGATTATTACTTTTCCCTTCAAACAGAGTGCAGTGATTTCTTAAGTTACTTGGTACTATACTGAAAACAGTATCCTTATTCCCGTCGTCCATTGTGTCAAAATGACTTACGTCCTTTAGTAACGATACTTTATTCAGCAATAGTACAGTAAAGTATTTATTTATCTCTCCTAGTCTGCTGGATATTACTTACCTCTTTTCCCAGAAATCATTCCACCTCGATGGTACTTTCATCCAATCCAGTTTTATGCATTTTCCGACTGCTTGCTGTTCTGTTTTGCTAGCTTCCTCCTTAACTGTTCAAATGTTTGATAGTAGTGTCCTTCACAAAACATTTATCTCATTATATCCTGTTTGTCACAGTCACTGCTTAACTGCACCTTTCATGTTTTTGTACAACCCTGCGACCCAACCAATATTCCGTGCCTTTCCTACATCCATCTACTCCATTACAGTAACTGTCATTTCCATCTAATTAACTGTTTGTTGTATTATATAAGCATGGTACAGGCCATTTCGTTAGGTCTGCAGCTATTTACAGGTAAGATAATCTCATGAGTTAAAGATGCCTCAGGATGTTATTTATTTTATTATTTTTTTTTGGGGGGGTGAATCTCATAAAATAATCTGCATTGTTTTATTAACAAATTTGTATTAAAGTGAACACACCTATGATCAAAGATGAATGCTTGATTAAAGTAGGTAAGTCTTTTAGCCATCATCCAAACTAACCATTTCAATTTTAACATTTGGTAACTTTACCTAGCTTTATCTTAACTAAAACAACTAATTAAAAAAGTAGTACTGTGCCTAGCAAAGTCAGTTGACTTTCACTGTTTATGTTAGCAACCAATGCAGTTGTTGCATGAACCAACTATACACTTGAACTGCATGTGATATACTGCAAGAAACACACCATTTACAAAAGACAAAAAATATATTTCATGATTTTGTAATGCCAAGATGTTACACATAATATTCGGCTAGAGGCAGAAGGTTATAGGCTTCCCCTCAAATGTAATAACTACAGCAACGAGCTACCGAACACAAACTTCGATATTGTTGCCATTTCAAAAATATATTGAGAAATTACACAGGTAGTCTGAAATTAACTTGGGAGCACAATTTCTTAACTCCAACTATTATGAGCAATGTGGCCACATCGCCATCACGGATGTTTTGTTTACTCGAATTCGTAGCAGAAACGTTTAACCCGAGGCGTCCCGTCGACGTATGACTGCATTGCAACATTAAGTAATTGCCAGTTCCGTCGAAGTATTGGTATGTCGCGCAATTGCAAGGTGCATAATTTGCACAATTTTCAAATCTCGCGCTTGATTTTTGGTATGTAGGGTCGCTCGACCTTCCCCTACCTGCCACCAGGTGGGGACACTCAGCGACCCCGTGCGACCCGCGCTCACCCTCTGCTCGGTCACTCACCTGTTAGCTGGCCCTGGTCAGACATGGGGCATAGAAGTCTCTCGGAGGAGGAAATCCAAGCCGTCCTGGACGCCTTCACAGGCAACAGTGATTCGCCACTCAGTGACGAGATGGTGGACAAAGATTATGTCCAACCAGAGGAGGAGGAAACCAGCAGCAGTGATGAGGAGGTCCCGTCCCCCAGGAAGTGGCACTACATGACTTATCGTGCTGCAAGAGAGGGCCAGCCTGCACAAAAACATCATGCAACCACCTCTCGGCAGCCCCTACATGATGTTGAGCCTGAATTCGAGGACGAAGACGAGGACGGAGCTGTGGGATGTGCTGCCATGTGGTACAGCCACGAGATAATCACCCATCGCGGCACCGAGCACACAGCATGTCGTACAAGCAGGTGTGGGCCTAGTGTTTTGTTTGGGGATGGCGGAAGTGGCGTGCAGGGAGTGGGAAGTGAAATGGAAAGTGCAGGGGTGAGGATAGGAAGTGAGAGTGGCGGGAGTGAGTCATCGCTCTCCCGTGGTGGTGTGAGGCGGCGGGGCGTATCAGGTGGGGCAGTGAGGGTGCGTGATGAATCACATGGTGTTGTGATGGAGGGGGAAGGTGGGGAGGAGCCACTCCCCAGCTTGTCTTATGCCCCTCAATATTCCCAGATACTTGGGCCAGAGAGGGTGCGTGATGAATCACGTGGTGTTGTGATGGAGGGGGGAGGTGAGGAGGAGCCACTCCCCAGCACATCTTATGCTCCCCAATATTCCCAGACTTCATCCCAACAGCCCCGTAATGTTCCACAAGGCCGTAAGGGTAAAGGAAAGGGGAAGGGTAAAGGCCAAGGGAAGAGGAGTGCGAGTGGGGAAGCCCTCCCACTCCTCCTCCCCAACCTCCTCCACCAGCATCTCCTCCCCACCCTGATGAAGGTGACGATGGTGACGATGGGGGCGAGGGTTTTGTGACTTGGAATTGGGAGGATGGGAGTGATTTTTCTCCCATTATTCACCCCTTCACTGAGCAGGGGCGTGCTGGCTGCACTGCTCCAGGAATTCACCCTAGTTCCACCAGGCTGGATTTTTTTCACCTGTTTTTCAGTGAGGGTTTTGTGGAGCAAATAGTGGAACAAACAAACCATTTCACTAGCAGCCAGCACCGTGAGAGTGAAAGACTGGGCACAAGGAGCAGGCATTCCATCATTTATGATTACCCTGTCTCCTTTGCAGAAATGTTTTTATTTTTTGCCCTGGTACTTTTGATGGGTATTGTACGAAAAAACTGAATCCCAGCATACTGGACAAGGGACCCAATCATGCAGACACCAATATTTGGCCAAATCATGAGCCGTAATCACTTTCAGCAAATTCTAAGTTGCCTCCACTTTTACGATGCTGATGATCCTGCAAATGCAAATGACACAGATAAGATGAGGCGAATTAGGTTGGTTTTAGATCACCTAAGGCAAACATTCCATTCCTCATTTTATATCCATAGAGACCTTGTCATAGACGAGTCTCGTGTTGTGGAGATGCAACATTTCTTTTTGGCAGGACATACCCAGCAAAAGGCACCGTTTTGGGTTCAAGATCTTTGTTATGTGTAACTGTAGGACTGGTTATGTGCAAGACATAGTCTTGTACACCAGTGCACAGACAGACATAGTAGAAGATCGGAGTATTGGACTGTCTGGAGCAGTGGTAAAGACAATGATTGAAGATTACCTTCATCGTGGTCACGTCCTTTAACTGGACAACTGGTACACTAGCCCTATTCTTGCTCATTATCTACACAGGCATGACACGGGAATCTGTGGTACCACCAAGGTGAACCGGCATCACATGGTCAAGGTGGGGCGGAAACTTGAAAGAAATAAGGTGGTCTTCTTCCAGGCTAACAATATACAGTACTAGCAACAGTGTGGAACCACAACAGAGAAGTCAGCCTCTTGTCCACAGTTCACCACCCCTTGATGCACCGGACAGTGTCCGTGGATTACTTCAGCAAGAGGAGGCGCCACATATGGAAACCTGAGTGTCCTTGATTATAACATCAACATGCACCTGGTGGACCAGTCAGACTCCATGATATCCACTGTCGAGTGTGCCAGGACCACGATGAAGTGGTACAAGAAGCTCTTCTTTCACCTGCTAGATATAACTGCCCTGAATTGCCACCACCTGCATGCCATGACAACAGGAGTGCAGGAAACCTTTGAAGGGTTTGTGAGGGAGCTTACACGTGAGATTTTTGCCAGGTATGCGGTTGAGAGGCCCCAGCACTGCACACACACTGTCCCTACCGCCCAAACTCCCCTGAGAATATCTGCCCGCCATTTCCCCACTCTCATATCTCCCCAGCCAAATAGACCTAGGCTCCAATGCGGGTGTCATGTGTGTAGCAATTCCCGTGTGAGACCCACCACTCAGAGAAAAGACACCCGCTACCAGTGCGTTGAGTGTGACGTGGGTCTCTGCATTCACTCTTGTTTTAGTGAGTATCACACCTTGATGCACTTCTGATATGGTGTGAATGCGATATGACGCTCATACTCAGAAAGAAATGCGACAAACGGACGCTCAGTGTAATTATAAGGCCCGTAGATCTGTAAATAGTTGTATGGATGTGGAAACGGGTGTATTATAAGTGGAAAAATCTGTAAGGGCATAAATATATTCTAAGCGGAAACCTTCCCAGCAAGTGTATGTAGATGCACTATTCTGACGCTCAGTGGAATAAATAAGGCCCATAAATTTGTAAATATTAGTATGAAAAGTGGAAACGGGTGTAATATAAGTGGAAAGTTATGTAAGTGCATAAATTTATTCTGTCAAAATATTCCTAGCAAGTGTATATAGATGCGATATTCTGATGCTCAGTGAAAAAAAATAAGGCCCGTAAATATGTAAATAGTTGTATAAAGTGGAGACGGGTGTAATGTAAGTGGAAAATTATTATGTAAGTGTATAAATATTATCTAAATCGAAACATTCATAGCGAGGGTATTTTGGTGCAATATTCTGATGCTCAGTGGAATAAATACGGCCCGTAAATATGTAAATAGTAGTATAAGGTGGAAACGGGTGTAATGTAAGTGGGGAAGTATATTAGGAGTGAAGAAATAAAGTAGAAGTTGAAACACGTGTGGTAGCAAGAGTGCTTGCTACGTGAATATGCTCTAGCATTTCGCTAAATGCCCTCGTAATGAATGTAAATAATTGAAAACATTTTCATTGGTTGAGGAAAGGTTCAATGTAAAGAAAAACAATACTATGAAAGTGATAAAATAATATAGTATGTTGAGATAAGAGTCATAGCGAGTGCACTGAGTAAGCAGATGTGTGCTATAGTTATGCTACATTTCATCGTAATGAATGAAAACAGCTGAAAACATTTACGTATAGTAAAAAATGGTAAAATGGCATTGAAACAGTATTATACAAGTAGAAAAAATGATATGTTTACTGAAACAAGAAACTTAGCACATAGCTTGTGACCACTATGACCAAACTCACTATGCTTGTACGATGGAACAATGTTTATTTTTCATATATATATCATTGAAAACCATTATATTGTTAGTGTTATTGTTTATTAGTTCAAATTCAATAAATGTAGAGGTGTTCTTTGTGGTTTCTCTGAAAATTATCTACCATAGAAAACGTGAGAGCCTCACACATCAGTGACAGAATACGGTACCTGGCACGGGGGACCTCACCTGTTCTGACCACTTATGGACCCCGGTAAGCCCTTTCTTGGTGATTTTCCTTTGTTTCTCAACAAAAGCGGAGGTTTTAGCAAAAAAAAAAAAAATCCAAAATAGCTCGGGATTGGGGGGAATCAGAGGTGCGAAATCAGTCAGGACGTGACGGGTTAGTCTTGTCAAATTTTTTGAAGAGCCCTGTATTTCTCATATATTTTAGCCTACCAAGGAAAATTATCCTGAATTACTCAGTGTTTATAAATGGAAACACCGGCTATCAAATTTATGAATATTTAAGTTTCTTACACGAAAGGGGGGTCTCTTGTGGAGTTTGCCCTGTCCACTGACCTCTATAGTTGGGAAGGGCTATGTCTGCAGCGAGCGTGTGACTTTGGGTCGCCATGGTGAAACACCTACACTCGTCTCTTTCAGCATAGTGTTATGAAGGGAGATTTGCCTGTTAGGTAGTCTCATACCTTCGAGACGTTTCTCATACCGTAAGTTCCGGTACAAGTTAGAGTTGCCAGTTTGCCTTGTGTTTGTGAGCGTAGTTATTTCGTAAGTTAAACATTCGTTTATTTTTATACTCTTCTTCTTGGTACTTGTGAAAACAGTGGCAAACAGTGACGGGTTATTGAAGTTTGTATATCATTGGAACTTGAGAAAACAGTGAAGCATCAAGCATTAAGTGTAATAACTGTGAAGTGTTGTTAAGCATTAAGTGTAATAATAGTTAGTAAAGTGTGTATAGCTCCAGTGCTTGTGAGAACAGTGAAGTTGGAGAGCATTAAGTGAAATTACTTGGAAAATAATGACAGTGAACTTTAAGGAGCCAGTGTTTATTTTTGCCTCAGCTGATCTTGTGTACCGCACACCTAAAGGCTGACCAAAGGAAGAACAACTTGCACGTCCTTCCTGTACTGTACTACTGCTGTTGGAGCTTGTGGCAGTGTGGGGACTGGGACTAACACTGGTGTCAGGAGCGTGGGATTATATTTAAAGGCTGCAGTGAGGCTAATCTTCGACATGGAGCAAGAAGGTGTCCAGACAAGAGGCCAAGCTAGGCAGGAAGAGGCATGGCTGGATGGAATTATGAAACTATTACAAGCACTACAAGCTCATATACAGACACAGAACGAAGGACAGAAAAAACTCCAAGCACAATTACAAGCACAGAGTGAAGGATGGGAAAAACTCCAAGCACAATTACAGGCCCAAAGTGAAGAACAGAAAAAGCTCAGAAACGAAATCAAAGAACAACTACAAGCACAGAACGAAAGACAGAAAAAGCTCGAAGAACAATTACAGGCACAGAAAAAAGAAATCAAAGAACAATTGCAGGCACAGAACGAAGAACAAAAAGAACAATATGAACAGCTTCAGGAGGCACTACAAGAGCAACAGAGGGAATTACAGCTGAGAATGAAGGACAGCAAGATGCTTTCATGGGGGAAATAAAGGAAGAACAGGAACAATTGAAGGAGGAGTATACGCTGAGCTATGGCAGCAGAAGTATGAGATAAGAAATAATGTGATAGAGTGTAAACAGCATGTAGACGAACAGTTGAAGACAGTTAGTGTGGAAATAGTGACAGAGTGCAAACAGCATGTGGAAAACCAGCTGAAGATTAGCGAGGGAATAGTGACACAGTGCAGACTGCATGTGGACAACCAGCTGAAGATTAGTGAGGGAATAGTGGCGGAGCGCAGACAGCATGTAGACGACCAGTTGAAGTCAATTAGTGAGGAAGTAGTGACAGAGTGCAGAGGGCAGTTGAAGCATGTAATTGACCATGTGAAGATAATTAGTGAGAAAATTGAGGCTGTAGAGAAATATTGCACTGCTGAGCCTCAGGTTAGTGTGCAGGGAGCATATGAAAGGAATGGACAGTGTATGGTAAATCTTGGTGGATCCCGGGCATCTGAAGATGGCATTGCAGGGATAAATAATCAGAATGTTGGAGGTTCAAGTCCTGGACATAATTATGACGCCTCAGCTTTTAGGCCCCAAACCAGTGAAATGCATGGCTATAATGGGGATCCAGTTAAGAAGAAACCTCAAGAAAGTGATGGTAGAGTATCTTGGAAAGCTTACCATGCACAGTTTGAGTTACTTGCGGATCAGAATGGTTGGGATGATAAGAAGAAGGCTGCAGAAGACCCACCACTGAAGAAATGCAAGAGAACCTTGATGAATAGTGTGCAAGAAGACAGAAGAACAGATGACATGCAGCGTAGTAGGAATGGGAATCGTAGGAAGAAATGCTGCTGTACTGTAGTGATGGGGCCGGCGTCAGACGGAGAAGACCTAGGGAGGATGCAGATGGAGGGTGCAGATTTGCAATCGGTGCTGGAGTGGCTGTAGCGGAGCGCAGTGCGACCATCATGAGGAGGAGTTTCCAGGTTGGGCCCTGCGACTGGGAGCTGCTGGGGTCAGTGGGACCTTCTTCATTGCAACAGACTACTGGAGCGTCAGTGGGAGATGCCCAATGGCCTCGGCAGGTGTTAGCAACTAGTGGTTCTGAAGAAGATGAGGTCTGAGATCTTGGATGAGTCCCATAACCAGATCACTAGTGGGCACCTGGGAGTGAAGACAATTCTAAGTCGGCTGTGACACAAGTTCTACTGGATTGGCATGTGTCAGGATTTTGAAGAGTGGTGTCAGACCTGCGATGTGTTCTGAGTCAAGAAGAGGACCAAGACCCTCCTGGAGGAGTGGACTGTATGGAGGAGCAATGACATCGTCAGAAGCGGCATAGAAGACCTGATAAGATGAAGGATTATTTTGTGTACAGTTGGATGTTTTGTTAGGATTAGGGTTTATGTTAGTATATACTGTGTAGTTTTGTCGGGACGACAAAGAACTAGGAAGAGGGTAGTGCTATGAAGGGAGATTTGCCAGTTAGGTAGTCTCATACCTTCGAGACGTTTCTCGTACCGTAAGTTCCGGTATGAGTCAGAGTTGCCAGTTTGCCTGGTGTTTGTGAGTGTAGTTATTTTGTAAGTTGAACATTAATTTATTTTTATGCTCTTTTTCTTTATAATGTTTTACTTAAGTGATTGTTTATTGAATTATGTAACTTAAGTTCGTATGGCAAATGATTTAGAGTGTTGTGTAATGTGAGACAACTCTAGCATGTTTTCATGTCTCTGAGTTGGCAACTGTTGTTCTCGTAGAATGTAGACGTTTCTAGAACAATGCAAGCTTATATAACATGGGGTAGAGATTATTACATGTTTAGTGAGGTGTCAAGTCAGTTTGATTAAAGTGCAGTCTGAGTTTAGTGTCAGTGAAAATTGTATATTTTTGGTACTTGTGAAAACAGTGGCAAAAAGTGATGGGTTACTGAAGTTTGTATATCATTGAAACTTGATAAAACAGTGAAGTGTCAAGCATTAAGTGTAATAACTGTGAAGTGTTGTTAACCCCTTAACCACGGGGCGTCACTTTTGTGATGCTTGGGAGCAAGGGATCATACGGCGGGGCGTCACTTTTATGATTCTGTGTTATTTTGAATTCACCCAGGCTTTCAAGTGGTGGCTTGTATCATCTATCAGTACTGCCAATGTCCAACACTAGTCAGCACTCCTAATCTCATCTGTACTCCCATCCATTGTTGACAATTTAGCCATTTCTCCCCGTTCTTGACTCCCCTCCCTACCCCCCCTTCATTACCCTATCCTCTCACCTGCCCGGCCGTGCTACACTAAGTAAATTTTCCCTGGAATTTTTCACTGATTTCATCCATTCAAATAAGCCCTATGCCCTATTCTTATACCAAATAATATATACAAGAAAGAAATAAGGTAAGTGAGAGTGCCATACACCTAGAATTGGCTAATTATCACCTAACAACACCTCACGTGCACTTGTTCACTAATTTTCGCTGTTTATTTCCCCTTGAAATATGCTGTATAATCTATTTTCGTAATAAAAATATATATAAGAAAGGAAGGGAGAAGCCTAAGTGATATTTACATTCACCTGGAACTACCTAATTATTGCAGGCCACCACACTGTATTCTACGCTAAGTAAATCTTCCCTGGAATTTTCCACTGACTTCATCCATTGAAATAAGCCCTATGCCCTATTCTTATACCAAATAATATATACAAAAAAGAAATAAGGTAAGTGATAGTGCCATACACTTGGAATTGGCTAATTATCACCTGACAACACCTCATGTGCACTCGTTCGCTAATTTTCGCTGTTTATTTCCCCTTTAATATGCCGTATAATCTATTTTCGTAATAAATATACATATAAGGAGGGAAGGGAGAAGCCTAAGTGATATTTACATTTACCTGGAACTACCTAATTTATAATGTATTGTCTAGATTTCCTGACAATCATTTCACTGCTATATATTAGCTGCTGTCAAGAGGCTGACGTTGGCAGTAATGCTTTTCCCTAGGTAGGCCACCCCGGCCCACCCCTATCAGTTCACTGTCATCTTCCAATGTGAAGGTACGTCTGTTTGCTCCTGCTAACTTCAGCCACTTTTCACCCCCATGCAAAGGGCCCTGTGACCTTTACCCCCTACTAAACCTCGTGTGGAAAGAGGTACAGGGCTGACAATTGATAAAAGAGTGACTACGATCTTTCTATTGAGTAAAACAGTCCAAGTGGAACTGTAAATAATGTGTAAATAATGTGTAAACAGCAAGTAAAAGTAATGAATGTAAATGTACGTGAACAGTGGAAAATAGTTTTATAAGTTACTTCAAGTGACAGTGCATAACACAGTGTAAATAAAATAGAAATGTTAATAACGTAAATAAAATAGACAACGTAAATAGAAATGTAAATGAGTAGTATTATAAGAATACGAGTATATACCCTAGGAGTAATGAAAGTGAAAGTTTCACTCTAGCATGTATGAAAACTATGAGTTATGAGAGTGAAGGTGAAAGTGACATTCACTCTCAATGCTAGTATACAGGATGAGAAAGTGAATGCTACGTATTTTACTGAAAGAAATTGAATCCCTACAGTGACAATAAACTACTATTACTGAAGGAAACTTATGGATAAAGACTGTAGAGATATATATATAAGTGTTATATAGTAACAGAAATATAAACTGTGAGTGTTTTTATGAATAATAGACAACACTAGCGGCGAACGATCGGAAGTGGGATGGTCATACGCCCTCGTAATTTTCATTGCTTTCACAGTGTTTTTTGGGGGGAGTATGGATTCCAAACTATTTGAGAATCATAGATTAGTGTTTCTAGTGATAATATCAGGCTGTGGTAATCATATTACGAGTTGTCGGGAAGTGTAAAGTGGAGACTTCGTTACCCAACTTCAGAGGTCTCCACAAGTCCTACGGTACTCGACGAAGGCTCAACAAACACCCAAGGAGAAAGCTGAAGGTATGTGCCATAAGTATGTGATTTTAATATTCTAGGACTAGTAACTGATTTTTGGCAAATATTTTTAGAGAGTCTGTCGGAGTGCGAATATGCCCGTGGGAGCCGCAAGTCAGAGCAAAACAAGTCCACTGTGTAAGGGTTAAGCATTAAGTTTAATAGCAGTTAGTAAAGTGTGTATAGCTCCAGTGCTTGTGAGAATAGTGAAGCTGGAGAGCATTAAGTGGAATTACTTGGAAAATAAAGACATTGAACTTTAAGGAGCGAGTGTTTGTTTTCGCCTCAGCTGATCTTGGATACTGCACACCTAAAGGCTGACCATAGGAAGAACATCTCACACGTCCTTGCTGTACTGTACTACTGCTATTGGAGCCTGTGGCAGTGTGGGAACAGGGACGTAACAATAGTAATTCAATGGAAACATTGTTTTTAGCTTGTTTTCTCTGACTCAGTGCTGTTTCTGTGTATACATATCATAATATAAAAACATATGGATTATGATTTTCTCAGCCTAGTTCAACGAATCATATGAGGTACATTTAGCCAAGGGTATAAAACAATGCCATAGATTGCTGCAATGCAGAACATACCCTTTTTCTATTTCGTATATCTTTATGGCCTTAATCTAATGTCTGTTTAAATGATACAGCTAAAACTGAGGTCGATGGGAAGGGCACATATATGGAAATAATATATGTTTAGCCATCATAAAGCATATAAGCACACTGTTATCTATCTATATATCTATCTAACCATTGCCAAATGCCTTAATCCCGTAAGAGGTGGTCACAAACATATATGCAGGGGTACTAGGGAAGAATCTTCAATCCCCTTACCAGGGGCCAGTAATCGTATAGAGATTGCAACGAAATATATTTCTTACCTGTGAAATGTAATGCCATCTCTATTCGATGCATTCCTATGCTCATTTTTGCATATGTAAGCTGCAAAGTGGACCATGGCACTATATCTTCCGGAGTCATCGGTTACTTTCAAAACAAATACTGCGGGCGTCAGGCGTGGTGCAACATGGCTGCCAGTACACTAGCGCCGCCCTGGCAATAGACACACAAACTACATGGTGCTACCCATGAGAATGCCTCACCATACTAGGAACTTGGTGTTCCTGTCACATTCCAATACGCAATAACAAAGGGACGAACACATTGTGTGAACAACAAATTAATTCATGGTATGAAAAACGGGAACGTCAAGCGGTAAGGTTCGGAAATACTGACGTTTAGTTTTTATAGCACGGCCATATGTGCTGATAGAGTGACCTGTGAGGGAACGATGTTTGTTACGAACGTCCCTGGAGGGCAGCAGGTGAACTATCACACCACTTATAGTAGGTTCAGTTCTTACAATATGTGGAGAATGCTGGTGAAGAAGAAAAGCTTTGGGTCGGAATCAAGTAATAAGGGAACGTGAAGTTGATATGTTAAAATCGCATTTGAAATATGCAGTAGGGCAAGGGAAGCTGTATTAAGAGATGTAGAAAAATCTATTTATATTAAGGCTGTGTTTACGATGTGCTAGGAGGGAATAAGAGAGGAAAGTAAGTCTACTAATACCAAGTCGGTTCATTTCCTTCTAAAACGGCTCCAAGCTCACGCAGGGGGCGGAGCATCGGCGTGACGTCGACTGGCCCTGGCACAAAACACCAGCTCAGTTGACTCCTGACCATGATGGAGGGTGGATGTTTGCTCCACTACTCAGACCATAACATATTTTTCGGTTCGGTGAAGTGAGGGAAGGGACTGAAATGTGTGATGGAAGGTGTAGGGGTGTGAAGAAAGCACTTTTTCCCCTGCTTAGTTTTCCTTTGTTATAAATGTTTAATTTGAATCTGCGATTTTATACATTATCTGTTACTTAAGCCAACTGATGTCACACACAAGCCACGCCTCCTTGCGCCCTGATGGAAAGTGAACCGACTTGGTATTAGTAGACTTAGACAGGAATGGGGCAGGTGAAGCGATGAACGGAAGGAGGTTAAGAAGGCTGTGTATGGGAGCTAGGGAAGTTTGTGTGAAAAGAAGCACGGATGGATGAAAGCAAAGCATAAAGGTTTAACGAGTTGTGGCATGAGGAGGTTAGATACCTGTGGAAGTCGAAAAGTCATTGTGTGAGCAATATCTGCAAGGTCTTAAACATTGTACTAGAGTGGAAAGACTAAAGGAATTCGACACGAATCAAGAGATAGGTAATGAAGTTGAAATGGGAGCGATTTCAAGGATAAGGCAAAAAATACCAGTATATTTCTTTGAAAGCAAGAAACGGTTTAAGAAGTCAGTAACGGAAGGATAATGAGAAATCAAGTGACGAAGCTGTAAGAGAGGCGAATATAACAAGTGACAACAGATTCTACCAAATACTTTGAAAAGCGATGACTGGGTGTCCCTGATAAACAATGACTGGTATAAATTTACAAGATGGGGTTCCTGTGTGTCATGGTGGAGGAAGAAACGATGAAGAATGTATTAGAGAAAATGAAGTCGGTGGATTGACAGGCACTGGTTTGATTGCAATTGTCCAAAAAGAGGTGCCTTTCATAACCTTACATAATAAAATAACATTTACCTTTATCATTCTTAGCTTGGATTGGGGTGTATTATTTGAAGATTGACAGGATACTTGTACTGTTGCAGTGTTAAAAGGCAAAAGAGGGACGAAGTAATGCCCAAATTATAGGTGTATAATTGTTCTAAACATACCAGACATGGTACAATGAACAGTTATGATCAGAACAGAAGATGGGTGGACTTGGAATTTGTTTAATGAACATGCATGTAAAGGATATTAGGAAGAAGTAGGCTAATTATGCAATATTTACGGGAACGAGTATGGCAATGCTACTAAAGAGATTTGGGGTAGGGGGTAGAGATGTATATGGTAGGAGAGAAAATTATTAACAGTAATGAAGAAAGTGTAGGAAATGTTTAGGTGTATAGGGAACGAGAGTCAGCTATCTAAGAAAAATGTACAGCTATGATGTGTACATTATTTTCAGTCTGACAGGCTGGTTTAAGAGAAAAATTTGAGGGTACTGGGGACAAGGACGAATTTGAGTGATGCAGTGAGAGGGGGAACTGAGAAATAGATTTTTGTTATTTACTTCTATTTAATTTTCTTTAATTATTTGCAGATAGTGCAGCACTATTCACAGACTCAAAAGAAACTAGAAGCAGTTGGTGTCCGAGTAAGTAAGGATATATGAGAGGAGGTAAGTGAGAGAGAATATGAGCAAAAGGAGAGTAATAAATCGATGTAGGAAGACAAAGCACTGTGATATAAAAGCTTTATATAAGAGCACAAGGGAAAAATTTAAGCTAGAAATGATTTAGGTGTATGTGGACAAATCTAGCAGAAAATAAAGTCTGGGACCCGAAGCAAGGAATGGAGAGAGAGAGAGAGAGAGAGAGAGAGAGAGAGAGAGAGAGAGAGAGAGAATGTATATCTATAAATACACCTATAAATACACACACACACACACACACACACACACACACACACACATACAGTATATATATAGATAGATAAATAGACAGATAGATATATTGTTACATAGCCTATGATTTCATCATCCCTTATATAATTCTAACTTATGATACAGTTTTGTTCATGATCGCATCATCCTTTGTATGATCTTAATGTACAGTATGCTGCATGTTTGTTCAAGATTCGCCACGTGGCCTCCATAGTGACCAGGCTTGCGTGTTCTACCTCACTACCCCCTTCTCCCCCTTATAGTAGAGTAAGTCGTTCTTTCTGTTGTTCAGAGCAGGACTGTCAACTGTTTGTCCCCTGTGCCTTCATTTGCGCATCCTTCTTACAAGTTGAATCAAGCTCTGCCTGCCCCTATATAATGAGCTCAGTCTCTGCATTAGTTGCCACTTAGATCTACTCCTCATTCTGTTCACATCTCTGTCCTCCCCTGTACAGTATATTATTATTTTTGTGAGTGCTCAGGAAGTCTCCAGCCATCTAGCTGCTGTATAATTTGAGTATATGTGTTATTACCATTTTTCTTGTACTGTATAGCCTAAGGCATTAATTCGTAAACCTGGTAAAGTTTTTATGATTCATATTGGTTCCATACTGTCAGCCAGTATTAGTAATATTTTGTATCTGTAATAATATTATATCTTGCTTTAACTGAGCATTATCCGGTTTTCTCATTTTATCAGGGCTGACTTAGATAAATTTGCTCTTGCTGATTTCGTGTTAATAGAGGCTATTGCAGTTAACCATATATATAACCTGTTTTGTCATTACGTTATGTTTATGAGTCCTGAATGTTTAGTTGTTAGTTTGTGCATTAAACTTTAACTTGTAATTTTACCTAAGTCTTTTGTTTTGAACCTGGAACTTTGTGGGACATTAGTGACTTTAGTATTCTCACTTGAAATGTTCATTATCTTTCTCTGTTCCGTAACATCAATTTGGCGACCTCACCAATATATTCAGGATATCATCATAAGGATATTGCTTGATATTTTGTGACTGTGATTTATTCATGATGTCTACTATTACTACTCTTGATGAAGCCAAAGATTTTTTGTCAAATGTGCAAACAGTGTGTGATGTAGAAAACAGAACAAAGAATGAACTTAAGCTTGTTGCTCAACAATTGGGAATTACTGTTCACTCTCATCATTCTAAAGATCAAATTGTTGGCATGATTAATAAAAGCTTGTTTAATGTAACTCCTCCAGATGAGCAAACGCAGATTGAAATAGCTAAGTTTCAGCTAGCCCTGCAGGAGGCTCGTGCTAAGGAGGCTGAGTTTCAGGCACGTGCTAAGGAGGCTGAGTCTCAGGCTCGTATTCAGGAGGCACAAACTGAACTTGCTAGGATTCAGGCAGACCATGAGTATCGCATGAAACAAGGTGGAACTGGATCATCTAGCTCTGATGATTTTGATGTGGCTAAAAATGTTAAACTTGTCCCTCCTTTTAATGAATCTGATTTAACAAAGTATTTTCAGTTGTTTGAGAGGGTAGCTACAGGTTTTAATTGGCCCAAAAAGTATTGGCCAGTACTCCTTCAGAGTGTTCTCACCGGTAAAGCTCAAGTAACTTATGCATCTTTGCCTCAGGATCAATCTGATAATTATGATGTAGTTAAGAGCTTGATTCTTAAGGCCTATGACCTTGTTCCTGAAGCCTATAGAGTAAAATTTAGGACAACTTATAAGCAAGATAAGCAATCCCATGCTAAGTATGCAAAAATCAAAGAAGATCTGTTAGAGCAGTGGTTAAATTCTAAGAATGTAAATTCTGATTTTGATAAATTTAAGCAGATGATTTTGCTGGAGGACTTCAAAAGGTGTATTAATAAAGATGTAAGCCTATATCTTGATGAGAAAAGAATAGATAATTTGTCTGATGCTGCAGTTTTAGCTGATGAATATGTTCTCACTCACAAGAGATATTCTAAAGAAAAAAGGAAAGCTGAGAGTAAGTACGTTGCCTCTAGTCAGAGTACAGGTAACAGGAAAGATAATAAAGATGATGTTTCTCAGGAAGTAAATACCAGCTCCACCTCTAGATTTCAGAAAAGTAAATGTACTTATCGTAGTAAGCTTGGTCATACTATGGAGAAATGTTTCAGGAGACAGCGTGATGTGAACAAAAAGGAGTCTTTAAATATTCAGTCAATTGGTCTAGTGTCCACCCTTGAGAGTTCCCAGAATTCTTTAACCGAGTTAACTGAACCTACTTTGAGGGGTAAATTAAATTCTCATGATGAAGCTCCTCTTTTGAGCAGTAACGTGGGTGACACTGTCAAGAGTTCATGTGCTAATTTCCTGTCTGATGGTTTTGTCAGTCCTCTGGACAGTAATGACAGGAAATCAGTTAAAATATATTGTGATACAGGTGCTTGCCAATCCCTTATGCTGACCAGTGTTCTAGGCTCTAATGTTAATTCCTTTGATGAAACTGTAATCTTACAAGGTGTAGGGAATAATTACTTCTCTGTCCCTCTGTGCAGAGTGAATTTAGAGTCTAGTTTTGTTAATGGTTCCGATATGGTTGGGTTGGTTGAGACACTCGCAATGTCAGGTGTAACTTTCATACTTGGAAATGATATTGGTGGAAGTCAAGTGTGTCCAGCTCCTCAGTTGTCTAGTGAATCGGTGACTGCAACCCAGGATTGTGATGTCCCTGATGTGTTCTTTGCACGTGCTGTCACTAGGGCTAAGTCTAAAGTTACTGGTGACTTAGAGGATAATGATGATGATGATGTTATCCTAGCTGACACTTTTCTTGCTAATTTGGACCACTCACCAGATGAGGCAGTACCCCGTAGTGTTGATAATTTGTCTCGTCAAGAGTTGGTTGAGTTGCAGGTTGCTGACCCTGAGTTGAAAGGTCTAGCTAACTCTGCTTGCAGTGAGGAAGAGTCAGCTGGTGCTTCTACTTGTTATTATATAAAGTCAGGAGTACTTATGAGGAAGTGGAGACCCCCAACAGCATCAGCTGACTGTGAATGGGAGGTTGTACATCAAGTTGTCATCCCTCGTGTTTGTAGGCAGGATATCATTAGAGTGGCTCATGATTCCAATTTGGCAGGACACCTTGGAGTGAGGAAGACTGTGGCACGCATTTTGAAACACTTCTACTGGCCAGGTATCTTCAGAAATGTTTCCTGGTATTGTAAGTCTTGTCACACCTGTCAAGTTGCGGGGAACTGTAATCAGACCGAAAAGGTTGCACCTCTAGTTCCCATTCCTCCTTTTGAGGCGCCATTCACCTGTGTGTTGGTGGATATTGTAGGCCCTCTTCCTAAGACTTCTTCAGGATTTTCTTATGTGTTGACCCTGATTGATATGGCTACTCGTTATCCTGAAGCCATTCCACTTAGAAATATCTTAGCAAAGAACGTGGTTAAGGAAATGCTAGGGTTCTTCACCAAGTTTGGTCTGCCCAAGAAGGTACAGTCAGACCGGGGAAGTAATTTCATGTCAAATGTTTTCAAGCAGTCTCTGAAAGAGTTGGGCCACTTAGATCTACTCCTCATTCTGTTCACATCTCTGTCCTCCCCTGTACAGTATATTATTATTTTTGTGAGTGCTCAGGAAGTCTCCAGCCATCTAG
The DNA here is from genome assembly GCF_032717465.1 of Coenobita brevimanus. Classification (NCBI taxonomy): domain Eukaryota; kingdom Metazoa; phylum Arthropoda; class Malacostraca; order Decapoda; family Coenobitidae; genus Coenobita; species Coenobita brevimanus. The sequence goes on from NC_136966.1 coordinate 31,058,692, forward strand.
CTGCTGTATAATTTGAGTATAAGTGTTATTACCATTTTCTTGTACTGTATAGCGTAAGTCGCTAATTCGTGAGCCTGGTGAGGTTTTTGTGATTCATGTCGGTTCCATGCTGTCAGCCAGTATTAGTAATATTTTGTACCTGTAATAATATTATATCTTTCTTTAACTGGGCATTATCCGGTTTTCTCATTTTATCAGGGCTGACTTAGATAAATTTACTCTTGCTAAATTCGTGTTAATAGAGGCTATTGCAGTTAACCATATATGTAACCTGTTTTGCCATTACATTATCCTTATGAGTCCTGAATGTTTAGTTGTTAGTTTGAGCATTAAACTTTAACTTGTAATTTTACCTAAGTCTTTTGTTTTGAACCTGGAACTCTGCAGGACAGTAGTGATTTTAGTATTCTCACTTGAAGTGTTCATTATCTCTTTCTGTTCCGTAACAATATATATATATATATATATATATATATATATATATATATATATATGTGTGTGTGTGTGTGTGTGTGTGTGTGTGTGTGTGTGCATCTATATACATATTTACATGTATCCAAGGGCAGGATCCCACTGCTACCTGGCCAGTCCCTGGGATGGCGCATAGGGGAAAGCCTTGCAGATACGAGTATGAGAGGTACCGTCTTGGACGACGTAGACCATGGGACCCCCTATAGATATAAAGGGCTCCACCGAATATAATGAATAAGGTGGCAAAAAAAATCACATCTCATCAGAAACTACTGTATGTGGCAAGGTGAGATTATATGCCACAATCGCCCCAACCAAACATGCATTCTACTGGTAATGATTTGACAGGCGTTCCTGCAGGATGATCGTCTACTAAAGGTCCAACTACATTCCCTCCATTGCTTATGGGCAGTGTGCCACAGGAAGTGAGTAGACACTGTCCTGGAATATCAGAGACCGGGCCATTAAAGAAGCTGAAATCCATGAAGATCTACACTTACAATGTACGAAGTCTTGCAGAAGATTACAAACTCGATACCTTAATGACTGAATTAAGTAATATTAGTTGCAATATTGTTGGTCTGAATGAGATCCGCAGATAAGAAGAAAAATTAATTCAGCTCCAAGAGAGCAATTATAGGAAGGCAAAATGATAAAATTAATGCTGTAGGATTTTTAAGAAACAGGAGTCGTCTGGAGAACACTGTTCTATTAAGCAGTGTGTCTAACTTGGAAAAAGATACACAATGAAATTAAAACAAATATGTGCACCAACTTCTCCAAGCTATAATGATGAAATAGAAATATTCTGTGACGACAACTCCCAGATCATGGAAGAAGAAATTATCACACATAGTATATTCATTAGATTTTTCAATGCGGAATTTGGCAAATCGATAAATTGAGAATCATGTATGGGAAAAGTTGGAGTGGGAGAAAGGAATGACAGGGGTGAAATGATGGTAAATTTTGCTGAAATATATAACATGAGAATCATGAACATATTCTTTCACAAAACAAATGGGGGAAAATTGACCTGGAAAAGTTCAAATGGAGAAACAAACAATGAAACTGACTTCATTAAACCAGATAAGAATAATAGGATCATCAATGTCACAGTTATCAACAAAGTAAATATAGGAAGTGACCACAGAAAGTTGGGATGCTCTGGCAGATTCAGTTTTAGACGTGAAATAAAAAAAGTTGATTAAAAATAAATAGACATGCCCAATAAAAGCAACCAAAAACAGAGCAATCTTTCAGTCAGAAATAACAAACACATTTCAGGCTCTTAAGTTATATTAAGTGTGACACAGATGAAATAATTGATGCTCTAACGAAAGTGCTATGAGAATCAGCGGAGGTAGTAGGGAAATCTAATACAACCAAAGACAACAAGAATTCAGAAATGACTCTCGAGTTCATGAAAAGAGAACAGAAAATGAAAGCAAAAACAAAGAAAGATGAAATGGAAAGAGCATAATTATCAACATGATTTAGAGGCAAGAAAAAGGAGAAACATGGATCAGCTCAAAGAAACCTTCAAAAATGGAAAATGTCCACAACAGGTCCGAAGTAAAATGGCACTAGGAAAGCAACAAAGTATATCACTGAAAGACAAAAACGGTGAATTTATTAAATGCAGACAAGATGGTAAGGAGAGCTGAAGAATTTTACAAAGAACTGTATGCGTCAAAGACAACAGTACCAAATGCTAACTTTTCAGTTGACACAAGAGAAATACCTGACGTAACACCAGACGAAGTAAGCATTTTTCTTGAATGTATGAAATGAGGGAAGACCCCAGGAAAAGATGGAATAGTAACAGATTTACTGTCGGATGCAGGAATAGAAGTACAAAACAGGCTCACCCACTTATCTGCTCGGTGTATAAAGATGAAGAAAAAAATTGTCCCCAGTCATGGTTTAATGCAATAGTTATTTTGTTTTACATTAAAAAAAAAAAAAGCAACTCAAAAGACTGAGTAACTATTGACTTACTAGCTTAATAACAGTTACGTACAGCACAAATTCTTCACTAAAGTCCTTGCCATCAGAGTAACAACAGTTTGGAAGAAAACCAGCTTCGTGAACAGGCATGATTCTGAAGCGGGTTTCCGACTACTGATGATCAACACACAATGATCAACTAATTGAGAAAACTACAGAATAGATAAAAAACACTGTGCCCTTTATTTTTTATTTTAATTACGAAAAGGCTATTGACTCAGTGGAACACATAGTAATTATAAATACTTAGCAGGAAGGAGTAAATGAGAGCATTCTCAAACTGCTCGAAAACATATATATAGAGGGAACTGTTACAGTTAAGTTGCATAAAGAATCTGAAAATATTGAGATTGAGAAGTGTGCGCGTCAGGTATTTACAACTTCACCAAAATTATTATCAGCATGCCTAGAAAACATTTTCAGGAAAACAGACTTTAAGAACAATGGAGTAAACATTGAGGGAAAAAAATCAAAACCATTTAAGATTTGCAGATGACATTGTCATAATCCCTGAAACTTCTGAGACATTGCACAAAGCGTTAAATGACCTAGAGAAAGTCTCAAAATAGGGCTAAAGACGAACTGGAGTAAAACTAAAGTAGTGTTTAAGCCAGGTACACCAAAGATCGTCATCAGAATAAGCGAAGAAAACTTTGAAGAAGTTTAGGAGTACAGTTACTTGGGGTAAATACTACAACTAACAGAAGACCATGATAACGAAATAAGATTACGCATTGCAGTAGGATGGAAACCTTTCAGTAAACATACAGACATCATGAAATGTTGCTTGCCAATATGTATGAAACGCAAAATATATAACGAATGTATATTCCTAACAATGTCATACGGTTGTGAGACCTGAAAACTGAAAAAAAGAAAAATCGATGGAAGACCAACTAATCCGTTCTCAAAAAGCAATGGAAAGGTCAGTTTGGGGAATATCTTTAAGAAAAAGGAAAAGATCAACCAGGATGAGTAAGCAGTGTAAAGTCAGGGACATTATACAAGTTATAAAAGAACCGAAATGGAGGTGGGCAAGTCATGTAGCAAGAATAAGGGATAACCGATGGAGGAAGGGGATTACTGACTGGACTCCAAGAAAATGTAAGCATAGCATAAAAAGGGCAGACAGGAGCTGGAGAGATTAGATAGAGAAGTTTGCAGGCAAAACATCAGAAGATGGCTAAGTCAATGAGTCTGTGGAAAAGAGTTGGGAAGGCCTCTGTTTAGCAAGGGACTTGCAATGGCCGATGATGAGTATATATATATAAACGATGACGACCCAGGACCGGACAAAGGACTTGGTAATGAGTACATGGAATGTAAGAGGAGTGAATGATGAGGTGAAAGAGAGAGAGATTGTCCAGGTGCTTGAGGGTGCGAAAGTGGATGTATGTGGAATAACTGAAACAAAATGGAGAGGAGAAAGTGTGAGAGAATGGGAGTATGGATGGGGTATATGTGCAGGGGTAGGTGAGAATGAGAGGGCAAAGGAAGGAGTATGTATAGTTGTGAGTAAAAGATGGATGAGGAGCATAAGACAGTCTGGATCAGTTGGGTCAAGGATTGTGTGGGTAAAGTTGAAAGTTGGAATACAAATGTGGGCGATTGTGTGTGTGTATGCACCAATGCAAGATCGTGCTAGAAGAGTGAGAGAAGAGTTCTGGACAAATGTGGAAGTGTGCATGGAAAAGTTTGGAAGGAATGAGAGAGTGTTTTTGATTGGTGATATGAATGGTAAAGTTGGGAATGTGAAGGTGGATGGAATAGTTGGCGAGTAGGGTGTGCCTGCTGAGATAGATGAGAATGGGAGTGTGTTAGTGGACATTTGTGCTGGGAGGGGGTTGGTGATAGCCAATACCCTCTTCAGGCATAAAATGATCCACAGGTATACATGGCGAGTGATGAGAAGGGTGGGTGGTGGACTGAATGAAAGGAAGGCAATGATTGATTATGTGTGTGTGGATGAAAGGATGCGATGATGTGTAAAGGATGCAAGAATGTATAGAGGTTGGGGGAGTGGACTTTCTGACCACTACTTGGTGGTGGCCAGAATTAGAATGCAAGTAAGATGGAGGAATAGAAGAAGGGAAAGACGAGAAGAAGGAGTAGTTGCAAGGAGAGTGGAAAGGTTACAAGAGGATGAGAAAAAGGCAGCGTATAAGAGAGAATTGGAGGAACGATTGGGCAAATATGAATTGGAGCAGATGGGAGACCTGGAAGGTGTGTGTAAGATATTTACAGAAGAAATATGTGCAGCATGTGATGTGGTGTGTGGAAGGAAGAGAAGATGGAGGGGGGTGCAAGGAACAGCGTGGTGGACTGAAGAGGTGAAACAGGCTGTGGCACAAAAGAAGAAAGCATACAATGAATGGATGAGAAATAGGGGCGTGGAAGAAGTTGAGAGGCGGAAGAGAGAGTTATATGTAGAAAGAAAGAGAGAGGTGAAAAGATTAGTAAGAGAGAGTAAGAAGAGAGTGGATGAGAAATTTGGAAGGAACTTGAGTGTAAAGTGGAAGGACTGTAAGAAAATGTTCTGGAGAGAAGTGAAAAGAGTAAGACAGGGTGGAAGTGAAGTTAGCAGGGGAGTGAAAGATAAAAATGGTAGATTACTAGTGGAGAAGGGAGAAAAAGTGAGCAGATGGAGAGAACACTTTAAGGAATTGTTGAACGTAGAGGATGGAGGTAATGCGAGTATAAGTGGCTGGGGAATGGCTGGGAGAAGGAGGGAGGTGAGAAGACAGGAAGAAATCAGTAGGATAGAAGTTGTGGAAGCAATGAAGAAAGTTAAATCGGGGAAAGCCCCAGGAATTGATGGAGTGTTTGGTGAAATGATGAAGCATGGGGGAGAGATAGTAGTAGAATGGATGTGGAAGATGTGCAGATTGGCCTGGGAGGAAGGTAGAGTCCCGGAGGATTGGAAGTCAGGTATAATTATACCCTTGTACAAAGGAAAAGGGGAAAAAGAAGTGTGTGGTAATCATAGGGGTATTTGTCTTCTTAGTATAATAGGAAAAGTGTATGGTAGGATACTTATAGACAGAGTTAGAGAAAGAACAGAGAAATTAGTTGGAGAAGAACAGGGAGGCTTTAGGAAGGGAAGAGGTTGTGTAGATCAGATATTCATTCTTAGATCTTTAGTGGAAAAGTTTCTAGAGAAGGGAAAGAAGTTGTATGCGGCTTTCATGGATTTGGAGAAAGCATATGACAGGGTGGATAGACAAGGATTGTGGAAAGTGTTAAGAATATATGGAGTAGATGGGAAGTTGTTGAATGCTGTGAAGAGTATGTACGATGGTGCGAAGGCTGCAGTGCGTGTGGATGGTGAACTAAGTGAATTTTTCTCTTTGAAAGTTGGTTTGAAACAGGAATGTGTCATGTCTCCATGGCTGTTCAATCTGTACATGGATGGGGTAATAAAAGAGGTACAAGGTAGGGTAGTGGATGTTGGAGTGGCCCTGGTGAGAGAGGATAGTGTTTGGAAACTCCCTGTACTGTTGTTTGCAGATGATGCTGTGTTGTTGAGTGAAGACGAAGGGGAGCTGCAAGGCTTGGTGGATGAGTTTGAGAGAGTGTGTAAGAAACGGAATCGAAAGGTGAATGTAGGGAGGAGTAAAGTGATGGTCTTTGAGAGAGGTGAAGTTACTGAATGTACAGCGAGGTTGGATGGTGAGGAATTGGAAAATGTGAGTACGTTTAAGTACTTGGGTAGTGTGATGAGTAAGGATGGAGGTTTCGAGGGTGAAGTGCTTGAAAGGGTACAGCAGGGAAGAAAGGTTGCTGGTTCTTTGAAAGCAGTGATAAGAAACAGGGAAGTGAGCATGGAAGTGAAAAAGTTACTAGATGACAGTATTGTGATACCAACTCTAACGTACGGAAGTGAAGCTTGGACATTGTTGGAAGGACACAAGTCAAGAGTGAGAGCAGTGGAAATGAGTTATTTCAGAGGAGCCTGTGGAGTCACGTGGAGAGACAGGCTGACGAATGAGGATATAAAGGAGCATTGTGGTGTGGATGTGGATGTGATAGGAAGCGTTATGAGGAACACACTGAGGTGGTTTGGCCATGTGGAGAGGATGGAGGGTGAAAGACTGATGATGAGTGTGTATGTGAGTGAGGTGGAGGGGGGAAGAGGGAGGGGGAGGCTGAGGATGAGATGGAGGGATGGGGTGGAGAGGTATATGAGAGAGGGGGGTGTGAGTTGGGAGCAGGGCAGTGAAATGGCGGGGGACAGGGCGACTTGGAGGCGATTTGTTTGTGGCCACCCCAAACGGGATTGAGACGTCTGGCAATATATATATATATATATATATATATATATATATATATAAATATATATATATATATATATATATACATATATAGCTTATTTAATTTTTTTTTTGCAGCTCCCTGCGAAAGTCTGTGTTTGTAATTCAACTTTGTATTTTTGCATCATCAGCAAACATAATTAGATAGCTTCCATTTCCAATGATCCTGTCTTTATCATTTATATATACTAAAAACATAATTGGGGCCAGCACTGAGCCCTGTTGAACTCTGCTAGTCACTTCCTTCTATAATGAGCAATTACCCCTTAGTATTGTTCTCATTTTCCTTTTTGTGAAAAAATCCTCCATCCAACAGAATAGCTTACCTTGGAAACCTCCTTGATGGTATAGTTTCCATAAAAGTCTTTGGTACTGTACTCTGTCAAATGCTTTCTTAAAATCTAAATAAATACCTGTCCTCCCACCTCTCTCTTTTCTGTAGTGCTTCTGCAATTCTGTCACAGTAGTTTAATAGATTTGTAACATATGATTTTCCTTTTTTTAAATCGAGCTGTCTTTCTGTTATCATATTGTGTTTTTACAGATGGTTTACCCAAATTTTTCCTATTAATTTTTCTGGTACCTTGCTTACAACACTGGTCAGGGATACTGGTCTGTAGTTGAGTGGATCCTGTCTATTTCCTTTCTTGAATAGTGGAACAATGTCTTTTTCCATATCTCAGGTAGTTTACCTTGACTTAAGGATTCCTTGAATTAATATATTGATATACTTAACTCTTCTGCACATTCTTGTAGCACCCAACCTGAAATTTCGTCAGGATCATTATTTTGATTTTCCTATGTCTAATTTACTCAACTCTTCAAGTACCTCTTGGTCCAGTAACCATATATCTGGTAATATGTGTGGGCAAGCATGTTCCTTAGCATCTCTCCGAAAATTACTTTCTTCTGTAAAAACTGACTGGTAATTTTTGTAAAGAACTTCACAGATATCCTTTTCTTGGATATAAGTTATCCCTTCATCCACGATGGACTTTATTTTATCTTTAACTTTGGTTTTGCTTCGGATGTAGCTACAAAAATGCTTCGGTTGATCTCTGCTTTTCTTTATAATGTCTTCCTCAAACTGCCTTTGAGCATCTCTCCATATCCTTGTACAATCATTTCTTGCCTGTTCATAGTTGTTATATGTCCTCTCACTATTATGTTTTCTGTATCTATTCCACAGCAAGTCTCTTTTCCCTTTTCATTTTTTACATTCTGTGTTAAACCACTATTTTTTATCCTTATTTCTGTTTATTGTGCTGAGGTATATAACTTGACCCCTGTTCCATATAATTCACATAATTCTCTCTCTCTCTCTCTCTCTCTCTCTCTCTCTCTCTCTCTCTCTCTCTCTCTCTCTCTCTCTCTCTCTCTCTTTTCTCTAAGCCTCTTTACCATTTCATTTCTATGGAGTACTTCTTTAGGTCATGGTAGTTGCCCTGTTTGTAGTTTCGGCTCCTTTTGTAACTTTCATTACTGCTAACTATATCATATGCAATCCTGAAGTTGAAATATAATACTACATGGTCGCTTTTGCCGAATGGAGAGTGATACATTATGTTGTCAGTATCATTATCTTGCCTGGGACATATAAGATCTCATAATGATGGATAATCAAGTCCCTTTTTTCTGTTGTTTTCCTTTACATGTGTTAACAAAAACTTTTGTACAAGATCTGGTAGATTTTGATCCCAACAGCTTTCATAGCTTCTTACATCTACAGCATTACAATTTATATTTGCTTTGAAATCTCCCGTTAATATAATTTTTTTTCATATTTTCCTTCTATTCCATGTAGCAGGGCTCCTAAATTTTGAATTGTACTTTCTCCCAGGTCTTCATGTTAGCCTCTTTCCTATTTGTTTGCTTTTGGTGGCTTGTATAAATTTACCATAACATTATTCCTTCAGATGTGTCAGTCCCTCATACATTCAGTTCTACCTGTGACGTTATATCTTTGTGTTTCTCTTTGACTTGTCGATTTCTCTTAGCAGAACTCCTCCTTTTTTCAAATTTCTATCTCTTCTCTATATACGGCAAACCTCAAGCTTAGGGTGTAGTTTGATATCCTTAGGATTAATTGTGCTTCACTTAGGCAAATAATATGAGGTTCCATTTCCTCGGTATAGATTTCTACATCTAATAATTTGAATACCATCCCGTCTACATTTGAGTACATCAGCTTAATCACGTTGTTTACATGTTTGACATTTAAGTCTACTACCTTCCTTTTTCTTAGTCGCTGTTGTTTATGTACCATGTTCTTACCTGTAATCCTACTACTTAAAAAAAACAAAAATGATCATCTCTTCCTCTGATCTTTCCTCATTTTATTGTTTTTGCTTCTTCCCTCTTTTCCTTTAGTGATTCCCATTCCTCCAGATTTAGGCATGTTTTTATCTATACTTTTTTTAAATTTCTTTTTTCCCTGAGTTTATTAGCATTTTTAATTTTTCCTCTACGGTGTTCACACTGTAACTCACTTGCCTAATTGCATCATTTCTGAATTCCTCCATAATATTCTCATGGTTGACAACTGTACTCACCATTTCGTTAGTCTTCTTTCTAGGCGAAACTACCTCAACTGACAGCTCATCTATTGTTGTCTTTTGTTTAAACCCTTTACTAATTTTTCATTTGTTTTCCTTCTGCATGCGTAGCTCCTTAATCTAATATACTATAGCAGTAGCCATGTGTGTGTGTGTGTGTGTGTGTGTGTGTGTGTGTGTGTGTATTTTGGGCAGTCAAAACTACACATTCAAATCGCACCAAAATTGGCACAAAATTCGCAAAATATTCGCTGATGTGAAAAAACTTGGTCCCATCACAATTGAAAAACTTTAACTATATTTAATGTGTGATCACATTTTGACTAAAAAACGCCGCTCCCGGTGCCTGGCTTAGGATCTCCATAGAATTTATTGCCCATAAGTACAACTAAAATATTTTGTAGCAGTAGCCGTGTGTCTGTGTGTGTATTTCAGACTTGCGTTCGAACAACTTGGGTTCCATTCCCGAAGCTCCAAATAACACGATCAAATGGTTAGCTGCAAAAAATCCAAGTGACAATGTTACACTAGAACAGCACATAAACGTGAGAGCTCTCCGCAGGAGCAAGTGCGAGGGGCCCGAAGGGCCCATGAGCACTTGTTTCATCTATTTCCCTTTGATAAGTTTTCTCTAGTTTATTCATTCTCTCTACTAATTTATTATATGTTTCTAACAGTGACGTTACAGTATATCTAGGTGTTTCCCTTTGACTTGTAGATTTTTCTTTGTTAACCCGCGGCGTCCCGTCGACGTTCTTTAACGTCCACACGTTTTGTCACTGCCAATCCCGTCGATGTACATAAACGCAAAAAAATTGCTTGGTCCCTAATTTGCACAATTTTCAATTTTTGTGAGTGATTTTTGGTACGTATACACGTGACACCTTCCTCTACAAGATGCCAGGCAGGGACAATGCCTTACCCAGCATGACCTCCTCCCCCCTCCTGCATGCCATTGTCTCAGCAATTCACCTGTTATCAGTGACCTGTCCAGTATAGCCATGTCATGCCACGGTACGAAATTCAGGGCCAGAGTGATTCCCCAATCAATGACAATGTGCAGGACAAACTTTACATAGCATTAGAGGAAGAAAGTTAGAAATGATGATCAGGTAATGTGGCAAAAAAAGGTCAGGTATTAGTGAGTGAAACAATGCTTATAATGCCTATATTACTGCTTGAAAACCAATATACTCTTGTACTACATATAAATTCGTACCAAGTAAATAAATAAATACCGTTTATGAGTGGTGTGAAATAGTTATCCTCCCATAGAACTCGTTTTCTTTGGTGCCAGCCTGATAGAAAACCCAGAAAGGTAAGGAGGTACTACCTGTATCGAGTACTTTAAACCTCAGGTGAGCGATTTCTCTATGAATTTTCGATGTTTCTCACCAAAAGCGAAGGTTTGAGCCAAAAAAAAAAAAAATCCTAAAATGGTCGGGATTGGAGGGAGTCAGTGGTGGAAAAGTGGTCGGGATGGGGCGGGTTAATAACAGAATTCCTCCTTTTATTCAGATTTCTATCTCTCCTCTGTAAATTGCAATCGTTAAGCTTAGGGTGTAGTTTGATATCCTTAGGATTAATTGTGTTTCACTTAGGCAAATGGTATGAGGTTCCATTTCCTATATATAGATTTCTACCTCTAATAATTTGAATACCATCCCGTCTACATTTGAATACATCACCTTAATCACGGTGTTTACATATTTGACATTTAAGTCTACTACCTTCCTTTTTCTTAGTCCCTGTTGTTTATGTACCATGTTCTCACTTGTAATCTTACTACTTTGTAAAAAAAAAAAATTTCTTATCTCCTCTGATCTTTTTTTTTTTTTTTTTTGCCTCTTCTCTCTTTTCGTTTAGTGATTCCCATTCCTCCTGAGTCAGGCATGTTTTTATCCATACTATTCTAAATTTCTTTTTTCCATGAGTTTATTAGCATTGGTAATTTTTCCTCTACGGTTTTCACATTGTAACTCGCCTAATTGTATCATTTCTGAATTCCTCCATAATATTCTCATGGTTGACAACTGTACTCACCAATTCGCTAGTTTTCTTTCTTGGCGAAACTACCTCAACTGACAGCTCATCTATTGTTGTCTTTTTTGTTTAAACGTTTCACTAATTTTTAATTTTTTCCTTCTGCATGCATAGCTCCTTAATTTCATCGATTTCCCTTTGAGAAGTTTTCTCCAGTTTATTCACTTTCTCTACTAATTTATTATATGTTTCCATTTCAACCATTCGGGGTAGAAATCATCATCCTGTTTTCTAAATTTATCCCTTCTCCTAACTCCTTCCATAATCACTTTACTAAAGACAGTACTCATCATGTGTGTGTGTGTGTGTGTGTGTGTGTGTGTGTGTGTGTGTGTGTTCCCATTATATCTCATGAATGGCTTGAGCTATCAACATGAAACCTTCAGGGAATCAAGGTAAGCCAAAATCTTGGATGAGTTCGAAAATTGGCACTCGGAGTCAAGGTCAAGGTCACCAAAATGGTTGCCAAAGGTCAACTAATTTTTATCGCCTGTCTTTAGCACCATCGTATCTGAAGAACGGCTTAAGTAATGAGCATGAAACCCTCAGGGTATCAAGATATAGCCAAAATCTTGGACGAGTTAAATAAGGGGCACTCGGGGTCAAGGTCAAGGTCAGCAACATGGCTGCCAAAGGTGAACTAGTTTTTATAACCCGTTTTCAGCACCATTATATCTCACGAACGGCTTGAGCTATCAACATGAAACCTCCTGGGTATCAAGATATGGCCAAAATCTTGGGCTTGACCAACAGCATATTCTGCCGAGCGATTAGCATTCGGTTCCCGAATGCTTTTCTTTCATTTTTATAAGTTCCTCACATGTCAGCACTTCGGCACTAACACCCACCGTCCACATTCAATACATGCTTGGGCTTCAAGCAGCATGTCAGTCGATCCCAATTCATGAGAAATATATCCTGTGGCAGTTCCAATACATTCCCAAAAGATTTAGGGGTTGCACAATGCTTTTTTTTTTTTTTAATTGTGTGCCTAATAACTATACAAATGTCGTATATTTTCACAGCAACGATGAACCATGTATGTGTCCATATGTATATTTGCACATATGTTTCATACATGTATACTCTACTGTAATCTTCTGTTCATCATAATTCCTCAGAATCGTATTGAACTCGGCTGGCCTACTCTAGCAAGTCCCTTTTATTAGCATTTTCTTTTTGTATAGTCGGCAGTGCTCTTTGAATACCTGGAGCATGCATTACATCTGATCCTCCTTTCTCATCCTTCCTGAGCTCGTGATTTCTGTGATTATCGAAACGCCATGCTCAACACTTTCATTGATTACCATGAGGCTATCCACGCGTGCCTTTCCAGCCATTTAGGAGTCCGATTCCAGCCAATGCTCTGGATGGTTCCATAGGAATTCAGAGCCAATTTCCAGTATGGTTAACATTTCCTTGGTCTCGGTGGCGAAGAGCTCTGGAAGGGCTTTTCTAGCTGCATCTGCAAGAGCAATTCGTTGGCAAGGTCTGTCTTGAGTCTGCGCTATGCCATATTTGCAACCAGTGTAGTTTTATCATCAAAAGAAACACCCTCGTCTGAAACTGACAAACCAACTGTCATTTCCGACAAGTTTCCAAAGCCTTAATGGTTGCATCTCTGATGACAGCATTCTGCTGATGTGGAAGTTTCTGCAATAAAGTAAGGTCCATACATGAAGCAGCAGAAGTTTTGTCTGCAGTGAACCACGCTCGAATGTAGTGCTGGACAACAAACAAACACAGGTCGCTGATACTGTTCCAGAAATCGTCCGTCTGGTTTTGCCTGTGACTGGTGAACTGGGGATGGTCTCTCGCTTCAATAAACTGGTGCCTGAATAGCCACAGCTTTAAAGCATAAATGGCCTTCCATCCATCTGGCTCGATGGATTGCTCCTGAAGTCTTGAATGAAAGAGTGGGGGTGTCCATTAGGAACTTCTCCCCAAAACACCACTGTTAACTTGAGTAGTTCTTTGTAACCTCGAGGCTCCTGGACATGGAGTTGCTGCTGAGCGAATGTTAAGACGTCGTCTCGCCATGGTTCAACAGCCAATCTCATTCTTTCATCATCCAGGACCGTTTGGAACTCATTCTGACGAGCCTTTGGCCAGAACTCCCTAAATTCAACAAAGGAAGAAATTTTTGGACTTCCTGGTTTTTCTAGAGCCAAGCAATTGAACAGTGCCCCAACACAATTTTACAGAAGTGTTGTCAACAAGCCAGATGCAGAAGATTCCTTTGCAGGATCTGTTCAATCCTAAGGCACACTTCACTTTTCCTCCCAGTATTCATTGCTGTTGTATCAAAGCACAGGGACTTGATACGATTCCAGATGTTCCATTCTTTTAAGACTGCTCCAAAACCCTCTGCCGACCGTTCTGCTTTCCCATCAACGAGTTTGGAGACTGCCAAAAGCTTCGTTACTGCTTGACCAGGGACCAAGGTGATCAACAGCATCCCGACCGTCAAGTCAGACGCGAATTTACTGACCCAATGAAGAGTGAGAAGAACAGTAGGACAAAGTTTTAGCCTCATTTTTGCAACTAGTGATGAACAATGAGCATTCCATTCCCTTCTGACAGTGCTTGGGCTGATAGCTACCTTCATCGTGTCCACGATGGGATGCAGAAGGTATAAGGACATGAGTTGCTCTCCGAGCGCTGACTTGAGTCTTGTCGAGAGCCGAAGTCACCTGGCCCCTGTCAACCACAATACATCAGGGCCGTTTGGTAGATGGTCCTGGTTCGTGGAGAGGTGATGGCATGAATGAATCTTCACTGTCTGGTTCGGGGCAGCCAAGGCAGCTTTTTCTTCTATGGGTCGCATTCCTTTTTTTTTTTTTTTTTTTTTCCCTGTTGTTATTCCTTTGCTCTTTCCCGCATGCATCAGTTTCTGTCAACTATGATCATGATTTCTGGTCGGCCAGGCTGGCACTGAGCAATTCGAAAATCCCGATCCTGTTTAATCTTCATCAAGCATAATGTGTCACGGTGGGAGTTATCAAAAAGCTTATGTAGAAGTTTTAGAAATCTTTTCCTGTCTCCTAGAGCTTTTCCAGAACTTCTTGTTTTGCTTTTCAACTTCATGCACTCAGCGCATAACTTCCTAACATTACGAGAAGGTGGCAGTAATCAGTAACTGGAATTTTGTCTTTATTCCAGATTTTTGCCACTTGTTACACTATGAAAATCATGCAACCCTCCAGGGATGCTACTTCTTCATGATGATGGTACACGAACTGTACCACCTCTCTGCAACTAGGCAGCTTCACTCTGGAAAACTCAGCCAACGGGTAATCAACCAGCCATATTTGTGAACTAGATCTTTTTATGACCAACGAGTCTAATCTGTTTCTGTAGAGAAAACGAAAATGTGAATGATGTATGCAATATACCAAAAATATAGTAAAATTCAATGACCAATCAAGAGCACAATCCAGGGTATTCTAGGAATAAAGTTTAAAAATGTTTTTTTATTGTTAAGTTTGGAAAAGTTAGACTATTAGCACGACCTGTAACCATTACTCAATCGACGTGAAATTCACAAGCTGGAGTTTTCCCATCAAGTGTGTGTGAATGGCCGGTTGCTTTGTGTGTGTATATATATATATATATATATATATATATATATATATAGATAGATAGATATAGATATAGATAGATAGATAGGTAGATAGATATATAATAAAATCACGCACCCTAATATACATACGTATGCATATGTATATATATGTAGAGGGAAAGAGAGAGAGGGCGAATGGTCATTCTCCTTGGCCTGTAATAATGTGCAATTTTTCTCTTCTTAATGAGTTGTAATTATTCCTGGCCTAGAATTCAGTGGCCGAAAGGCTGTATCTGACACACTTTTATAACGTGATCAAGTGTTTTCTGCAGTTATTGTAATATATTATGCTAATAAACGGATGTAGGTTAAGTACTGCTCTGTATATTCAAGATGATTCAGTACGAAGTTGATAATAGTGCAGTGTTAAATCTGTTTATTCAACTCATTCTGAGTTCACGACACTATGTAATAGGTTCAGGTTAGGTAAAGTATTACATTACGAGTAGCTAGAGTGAAGACTAGGCTGGGTAAATTACCTAGTAACTGCTGCATGTTAGGTACTATAATTTATTTAGGAGGAGGAGTTCATTTTGGGTGATTTTAACATGCATAATGTTGAATGGTTATTGCATTCTGCCAGGACTGACAACACTGGTCTAGAGTGCGAGCTGTTTGCGGAATCATTTAATCTCACCCAGTTGGTAAAGCAACCAACCAGAATACCTGATAAATGCCCATCTCTTGGATTTATTCTTGACAAATAATCCAGATCAATACAGGATAGATCTACTGTCACCACTTGGATCCTCTGACCACAATCTCATCAAAGCCTCATTAGATAACCTTCCCACACCTCCCCGTTCTGAACCTGTCAGGGTGACCCGATGGCACTTTGATAGGGCAGACTGGGATGGATTTAGAAATTACGAGTAACTTGCTGACATTCCATGGCAGTCTTTCTTCTCTAGTGATCCCAGTTCTACCCAGTCCCACATTTGTGACTTAATACTAGCTGGTATGGATTTATTCATACCAAGTCAACAGTTCACTAAAACATCGAACTCTCCAAAATGGTTTGATGGCAACTCTGCCAGAGCAACAGCCCAAGAGTCATTAGCATATAACTCATACTTAAAATCAAAAACATCTGAATCACTCTCCCAATTTAGAATTGCTAGAAATCATGCAAAAACTGTATTAAATCTATCTAAATCAAACTTTCTTCAAAAGCAAGCATCAAAATTACTTAACAACCCTAATGGTAATAGAATATTCTGGTCAACTCTTAATTCTTTCAATCATAACTTTAACAAGTCATCTTCCATTCCCCCACTAAAATCTTCAGATGGCAACATTACAAATGACCCACGTGGGAAAGCAGATATCTTTGCCAGTACCTTTGCCAGAAACTCCGCCATAGACGATACCAGCCAGAATGTCCCAGTACTGGAACTTGATTCTCCCGAAATTGTCCCGCTTAAAATACAGACAAGATACATAAAATCCATCCTAGACAATTTACCTACCAACAACGCTCTAGGCCCAGATGGAATTCCGCCAATTGTTATGAAAAAGTGTTCCCCTGAACTTGCCTCTGTCCTAGCTAAATTATTCAGACTATGCATACGTACTTCTTTATTCCCAAATTCATGGAAAGAAGCCAATATCCACCCAATTCCGAAGAAAGGAAATTCGTCTGACCTCTCCGATTACAGACCAATAGCTGTCACATCTTCTATTGGTAAGGTATTTGAAACTTTAATTAATAAGCACATTGTTAAACATCTTGAATCCAACAACTTAATTAGTGATAGACAATATGGTTTTTGCCACGAAAGATCCACCATTGACATACTCAATCTCTTAACTCATATCATCCATCAATCAATTGATCTTTTTGGAGAAACTCATGCAGTAGCTCTTGATATCTCTAAAGCTTTCGACAGAGTATGGCAACGTTCCCTGCTGTCCAAACTCCCTTGCTATGGACTAAAGTCTTTTGTTCCTTTGATTTCTTCATATCTTAGTGACAGGAAAATAAGAGTAAAGGTAGATGATGTATTTTCCAATTTCCACTCAATTAACGCCGGCGTGCGCAGGGATCAGTTCTGGCGCCAACCCTATTTCTGGTTCATATTAATTATCTCTTATCTGTCACCCACAGTCCCATTCACTCATATGCAAATGACTCAACACTACATAGTTCATTCACACTCAGACACCCATTTACAAAGTGTAATATCTCTACCTCTCAACTCAGTACAGCCATCTCCATAAATCAAGATCTATCTACGATCAGTGAATGGGGACAAAACAACCTTGTCTCTTTTAATGCTAGTAAAACTAATTATATACAGTTTACTAATAGACAGATATTGCCAGATTCGTACATTACCTTCAGTGCTACTAATATTCCCATCTCCAAAAGTATTGAAATTCTTGGCGTCTCACTTAACAGTGCCCTCAGCTGGACCTCTCATGTCAGATCACTTGCTAAAACTTGCTAAAACCACCTCAAAGAAACTTGGATTATTGTACAGAGTCCGTAACTTCTTCGCCGATGAGCAGTTAGCTATAATTTATAAGAGTTATGTGCGCTCTCAGCTTGAATATTGCTCACCCTTGTGGAATGGTTGTGGAGAGGTTGCATTAAGACAACTAGACAAAATTCAGCACAAAGCTGTTAGAATCATTAACAACACTCTCATTACATATAAACTAACTCCCCTGCAAGTAAGAAGGAATGTTGCCTCCCTTG
This sequence comes from Coenobita brevimanus, assembly GCF_032717465.1. Lineage (NCBI taxonomy): Eukaryota > Metazoa > Arthropoda > Malacostraca > Decapoda > Coenobitidae > Coenobita > Coenobita brevimanus. The sequence goes on from NC_136966.1 coordinate 31,076,404, forward strand.
CATTATTTTATAGATATTTTTTTGGCAAATGCTCAGACGAAGTTGCGTCCATGGTGCCACCTCTCCATGCCTTCCCTCGTGCTACACGGGCATCTGGTAGCGCTCATGACTGGAATGTCACTCAGCCATATTGCAGAACTTCTGCCTATCAGAATTCTTTCATTCCTCGAACTGCATCTCTCTGGAATTCGCATCCCCAGAGTTGTTTCCCTCCAAATTGCAACCCACAGCTGTTCAAGTCTAACTGCTACAGATATTTTATGAACAGAGGACGCTAGTAATCTGGTGTATGGATTGTTTTTTTTTTTTTCACTCATTTGTTTTTCCTTCCTCCGTTCTGTTATGTATAAAAAAAAAAAATTGGTTAGTTACCTGTCCCCCTACTCCTCGCGGGGGGGCTCTGGGACAGGCATTGTTTTCACTTGGTTTGTCTGTCTGTTTGTTTGCCTGTGTATCTGTTACCAACTTTGCACGAAAACTACTGTTGTGATTTTTGACAAAAATGCTGCGATGATGGGCTATGGCCTTCTGATCACCTGATTAAATTTTGGGCCAAATAGGGTCAAGGCCTAGACTACAAAAATGTAAAAGTAAAAACATCGCATTTTTGCTCTAACTCCTGTCAGATTCATCATATCTACATGAAACCAAAATCAAAAGGTACAGCTTCCAAAGGTGCATCCTTTGACATGTCTCATTACATCAATGGGGTCACCCTCCCAATTAACGGTAGAGGGGAGTCAATGTCAGGTGGTCATAAAATCATAAATTTTCATCCGATTTACTCCAAATTTGATACATGACACCAGTGACTAGATATCCTGGCGTGTATATATGTCAGCTCTAAAATGACTACTGGGAACGGCTTGGCTGTGCCTTGGTACCTCTTCTTTTCAGATGAAGTACTAAGCAGTTTGATATGCTTAGGTTTTAGATGTGGTAGGTTCAATTATTATACTGAAGATATTGTGGGTTAAAATACACTTACAAGTACAAAGAAACTTTTACACTAAAAAACAATGACTTACTGACCGCAGTTCCTGTCATATCCCGAATCACTGTTCAAGAGGAGTGAACACGTTGCAAAGAGCTAATCATTTTGCATGAAAAGTGACGGAAACCTGTACTGTCACAGGAAAAATCAAATCATTATATTGTCATTACTGTGCCGGAACTGTACCCGGGATTCAGATGAGGGAACACATGGTCTATTGACAGGCAAATGGAATTTGACATGGAAAAATGTAAAGTTATTAACGTGGGCAAGACCATCTGAGGTATTAAGTACAACTTGGATACTCGGGATGCGAGAGAGAGATCTAGGAGTCATGAACAGTAATGACCTCAAATCAGGGAACAGTGTATTAATGCTGGAAATATTCAAATGGTGTCTTATAATTACTTCACCCGGACAGTGTCTGACGAGCTATTGTTTACGGTCATTTGTTTGTTAGCAACATTACGGTAAAAAGGCTGAATGAAATTACATGAAACTTTAGGATATGTGGACACTGGTACCAAAAGAGAGTGATTAAATTTTGGAGGTAATCGGGTGACCTTGAGAGGTCAAAATAAAGATCACGTAATTCAGAGGGCTATAACTCGAAACTGGTTGAAGATAGAGATACTATTATGAACATACAGGAACTCGTAATATGGGTTTTAATTTGGCACCATGACCGTTGACCTTGAATGACCCTGATAGGTCAAACTCAAGGTCACAGATATTCAGGGGACAATAGCTCAAAACTGGTTGAAGGCTGATATTTACTATTATCAACATATAGGAAGTCTCATAAAGGTTTTTAATTGGTACCATGAGCTTTGACCCTAAGTGACCTTGAAAGGGCAAACTCAAGGTCACGGGTATTCAGGGGGCCATAACTCGAAACTAGTTGAACATAGACATTTACTATTATCAGTTTATAAGGAGTCTCATATGAGTTTTTATTCATATTTGGCACCATGAACTTTGAACCTGAGTGACCTATAAAGGTCAAATGTAGGATCATGGATTTTCAGAGGGTGTAACTTGAAAAAAATCACACAATTACCTTAGACTTTAATTATGTACTGTAATGACACTAAATGGAAGTGTCCGATTAGTATTTAACAGCAATAAAACAACTGCTGTCGGGCGAGATTTGTTTGTGCCTGGCACCGCTTGTACATTTTGCGAAGCGTGAGCAAGAGGATATCTAAAATAATACTACAACTTTATCTAACATTAGTATGGCCACATTTAGACTATGCAGTGCAGTTTTAGTGTCTGTACTATATAATGAACATAAATTTGTTTGAAAATGTACAGAGAAGAATGACAAAAATGATACATGATATTTGGAACCTCTCATATGAAGACAGACTGAAAAGACTAAAGATGCACTTACTAGAAAGGCATAGAGTTAGGAGAGATATAACTGAAGTGTTTAAGTGAATGAAAGGATTAAATAAGGGGGGTATTAGCAAGGTACTTAAAGTAGGCATACAGGATAGAAATAAGTATAATAGTTTCAAAATAGATAAATTCCTCTTTAGTAAAGAACTAGTTAGAAACTGGTCTGACAATAGAACAGTGGACGAATGGCATCAGCTACCTAGTAAAATAGTTGCTGCCTCTTCCACTGAAAGTTTGAAGTATATTTGATAAGTATGTGACAAGTAACGGTTGGATATTAAAAAATCTAATAACCAGTACTAATAAATTGTTTTTCCTTTTCCGGTTTCACTACCATCGTCTCGTTTCTTCTTCTGCAATGTCGTATAAAGTTTCCGCCCCAGGTTTTCTATACTGTGTGCTGTTAAATCTGATTTCCTCCTGCCGGTTTCTGCAGGAAGGTTTGGTGAGTAGAGGAGAACCTTCATTACTATCCTTGTCATATTCTAATATTTCAGTCACTCTTGTAGGACGTACCTGGCATGGGCTAATTGGCCTACACCAGTTATCCTCTCTTCTTATATTCTGTTGTTACCACTGACCCATGACAAGGTAAGGCGTCTTACGATAAACTGAAACAATTTTTATTTTGTCGTGATACAGCGGTAAACTGAGAGTCCTAGGTAATGGCAATATAGTTAGATGATGCCGATAGTGTGGGGATTGGGAATAAGAAGGTAATAAAGATAAAGATGTAAAGAAACTGTGAAGGAGACTGAAATTAAGTGATAAAGGTACAAGGAAGTCGAAGAAGATAACGTGGTAGAAATGCAGTGGTATGTAATGAAATCCAGTAATAGAGATACAGTGGGACACTGTGATATAATGGTAAAACAGTGGGATGGAATGAGATAATGTGGTATAGATACAGCGAGACAGTGAGATAATGTGGTATAGATAATAGGATGGAGTGCGATAGTATGGTAAAGATTCACTGAGACAGGACAAGATAATTTTGTGGAGAAGCGGGAGAGAGAGAGAGAGAGAGAGAGAGAAGGGGGGGGAAGGAGAACACTTTCCAGCAGAGCCACAAGAGCAAAGCACTTGTTGTACAGGATATTAAAAGATGTAGAAAGAGTCAGTGTAATGTGAGATACAGAAGAGTACAAAGGAAATCAAGCAGACACTGACCTAATGGTCCTTTCGAGTTTGTTTATTGCAAAAAAGACTATGATATTCTATGACGTTAAGATAAGAATAGCAAGGCAGAAAGGCTCCTCCTATCCGCCCGCCAAACCGTTTAAATGAAGATGGCAGGGGAAAAAATGGAGACTACCATGCAACACAGAAAAACTGAAGTGAAAATTTTATAGGATTTTTTTTTAATTCTGCATAATCTTTACTGCACGGTAAAAAAAAATAATATGAATCTGGTAAAAATATTTCGCTTCTACACTCCATAATTTTAAAATGAGGGAAGTTAGTTTTTTTTTTTTTTTTCTTCAAAATTTAGCATTGAATGTGTTTTTATATTATTCAGCCTTAAATGTGTTTTACTGGAAATGCGAAGTGCGACTTATTCAAGCGACTTTTTAATGCTGTTACTGTACTGCACCGCATTCCTAGGAGGTATGTTAAGTTGTTATGCAGACAGCTCTTCTGAAAAAAATAAAAAAATGCTTTGCTCCACTTGACTGGAAACGTTTGCTTATAAAATATATACTCTTACCTTTACGATAAAATGACCGGTCTACTACAAAGTGCTTACTGATCATCGTATTGTAATTTCCTTTAGAAATTTCATGTACAGTACTTGAATCAGATCTCTTCGTAATCTATGTTTTCGTTAATTAAATAGCTATGTTGTGTAGCCGCGTGAGGTATGACAGTGTGTGATATAGGACTGTGTGGCATGTCAGTGTGTGCAATGACAATGCGAGGTATGGTAGCTTGTGGTGTGCCGGTGTAAAGTTTGGTTTTGAATTGAGGCAGCGTGAGGTGCAATGTGAGATGAGGCAGTGTGAAGTGTGGCAGTGATGTGTAAGACAGTGAAATTTGACAATGCGTAGTCAGACAGACGTCACGAGGAGTACGTGGTGAGGTTCCCAGGTATGAACTGGCAATAACTGGTGACCCTTTCTAAATGAGGATTATAGAGTGACCATTTTTTAATGACCTGTACTGCCCCGATGACAACCCAGAGTCGATAATAAAGGGAGGCGTGGTGACATCTTCATGCTGTCCTCAGTCCTATTTCCTCTAATGAGGGTGCCAATCCCATAACTGGAGCAGGCCTGGTGGCGGCCATTGATTTAGACTACCCAGGTGTGTGAGTCATCCAGAGTAGTGTGTGACCGATTCATAGGGAGAGGATCTGTCAAATTCGGCCCCTTGAGAGCGAATCTACAAACCACTGGTTCCTAAGTTTACCTGGATTAGTGAGGAGCAAATGAGATAGAGATAGGCCACCTTGGTGAAGTGACACTGTTTGTGCCCTAGTATGAATACTGTAGGTGAAACCAAGTCCTTTATAACCTGTGGGAAGGGAGGAAGAGCTCTCTCATGCCTTCTCCGGCTATACCACCCATCAAGTAAGGTGATCCCAGACGTTTGCTAAGTTTAAGGCCACTTAGTATGTAAGTACCTGTCTACGCCCTTCATGTACTTTGTCCCCTCACATGCATTTAGGATAGTATCTTGAGCTTGTGCACCTGTTTTATGTAAATAATCAGAACCTGTAACTGTATAAGTCAGATATAAAGTAAAGAGTCTGACTACCGTGTGTTTTCAACCACCTAATTAATAGTAAAAGGGAAGCCCTGTTCACTACAGTCGGCTAGATCGAGACAATAGTCGTAACACCGTGACATATTATTATTTGGTGAACTCTCGCCAGGATACATAGCTTTCATTACTAACCTAAAAAAGTGCTCTCATGGTTCTAACTAGTGACAATGATGCTAAAGTATTTGTGGAATCTGAGCTTTGTCCAACTGCGATGGAAAGCCTCACTAAAGCCGAGCTCAAAACTGTGGCTCAGTCTCTGCAGCTGAGATTCCATGGGAATGTCAGCAAGCCTATTCTGCTTAGTGCAGTCTTACAGGCTATGTTAGGACAATGAAAGAAAGTTGAGCCGGAATTATTAGATTATGACCCCACTTAGGGAACTCTGAGATGCCAGCATTACATATTCCTGACGACAGTGCCTTAAATGTTGACCCCGACCTCTTAGATCGAGAGACCCTTGCTCACAGCAGTTCTTTGGGACAGCCACCACTTCACAGTATTGGTGATAATGCAAGACTTGAGTTAGACAAAATGAAATTAAGAGAGTTGGAATTGCATGCCCAAATGAAACATACAGAAATGAATCATGAGTTTTGCCTTAATTAGTTCAGTAGTTCCCCTTGATCTGGTGTTTCGAATGGTGAGGCGTTTGATGTGGCAAAAATATCAAGCTTGTTCCCCCGTTTAATGAGCAAGATGTCACTAAATATTTGCACATGTTTGAAAAGGTGGCAGATCGTCTCTCTCGGCCGAAGAGTTCCTGGTCAATATTGTAACAAAGTGTGTTAGAAGGAAAACCTCAGGAAGCCTATATTGCATTAACCACCGATCAGTGTGAAGATCATGACATAGTTAAAGATTCAGTACTTAAGGCATATGAGCTTGTACCAGAGGCTTACCAGAATAAATTTCGAACCACGAGCAGGCGGAGGGGCCAGATGCATGTGGAGTATGCTAGGACACTTACAAACTTGTTAGATCTGTGGCTGCACTCGAAGAGTCAATAGCTTCCCTGAGTTGAGGGAACTTGTCGTCTTGGAAAGCTTCCTCCCTGGTGTTACTAGGGATGTAGCTACCCATTTGATTGAGAATGAGGTGGGCACCATTAATGAAGCCACTGTGTCGGCTGACAATTATACATTGGTTCATCGTTTTGACTGTAAGCCCCCGTTGATTGGAAGAGGATGGAAAGCTGAGCAATTTGTGAACCCTTCTTCTTGTAATGATAAAGTAATTTTAAGCAACTCGGGGAAGTCATCCTCCCCGGAGTCTAGCAGAGCCCCTAAAGTTTTGGTGGACAATGCAGTTAAGAGATCAGAGAAAAGGACCCAATTTTGTAACTTGCAATAGGAAGGGTCGTGCTGAGAAGTTTTACTGGAAAAAGATTAGGTGAGGGCTCAAGCCAAAGCCCGTCATATTTGGGAATTCTCGAGTTTTTCGTGACACCGATGGGCAGCGTGCACTCTCTGTGGTTAGTGGTCACAAGTTACTCGCCCAGCAGTCGGTTGCTTGTAGTGAGGCCTCTGAAGAGCAGGTTGTAGTTGATATTAAGACCCCTGTGGAGCCTGTTTGACAACAGCAAGCCTGAGTTGGTGCAGCCTGCTGTTGACCATGTTTATGAGATCCCCTCCCCCCCAAGCATTGAACAATGTAACTCCTTCCTAGATGCTGTGTTTAATCACTTTATTTCTAAAGGAACTGTTTCAGCTGATGGGCATTGCAAGAAGTCACTATTCTTCTAGATACTAGTGCATCACTATCCCTTAGTTAAGGGGTTTAATAGATATAGCTGAACCCGTTGGTCACGTGCCTTTGCAGGGTATTGCTAATTATATTTCTGTTCCTGTAGTTCAAGTGAACCCAGTCAGATTTAGTTTCAGGAACAAAGCATGTGGGTTTGGTAGACCAGCTACCTGTGGAAACGGTTACATTTCTTTTAGGTAACGACTTAGTGGGAGGATGAGTGCGTGCCGTTCCGTGTGTGTCACGGAACCCCCAAAGTCAGGTGCTAGGGTGTTCAAAACTCTTCCCTGCCTGTGCTGTGATGATATCCATGGTGGTGAGGTCCAACCATATGGTTGAATTTAAGAGTGACTGTGTTAGTCACCCTAGTGTTGTACCTAATACGGTAATCAATGATGATGTTTCCTTTGAAGATACTTTCTTTGCTAGGCTGACTGACTCTGAGGCAGATAACTTTCCTACTGATGTTGATGGAAGACAGATTAGTTTACAGAGGTTGAATCCAGATATTTCTGTTGTAACTGAGTCGGCCAAGAATGAGGAAGAATGCAAGTTACAGCTGTCTGAGTGATATTTCCTCTCAGCAAATGCCATATTAACGCATCATTGGAGACCCACTAATGTACCTCATGATTATGAGTGGGAAACTGTCCACCAAGTAGTTGTCTCCAAGGAGTGTAGGAAGAAAATTTTTTCTCTGACTCATGACTCTTCATTAGCAGGGCACCTTGGAGAGAGGAGGAAGCTGTTCCACATCTGGCAACATTTTTACTCGTGGGGAATCCGCCGAGATGTCTCCCAGTATTGCTGGTCCTGTCACACCTGTTAGCTGGTGGGTAAGGGAGGTAGCTCTATTCTTGCGGACCCCTTGTTTCCTATCCTTGTGTTTGAGACCACATTCACTAGAGTCCTTCTTGATATTATTGGGCCTCTGCCCATGACATCCTTGGGACACCAGTATATTCTCACTATGGTGGACATTGTCACTAGATTCCCTGAGGCGATCCCCTTAACCCTTTCACATCGGGTGGCACTTCAACATGCCGTCAGGGAAATGTCTGTAGCCATCGGGTGGCACATATATGTTTTTTGGACATTATATATTTGCATGCCAGTACTGGGGGCTCAATAGGTGTTCAGTATCAGGAGGTGGAAACACCGAAGAGTTGCCATCATGGGAGGACTATTTTATTGTCTATAATGTTCATCACGTACAAGAAGTATGTCGAGGCATGCGTTATGAGATGTTTTGCTGCCATGGCAGCTTACTAGGATCTGATGGAAACGATGTCTGATGGTGCAGCTTATGTCGTCAAACGAATGTGAGAGTGATAATTAAAGTGCCACTATAAATGGAAAAAAACAGCTTTGAGTTTACCATTATGCCTTTTGACATACATATGGCAGTGGAGGACTCCAGCATGACAGGTTTTGACAGCTCACCACAAAAGTAAATATTATTTTTTATACATCATGTTAGACATCATATTACTCAGGAAATTATGGTCTGTTTTATGGTGTGGAATATCTTATCAAAACAATTATCTTTATATATCTCAAAATGCCCATGCGTGGGACATCCAGCCAAAAATATACACCCAAAGTGAAAGGGTTAAGGAACAATTCAGCCAAAGCAGTGGTTAAGGTGATGATAATTTTGATTACCTTATTTGGTCTTCCAAAGGAAGTTCAGTCCGACCATGGAAGTAATTTTGTATCCCGACTGTTCTACCAGACCCATAAGGAGCTAGGACTCTCCCAGATCACGTCCTCTGCGTACCATCCTCAGTGTCAGAAAGCCCGGAGAGATACCATCAAACATTAAAATCCATGATAAAGAAGCTTTGTATCAGTCAGGAGAAGGACTGGGACAAGGGTCTGACTCTGCTGTTGTCTGCCACCCTGGAGGCCTCAGGCAAATCCCTAGGCTACTCTCCCTTCCAGGTAATTTTAGGACATGAAGTGAGAGGGCCTCTCAAGCCTCTTAATGATCAATGGGTCCAAGTTGATGACCAAGGTAATTTATTGGAAAAGAGACTGGCCAGTAGTTGGAGATAGCCAGGACTCAGAGTCAACTGAGGGGAAGATGAAGAAGTGGTATGATCATTCCCATAAAGCAGTAATCAGGGAGTTTCCCTAGGAGATCAGGTATTAATTTTAATCGCAATCCATGCTCAGCCTCTGCAGGCTAGATTATCCGGGCCTTACACTATAGAGAAGAGAATAGGGGAAGTCAATTATTTGGTTACGACACCAGACCGGCATAAGGGAAGCAGACTCTGCCATGTGATTATGTTGAAAGACTGCTGCCGATGAGAAGACACGGATTCCCTGGGCACAGCATGTGTCATATCTACGATGGAGACTAAGGGGGACAACAGTGGCCTGCTGGACGTCACTAACTGGAAGGACAACCTCGATGCATAGTTGCTTACTAATAAACTCTCCATTTTGACAGAAGAAAGACGAGTGTAACACATTACTCTCCTTGAGAAGTTTCTGGGAGTTTTCAGACATCCCAGGGCAGACCAAGGCTACCAAATGTGACATGAATGTGGGAAACTCCCAGCCAGTGAAGTAGTCCCCTTACCATGGCAGCCCTTACAAGCAGTCCATCCTACAGGCAAAGCTGGACTACATGTAGAGGTGACATGTAGAGGTGTGCGGTACGTAGGAGGACTACTGGGCCTTGGAAGCAGGCTGTGAAGCCTATGCCCAGAGTCGGACACATTAAAAAAAAAAAAAAAAAAAAAAAAAAAAAAAAAAAATGCTGTGACTGGGGCTGGTGGTGCTGTGCCAGAGCGAGTGGTGCTCCTCTGTCATGACAGGCCCCAAAACTCAGTGGGTCCTACTGGTTCTGTACTGACTATAGGAAGGTGATCTCACTTACCAAGTCAGACTCCTATCCTCTTCCTGGGGTGGAAGACTATAGATAATATAATAGGCAGTGCCCAATTCATCATTAAGATGACTTACTAAAAGGGTACTGGCAGGTCCCCCTAACTGAGAGGGTGGCAATGCCTATCAGTGCAAAGTCATGCCCTGTGGTGGGAAAAATGCATCTGCCACCTTCCAGCAGTTGATGAACGATACTAGGGGTCTTGAGGGATGTATAATGTATACAAATGATGTTGCGATTTTTGGTGACTCCTGAGAGAATCTTGAGCGCCTTGAAGCTATATTGCAGAGACTGTCCTCTGCCAACCTATTCTTTATTTGACACAGTGTGGTTTTGGGAAGGCACAGGTTCAATACCTGTTACACAGTGGGGTTAGGTCAGGTCTGTTCCCCTGATGCCAAAATTCAGGTCAATAGCCAGTTCCCCTAACCAGGAAAAAAAGACTTAAAGAAATTTTGGGGATGGCAGGTTACTACCGGAGATTTGTCTATAATTTCTCTGATATTGTAGTTCCCTTGACTGACTTGTTGCAAAAGCATGTAAAGGATGAGTGGAAGTCAGAGATTTAGGATGCCTTTTCTAAGCTAAATGCAGTTTTGTCCAGAAAGCCTACACTTCAAGCCCCCGACTTTAGCAAGCTGTTCAAATCAGCTGTTGATGCTTGTGGCATCGGGGCTGGTGTAGTGTTGTTGCAAGATAATTGTCACGGTGTGGAAATGCCAGTATGTTACATTAGTAAGAAATTTAATCAGGCCCAACAGAATTACTTTACCATCAAGAAAGGATTACTTGCACTCATACTAGCCCTGCAACATTTCTCTGTGTATGTAGGTTCTGGCTCCACACCAAACAAAATCTACACCGATCATCACCCCTTTAAATTCCTGGCCAAATTTAATTACAAAAACTCGAGGCTAACCCATTGGGCCCTCCTCTTACAGGAATATTCACTGGAAGCGCACCATATCAACGGGGTGAACAACGTCCTCGCCGAATGTCTATTGAAGAGGAATATGTACCTAACACAAAATTTTTCCCCAAAATAAATTTTTCCAGAAAGGGAGGTGTCACGTGGTGCATCAGGTGAGGCTCCCAGGTATGAACTGGCTGTAACTAGCGACCCTTTCTACCTGACGATTATGGAGTGACTATTTTTTAATGACCTGTACTGCCCCGATGACAGTCCTAAGCCAATAACGAGGGGACGCGTGGTGACATCTTCATGCTGCCCTCAGACCTATATCCTGTAATGAGGGTGCCAATCCAATAATTGAAGCAGGCCTGGCTGTGCCCCTTAATTTAGAATACCCAGGTGTGTGAGTCATCCAAAGCAGTGTGACTGATTCATAAAAGAAGGAGCTGTCATACTTGGCCCTTTCATAGCAAATCTACAAACCACTGGTTCCTGTGTCTACCTGGATTAGTGAGGAGCAAATGAGATAGAGATAGGCTACCTTGGTGAAGTGACATTGGTTGTCCCCTAGTCTGAATACTGTAAGAACATAAGAACATAAGAAGAGAGGATAACTGCAGTAGGCCGGTTGGCCCATGCTAGGCAGCTCCTAGAAGAGTAACTGAACTACTAGAATGAGATAAGGATAGCAAAGAAGAAGGCTCTCCCCCGCCCTCCAAACCCTCCAGCTGAAGCCGGCAGGAAAAAGAAAGAACACCACGCCGTATAGAAAAACTGGCGTGGACATTTTACAGGAAAGTGTGAAAGGACAATAGAGACTATCATAGTGTAACCTGAAAAGAAAAAAAATATGAATTAGTATTGGTTATAAGATTTTCTTTATTCTATATCCACCCCTTATTTGTCATATGCTTATCTAGCCTATGCTTGAAACTCTCAATGGAAGAGGCGGCAACTACTTTACTAGGTAGCTTATTCCATTCGTCTACTACTCTATTACCAAACCAATTTCTACCGATTTCCTTACTGAAACGGAATTTTTCTAGTTTGAAACCATTATTTCTAGTTCTATCCTGTACGCTCACTTTAAGTACCTTGCTAATATCTCCCTTATTTATACCATTCATCCACTTAAACACCTCAATTAAGTCTCCCCTTACTCTACGCCTCTCTAGCGAATGCAGACTTAGTCTTTTCAGTCTGTCTTCATATGACAGGTTCCGGACGTCATGTATCATTTTTGTCATTTTTCTCTGTACATTTTCTAACGAATTAATATCCATTCTGTAGTAAGGACACCAAAATTGTACTACGTAGTCTAAATGTGGCCTTACTAATGCTAGATAAAGTTTCAGTATTACTTTAGTTGATCTATTGCTCACGCTTCTCGAAATAAATCCTAGGACCCTATTTGCTTTATTTCTCGCATTAATACACTGTTGCCTTGCTTTAAGGTCGTTGCTAATCATAACCCCTAGATCTCTCTCGCATTCCGATTTGCTAATTTCTTTGTTATCTAAGCTGTATTTAGTATCTCCAATAGTCTTACCTACGTTAAGTACTTCTCCAATGGTCTGTAGGCGGAGCCAAGCCCTTTATAACCTGTGGGAAGGGAGGAAGATCTCTCTCTTTCCTTCTCTGGCTGGACAACTCATCATGTAAGGTGATCCAAGACAACTGCTAAGTTTAAAGCCACTTAGTATGTAAGTACCTATCCACTTCATTTATGTATCTTGTCCTCTTACATGCATTAAGGATAGCATCTTGAGCTTGAGTACCTGTTTTACGTAAATATTCAGAAACTGAAGTAGTGTAAGTCAGATGTATGGTAAAGTAAGAGTTTGGGTACCATGTGCTTTCACCCACCTAACCAGTAGCCAGGGGGAAGCCCTGTTCACTACGGTCGGCAAGACGGAGACGGAAGTCGTAACACAGTAACACAGTGCAAGGTTTGACAACGTTTGGTTTGGAAGTTTGTGGTATAGTTGTGTCATATACGGCACTGTGAAATGTGACAGTAGGAGTTTTTATGCAGCGAGTTTTGCATAGCGTAGTGTAGCAGTATGAGGTACGGTTGTATGACATGAAACAGTGTGGCTTGGCACTCCGAGGTTCGGTTGTGAAGTTGGTACAGTGTGTGATGTGTTAGTGTTAGGTGTGATTATGTTTGATGTAGTTGTGAGAGTTGTAGCAGCATGTGGTGTGGTTAAGTGAGTTTTGGCAATGTGATATGTGACTGTGTGAGATGTGGCACAGTGTGAGGTGACTGTGACATGTGGCTCAGTCAGCTGAGGTACATAACTCCGACCGGGAAGAGGGGGGCGGGGGCTGTTATGTGTCTGGCCCTATTTGTTACTCTGTTCATCTGTTAGCGAGGGTATGGAAAAAAATATATATATATTAGATGCAATTGAGCCGGATCTGGTATAATGATTAAGGGTCATCAGATGATTATTTGATTAATTTTTGGACGGAAAAAAAAGGACATAGGTCAAGGACCGAATCAACTCAAACAGCTGTAATCCGATTTTGACCAACCATCATCGAAGGTCTGAGGAACAGGAAAGGGTGCATGGATTTAATTTTGAAGACAATCGGTAAGTGACGAGGGTCACAAGGCAAAGTCAGAATTTTGGCCTTAAATTCAGATTTGATTCGATTTGGATGAAACTTGGTGTAATGATTAATTTTTAGCTAAAGATAAAACTGTTAAATTTTCAAAACTATAGGTAACAGACTGAGAACAGAGGATGAAATCAACCGTGATCCGATTGAAAATATACTTGTAGATCGGTTAAAGCTCGTATATGGACGAAATAATTTGATTTTTAGATCGTTTGGTCAAAAGTGAGGGGCAACTATTATGTCTTGACATGCTAGTAATTAATTGTGAGAATGGTGGCGAATCACGCTATAAAGAGTAGATCGGAAGCAGAGGAGGTGCTTCAGATCTTTACACTTACACGATTTTTGTCTAAACAAAAACAAAAAAAATCATTTCCATACTCCAAAATTGCAGTTGCTTTTAGACCGATTGCTCGGCTCGGGTTCTGCAGTCTTATGTCTTCTCCTTGTTTGTGGTGGTGCTGTGTAATATGAACAGGTTTGGAAGTGTGTTTTTTGATAATATGTAGTGTAGCAGTGCGATATGAAGCAGTGTAAATTTGGTAATGTGGTGTGGCCTCTAGCTGTGACAGTATGAGGTGCGACAGTGGGAGCTGGGGCAGTATCTGCTGTGGTAGTATGGTGTGCCAGTGTAAGGTTGGCAGAGTAAATGTCGCAAAGGTGTGATAGTGTGGTGTGAGGTGTGTAAGTTGTAATTGTGAGATATGGAAGTGTGACATGCAGTAGTATCTTGTACTTAACAACGAATTTTCTAATGCCCTGTGTGAAAAAAAAAAAAAAAAAAAAAAAAAAATATATATATATATATATATATATATATAGATATATATATATATATATATATATATATATATATATATAGAGAGAGAGAGAGAGAGAGAGAGAGAGAGAGAGAAATAAAATAAGACGTCACTATGCGGGTACTAAGTATACATGTAATACTGAAAATAATTTCGGAAAATACAAATTACCATAGTGTCACATAGTTTTGTAATTTCCCGATATTCGACCAGGATTGCATTCACTATAGTGGGAACAGACATCATGATGATTGTGCGATGATGATAATGTCTCATAAACACAGTGTGATGACGGGTATGTCGTGTTTGATATTAATTTAAAAATAAATGGCGATAGTAATGATGAATGCAATTTTGAAAACCATAATCACTCTCATTTCCTCCTCGTCACGTCATTTCTCAATCAGGGTTACTTGACTTTTTTTTCGTAATATTTGACGCTGTACAGTATGTATAAGTGTTCGGCGTTTCCTTATTAATCTCGTAAATGGGTTGACCTATTTTCTAGCTTTGTTGTCGCTATTACGTATTGCGCTGAGGACGGACCTCTCGAACTGAAGATGTTGGAGATAACTTTCATTAACCTCTTCACAGCTATAGATCCTTTGTAAGCAGAATAGAATCGTCTGGTGGTAGTCAGAGTATACTAAAAATACATCAGACTGAAGTGGTTAGCAATTTTATGTTCCGTGGACCCACTCTCAACCGAATAATATCTAATGGCGTTCATCAGAAGAGAACACCCGAGTTGTCCTCCCAATGAAAGAGTATTTTTTGCATCATGAGGAAATTCTTATAAGCATTTTCCTGCTGCCTTCGAACGTTTTATTCAACTCAGGGAAAACCTTGTGTACCAAATGGGCTAGTAAAGGTCATTCTGGCTCACCCAGTTAAATAGTCTCTTCCAAGTTCAGTAATGTAAAGCTGCATGGAGACAGAAAGAGTTTACGTGGTTACCCGGTAGGTAGGATGAAATCGTTTTTATTTAATCCTGCCACCGACCGACGATTTCATTCAAACGTGACGGATTAAACATTACCTTTGGTGGCTCTCTCTCTAGTTTGGGAATTCCAGACGTTAAGTAAATTGTCAGGCCGTTACCACAACAATAAAAATACAAGTCAAAGAGCGCATACCTCCGCCAACGCCTGTTCCAGGCAACTCAGATCACCATCAAAATTTAATAAACTCTTCATTGGCCCAAGATCCACATATCCACAAAATTTCACTGAAACAAATCAATAACTTTGTCAGATATCTTGTGGACAAACAAATGAAACTGCTATGGCCAGAGTGCTTGCTGGATGGATTGGCTTGGAATTTGACTATAGATCTGGAATGGAATCAAAGAAGATAGCCTCCCATATTAGCTTTTTTTTTTTTTTTAAATAAGAGAACAGGAAGGAAAAACAAATGAATAAAAAAAAAAAAAACTAATCCATACACCAGATTACTGGTTTCCTCTGTTCATAAAATATCTGTAACAGTTAGACTTGAACAGCTGTAGGTTGAATTTTCGAGGGAAACAACTCTGGGGAAGTGAGTTCCAGAGAGATGCAGTCTGGGGAAGAAAGAATTCTGATAGGCAGAAGTTCTGCAATATGGCTGAATGACATTCCAGTCATGAGCGCTACCAAATGCCCGTGTAGCACGAGGGAACGCATGGAGAGTTGGCACAATGGATGCAACTTCGTCTGAGCATTTGCTATAAAAATTTATGTAAAGCAAGGGAGGCAACATTCCTTTTTACTTGTAGGGGAGGTAGTTTATTAGTAATAGCATGGTTATTAATAATTCTAACAGCTATGTTCTGGATTTTGTCTAATTGTTTTAATGCAACCTCTTCATATCCATTCCACAAAGGTGAGCAGTATTCAAGCTGAGAGTGCACATGACTCTTATAAATTAAAGCTAACTACTCGTCAGTGAAGAAGTTACGGACTCTGTACAATAATCCATGTTTCACTGAAGCGTTTTAGCAAATGATCTGACATGGGAGGTCCAGCTGAGGGCATTGTTAAGTAAAATACCGAGAATTTCAATACTTTTGGAGATAAGAATATTTGTAGCATTGAAGGTAATATACGAATCTGGCAATACCTGTCTATTAGGAAACTGTATATATTTAGTTTTACAAGCATTAAATGAGACAAGCTTATTTTGTTCCCATTCACTGATCTTAGATTAGTCTTGATTTATGGAGATGGCTGTACTGAGTTGAGAGTTGGAGGTATCAGACTTTGTAAATGGATGTCTGAGTGTGAATGAACTATGAAGTGTTGAGTCATCTGCATATGAATAGATGGGACTGTGGGTGACAGATAAGACATCATTAATGTGTATATGGAACAGGGTTGGTGCCAGAACTGATCCCTGTGGCACACCGGCGTTAATTGTGTGGAAATTTGAATATACATCATCTACTTTTACTCTTATTATTCTGTCACTGAGATATGAGGAAATCAAAGGAACAAAAGACTTTAGTCCATAGAAAGGGAGTTTGGACAGCAGGGAACGGTGCCATACTCTGTCAAAAAGTTTAGAAATATCAACGGATACTGCATGAGTTTCTCCATGTAGGTAAATGGATGGTATGAGTCAGGAGACTGATTATGTCAATGGTGGGTCTTTCGTGGCGAAAACCATAGTATCTATCACTGATTAAGTTGCTGGATTTAAGATGTTTATCTATGTGCTTATTAAGTAGTGTTTCAAATACCTTACCAAGAGAAGATGTGACAGCTATTGGTCTGTAATCAGAGGGGTCAGAGGAACATCCTTTCTTTGGAATTGGGTGGATATTGGGTTCTTTCCATGAATTAGGGAATGAAGAGGTATGTATGCATAGTCTGAATAATTTAGCAAGAACAGAGGCAAGTTCTGGGAAACATTTTTTCAAAACAATTGGCAGAATTCCATCTGGGCCTGCAGCTTTGCTGGTGGGTAAATTGTCTAGGATGGATTTTACATATCTTGTCTGTATTTTAAGTGGAACCATTTTGGGAGAGTCAAGTTCTAGTACTGGGACGTTCTGGCTGGCTTCTTCTATGATACAATTTCTGGCAAATGTACTGGCAAAGATATCTGCTTTCACACACGGGTCATTTGTAATGCTGCCATCTGAAGATTTTAGTGGAGGAATGGATGATGACTTGTTAAAGTTATTATTGAAAGAACTGAGAGTTGACCAGAATATTCTATTGTCATTAAGGTTGTTAAGTAGTTTTGATGCTTTTGAAGAACGTTTGATTTATCGAGATTTATTACAGCTTTTGCATGGATTCTAGAAATTTTAAATTGAGAGAGTGGTTCAAATGTTTTTTTTATTTTAAGTAAGAGTTATATGCTAATGACTTCTGGAGTGTTACTCTGGCACAGTTGCTTTCAAACCATTTTCGAGAATTCGATCTTTTGGTGAACTGTTGACTTGGTATGAATAAATCCATACCAGCTAGTATTAAGTCACTAATGTGGGACTGGGTAGAATTGGGATCACTAGAGAAGAAAGACTGTCATGGAATGTCAGCAAGATAATTTCTAAATCCATCCCAGTTTGCCCTATCAAAGTGCCATCAGGTCACCCTGACAGGTTCAGAACAGGGAGGTTTGGGGGGGCTAGTTAATGAGGCTTTGATGAGATTGTGGTCAGACGATCCAAGTGGAGACAATACCTCTATCCTGTATTGATCTGGATTATTTGTCGGGAGTAGATCCAAGAGATGGGCATTATGGTCAGGATTATCTGTATTCTGGCTGGTTGCTTTACCAGCTGCATGAGATTAAACGATTCTGCAAACAGCTCACACTCTAGACCAGCATCGTCAGTCCTGGCAGAATGCAATAACCATTCATCATTATGTATGTTAAAATCACCCAGAATGGTAATGTCGGTGCTAAGGGCAAGGTTAAGGTTATTCAACTCTGTGGATATGTAATCAAACACACTGGGTTCTGAAGAAGCATTGGGGGAGCAATAGACTATACTGATATATTTGGTAATATTTTGACAATTTAGTTTATACAATGAGTAATCAAAGCTGGATGAAGTGAAGTTTAAAATGGTGTCAACTGCATATTGAGATTTGATATAACAACAGGTGCCGCCCTTGTTATGGAAGTTTGTGAAGAGATGGTAACCGGGAAAACAAAATGGGGATATTTCAGTCGAGGGTGAGATTTGTGGTTCTGTGAGGAATTGGGCCAGAGGGGATATGGACTGTAGGAAAAAATGATTTTGTTCGTAATACACAGATCTAGTCATTTCAGTCCATTTCAGCACCACTGAAAATTTTATGGAGGGTGAAAATATGGGTATTTCTTAATGCAATGTTCTTTCACAAATTTGCTTAGTTTTCACTGGTGTGAATAGAATCACATGGCAATAATGCTCGTGCTTCATTGTGAAGAACGTTATACGTTTAGGAAGCTAAAAAATGTACTGCCAGGTGTGTCATATGTTTCCCTTCAATTTAGTAAGTAAAAATATCGATTTTCAAAATTTAAAAACAATTGTGCAGAGGTTGGCCACTGGGCCCAGACAATTCCTGGGCCCACGACCATTCAGGGCTTTCAACCTCCCACCCAGCCCAGGGCTCTGAAAAACAATAGGCTTCCAAGGTTCATGGATATCAACCATCTGAAGTTTTTGAGAGTGATTGGCACATAATTGTGACCTAAAGAATGCAAAAAACTAACAAATAATCAGACAGATGAAACTGCCATAGGCAGAATGCTTGCTGGATGGATCCGATTGTGTCTACTTAGTTTTTCACAGTGTGTGTGCAATAGAGCACTTGCCAGATGAATCCGACTATCTGCTTAGTTTTCACCGGAGTGTAGGAAGTCATTTGGCGAAATTTTTCGTGCTTAATTGCGAAGCACAGGAAGGGTTTAGGAAGCAAAAATTGCAGTTCCAAGTGTGCCAGACATTTCTCTTCAATATGGGGAAGCACAGGATGGGTTTAAGAAGTTAAAAATTGTATTCCCAAGTGCACTTTCTCTTCAGTTTGATAAGAAAAAAAATCGATTTTCGAAATCTGAAAAATTGTGCTGAGGCTGGCCACTGGGTTCCGATGATTTTCCGACCCATGACAGCCGAGTGATTTCAACCCCCCAGCCTGCCCAGGGCCTTTGACCAATTTTAATGAAAAACAAAAGGCTTCCAAGGTGTATGGATATCCACTTTGTTTTTTTTTTTATTATTTCAAAATGATTGGCACAAAATTGCGGCCCGTAAAGTGAAGACAAACAGATGAAACTGCCATAGGCAGAGCACTTGCTGGATGGTACTGATTGTGTCTGCTTAGTATTCACCGGCTAGTGGGCAGTAGAGTGCTTGCTGGATGGATCTGATTGTGTCTGGATAGTTTTCACTGGTGTATAGGCAGTCATTTTGTGATTTTGTCCGTGCTTCATTGTGAAGCACAGTATGGATTTAGGAAGCTAAAAATTCCATTGCCAGGTGCTCTATACATTTTTCTTCAATTTGGTAAGAACAAAAATCGATTTTTCGAAATTTGAAAAAAAAAAAAAAAAAAAAAACGGTGCCTAGGCCAGCCACTGGGTCCTGACGATTTGTGAACCCACGGCCCATGGTCTTTGACCGATTTTGATGAAAAACTAATAGTCTTCCAGGGTTTATGGATATCTACTTTCTGATTTTTTTTTCAGAATGATTTGCACAAAATTGTGATCTGTAGTGAGCAGACAAACCAACAGACAGACAGATGAAACTGCCATAGGAAGAGCACTTGCTGGATCGATCCGATTGTGTCTACTTAGTTTTCACCAGCATGTGGGCAGTAGAATGCCTGCTGGATGGATCCAACTGTGTCTGCTTCGTTTTCCCTGTCATGTAAGGAGTCATTTGGCGAAATGTTTCACTCTTCAGTACGATGTACAGGATGTGTTTAGTGAGCTAAAAATTGCACTGACAAATGTGCCAGACATTTCTCTTCAATTTGATGGGGAAAAAAATCGATTTTTGAAGTGTGAAAAAATGGTTCCTGGGCCAGCCACTGGGCCCTGTCAGTTTCTGGACCTACGGCCATTGACGGGTTTCAACCCCAAAAGCAGTCCAGGGCCTTTGACCCAATATGATGAAGAACAATAGGCTTCCAGAGTTTATGGATACCTACCTTCTGATTTTTTAAAGAACAATTCAGATTGGTGCAAAAATGTGACCTGTAGACAGCACACAGTCAGATAGACAGACAGATGAAACTGCCATAGCCTGAGTGCTTGCTGGACCACTGAAACTTTGGGGGGGCAAAAGTAGCTATCAATATTTCTTAGTGCGATATTTTTACACTCCTCAGCTTAGAGATGACTGGTGTGTAGGAATTCATTTGGCGAAATTTTTGTGTATCATTGTGAAGGCACAGGATGGGTTTAGGAAGCTGAAAATTGCATAGCAAGGTGTGCCAGACTTTTTACTTCAATTTGACAAAAAAAAAAAAAAATGGTGCTGGGGCCTGCCACTGGGTAACGATGATCTCCAGACCCATGTCCATTGAGGAGTTTTAACCCCCCATCCAGCCCAGGGCCTTTGGCCGATTTTGATGGAACACAACAGCCTTCCAGGGTTTATGGATAATCTATCTTCAGACTTTTTCTCAGAAAGATTCGGGTAGGTGCAAAATTGTGACCTGTTGACAGACAGACAGACAAATGAAACTGCCATAGCCAGAGCTCTTCCAGGATCACGTGAAATTTTTTGGACGGTGAAAACATGGAAATCTCAGTGCGGTGTTTTTTCACTCCTCAGCTTAGTTTTCACCAGCGTGTAGGTAGTCATTTGGTGAATTTTTGCACTTCATTGTGAAGCAAAGGATGGGTTCAGGATGCTGAAAATTTCATTGCCAGGTGTGCCAGACTTTTCCCTTCAATTTGGTAAGAGAAAAAAATTGAGTTTCGAAATTTTAAAATATGGTTCCTGGCTGGCCATTGGGTCCTGATGATTTTCGGACCCATGACCATTGAGGGGTTTCAATCCTCCACCCAGCCCAGGGCGTTTGACCGATTTTGATAAAAAAATAATGGGTTTAGGGTAATGGATATATACCACCTGATTGTTTTTCCAGAATAATTGGCACAAAACTGTGACCTGTAGAAAGTAGACAAAGACAGACAGACAGACAGATAGATGAAACTGTTATAGGCAAAGTGCTTGCTAGATGGATCCGATTGTGGCTGCTTAGTTTTAAGTGGCATGTAGGCAGTCATTTGGCAAAATATTTGCACTTCATTGCAAAGCACAGGATGTACTGAGGAAGCTAAAAATTGTATTGCCTGATGCGCCAGACATTCCTCCTCATTATGGTAAAGAAAATCGATTTCAGGAATTTGAAAAAATGCTGCTTGGGCTGGCCACTGGGTCCCAATAATTTCCAGACCGACGACCGTTCTGGAGTTTCAGCTTCCCACCAAGCCCAGGGTCTTTGGCCAACATCAATGAAAAACAATGGGCTTCCAGGGTTGACGGACGGATTCCTACCTTTTGATTTTTTTTTTTTCAGAATGATTGGAGCAAAATTGTGACCATAGAGTGCAGACAAACAAACAGACAAAACTGACCAACATGCTTGCCGAATCAAAAGATTCCAGCAAGCAACAATTATACAGAACTGACCAAAATGCTTGCTGAATCGAAAGATTCCAACAAGCAACAAACATATGGAACTGACCAACATGCTTACTGAATCTTTCGATTCTGGCAAAAGACATGTCGCACCATGGTATGAAATCCAAGGCGAGAGTGATTCTTCAATCGATGACGATGTGAAGGTCAAAGATTACGTGGTGACAGAGGAAGAAACTAGCAGAAGTGATGAGGAGGTAACTTCGCCAAGGAAGGTGTGGTATGTTGATGTGTTCAGTGAGTGAAACAACGCTTATATCGCCTATATTATTGTGTGAAAACTAATATATTCTTCTACTACATATATATTCGTACCAAATGAACAAATGTCTACCTATTCTGAGTGGTTTGCAATAGGTGTTTAACGGGTCATGTGTTTAGACCACTTCTAAGCTCAGGTGAGTATTATGGGGGACATTTTCCAATGTTTCTCATCAAAAGAGGAGGTTTTAGCCCCCCCAAAATCGACAATCTGCCGGGATTTAGGGGGGGGGGGCAGTGGCGAAAAATCTGTCTGGACGCGGCGGGTTAACACCCTATCAAATTCTCTTTACCTTTTTCCAGAACATTTTCTTACATCCCCATCACTTTACACTCAAATTCCTTCCAAATTCCTCATTCACTCTCTTCTTACTCTTTCTTTCCGTACTAATCTTTTCACCTCTGTCTTCCTCTCTACATATAACTCTCTCTCTTCTGTCTCTCATCTTCCTCCACGCCCCTGTTTCTCATTCTCTCACTATTGTGGCCTTTCATGATGGAGAAACATAGGAAATTCGTATTTTTATGCCCGAATTTTATAGTACTGCATTTCAGGAAGAGAATGAAACCAGCTTCATTGTGATATCTTAATCAGAGTCGGAATACATTTTGTTTTGTGTTTGTTACGTACCTTTGGCATGCCAAGGGCATTTTAGGGCATTTTCGTAGGCGTCTTACATACCATAAAATGATGGTATAAAAATTCGTCAGTTATGCTTATGAAGTATGGATAGTAATAAAGACGATGAGAACAAGTGAGATATTGTAATTTGAAATTTGGTGGGTGTTATTGCAATGTAAAGGTAAGATTATTACTTCCACAGCACAGGCTGGCAGCGTTTTCCATCATTTTTATTGGTTTCCCACACGTTGTATACTGAACTTCCTCTACTAGTACACAGCTTGCTGAACATGAGGGAAACAAGAAATATGTATTAACACTATTAGTCTGAAACAAGAAATATGTATTAACACTATTAGTCTGAAACAAGAAATATGTAATAACACTATTAGTTTGAGTTTCTATGGGGCTCCTGTGTCTAAATCATGTATCTGCACAAGGATGGAAAATAAGGTTCACATGACACAATGAAAATGATGTAAATTTCAGTGTTACCCTAACCACACAAAAGTTTGGTGTTGCAGAGTTAGGGACTGAGGTCTTGCTGTAGACTAATGGCCGATGTAGGCCATGGTGTTGGATATTCCCCACCTTTGGCTATGTCCTTGTCCTGGCCACACCCTTTGTTAGACAAAAACGTCTCACTCTGCTCACATTTCAGGTGCTGTGTCTGCCAAATTGGGTTACATAACACTCCCCTATGCTAATTATTTACTAGAGATTGCAATATACAGTACTTCGTTTTAATACACAGACTGGCCAATAATTTGGGTATTTCATGGGAATAACTTCTGTATGGAGTGCATCCATTCTACCTTGGCACAAGTAAATCAGCACTGAAATATTAATAACATAAATCTCATTATTTCTACACATTCCATACAACTGACATGTTCTATGGCATTAAGCCATCACTATAAAATTTGTCCGTGCTGTTGACACTGTAGAGATTTGGCCATTATCGAGGGTTGACACTGGTTTAAGGGGCTGCACCTCCCCACTCAGAAGACAACTCCAAGCTGATTGCTAGGATAATTTTCCACATTTCCCATGACTTGTTTTTTCCCAAAACTCTGCCACATTGACAGTACCCAGTTCATTCGAAAGAGAGCATGACATGAGTCTGCATCCATTAATTTCGAAACATTCAGCCCCACAGCTCGCAAATCAATTAAAGATGATACATGGTCACATCAATGCCCCTCTAACGTAATATTGACTTTTTATTTTCTTCCCCCTCGGGGGTAGGGTTTTTATTTCAAGAATACTCCCCCAGTATCCCTGCTCGTCATTAAAGGCGACTAAAAGGGTTGGCGGAGTGTTAGTGCCCCTCCGCGGAAAACAACTAACTAAAAAGACAAACAATAAGCCTCGGACAAGTACTGACCAAAAATGACGACCAAGGACTGGACAAAGGACATGGTAATCGAAACGTGGAATGTAAGGGGAGCGAATGATGAGGTGAAAGAGAGAGAGATTGTCCAGGTGCTTGAGGGTGCAAAAGTAGATGTATGCGGAATAACTGAAACGAAATGGAGAGGTGAGAGTGTGAGAGAATGGGAGTATGGATGGGGTATATGTGCAGGAGTAGGTGAGAATGAGAGGCCAAAGGAAGGAGAGTGTATAGTTGTGAGTAAAAGACATGAATGGTAAAGTAGGGAATGTGAAGGTGGATGGAATAGCTGGTGAGTGGGGTGTGCCTGCTGAGATAGAAGAGAATGGCAGTGCGTTAGTGGACATTTGTGCTGGGAGGGGATTGGTGATAGCCAATACCCTCTTCAGGCACAAAATGATCCACAGGTATACATGGCGAGTGATGAGAAAGGTGGGTGGTGAACTGAATGAAAGGAAGGCAATGATTGATTATCTGTGTGTGGGGATGAAACGATGTGAAAATGTGTAATGGATGTAAGAGCTTATAGAGGTTGGGGGAGTGGACTTTCTGACCACTACTTGGTGGTGGCCAGAATCAAGGTCCAATTAGGATGGAGAAATTGAAGAAGGGAAGGACGGAACGTAGGAGTAATTGGTAAGGAGAGTGGAAAGGTTACAAGAGGATGACAAAAAGGCAGAGTATAAGATAGAAGTGGAGGAACGATTAGGCAAATAAGAAATGGAGCAGATGGGGGACGTGGAAGTTGTGTGCAGGATATTTACAGAAGAAATATGTGCAGCATGTGATGTGGTGTGTGGGATGAAGAGAAGACGGAGGGGTGTGCAAGGAACAGAAGAGGTGAGACAGGCTGTGGCACAAAAGAAGAAAGCATACAATGAATGGATGAGAAATAGGGGCATGGAAGAAGTTGAGAGCGGAAGAGAGAGTTATATGTAGGAAGAAAGAGAGAGGTGAAAAGATTAGTAAGAGAGAATAAGAAGAGAGCGGATGAGGAATTTGGAAAGAACTTGAGTGTAAAGTGGAGGGACTGTAAGAAAATGTTCTGGAAAGAGGTGAAAAGAGTAAGACAGGGTGGAAGTTAAGTTAGCAGGGGAGTGAAAGATAAAAATGGTAGATTACTAGTGGAGAAGGGAGAAAAAGTGAGCAGATGGAGAGAAAATTTTAAGGAATTGTTGAACATAGAAGATGGAAGTAATGCGAGTATAAGTGGCTGGGGAAAAGCTGGGAGAAGGAGGGAGGTGAGAAGACAGGAAGAAATCAGTAGGATAGAAGTTGTGGAACCAATGAAGAAAGTTAAATTGGGGAAAGCCCCAGGAATTGATGGAGTGTGTGGTGAAATGCTGAAGTATGGAGGAGAGATAATAATAGAATGGATGTGGAAAATGTGCAGATTGGCCTGGGAGGAAGGTAGAGTCCCGGAGGTTTGGAAGTCAGGTATAATTATTCCCTTGTACAAAGGAAAAGGGGAAAAAGAAGTGTGTGGTAATCATAGGGGCATCTGTCTTCCTAGTATAATAGGAAAAGTGTATGGTAGGATACTTATTGACAGAGTTAGAGAAAGAACAGAGGAATTAGTTGGAGAAGAACAGGGAGGCTTTAGGAAGGGAAGAGGTTGTGTAGATCAGATATTCATTCTTAGATCTTTAGTGGAAAAGTTTCTAGAGAAAAGAAAGAAGTTGTATGCGGCTTTCATGGATTTGGAGAAAGCATATGACAGGGTGGATAGACAAGGATTGTGGAAAGTATTAAGAATATATGGAGTAGACGGGAAGTTGTTAAATGCTGTGAAGAGTATGTATGATGGTGCTAAGGCTGCAGTGCGTGTGGATGGTAAACTGAGTGAATTTTTCTCTTCCGAGGTTGGGTTGAAACAGGGATGTGTCATGTCTCCATGGCTGTTCAATCTGTACATGGATGGGGTAATAAAAGAGGTACAAGGTAGGGTTGGAGTGGCCCTGGTGAGAGAAGGTAGTGTTTGGAAACTCCCTGTACTGTTGTTTGCAGATGATACTGTGTTGTTGTGTGAAGACGAAGGAGAGCTGCAAGGCTTGGTGGATGAGTTTGGGAGAGTGGGTAAGAAATGGAATCTAAAGGTGAATGTAGGGAAGAGTAAAGTGATGGTCTTTGAGAGATGTGAAGTCAGTGAATGTACAGCGAGGTTGTCATAAAAGACTTTGTAGTTACTTGTAGAGAAGTTATATATATTAGACTTGTCGACGAGCGGTTGTTATACTTGAGTAGCTTTGTACGTTGATAATCTTGGTTCCCTTTTGTCATGTAATGACGAGAGGTAAAGTATAGTATGGGACTATTTTTATTTGTCTTGGAAATATTAACAAGTCTCTCACACAGATCGAAGTATAAAGTAGAGTCCCGCTAGCTATCTCTCTGTCTCGCTCGCTCTCTCTCTTCCAAGTTGCTAAGCCCTTCTCCCTACTACCTGCCTGTTCTATGGCTAGCTTCCTTCTGAGCTCTCTTTCCTAAATTCTGGTGAAACAGGAGACGTATCATGTGTGTTCCCTGTGATTGGAAAGTTCTAGAAGCCTGTGTGTGAGTATGTGTGTATGTGTGTTCACTTGGTGATCGCTAACCAACTAACTGCATCATCTCCTGACTTCTACTTCCTAGTCTGTCATCAGCTTTTCCTCAGTGTAACTTGCAAGATCATTTCCCATTCCCAGGCTCGCATAGAGCTGTCTATCTAATTATTTATCTATCTATCTATCTATTATGATTTGTAATTATAATATGGAGTCCTAATATATGCTCGGTCACGCGAAAATGGCGTACCATCGACAGTTAATAGTCATAACATATTAATACATATTATATACACATTATAATGAACTTATAAGCTAATTAAGTGAAATACATAATATTGGAAAAGTTACATAATTGTATGAATAGTGTATACATATAATATTTATAGTAAATAGTGATTATTCAGTAATATTACATTTTAAACAAGTTGTATACATATTTGAATAAATGCATTAAAAGTAAATTATTTAACTGTAATACAGTATGTACTTGGGTTATTGTAGTGAAATGCATACATGCAAGAAAAAAGAAAAAAAATAGTTTAAAATTAAGATTATGGTAAGAGTTATTATATTTCATTTAAAGATAATGGTACTGGTATGCCATACATGGGTCATTCTTCTTCGTATTATATATATATATATATATATATATATATATATATATATATATATAATTAATACTATAAACAAAATATGTACACTTCATTCAGGGGGGTTAACTTCATTCAGGGGGGTTAACTCCAAATTAGCAATTCTTGCATGCATTCTGTGCATTGCGAACAGCAGTACTGCAACTACAATGCAGACGAATATAAAGACAGTAGGTGCTGGGCTATTCACATAATATGGGTTGAACATACTCAAACTCAAATCTTCCCAGGGCTTCATTGTTTCATTGATCAGTTGCATAGTTTCAAACTTAGGTGAAGTCAATTTAATACTTGTGCTCATGTTTAAGTCCATATCAGGCAGTGGGTGGAAATGTTTGTGTGTATGATTGAGAATGGCGTAGTGATTGATGGTGGATAAAGTAGACATGGCTGGTGTAAATACCGCACAGTAGTCTGGTGCTATGTATAATTCTGATGCTGATGTATGAGATGGTGGTATATCTGGACAGAGTATGTAAACTGATGTGTTATGAGGGAAATAAAAAAACTGTGAGTGTCCAATGCGTTTATCTGGAGCAAAAGTGAAGTTGCAATGATGATGAATATTGTCATTTCTGATGATAGCCATTTCACATGGGACTGTATCAGTAGGCTGAAACGTGAAAATGTACGCAGGACAAAGATGAACAGCATGTAAGGATGTGCGGCACTTTCGTTCAATCGTTGATTCACTTGCGAAAGTGACAGTGTCCCATCTCTTGGAGACCATGATGAGTTCGGTGTCTGTGTTGATGTTGATGATGACCAAAGTGTTGTTATTTTTATAGGGGAAGGGGTGTATTTGGTATACTGTGAACAGGTCTTCAGTGATGAATGGTACATGAACTACTACTGACGTTGGTGTTAGTGTTGCTTCTAAATATGGGTAATATTGCATGAATTCCCTACTGCGGAATAACGGCTTCAATTTATGTTTATGTATGCCTTGACTAACTATCTGACGTAGCTCATGAACTGGGAGTAAGTCAATTGTGATCTTGCCATCACCAGCATTCGAAATTCCTTGCATAAGTGCCCTGAAACGATCTATAGTGTTCTCTAATCGTAGTAGAATCGTGTCAATATGTTCTTTGATGATGGAAAAGTGTTGGAAAAGTGTAACGTTTCCCTCCATTTCATTTATTTTATCTACACTCTCGAGAGCTATGTTTTCTGCTTTTTTCAGATTTTTCACAATTGTCTTCATTGCTGAGTTCTGTCCTGTGATGAATTTATCTTGGTATGTTAGTACCTGAGCTATCTCATTAAATTTGTTGTTTATTTCTTTAAGGTCATCCTCTGTAGCCAATCCAAAGATGTTTCCAAGAACTGCGCCACCCAGGTCGAACAAACCGCGCTTTTGGCGAGTACGTGTGATGTTGTTCCTGTCGCTCAGTACCTCCGTTCCATAAGATGGGAGATCTTGGATCATGATGAGCATAGTTGACTTTGCCTGTTCTAGTTTCCATTTCGCTAACTTTACCATTTCATTCACTTCCTTGGTGTTATGTGCTTGTGAAACATAATTTCCTATCATGAAGTCCAGAGTTCGCATTGGCGTCGCAAGTCTGTCTAGATAAGTAGGTAATTCATACAAGTAATCTAGACTTATTTCAGTACTCATGACGTCCTTAACGATTGTAGTCGTGGCCGTTGGAGCTATGAGGCATCCTTGTCGTACTATGTGCTGGGGGTCTAAGTGCGCATATCCTCTTGCTATGTAGAGGAGAATCCATAGCATAAGTTCCTTCATCGTAACCTACCGAAAAAAAATCTATTAATTTCCTAATATGGTCATGCTGTGGTCGATGATAGTGATGATGTGCGTTACGGTTGATTGTTATTTCATTTATAGAAGAAGGAGTTTAAATCGACATTTAATTCTCGTAAATGATGTACTGTAGATTTGATTGGAACAGTTGCACCTATGTTCGATTGTTTGGTATATGACCTTAATTTCTTTTTGTAATCATTGTTGTGTTCTTGCTTGGTTTCTTGAGGTACGTTCGCCTGTTCGGTTGTATCCGAGGCTGAATAATTATGGGATAATTCCCTTGAAACTTGTTTTAAATGGTCAATATGAACTTGTTTCTCCTTGCCACTTTAAAGTGACTTAATTAAAACTTTGTTTGCTTTTATGTTAATTACTCTGTATGGGCCCTCAAATTTGGGGGGTAATTTATTGTCTCTCGTATGAATGACACCGTAAACAATGTCTCCTAAGCTGATAAGTGAATCTTTTGCCTTCTTGTTAAATGCCTCCGTCATTTCTTCCTTGGACATCGTTAATTGTTTTTTGACTCTTTTGTGAATGTCCTGGAATTCACGTAAACGGAGTTTAGAGTAATCATCGTAATTGTATATAGGCATGCTGTCACCTTCTAGGAGCTCATATGGTAATTTCTTATCTGTGCCATATATAATGAAATGTAGTGTGTCACCTATGGATTTATTTATAGACCCATTAATTGAGGCTTCTACTCTGGGAATCCAATAATCCCAGCTTGCATAATTTTCACTGAGAATGTGTCGTAGCACATCTAATACTTTTTTATTTTGTCTCTCTACCAACCTATTCGATGCTGGGTGATAGGCTAAAACGTTAACCTTTTTGATGTTGTATTGTTTACATATTTCTTGTAAGATCTCAGAATTAAATTCTCCTCCATTATCACTTATTAGTACCTTTGGGGTAGTAAAGCGACATATTACATTATCTGTTATTGCCTTTGCTACTGTCTCTGCTGTTTTATCTTTAATTGGAGCTAAAATGACATAACGGGAAAAATGATCCGTTGCTACGAATAAGTATAGGTTATTATTGTATGATACTAGCATCTTGAGTAAATCAACAGCGACAACGTCCCATGGTTGATGTGGTATAGGGTAATTACCCATCGGTGCAGGTGTGATTGGGTATCCTTTGTGTTTCGCACATGATTCGCATTTGTCTATATGATTGTTTATATCTTTTCGTAATGAAGGCCAGTAATATAACAGCTGGGCTTGGTTGAAAGTCTTATCCTTTCCAGGATGTCCTGCATGTGGGCTGTCGTGTATCAATCGTAATACTTGGGGTATCATGTCATTAGGTACTACCAACTGGTTAGTATTTCTTTGGCGTTTTGGTTGTTTAGAGTTAATTTTGTATAATGTATTATTGACCATTGTGAATTGTTCAAGTGGGACATGCAGTTTGGGTAATTGTATGTCATCTCCACTTTCTAACTTGTATATAACTTTAGACCATATTGGGTCGTCTTTGTGCCTTTGCGATATCCTCGTGGTTTGGGATATTTCCTTTGAGATCTAACGCCGCGACCTGAATTGTGTTCGGGTTCCTAGATAATGCGTCAGCTACTATGTTCATTTTACCTTGTATATAATGAATTTGTACATTGTAGTTTTCAACTGTACATTTCCATCTTGCTCTCCTCCCAGAAAGGAGTTTTTCTTTAAACATACCCACCAGTGGTTTATGGTCGGTGAATAAGTGGATTTCGTAACCATATACCAAATCTCGAAAGTTTTGTAATGCAAAAACCACTGCAAGTGCCTCTAAGTCTGTAGTGCAATAATTTTTCTCTGCACCTCTTGTTTGTCTGCTGGCAAATGCAATTGGTTGATTCTTTCCTCTTTTATCTCCCTGCATCAGTACAGCCCCTAATCCTTTAACTGATGCGTCTGTACAAATAAGAAATGATTTTGTGTAATCTGGATATGCTAAACAAGGTGCATTTGTTAGTTTAATTTGTAGATTGTTAAATGCCCTTTTTTGTTCTTCTTCCCATTGGAATACAGCATCTTTTTTGAGTAGTTGGAATAGAGGAAAGGCTATATGAGAGAACTGTGGTACGAATGACCTATAGTACCCAGCCAGACCTAAAAATTGTCTAACTTCGTCAGTCGTAGTGGGTTCAGGAAAATCTCTCACTGCCTGTATTTTGTCATCAGTGGTGTGAATACCATCAGAACTTAATTTGTGGCCTAAGAAATTTATTTCCTTAAAGCAAAATTTGCATTTAGAAAGTTTAATTTTTAAACCAGCATCACTAAGCTTTTGTAAGAGTAAGTCTAATTTCCTGAGATGATCTTTAATATTCTTCGTTGCGATTATAATATCGTCAAGATAAACAAATATTCCTTGTCCTAAAATTCCGGACAATACGTAATTCATAAGATGCTGGAATGTGCCTGGGGCTGTCCTCAGTCCCATTGGCATTCTTGTATATTGATAATGGCCTCTGCTTGTTGAAAAGGCAGTGTATTTACGTGACTCCTTAGATACCGGAATCTGATAATAGCCGTTTAGGAGATCGATGGTCGAGAATATATTATTCTCAGGACCAATATTCTGTAGAACATCGCTTAGCAATGGCATGGGAAATCTGTCTGGGATTGTGTGATTATTTAGTTTACGGTAATCTACTACCGCACGCATTTCTCCATTTCGTTTGGGCACGAAGAATAAGGGGGCATTCCACGGGGAGACTGAAGGCTCAATAATTCCAAGTTTTAACATTTCATCGACATACTGATTTGCAAGTGTACGTTGGGAGTGTGGTATGCGGTAAGCTGGTACGAAAATTGGTGGTGTTTCTGGGTGCACATTAATCATGTGATTAATCAAGTTAGTACACCCTAATTCTTCTCTGGGCAATGCTACGGTGTCCCTGTGTGTTTCCAGCAGGGTTAACAAATCATTTTCTTCATCAAATTCACCTGAGTGAATTAAATTCTCTTTTATTCTTTCTCTATCCATAGATTTTATCTCACTTGTCACTCCAGCTATAACTATTTCCTTCACAGGGGCGGGACATTTTTCAATACTAACTATGCAAGTTCCCTTTTTCAACTGAACTTCCCCATTCATGTGATTAATTATGAATATCTGAGTTTGCCCTTCGTCGTTCGTATGACATAATGCGTTTTCTACTGACAATCCCTTTACTTTACATAATTCTTCTAAGACAAGAACAGTACTAGTCCGTAATTTGCTCTTTATCGTAAACTTCATGTATGAATTAGGTGGTATAACTAAATCATTAGTGAGATGGGCTGGAAAAATTGATAAATCAGTACTGTTATCTGGGTCACTAATTCTGGAGGATGGGGCTGGTGGTGGGAGTGGATCTATACACCCATCTGTTTGTGTATGTTTGTTTAAGCCTTTAATATTACCAATTCTTTTTGGCTCTCTTCTACCAATCGGTGAGGGCTCTGAAGTTATTTCCTCTATAAATTCATTGTCAAAATCTATTCCATTCATTTGTGGGAGTATGGTTATGTTCTCAGCTCTCATGGATCTTAAGCCCAGTAACATATGAGCTTTAATTGCTAAGTTTTCAACGATATAGAAAAATGCAGAGAATGGTCTTGTAGTTTCTGTGAAACTGATATTTAATCTTATCATACCTTTCACTGTAATCTCTTGTCCATCTACTGTGTATAAATCTAAATCAGCTTCATCCAGAAAAGTTACTTTCTTTTTATTTTTAAGAATTCTATTTAGTTCTTCATGTGTTATTAAGCTCGCTGGAGAGCCTGTATCTAAAAATAAGGAAACGTTTTGATCCTCACATACAGCTGGTATCAAGATACACTCATTTCCCAACATGCCTCCTATGTGAAGTTTAGACTTGTTTTTCTTTACATTTGTTCGTTTTTTGTCATGACTTGGTCTTCCCCCGATTTGAACATAGACACAATTTTTTCTACTGTTTTGCAATCACTGGTCCAGTGCCCTTGGTATCTATGATGCCTACAGTAAGGACCAAATCCTTGTGTCTTTTGTTTGTCCTCTTTTGCCTTGATAAAGCATTCATACCTTGTGTGTCCTGGTTTTGCACAATAATAACATAGAATGGACCTATCCCTTGACTGTGACCTACGATGTGATTTCCCGTAAGAAGTGTTGTTTATGGCACGAGACCTGCTCGGGCTGCGCGAAAACTTATGAAACTGCCTGTAGGAAGGCGTCTGTGAACGAGGCCTTGTCATGTTTGGTTGTTTGGTCTGCCTGCTTTCTGGTCGCAATCGATTTTGTTCTCTGTTTGGGGTCGGTGTAGATGTTTTCACAGCTGATACTGTCTCAGGTACCCTCATTCTACCAGAATGTGCATGTGTGTCGACCATACCTGCTTTACTGCACTGCATCTCTACCTCGTTCATTAAGTCTAGCAAACACATTCCTGGGGTGTACGCAATCGTCTTGGCGATCTTAAGGGTCCTATCAGGTAATTTACACAAGGCAGCTACATAACCAATGATGTCCACGACGAGGTCTGGGGACATCTTTCCATCATCTGTTATCCAATTAGAATTTTCCAAAGTAACTAGCAATGTTCTCTTGATTGTGGAGACATCAGCAGTTATTTCACTGAGCACATGGTTTGTAGTGTGCTCCCTTACAAGATCTACAATTTTATGTAATTCTGGAATTATACCTGGCAAGAAGTTCATACCTCCAGAAAATTTCTTCAAAAATTCAGTTTTAAATTCATCATATGTCCTAGCACGATGGAGCTTGTCTGAGCGAAGCAAGTTGCTCGCTGGACATCTTTCCTGGCTTATGCATGATGAAAAAATAGCAATTTTCTCTTGTTCATCTAGTATGTGGTGCTTGATGAACATTTGTTCGCACTGGCTGACTAATGAAATGACATCAATGCGATCTTTGTCTGTGCCAGAGAATTTTGGGGCAGTTTTATCCTCGTGATACACAAACACTTGAGGTGTGGTTGTTAGATCAGCGGTATTTGTTTCTTGATTCATTTTCACTGTTTGCTCTGTTAATTCAACCTGGACGTGTTTATCGTTGTGTGAGGGAATGGTGGAATATGTACGAACGGGCCGGTGAACCCTGTTAAGTATATTGGCATACGTGTGCAAGTCAGCGGCAAAGTCCGCAGTGGCTACGTCAGAGGGGGTTTCCCACTCATCATCTGAAACTGCCGTATTTGTTCCTTGATCATTAGTGTGTGGTGAAGTTTGTACAAGGGGTGGGTTGCCTTGGGGCTCTCTTAATTGTGAGTCTGTTGTTGTGGCAAATTGTGTGTCATCTGGTGTTTTGCCTTGGGGCTCTCTTAATTGTGAGTCTGTTGTTGTGGCTAATTGTGTGTTATTTGGTATTAACGTGGGTGGTGGCGAAAATATTCCTGTCATTAAGATATGGTGTTATGAAATACGCCTCTTGTTTATTTATGTCCTAATAAAATAGATGAGTAAATAAGTTGAAATAAATGATAGATAGTGAGTGTATAAGTGTATATAAGGAAATAAGTAAAAAAAAAGTTGAATATACAGTAGCTAATTTTAGCACTGTGAAGAAATGAGTAAGTATAATTTTACCCACTTGATACAGATCGTAGAGGTGTGTCGATACAAAAGTCGATCTCGGAAGAAAAATACAGGTTTGATTGAAGATCTCTTGATAATTCTAGTAGTGTGTTGATGGACGATATTACCCAGGAAATTCCATGGCCTGGTGCTTGTGGTGGTTAACAGCTGTCCCAGGCAAACCTCAGCATAGAACGTCGAATTTCCAACTTAACTGTGAAAATAAATGAGTATGAGTAGGAGCTATGTGAATAATGAGTAATGAGTAGTGGGTGAGAGGTGCCTGGTGTCAGTCACACGTTGCTTGGCATGGCAGACTCGCGTTGTGATGTCATCTCAGCACATGGCGACGTCAGCTTCCCACACTGGTAGCTGTGGTGAGTAAATGAGTAGCGATGAGTAACTTGAGTGAAGATGAGTGAGTAAGATGAGTTGTGAATATGGACTTGGTATTTGCTTCGTCGTCTTGACCTCTTGACTCCTGCGTCAGCAGTGGAAGTTGGGTGGATGTAGCAGAGAGAGGAGGGTGAGGTCTGGTGGTTATGAGTTATGAGTCGTGTCTCACTCTTCGTTTGTTTGTTCCGTTTTTCTTTGTCGATGTCTTCTCGGTCCTTTTCTCTTGTGATTTACTCGTTGTAGGATGAAGACTGCCGCTACTTGTAGGTGCGTGTAGAAGATTATACAGACGACTCGTAGAGTTGTTACTTGTAGTTGATTGTAGATGGTTGTAGTTCGCTGGTTCGTCATAGAAGTTGCAAGATTGTTTGTATCAATATATTGTTAAACTACTTGCAAGGCGTCCTGTGACCTCTTCACCTGTGCATCAGCGTGATGATCGGGGAGACGGAGGGGGGGGTTAGAGAGAACTGTCAGGAGCTATTTATGAGTTGTTGGTTGTGAGAGGTATTCTTGTTTTCAATCTTGATATTTTGTAGGAATTCAATGTTGATTCGTAGACGAGGTTCGTATACGTTCGCTGCTACCAAATGTCATAAAAGACTTTGTAGTTACTTGTAGAGAAGTTATATATATTAGACTTGTGGACGAGCGGTTGTTATACTTGAGTAGCTTTGTACGTTGATAATCTTGGTTCCCTTTTGTCATGTAATGACAAGAGAGGTAAAGAATAGTATGGGACTATTTTATTTGTCTTGGAAATATTAACAAGTCTCTCACACAGATCGAAGTATAAAGTAGAGTCCCGCTAGCTATCTCTCTGTCTCGCTCTCTCTCTCTCTTCCAAGTTGCTAAGCCCTTCTCCCTACTACCTGCCTGTTCTATGGCTAGCTTCCTTCTGAGCTCTTTTTCCTAAATTCTGGTGAAACAGGAGACGTATCACGTGTGTTCCCTGTGATTGGAAAGTTCTAGAAGCCTGTGTGTGAGTATGTGTGTATGTGTGTTCACTTGGTGATCGCTGACCAACTAACTGCATCATCTCCTGACTCCTACTTCCTAGTCTGTCATCAGCTTTTCCTCTGTGTAACTTGCAAGATCATTTCCCATTCCCAGGCTCACATAGAGCTGTCTGTCTATCTATTTATCTATCTATCTATTATGATTTGTAATTATAATATGGAGTCCTAATAAGGTTGGATGGTGAGGAATTGGAAAATGTGAGTACGTTTAGGAACTTGGGTAGTGTGATGAGTAAGGATGGAGGTTTGGAGGGTGAAGTGCTTGAAAGGGTACAGCAGGGAAGAAAGGCTGCTGGTTCCTTGAAAGCAGTGATAAGAAGCAGGGAAGTGAGCATGGAAATGAAAAAGTTACTACATGACAGTATTGTGATACCAACTCTAACGTGTGGAAGTGAAGCTTGGACGTTGCTGGAAGGACACCAATCATGAGTGAGAGCAGTGGAAATGAGTTATTTAAGAGGAGCCTGTGGAGTCACATGGAGAGACAGGCTGACAAATGAGGATATAAAGGAGCGTTGTGGTGTGGATGTGGATGTGATAGGAAGCGTTAGGAGGAATACACTGAGGTGGTTTGGCCATGTGGAGAGAATGGAGGGTGAAAGATTGACGAAGAGAGTGTATGTGAGCGAGGGGAAGGGGGGAGGAGGGAGAGGGAGGCCGAGGATGAGATGGAGGGATGGGGTGGAGAGGTATATGAGAGAGGGGGGTGTGAGTTGGGAGTGGGGCAGTGAAATGGCGGGGAACAGGGTGACGTGGAGGCGATTAGTTTGTGGCCACCCCGAACGGGATTGAGGCATCTGGCAATAGATAGATAGAGAGATAGATTTTGTTTGTTTTCATTTCTTGAATATTCTGCGATAAAGTACAAGTGTTCAAAATAATATCACAGCCAGCATCCTATCATAATATTTGTACTTACTCTGACCACCAAAGAAAAATGTCGTGACACACATATGCTGCTGAGACTCATAAAAAAAATATGTGCATCTTTTTCTTTCGCTTTA
Organism: Coenobita brevimanus; assembly: GCF_032717465.1. NCBI lineage: Eukaryota > Metazoa > Arthropoda > Malacostraca > Decapoda > Coenobitidae > Coenobita > Coenobita brevimanus. The sequence goes on from NC_136966.1 coordinate 31,113,416, forward strand.
CCGACCAATAAAATGCAGAAATAACCATAATCAATACATCACTGTAAAGGCAATTTATTGTAGTTTTGCATGGGTTAAACTAGATTTATATACCTTCAATAGTTTTTTTTTGGCCGAATATTCTACTACGCCTGGGTCTACAACTTTTGGTCTTCGCCTAACGTCAACTCGTCATACTGACATTTTATTTTCTTAGTTTTCCTTTTTTTGAACTTAATACGATAAAGTACAACTATCCAGCTTCAAAATAACACCACGAGCAGCATCGTATCATAAAATATGTATTTACACTGACCGATCAAAGAAAAAGATGACCAAGCGAATTTGCGGCCAAGACATTAAAAACATGTTCATGTTTTTCCTCTGGCTTTACCGCGCAATAAAATGCTGAAATAAGCATAATCTATGTATCATTGTAAAAGTAATTTATTGTAGTTTTGCATGGTTTAAACCAGATTTATATATCTTTATTAGCTTTTTTTGCAGAATATATAGTAGGGCAAGGTATAAAATTTTAGGTTTTCACTTCATCATTTTGACTTATTTTCTTTGTTTTCCCATTTTGAACATACCACGATAAAGTACAACTATTTAGCCTTAAAATGACACCAAAACCAACATCTATCATGAAATGTGTATTTACAGTTAGAGAGAAAAAAAAAAAAAATTGCCGCACGAAGTTCTAGGCCAGCGAGAGAGTGGCTGACTCTAGCGCAGACATAATCTGCCCGATTCAGAAACATGATGGGAATGCTTCAAGACGGTTCTGCCATAGAGAGAGAATAAAGAATGAGATGCTGACTAAAGAAGTGTTTGTGAGATGGAAGGGGAGAGGAGGAGGGGGAGACCAAGGATGAGATGAAGGGATGGAGTGGAGAGATAAACCGTCAGCGCTACTCGGCGTGACTGCAAAAACAGGAATGCGCGACATAAATAAAAGTCATCATAGCAACCAAAGTATAGAAAATAATGCAACTGACTTTTATAGGAACACTCACCATCGATCCTTTTACTTGCTGATGGCATAAGCTTTGCATCTTTGCGCTTCCAAAAGATGATGTGGGACAATGTCAGCGGGTTTACTGGGAGCACTAAGGTACTGTAAATATATCTCCATGCATGACGAAGGATAACCGGAAATTTGGTCACTGGAGACGTGCCTTCATTATTTGCCTCGAACGATGGCCCAGGAGGATCTCAGTGGGTGAAATATCAGGACTTCGCTTTGACCAATCAGGAATCTACTCGACTTCATTTTTACAAGGCCAGGTTTTATGATTTTCACGGTATGACGGGGAGCCCAGTCCTGATGCAACAACCCGACGCCAGTCACCACAGTAAAGTCAGCAAACTGGTTGTCTAAAAGGCTAAGAAAAACAATCTTTGATTACATTCTGGTATTTAGGAAGAATAGTAAGATCGGCTATTCCTCGATGAGAGTTAGGTCCTTACACCATATGGGATGCAGGGTGCTTAACAGTCTTCACTGTAAAGTGTGGATTGCAGTGAACTTACTCCCTGCCATGCAACAACTTGTTCCCCTTCGTGTCAATACGGCAAATCGTGAATTCATTGGTCCATAAAACACGTCTCCAGTAATTTTAAGTCGATGAAATGTATTTCTCTACAAAGGGAACTGTCTTTTCTGGACAGCAGTAACAGGAGTATTTTTTTCCTGACCATAACCTTCCGATATTTCAATCTTGGAGCAGAACAGGATTTTGTTTCTTCAGTTGTCTGGCAGCAAGGGCAGGGATTTCATCCCACTGAAGCATTCAGAGATCTTGGGAGCCCACCTCCAACCATGTCTGATTCCCATGAGGCCTTGAATTTGGTCAGTAGTTGGCGCATTGTACATTGATTAAACCACTTTGGTCACAGCTGATTGCTGTTCAAACCTATTTTATGACACTCAATAATTCCTACAATGTAATCAAGACCTGTATAAGGTTCATACATGATTAACAAGCGACACTGTCAAACTGAACTCTCAAAATACGAAAAACGAGGGGGAGGGGTCAATCACGTGAGACAAAATAGAACGACATCCAAAAAGGTGTTCTTAACTTTTTAAACTTATTGGTACTGTAATTCGGTTGGGGCAGTGTAAAAGCTAGGATAGGAGGATAGTCATTTTCTCCCAGGATTTTATTTATTATTATTTTTTTTGCCAGTTGCCAGGTCACTGATACGATCAGGCAAGTTGACATGCGCGTGTCCCATTCCGGACACGTCAAGCTGAACTACCTGTATATGAAGTGGGTGAGGGGGCTGAGATTTTGAGGTATATCAGTCAAACAGCGGAAAATCGAGCGAAATGGAAGTGATTTGTAAGTGTCCCCACCCTTATTGGATTACAGTGTCTAGCAATAGACAGACAGGTAGACAGATGGATAAATAGACAGATAGATAGATTGGCAGATAGAGAGAGAGAGAGAGATAGACATACAGATATTGGAACTCTACTCAAGGCAGTCAGGGATGTGGGTTGGTACTATTTAAGCTCCTCTAGGTCATTAAGAATAAAAACTAATATGTGGGCTTACTCGCCAAGTCGATCAGTGAGTGGAGAGGAGAGCAAAAGATGTCGGTGAACATTTGAATCACCGAGACTGATTATTTCTGGGAAATGAGAAATGGGAAGCATATGTATCATGTTAAGTAAGAGTGCCGAAGATTTTTTCAGAATTGGTTGAAATGGAAATAAGTACTATCAAAGGCAAAAGTCGTGTCGGGAAATTTAGTTAAAACGTATGCTGAAAGGCTCAAGTTTTGATGCTCTCTGATTTGTGCCATACAGACGGTTGGCAGCAAAGGCATGAGTTGCTATTTACTCGAGGTTACGAGCCTGTGGATAAAAACATATATATATATATATATATATATATATATATATATATATATATATATATATATATATATATATATATATATATATATTTTTTGTAACAAAGCAAAACAGATCTATATTTCGTGTTTTTTCCCAGCTGCTAGCTTTATAATTTGTATAATATATATATATATATATATATATATATATATATATATATATATATATATATATATATATATATATTAGAGAGAGAGAGAGAGAGAGAGGAAACTTTTCGTTTCTCTTCTCCTTTTTAACGCCATGTTAGCAACACTACAGATCATGTAAGTATAGACATATCCGGAGATCAGTTCTAGATCTTTATTAAATTAACTTTTATTTTGCTTAATTTGGTACTAAAGAGCTGTGATTGTCATATTCAGCTTAATCCTGCATCATCTCTGAACATGCTTGGAGTTTCATTTACTCGGGACTTGTCTTGGAAAGATCATATTACATCTCTTGTAAAATCTGCTTCCAAGAGATTGGGTGTGCTAAGCCGACTCTGTTCCTTTTTTACCCCTGCACAATTGTTGACTCTATACACGGGATTTATCCGCCCCTGTGTGGAATACAACTCTCATGTGTGGGGATGTTCCCTACATACAGCTCTTCTCAATAGGGTGGAGTCAAAGGCTTTTCGTCTCATTAACTCTCCTCCTCTTACTGACTCCCTTCAACCATTGTCTCTTTGCCGCACTGTTGCATCTTTATCTCTTTTCTATCGCTACTTCAATGGTCATTACTCATCTGAACTGTCTGCATGCATTCCTCCACCTCTACGACAGGCGCGTAGCACCCGTCTAGCTGCAAACTCTGATCCCTTTTCTGTCCAACTCTCTAATGCAAGAGTTAACCGTTATTCCCAGTCCTTCATGTCAGCTCTGGATCTGTCTCCCTCTGTCTGTATTTCCTGCTTCCTATGATCTCCAATCTTTCAAACGAAGTGTGTCCAGGCATCTCGAAATGATCTCTTGGAAGGAACAGTTTCGCGGGCTCGTGGCCTTTGATTCCTTCTTCCTCGCATAAAAAAAAAAATTCTTTCAGTCTTATCAAAGTTGTCCAAACTATTGTACGTATGTGGATAATTTACCCTATAATGATAATCGAATGTTTTGGTATGAGGGATGAAATGAATCCCACAGGATGGAGTACAAATTTATTACCCAGTTGACTGAAGTCTGCTCAGAACTACACGTGTGCTTCATTTTAGCTGCAATTCGTCTATTACGGCACAGTGCTTGCAAGTAATACCATCCATCGTTGTGAATATTTCTTGGTCCTATATTGGTGCGGTAACACGGGAATGTACTGGACGATAATTGCTTTCCGTTGTCTTCCTCCCAAAATTGCTCAATCCTTTCTACAGTTCTGCATACGCCGAATGTTTACGCTATCGGTTCGGAATTCCCTCCTCCTCATCTTCCTTTCAGTTGGATGCTTGTTGTTTGCCCTCTCCTTACCAAGGTCTGCTTGACGCATTTTGGTAAGCTGTAAGAGGTAACGGCCAAGCAGTTGTTGCCTGACTGGACATGGTTCACATTTCATCTCTCAGATGCATTAGTACTCGTGTACGGATGCAGTGGTTTCGGATTTTATAGGTTCATTCATACCATCAACTCATCACAACAGATGAAGCTTGAGGAAAGTCAGGCCAGTCAAACCCGAATATATAACTGTGGTAGAGCTCTCATAATGCTTCACTTGTTACACTTAATCACCGCGATACGACATTCGTTTTTGAATATACACAGCCTAGATATATTTATTCATAGAATGACAAGATTGCCGAAACCACCGTGTGCAGAAATCAGAGTATTCCTGTTCGAGAACTCAAGAGGTAGATATGATGTTGTGAAGCCTACTGTACTTATACACATCAACCACCTTTGGTTTTGAAATCAATGTCAAGGAGGAGGATACAGAGAAGAATTTACTGACAGTCATCTCAGACTGTTAAGTCTTAGTTCCAATGCTGGGAACGCTGCTAATAAAAAGTAGCGGCGCTCCCATTCCCGTTACCAGCTCGAAAAAGTAGTGGCGTTACTGGTTTCGCTACTTGATACGAAATGTAGCGGCGCTCCCGCTCCCGCTACTTTGGATAAGAAAAAGGTAGACGAAGGAGTGGTTAAGAAAAATCTGTAACATAGCAATACACTATATACTGTTTTAATAATATTAGTCTGTCTGAGTAGTTATGTTGTGTGCCAGTAATGTCAGTATAAACTTATATTGAAAAAAAAAAAATTATATGCATGCCGGTGTCACTTTAATGAAGCTTGGAGCTGAAGGTACAGGAAAAAGCTATTTACTGTATAATGTAACAAATGTTCTTTTGCATTGTTACCTAGTATACCTACTGAAAGTAACATAGGTAAATAGGCAAAAAAAAATTGGCCTACCATTGATACATATTATATAGATTTATTACATTTTTAATGATACCTATTTAAGAGATATTCGAAAACGAAAGTAAAAATGAACCTGGGCTTTCTTTTAAAGGTTATTTATACAATAGCAATGTTTTTTACATTACTTTAAACTGAAAGCAACATACTGTTACGAAAAAATAACGTAGTGAGTAAGAAATAGTCTGAAAGAGAGAGTGGGGGAGAGAGTGGGAGTTAGAGACGGGAATAGTTAGAGGTGTGTAATTCACCGGGTCGGTCAGGATCACTTGATGGTCGTGATCGTCAGCTTTTACCCTCCCGGAAGGGAGCTGAGAGCTCATATAGTCCGATCTAAGGGCAAGGCTGTGACCTTCACACACGCACACACCCGTCCCCTTGCTCAAGGGGGAGAGTAACCACCCACTTCGTCAGTGAAACTTTTCGCAACCTGAGCGAGGCGCGAACTCCCGTCCACCAGTTGGCAAGCGAGAGCGTTACCACTGCACCAGCGAGCGGTATGTGTGTGTGTGTGTGTGTGTGTTACCTACATCTAGCTGACATTCGTATTTATCTTTACTTAATTTAAATAATTGATAAATAACTAGCAATTTCCTGTCTAATTATTGCACATTACTAATAAATAATAATTAATAAAATATTGATGTAATATAGACAAACATCATTAACCCCTACACCGCGGGCTTGTTTACCAATAACTTGCGTGTGCCGCGGGGTTATTTGGGCTCCGACAGACTCTCAAAAAATATTTGCCAAAAATCAGTTATTAGTCCTAGAATAATAAAATTACATATGCTTATGGCACATACCTTCAGCTTTCTCCTGGAATGATTGTTGAGCCTTCGTCGGTTACCGTAGGACTTGTGGAGACCTCTGAAGTAGGGTAACGAAGTCTCCACTTTACACTTCCCGACAACCCGTAATATGATTACCACAGCCAGATACAAACACTATAAACACTATTCTACAATTTTCAAGTAGTTTGGGATCCATACTAAAAAAAAAAAAACACTGTGAAAGCAATGGAAATTACGAGCGCGTCTGATCATCGCACTGGCACTAGTTCGCTCATGGTAGCCTGTCATTTATTATTCATAAAACCCCTCACACTTTATATTTCTATTACTATATAACACTTATATATATCTACAGTCTTTATCCATAAGTTTCCTTCAGTAGTATTAGTTTATTGTCACTGTAGGGATTCAATTTCTTTCAGTAAAATATGTAGCATTCACTTTCTCGTCCTGTATACTGGCATTGAGAGTGAATGTCACTTTCATCTTCACTCTCATAACTCATAGCATTCAGACATGCTAGAGTGAAACTTTCACTTTCATTACTCCTAGGGTATATACTCGTAATCTTTTAATACTACTCATTTACATTTCTATTTACGTTCTCTATTTTATTTACGTTATTTACATTTCTATTTTATTTACACTGTGTTGTGCACTGTCACTTGAAATAACTTATAAAACTATTTTCCATTGTTCACGTATATTTACATTCATTACTTTCACTTGCTGTTTACACATTATTTACACATTATTTACAATTCCACTTGCACTGTTTTACTCAATAGAAAGATCATAGTCACTCTTTTATCAATTGTCAGCCCTTTACCTCTTTCCACACGAGGTTTAGTAGGGGTAAAGGTCACAGAGCCATTTGCATGGGGGTGAAAAAAGGCCTTGAAGTCAGCAAGATGAAACGTACGTCCTCTCACTTCGGAAGATGAGAGTACACTGATAACGCAGGGGCAGCCTAGAGGCCTGCTTTAGGGGTTATTCAGAGTTACCAATATTACTTCTTGAAACAGCTAAGTCTAGCACTGATATGATTGGCAGGAAATCTAGACAATACATTATAAATCTGGTAGTTCCAGGTGAATGTAAATATTCTCCCTTCCCTCCTTACATGTATATTTATTACGAAAATAGATTAGAGGCCTACTTAGGAGATATATAATCAGAGCTACCAATGTTAAATCTTGAAACAGCTTTGTGTAGCACTGATATGATTGGCAGGAAATCTAGACAATACATTATAAATTAGGTAGTTCCAGGTGAATGTAAATATCATTTAGGCTTCTCCCTTCTCTCCTTACATGTATATTTATTACGAAAATAGATTATACGGCATATTTCAAGGGGAAAAAAACAGCGAAAATTAGCGAACGAGTGCACGTGAGGTGTTGTCAGGTGATAATTAGCCAATTCCAGGTGTATGGCACTCTCACTTACCTGATTTCTTACTTGTATATATTATTTGGTATAAGAATACGACATAGGGCTTATTTCAATGGATGAAATCAGTGAAAAATTCCAGGGAAGATTTACTTAGCGTAGCATGGCCGGGCAGGCGAGAGCATAGGGTAATGGAGGGGGGGTAGGGAGGGGAGTCAAGAACGGGGAGAAATGGCTAAATTGTCAACAATGGATGGGAGTACAGATGAGATTAGGAGTGCTGACTAGTGTTGGACATTGTCAGTACTGATAGATGATACAAGCCCCCACTGGAAAGCCCGGGTGAATTCAAAATAACACAGAATCACAAAAGCGACGCCCCGCGGTATGATCCCTTGCTCCCAAGCGTCACGAAAGTGACGCCCCGCGGTTAAGGGGTTAATTGACAGAATTGACGAAAGTATTATTTTTCGTCATTAATAAATACAACCAAACCGTCGGCATATCTGTATGTACTCACCGAGACACCGACTCCGAACCTGTATTCGTCGCGTGAGTAGCGAGGAGCGCGGTAACGCGTGAGTAGAGCCAAACAGTAGCAGCGCTCTCAGTTCTGCTACTGGCTAAAGAAAATAATGTCTTTACCACCATCGCTATTAATATAGTAGCGGCGCTATTCCCAGCTTTGCTCAGTTCAGACAGGTCAACGAAATTCAAAGACAGTTAGCCTATAGCTTTAACATGTTAGTCCGCCCTTTGACATTCCCCTGTAATGAAGTGACGCTGTAACAAAATGGTTTGACAGATGATTTGATCACGTAATATTTGACAAATCACTCAGTAAAATGACAGTGACAATAGAAGAGTGGACAGGGTGATACATATATTTGACAATTAACAAAAGTTCTGAAAGGTGACACTAGTGCATGTATGTATTTGTATATACAGAAACGCAACCACTGATTAACAAAGTATATAATTCTATACCCAGATTCCCATGTAATACAATGTTCCATGTACTGTCAACACCAGTTTTGGTTTTAGTCCCAGACATTCTCTCATGCAAACAGTACACTTCCAGAAGTATTTGTTAGAATGCTGGTAGATTGCAGAACAAAACTAGCATCAGCACAGGGAGTAGATGTCCTCAGTACCCGTTGAAGAAGTTGCTCTCGAAACATCGTTAACCCCTAACTGCCGGCTGACGTGTATAGTCGTCACGATTCAGGACGTGGAGCGCCACCGGCTGATGGCATATACTGCAGTCACCTTCCTGCCACCCTTTGAACTCATGACTATTTTCTATGATACCCACCTGGTAGGTAGGAGCCCCAGGTACCCCGTGGATACATGGTTCAGTCTGTACATGGCACTGGTAGCGTGAAGAGCCATGTCTTCTTCGTCATCGTCCAGTTATGTAACTCTGCATGAAGGGTCGATCACCTCACCGACCCCCACGAAAGTTCTGCCCTTAGTGCTGGGGAAAGGGCTTAGTGATAGTGCCATTGGTCGTGCCTTGGACGACACATTGTCCTCACGGACACTTAGTAAGAGCACGTACTCAGAGGAGAGGAGGAGCTACCATGTGAAGAGTGACCTCTCTCGCCCTCTGATCCCTAGCCACTCTCAGACGCTAGAGAAAGCTCTCAAACTCCTGCAGGAGGAGGGAAGACCTTCGACAGTGACGAGTTCACTGAGGAGGAGGAGCCAGATGACCCAGTACACAAGGCAGGTGAGCGTGGAGCTGGCGGTCATCAGCGAAATAAACACCAATGAGCCATCTCTCCTACACACTCGCCACCTGCTCACCAACATCTTGCCCTACAACACTCACCTACACCTCAGTCTAGCACATCAAGGGCGCAATCACCACAACCGAGCCTTTCAGGAGTGGTATTTCCCACTTGGGCCCCATGTGGTGATAGCACCGAGAATCTCCCCAGGCAAGTCCCACATCAGGTGAGTCCTCGCTTACTCTCCCCATCTCCCACACCTCTCCCTCTCCTTCCCCCTCACCCCCTGCCCGTGGGCATGCACATGGGCATGCACGAGTGCAGACAAAACATCCTGCAGATGGCTGGCTTTACCACCTATGGGTTGAGTCGATACCTTGGTGTTGGAAGATGGAACTGGTTTGAACCATCTGTGCCGGTGTTTGATGAGGAGGGAGCCGGTGTGCGGGAGGATGAGCTTTCCCCCCAGCCCTGGACTATTTGAAGTATATTCAGGGCTATTTCCACTACTGCTATCATGCAATACCTGGTGGAGGAAAGAAATTTCCACCAGGCAATGTTTGAGTGGTGGCTGGAAGTGGCTGCCAGCGAGAGCAGGCACATGCATGACTGGATACCTGTGGAGGTGCGGGAGATGTTTGTGTGGCTAGCCCTTACGATGTTGATGGCGCACTTAAAAAAAATATGTGCTCCATGATAATTGGTCAGATAATGAACTCGTGGGCATACCTGTCTTCGGTAAGTATATGGTCCGTGACAGGTACCTGGCCACTCTAAGGTTCCTTCATTTCAATAAAATTACGGGCCTGCACTGAATGACAGGTTGTGGAAAATTAGACCAATCCCAACAATACTCAAGGAGTCATTTGCCAGGGCTTTTTGTCCGTTTCAGAAAGTGGTAATTGAAAAATAGCTGGTGTTATTTAGGAGTAGGCTGGCATTTATTCAGTATGTGCTGTCAAAGCTTCATTGCTCTGGCCTCAAATTCTTTGTCCTTTGCGACTGCAAAACTGAATAAATGCTAGATGTGATAGTTTACTTGCCAACAGATGTTGATATACTTAGTGACGGTCCTCACGGTTTCTTCGCATCAGTCGTGAAAGTGGTGATGGAAAGGTATTTCGACAGGCACCGCATTCTGTATTCTGATAATTATTACATTGCCCCGGCGTTAACCAAGTATTTGCTTGACCATGGTACTGGGTCCTGTGGAACTGTTAGGGCAAACAGAAAGAATTTCCCTGTATTTCCAGCAAATATTGAGAGAGGAGCCCTTCTGACCAAGAAATGTGGCAACATATTAGTCCTTCTCTGGCATGGCAAGAGACAGCTAAACATGTCTACAGTACATACAGGTGTGTTTGTGGAAACCGGAAAAACAGACTACAGGACCAGGGAACCCGAGGTAAAGCCAGATGCTGTCAAAGATTATAATATCATCATGCGGTTTGTTGATAAATCAGACATGTAAATCAGTGAGGTTGATTGCCTACGTTAAGTCCTGCAGGTGGTACAAGAAGGCTGTTGTTGTTGTTGTTGATTCTCTCCTCATTCGAGGAGACCGGGCCTTGCTGTAGCCCGGTTAGTGATGGTTGTCTTGAGTAAGGTAAGGGGGAAGACAGGGCCTGGGGAATGCCCAGCACACACGCCCTGTCTCCTGGCTGAGTTGCGGTGTGTGTGTACAAGAAGGCGTTTTTTACACCTTCTTGATACTGCCGTCCTGAACAGTTTCATACTGTTCCAGGAGCTCATCAGGAATCCTCTCTCTCTACATGAGTTTGAGAGAGAGCTTGCATGCGAACTCATTGAAGAATATTCAACTGCACAGGTGCCAGGTGCTGGGCAGGGTACAGCGGCTACAGCAGACAGGCTAAGCTGTGCTGAGTATTTCTGGCGGCACAGGCTGGTAGAGTTTGGCCGCAACACAACAGCTCGTCAGGCCTACAGGCGGTGCCACGTCTGTAACACAACCAAACACCATCCCCCAGCACGAAGAAACCTCATACCAATGTGCAGAGTGCAAGGTTCCCCTATGGCCTTAATGTTTTTCCGAGTATCACTCCAAGCTTGATTACTGAGCAGGCTTGTAGGAAAGTGTAAATAGTATACAGGAATGCACAAGTGTGCGTTTTTATAAAAAAAGTGAGATGTTGGATATTATATGTGATTTATAGTAAGTTCTATGATATAAGTGTTATAAAAGTTCTACAAGTGCAATGCAATAAGTGTTACTGTTTATTAGATATTGGTGAAAATTTTTTGAAAAATACCATGAGTTACCCTACCTGTTACGTGAAAGAAAACCACTTGTGAGTGGACCAGAAAAGAAATTACCTGCTTGGCTATTATTAAATTATTTCACTCGATACTCAGGAAAATTGTGCTGAATATGAGCTTTAGTGTAATTGTGATGTGAAGTAATGTAAGTTGTGAATAACATAAGATTTTAACGATATTCCTGATTAGTACAAATCAATCTGAATTATAGTACAAGTAATTACCTCATATTCAACGATACTACGTGAAACAGCCACAACTTTTACTTGTCAAAGTGCAATTACTCGTACTCGTGATGTCAAGTGCAATTATAGATGTCCTTGTAAAGGGAAATTATTACAAACAAAAGTGAGTGCTGAATAATGAAGAAATATTTGCTTTCCCACACACCTGCGGGGCATAATGGCACTATGAAACGGGCACAAAACCCTTTGGGGAACAACACGGACAGGGTGATGAGTACTGATGACTCATCCTTACGACGGTGAGTAAGGAAAAGTCAAGGATCGAGTGAAACTTTCCACATTCCATCCAAGGACGCCCGGGCAGTGTTACAATCACCACTCTGGTCAGTGCTGCCAACACTAGCCAGTGAGTTCAAGGTCACAGCCAGTGGCACGTGCTCGGATCCAGCCCACCAAATGTGTAAAACCACTCTTCTTCAACTTATCCTTACTCCTTGATGGGACCACCTAGAGACCTCGGGATACCTTCATTGGAAAGAGAAAGAGCTGATGAGTCTTATGTGTTTTTATTTTGTTCTCTAGCTATTATAGATTGACAGATATTAGGGTATGAAGTGTTTTTTGTCAAAATCCCAGAAATCTCCCTTAAGGAAGAGTGGACAACGGCCGGAAACCCCCAGCGGCTAAGGGTTAAGGTGACCCACTGTTGAAGTGCATCACCTGCATTGCAGCATTCACCCATGCTATTTAGTTGTTGTTTCACAGTAGACTAGCACCAGTCGAGCAGGGCAGTACTCCCGAGGTGGATGGAAAGCTGATGACAGGGAGTGCTGGAGCTCCCGTTTCATCAGCCCTCAGGACTAGTTCCTGACCATCCCCCTTTGCTGAACTTTTTCAGTGTCTCAGTTACACAGAGAGTAGGCCAGCATGCTCTCCAGTACAAATTTCTCTATCTACACCAAACTACATGCACAGTACACACTACACTTCCTATTCAAAATTCAACAAAAATGGTGTCTCTTCATCAAGCCTCGGAGTCCCCAGGGGGGGGAACCATAAATGCCCCCACCATCCGCCCCTCTCCCGATGACGACTCGAGGTGCCTGGAACCACTGTCTGACTCTCTTCTTCTTCATTTCTACAACATTCGCGGCCTTTCCTCTAACTTTCGCTCTGTTGAGCACCACCTCTCCTCCTCTTTAAACCTCACCTTCTTTTTCTAACGGAGACTCAGCTGTCTGAGACAACTGACAGCAAACCCTTTTTTGTATCCTCCTACTTTCTCTACACTCATTTCAAAGCCAAAGGTGGCTGTTGTGCATATATACGCAACAACTTATCTTGCTCTCGTGTTCCTGAACTCGATTCTTCTGAATTCTCTACACTCTGGCTTCGGCTTTCCTGTCATTCTCTGACTAAATATGTCTGTGCTGTTTACTTATCCCCTAATTCTACTATCAAAAATTCTTTGACTATCTTACTTCTACGATGGAACACATTCTATCCATTTCTCCTTTCTCTGAAATCTCCATTCTAGGAGATTTCAATGTTCACCACCACCTTTGGCGCTCCTCTCCTTTCACGGATCCACCTGGTGAACAAGCCTACATCTTTTCTATCCTTAATGACCTAGAGCAGCTTGTACAGCACCCTACCCGTATCCCTGACCACCTTGGAGAGAGCTCCAACATACTTGACCTCTTCCTCACAACAAATCCTTCTGCTTACTCTGTTAATCTTTTTTCTCCATTGGGCTCCTCCGATCACAACCTTATTACCTTAACCTGTCCTATCACTCCGGTACGGCCTGTGGACCCTCCAGGGAAATGTCATCTGTGGCATTTTGGAGCCGCGGACTGGGAGGCCCTCAGGCAGTACTTCTTTGATTTTCCCTGGAATGATTATTGCTTCCATGCCCGGGAGCCATCTGAGTGTGCCTTGGCATTATGGAGGTTATTCTCTCGGGCATGGAAGCATACATTCCTTTCTCATATCCTTTGACTAACGCAAGAAAGCCTTGGTTTAATCACGCTTGTTCTAATGCTGTCCGCAACAAGGAGAGGGCCTACAAAAGGTACCGGAGCCAACCCACCCCTGAATCACATCATCTTTACGTTTCTGCCCAGAATTGTGCTAAGTCTGTTCTTCGCTCTACTAAAAATAATTTCATGCATACTAAATGCTCTCAACTCTCCAACTCGAATTCTTCTCGCTCCTTCTGGCACCTTGCCAAAAATCTTTCTAACAACTTTACCTCATCATCCTTCCCTCCTCTTTTCTACTCTGATGGTTCTGTAGCTATTTCTTCTACTGATAAAGCAGATCTCTTCGCACAGACTTTCTCTCCAATTCCACCTTAGACGATTCCGGTGCTGTTCCTCCATCACTTCCCCCCTGTGACTTCCTCATGGCTGACATTAAAATTTCTTCAGTTGATGTACTTTCTGCCATCACTGGCCTCAATACTAATAAGGCATATGGGCCTGATGGAGTCCCTCCTGTTGTTCTCAAGAACTGTGCTTCTGTGCTTACACCCTGCCTAGGCAAACTCTTTCGTCTTTGTCTGTCAACTTGTACCTTTCCTTCTTGCTGGAAGTTTGCTCTCATTCAGCCAGTCTCAAAGAAGGGTGACCACTCTCAACCCTCCAACTATTGTCCAATTGCTTTAACGTCCTGTATTTCAAAAGTTTTCGAGCCAATTCTCATTAGAAAAATTTTAAGGCATCTTTCCTATCACAATCTTCTTTCCGATCGTCAGTATGGGTTCCGTCAGGGACGCTCCACTGGCGATCTTCTCACCTACCTTTCAGACTCCTGGTCATCCTCCTTTCGGGACTTTGGCGAAAGCCTTGCCATTGCACTTGACATCTCAAAGGCTTTCGATCGAGTCTGGCATAAATCTTTAATTTCCAAACTGCCCTCCTACGGTTTCTATCCTTCTATTTGTGCCTTCATCGCTAGCTTCCTTTCTGGTCGTTCTATAGCCGCTGTTGTAGACGGCCATCGTTCTTCTCCTAGATCTATCAACAGTGGTGTTCCTCAGGGCTCTGTCCTATCACTAACTCTCTTCCTTTTATTCATCAATGATCTTCTAAACTGTACATCTAACCCTATCCACTCATACGCTGAAGACTCCACCCTTCACCTTTCCATTCAGTTCCCGCAACGCCCATCTCAACAGTTACTTCAACAAACAAGGGATGAGGCTATGGCACACCTAATGTCTGACTTGGCTCGTATCTCTGACTGGGGTAAAAATAATATGGTTGTTTTTAATGTATCTAAGACTCAGTTCTTACACCTATCAACCCGACAAAATCTTCCACAGGTATACCCACTAATGTTTAATAATATTCAGCTTAATCCTGCATCATCCTTGAACATGCTTGGGGTTTCATTTACTCGGGACTTATCTTGGAAAGATCATATTACATCTCTTGTAAAATCTACTTCCAAGAGATTGGGTGTGCTAAGCCGACTCCGCTCTTTCTTTACCCCTGCACAATTTTTGACTCTATACAGGGGTTTTATCTGCCCCTGTTTAGAGTACAACTCTCATGTGTGGGGAGGCTCCCCACATACAGCTCTTCTCAATAGGGTGGAGTCAAAGGCTTTTCGTCTCATTAACTCTCCTCCTCTTACTGACTCCCTTCAACCTCTGTCTCTTTGCCGCACTGTTGCATCTTTATCTCTTTTCTATCGCTACTTTAATGGCTACTGCTTCTCTGAACTGTCCGCTTGGATTCCTCCACCTCTATGATGGGCGCGTAGCACCCGTCTGGCAGCAAACTCTCATCCCTTTACTGTCCAACTTTCTAATGCAAGAGTTAACCGTTACTCCCAGTCTTTCATTTATGCCTTTGGTTCCTTCTTCCTCGCATTAAAAAAAAAAAAAAAAAAAAAAAAAGCTTTCGGTACTGAGATGCAATTTTCTATGGGAATTAGGAAAGGCAAGTGGGGAGGAATTCTCCTGATGACACAATCTTCAAACTCATGTTCAGTTCCTGCATGACATCGTGCATCGTCCATTAACCCGTGGATTGTGAGCCAGAGCTCAGGCTGGGTAGTGTCGTGCTGTGACCCACAGCTCAGGCTGTGCTGACCTTCAAGTGGCTGTGCATCACCACTAACTACTCCACCCCTACACAAACTTATGCATGGCGCTATGCAGAGATGGAGAGAGAGATTTTTTTCTTTTTCAGCAGATGATGCTTTTGTTTATCTTCAAGTTCATAATAAAAAAAAAAAACTAAAAAAATTATCTTTTTCCTTTTTTCACTACACCCCTACGCAAACTTACTCATGGTGCTATGCAAAGACGGAGAGAGAGAGAGATTTATTTTTTTCACCAGTTGATTTCCTGGATGTTTATCTTCAAGTTTATAATAAACAAAAATTGTTTTATTTTTTATTCTTTATACACTACAGGATGGAAAAAAAAAAAAAGTATTTGAGTAATCCACGAGATAAAATCACAGCACCCTCAAAATCTAGCACAGCATCAAGGAAAATCATGAAATTTGTGAATACTTCTTTGGTCACAGATGTTAAATGAATTTCGTAATGGAAAAGTCTTGCCAGATTTGATGCAGCTGCCATCAACATGATGTTACCCCCGTGCTGTCCTGTAACTATCGTAGTGGTGTGGTGTCCCTGTGGAGCTCAGCCATAAGACATACTCACGTACAGGTTGTAATCGGTTTCATCCACATACACATGATGTTAGTGAATGCCCGCGTCATACATGTACTGAGCAAATGCTACACGAGAGACTTTGACGGCCTCTGAATTGCGGTCAGCCTGTACACTTTGTACATGTTTCAGGGCTATAAGCTCCCCATTCAGTGCCCAAGAAATAGCCAATTTACACATGTGGCTTGCCTGGAAATGTCTGCCGAAATGTATGGTTAAGTACCTTAATGGTGATCGTATGTATAGCATCAAAAACAAGCATCGCTAGAAAGTCCTTTGCCTCGTCATCAAGTAAAGGTCGTCGCCCTCCTCCTCCACGTCGGCCAAGTCGTTCTCCAGTCTTGACAAACTTGCAAATGATATAAGCTGTGGTCTGTGGAATGCGTAGGTCGGCAATGTGTCTAAAAATTCCTTTCCAGCTTCACAGCATGCAGTTATTCTATATCAATCTTCATCTGATATCATCTGCGAGGCATTATGAGATTATTTCAATGTGCACCAAACCAACCATGTATTCCACGGAGGGTGTATCAGGACTGAGAGCGAAATACACATACCAGTCACCTCGAATTCATTGGTGCACTGTTTCACACTTACATACCACTTTTTTCCAGTACTGTTTCACACTTACGTACCATTTTTTCCAATACTGTTTCATGGTTTCGAGTGCTCAACCCGTGTATTGTAATCCTTTGTGTAACATAACCGTCCTCTGTGTAAACTGCACTAAGGGCTATGGTAGTTATTATTATGTTATTTGTCAGTGTAACACATGCTTGTCATAATGTTATGGTAATGTATCAATTTCCAGTTGGTATAGTCAGCCAAAAAATTCGTGTCTTCGTTACGAACCCCGTAAATTTTCAAACAGATAAGTGGAAGGAGCAGAGATAGCTTCACAAGTCTGGCAACTGTCAATCCAGACGGTGGAGGGGGTGAGTAGTTTGGGGGTGGAGGTGGGACAGTGGAAGATGTGTGTGCTATCATGTTATATACCATGTATTACTGTTGGGTGGAAACTGTTGGGAATAACATACTGGGTAATAGGGTTAGAGTCAACTTTTATCATTATTTTGTCATTAAATGTTTAAATATGCATCATCATGAGTAATCAAAACATACTGCAGTTTCATATACGTCGGTTGTCATGTCTAATTCATCTTTGATATTTGAAATATTTCAGAGGACGGAATAACGGTGGAGAACGTTTCATAACGAGTGTTTGGAAGTTCATGAAAAGTAATGCTTTTGATAATATAAAACAGCGTTTATTAGTGGTAACATGAATCTCCCCTCTCTTTCGTGTCGCCTATTATAGATAACTGAATGACTATGAAGACATGACCATATGCTGGTGGGTGGATGTCTTGGTTTCATCATCTTGTGTAACACTTGTGGCCAGGTTTCCCTCACCCCTTTACCAAAGCACTAACTATTTGTGGAAGCAAATGCTTTTCTCATTATTACCGTGAAGGCACCGAATGCCTCTGTGCCACACCACGCATGGTATGTAACATATCATGTTCAGAAGGTAAACATACAATAAAAACACAGCTGTCAGTCCTTTATTCCGATGTCATGTGGCTAGTTGATACCTGGCGGAGGGGATGTGGCAGGAAGGTAGAGAGGGGGCGGGGTAGCATCTCGTAATTTCTGCTAACGTTACACGTTCTAGGCATTATATCATGTTGACAATACATTTCACTATTTACAAGTATTTAATCAGGTGTAATATAATATTTAGCACCTTTACTCTGCAGTATATTGCCAGGCTAAACTACCAACAATAACAACAGCGCAAATCCTCGAAATGAACGGATCTTGAATTTGGCTCTTTTGAGTTGTTTTTGTTTTTTTCTTGAAAGGAACAGTTTGCAGGCTCCTTGCCTTTGGTCCCTTTTCCTTGCATTAAAAAAAAAAAAAAACTACCCCACATCCAACCTCAAACCACTCACCCCCACCACCGTCTGGTCTGACAGTTGCCAGACTTGTGAAGCTATCCCTACTGCTTCGACTATCTGTTCGGATATTTACGGGGTTCCGAAAGAAGAAACGACTTTTTTGGATGACTATACAATCTCAAATATTATGCAGACTGTCGGTTTGTTGTTCAATCTTTCAGTCTCATAATATGTCAATCATTTCTGTTCAGTTGGTCGTACATATATGTGACAGTGTCACTCGATATGTGTCCTTTCTTTCAGTTATGAGGTATGGCATATAGGTACGCAACTATGTCTCAACCAGTGTGCGAAAAGGTGTAATGTTTCTTATATTTGTTTTATTTTTAGAATAAAAATGGATGTGATAATGCACATGTATATTAATGATAAGGTCAATATAATCACTAGTTTGGCTTTACAGTGCTCTGAAATTGGGTTATTTTGGATCAGAAAAAAAATATGCATATATATATGATTGTTTTAAGAGACCAGCTTTATGTGTATAATGTTTAAGAGAACATGCAGCACTTATGGACGTACAACTTTACAAGTAAATACCTACACTAGTTTAGCCGTAAAGAGATTGGATAGTTTCCCTATCCTGAACTTGGGACTTGCACAAAATTGCATGTTCCAAGACTATTCATAATAAATCAACTTTATTACTACCATCTGAAAAAAAAAGAGTACATGCGTAACTATCCTTTACCTCCATAGGTGACCATATGGTTACCCAAACAAGTACCATGTTCTTTCCTGTCTGGTCACCGAGGGACTAATGGAAACATGTGATAACAGGTTTGAACTTGTGTGTTACACATCCCTCTGTCAAGCCATGTAGAGAAATCAGTTCTTGAGCTGCACTCACCGAGGACAGACGTCCTTTCCTTAGAGAAAACCACTTCTTCTGAGCATCATAATGGATGGTACAAAAAGGTAAGCCTTGAAATTCTAGAGTGTCTGTTATAATGATAAGCTATTGCTACCGTAGTTTGTACCTATAATAGTACAGTATATATGTTTTAGTGTGGAATCACCAAATCGAAATTCGGTGCGAGAATACCACATAAGCAAGTTTGTTTTTTAGGTAACCATATGGTTACCTTAGGAGAATATGATTATATTTTTTGATAATGATGTTCCTATATACTCTGTCAAAAATATCAGTATTGCCATATGTTTCCACATATTTCAGAAAGAACTTAACCCTCAACGAAGCCTTAGACCTGCTAGATGAGTTAGGTAGATGTGAAGACATATACATCGAGTCCCCGGACGTCAACATCTTGAGTGATGAAGATTCTGGTGCTGAAGGTGGAGGAGATATCTTTTACCCTGAAAATCTATCTGACAATCAGTTACTAGCCCCTGCTGAGTTTCGGGCATCTCGTAGTGATGATGGTGATGATCAACATCTACTGGAAGCAAGTGAGGAACATAAATATGAAGAGTGATGAACAACAACATAAAGCAAAGAAACGTAAAGTGACACAAACGTCAGAAAAAGTGAAGTGGAGCAGAAATGAGAGAAAACCAGCCCATGCACCTTTTTTTTCCTGACAGGAGTTGCAGTAAATATAGAGATTTCCGTATGGTTGAACTGTTCGAACTATTCTTTGATGAGGAAATACATCCGGAAACAAAGGACCAAACGACATATTGTCTGAAGAAAAACTGGCCTGATATTAGTGTATCCATAAATGAACTGCGAGTCTTTTTTTGCCATTTTGATCATGTCTGGTTACAATTCATTGCCCAGTAAGGCTATGTACTGGTCTCATGATTCTGACGTGTACAATCAGGCCCTGAGTAATGCAATGCGCCGAGACAGATTTGATTCAATTATAAAATGCCTTCACTTCAATGCAACTGATAATCTGGACAAAAATGACAAATATGCCAAACTGCATCCTCTTATCTCTCATCTCCAAAAGAAAGTTATGGAACACTCTATCCCCACACAAAGTATATCACATGACGAGGCAATGGTAAAGTATTTTGGAAAGCACTGTTGTAAACAGTTCATTCGTATGAAACCCATTCCATCTGGGTATAAAATTTGGTATCAAAATACCCCTTCTGGCTATTTGCAAGCTTTTAATCCATACCAAGGGAACATCTATAAAACTAATGAAAATGGGGAAAAGGAATTTGGGAAAACTGCATCCACTGTTCTGCGCCTCACTGAAGAATATAGTGAAGGTAAAAAAAGTCAACCATATCATTTCTTCTTTGACAATTTGTTCACTACAATCCCGCTATTAGTTGAACTAAGCAAGACAGGCTACAGTGCAACTGGAACCATCCGAAGCAACAGATTAGATCAAACATGTCCCATACAAAGTGTTGCAGCACTGGAAAAAGAAGAAAGAGGAATTTCTTCATCAGTGTTCAGAAAGGTCGATGGAAGTGAAATAGCTGTAACACGATGGAAGGATAATTCTGTGGTAACAATGGCATCTACTCTTCATGGCCAAAATCCTATTGGGAAAGTGAAACGGTGGTCAAAAAAGGATAAAAAGCACACTTTGATAAATGTTCCTCACGCTATTCAAGCCTACAACAGCAACATGGGTGGCACAGATAGAATGGATCAAAATATCAATACATATTCCATTGGTATTCGGGGTAAAAAGTGGTGGTGGAGTTTGTTTACATGGATGCTGGATGCCGCTATTCAAAATGCTTGGCAAATAGCCCGTTGTAGAGGAACTTCTATTGATCAGTTGTCTTTCAGACGAGAGTTAGCAATGGCTTATCTTTTCAAGTATCAAGCAGAGCCAAAAGCTCCTGGCAGGAGGAAACTTTCTGCACCAGGGAGAGATGAAGTGAGGTATGACAACACAGGTCATTTTGTTCAGCCACTTCAAGGTCATGCAAGAAGGAAACGCATGGGCTAGTTCTGTAAATCTGTTGTGAGTACTGAGTGTTGCAAGTGTGATGTAGGATTGTGTGTGCCATGCTTTGCCTCCTACCACAAGAAGAAATGGCATATATCTAAGTTTGGCCACTAGTCATTTGATAGGATATTCAGTGATGAAACTCCAATTGTCAAGTAAATTTTCTTGATTTGTTCACTCAGATGGGTCACAATTATTTTAATACATAATTTTTTACATATATTCGAAGTAAGCTTCAGCAGTGTAATTGGAAATTATATATACTGTTCGGTTGCATCAATAAAATAATGTACCTTTAAAAAGTTGCGTTTTTTGTACCTGCAGTCTCCTAAGGTGACCATATGGTTACCTTGTATAATTCAGATACTACTTATAATTTATGTAAATTTTCGCTTTTTAAAGCTAAAATACATCCAAAAAAATGTATTTCAAAAGGATTTAACATAATCCAGAGAAAAAAGTTTTCTTAGGAGATAAAGGGATAATGGAACACAAAATTAGCCCAATATCTACCTTCATGTAGCCGCGACGAATTTTAAAAATTTGATGGGCCTGACCTTGGCCTTCCATCATACTGTACCAAACGGGAATGAGGCACACATGGGGTTGGCTGTGAGTGGCTGAGAAGGCTGCAGATGGTTTCATATAAACAATCCAGTCCAGCATAATGCACAAAAAATTATACTTTCCATCCAATGCTGGAGCTGTATGTCACAGTGCACCTAGGAACAGCCATGGCTGCATGTCACAGTTCACGGGGTTTATGTCTCACAAATGACTCTGCTGTTGCAACCAGTGGCGCAACAGTTTGGGATTTTTCATAATTTTTCAGCAACTTTAAACAGTCAGTGTAGATACAGTGCAGTGTTTTGCAATTGTTTCATGACAAATTATCCTGGTCTGGACGACTTTCAAGTGCCCAATAAACACAACAATGGCCACTGGAGTGGATGATGTAGGTGGGTGGGTAGTGTTATAGGGGAGTTGGAGCAAGTGGGTGACTGGTGTATATGAGATGGTTGTGTAGCTTGGTGGGTGGAGTAGGAAATGGTTATGTACTGAGGTGGGTGTAATTGAGGAAATAGTGCAGGTAAGAGTGTGATGTAGTGAGAAAGGTGTGACTGAGTGAATGTTGCAGATGAGAGGGTGATGTAATGAGAAGGGTGTAACTGAATGATTGGAGTAGGTGAGATGGTGGTGTACGTGGCTGGGTGTGTAAATTTGAGACTGATGTAGAGGATGGGTGGTGTACTGTCCTGTAGGTGGGTCGACACTATAGGCAGGAGGATGTTTTTGGTTGGTAAGCGGTGTAGGAGGAGAATGGTGCAACTCATATCAGCTAAAGTAAACAAAAAGAACAATGTTATAAAAGAACGTATAGAAATGTAACAAAGGGCAGGAGGGAAGATATGAAACGGCATAGTATTTGTGAATGTAATGGACAGTGTGTCAGGCATTCATAATTATGTGCTGTATAATCATGATAGTGGTAGTGATGGCAATAGTGCTGATGGTAATGGTAGTAATGGCAGAGGGAGTAATGATTTCTGTAATAATGGTAATGATAATGATGATAATGATAGGGATACTGACAGTGGTGATTGTGCTATGCCTCCTCCAGGAACCGAGTTTTATGGTAGATGAGACTCAGTGAGGCCGTCATCCTTGGGAAGAGTTGGGGGAGGTCTCCTGGTGGTTCCAGGGCAAAATTTTCAATATAAAATTGTTTGTTTGTGTGTGTGTGTGTGTGTGTGTGTGTGTGTGTGTGTGTGTGTGTGTGTTCACTGTACTGGCACAGGTTTTTTTTTTACCTAGGAAAATATTTTTTTCGACAATCGTGTGCTCCAAAAGAACCTGGTTTTAAACAGGATGACACCAGAGAAAACCCCTGTCTACATCCGGATCATCCTGGGTAGGCCTTTAGGGCACCACACACCCTGGACTGTAAGTTACAATAAGTATGAGAAATGTTACAAGAGTGGGTGGTGTAGGTGGGAAGGTAGTGTAAGTGGGAGGGCAACGTCATTGGGTGGGCACTGTAGGGAAGAGGGATGTGTACGTGTTTAGGTGGTTTAGGTGAGAGGGTGAATGAGGTGGGCGGGTGGTGTAGGTGGGTTGGCGGTGTAAGCGAGAAGATACAGTACTATAGGGGGAGGCTGATACAGGTGAGAGGGTAGACTAGGAGGGAGGGTGGTGTATGTGAGAGGCTGGTGTATGTGGGAGGGTGCTGTAGGTAGGAGAGTGGTGCTAGTGGGTGGATGGTATGGGTTAGAGGGTGGTGTAGGTGAGAGGCTGGTGGAGGTGTGGTTGGTGGAGGTGTAACGGTGCTGCAGGTAAGGTGGTGGTGTTCGTGATTGGTGGTGCAAGTTAGTTGGTGGTGTAAGTCGTATCTCGTGAAATGAAAAAAGTGAATTATAAAGGAATGGATTGGAAAATTACGTAGGGAAGGAGGGAAAATAAGGAACGAGGATTATAATTATCAATGGGACGGAAAGAGGGTCACCTGCACAGTTACTTCCTCCACAGTAATGAGATTGATGGTGATGATTATGGTGATGGTGATGATATTGTGATTGTGTTACTGGTAACAGTGACAATGGTTATAATGATAAAGGTTGCCATCATAAAGGTAGGAGCGATAGTGGTTGCGATAAATATAAAGATAATAGCGTTTAAAAGTTTATTGGCTGTGAAGACAGTAGTATTACGATAGCTTTTGATCGAAAACAATATAAAGCACAGCCGTATGCCTTCACCTGCATCACATTTCAAGAAAGGTGAAACCACCTTGGCTGCCAACCTCAGAAGCTGGCCCCCAGAGGTTCCAAGCAATACTAGGTGCCCCTGCTAGTCTATGTGTGTGTGTGTGTGTGTGTGTGTGTGTGTGTGTGTGTGTGTGTGTGTGTGTGTGTGTGTGTGTGTGTGTGTGTTTGTGTGTGTGTGTGTGTGTGTGTACGAGGTCTGATGTAAAAGAATCCAACCTTCAGCTGATAAAAAAAAAAAAAAATACTGAGTTCAGGCTTTCATCCCCTTCAAAGTATGCCCCTTAGAATTCAACACAGGTAGCCCAGTGATCCATCTATTGCTGGAAACATTTTGTAAAGAAATTTTTTTGGGGGTGCCAAAATAATCTTTGTCGCACTTGTCTTTACCTCATTTGTATCCTCAAATCTCTAGCCCTTCAGCGGCATCTTCAGTAAAGAAATATCCAAAAGTCACGGGCAGCCATGTCAGGAGAGGAGGTAGCCTGTCATACATGTGTGATCCTGTTTTTGGCTAAAACTTCCTGTGTGAGATGCGATGAGTAGGCTGAAGCATTGTCGTGGTGGAGCTGCCAGTCCACCTCTCACAGCTGCAATGGCCATCATACAGCCCCTCTGCCCCCTCCCCTTTCCCGCGCGCGCGCACGCACACACACACACACACACACGCGCACACACACACACACACACACACACACACACACACACACACACACACACACACACACACACACACTGATGGATGGATAGAAGAAGGAATGGATGGAATGAGGGATGGATAGATAAGATGATGAACAGTGAGAGGGATAGAAAACAGGATAAGTGTATTGAAAAATGAACAGATGGATGGATGAATGGAGGAAGGGAGAGTGGGGGTACCTGTAGGTGAAAGGCTAGACAGATTGATAAAGTGATGAAAAAATGAGAAAGAACATGTCCTCATAGACACGCTGCTCGGCAGCGACTGAGCTGGGCAGCAGCATTGAACATATTATAGCATACGCAGAATGATTCAAGGTAAAGCTTCACTGAGTCGTAACTCCTTGCTTCAACTGGTTTAGTGGGAAAAATGGTCGATCATAACCTAGTGTGTGTGTGTGTGTGTGTGTGTGTGTGTGTGTGTGTGTGTGTGTGTGTGTGTGTGTGTGTCTCTCTCTCTCTCTCTCTCTCTCTTTATATATATATATATATATATATATATATATATATATATATATATATATATATATATATATATATATATATATATATACTAGGTCTGATCAAAAAGTATCCGACCATTTTTGCCAGTATCAGCAAATACAAGAGGCTCCAGCTATGTAGCAAGTGTAGACTGATAAAACAAAATAAATTCTTAGGAATCAGTCCGCCAAGTTTCGTCTGCTGTCCTCCAGACAGTCTCTAGTCTCCTGCTCCTGTTTCTTACAATGACCCCATTAGGGATGTTTGGATTTTTTTCTATTAGCAATGGCCTATGCCAGGAAACATAAACTGGTCCCTTTAGATTCCTTGCACAGTCTCTATTTCTCCTGGAATGTTGTGAGACTGGAGACGGGAATAATAACAAGACCACTGAAAACAATACTTTAGTCTCCACCTACACAGTAAGTGAAGACAAATAATAATGATAAGGACGAAGGGAAACCTACTATTATTAGCATAATAAGAGAATTGATTGCTCAATGAATATTTATTCTGCTTGAGGTTGCCCGGATGCTCGGAAAGAGTAATGTAATTGCCAGATGAAGCAACATGGTGGAAGAGATTGTGTGTGGGGGGGGTTTGTTTGTGTGTGTGGGGGGGTGGGGGTGAGAGGGAACAATGAGGGAGGGATTGTTGCTGAGGAAAGATAGGTATGCATGGAGGTCCGTTTGTTGCGACCACCTTGAATGGGATATGGCAGAATAGATGGATAGAATCATTAATATATTAATATTTTTTTTTACTGCTCAATAATCATGCATGGCGTCACAGGCATTACAGCACAGCTTGGCCTATGGAAAGAACTCTAGTCCTTCGACCAGGTAACGCATGGCCCAACCCTGGGGCTAGGAGACTGATTGCATTGCCGACTGTGCTACAGTATCTGGCCCCTAACTGTCAATACAGTAAACATGAGTTCTGTCTGACGGACTGAGTTTCAGACGAGTTCAAGTGAACGATAATGCATCCCTGCTGCTATTACCTTTCACTGTAACAGGGCGAGTTTTAGGTGGATTACGATAGTGTGTATATGAATGGTTATCAGTATGTTATCACTGTGTCTCTCAGACTCCGAGAAAAAGGAAGCATTTACAAAGGTCTCACAGGATTCCCTGAGTATGTCACTCCAAACCCGGACATCTGAAACCATCCATTTCATTCCCAACATTAATAAAAAAAAACCTATAATGAAACTAATGTGTTGAGGCTTCAGAGGTTAAGCATCACCATTATACTGTGACCGGCCTCAAAGAAGCAGGACATAAATCATGACAAGGAAATTGCTTCGAGGCTATAAGGAACGAATTGCCCTAAGAGGACGAATGGCAGACATGAGAATGGAATGTCACCTACAGATACAGCCAGACACCTCGGTATAACAAGAGATACTGTATACCTATGGTATCAGGTGACTGGAGGAAGAAGGAAACTTAGATGTTCGGCGAAAGACAGAGACCTAGAAAGAGAATTGCTGAGCAAGATCAGTTAATTATGGATGCAAGGTAGACCGATGGCTTCACCAATGCTGTTGCTATAACACAGAATCTTAACCTGACCATCTCATTTTGGACAACAATTTGACGTTTGAATGAGCAAGGGATCCACCACAGGACTCCAGCCATAAAAGTAGCTCTCACCAAAAGACATCGCAAAGGATGCCTGCAGTTTGCGAGGGAATATGTCAACCATGGAATGGATTTATGGACACAAAAGAACAGAATGCTGACGACTAAACAACACAAGATATGCACAAGAAAATAAGTACGAGGAAGCAAGAAGTGCCCATATAATGTGCAATATCATGTCGAAATAACGGATGAAGTTCTGTTGCCGTCACTGAGAGGATACAGCCTACTAGATGATGGATGGACTTATTTTGTGCAAGACCGATGCCTAGTTCACATGTCTTACTTAGTACAATTGGTCTGCAGAGATAGAGTGCCTCTGTAAATCTTGTTATTGGTACAAGAAGGCATTCTTACACGTTCTTGAAATCTCGATCCTGAACAGCTACATATTTTGCAAAGAGGTCTGGGCAAAGGGTTCCTCTCTATGGGAGTATGAGAAAGATTTGGCATGCAAGCTCCTTGCAAAGTACAGAATTGTTCAGGGCACAGGTGTAAGGAGGGGAAATTATCAGATCCCAACGGCTAACAGGTTGAGTAGCGCACGGTACCTCTCACATCACCGTCCTGTGGATCTTGGCCAAACACCCGCAGGCCATGTGGCCTACAGGTGTGCTGCACAACGAAACATCGGCTGCAAACACGTGACGAAACTTCCTATGAATGAATACAAGGTGGCACTGTCTCCCAAGTGCTTCTTTGACTACCACCATGAGAGCTAGTTCTAAAGTACAGGTGTGTGGGATATTGTAAATAGTGGAGAAGTATGTGCCAGTTTTTTTTTTTTTTTTTTTTTCATAAATGAAAATTAATTTGTAAATGTTACATGTAAATTAAGCTTTGTAAATATCTTGAGTCACCTTTGCAAAAATGTACCGAAACCCAGTAGGCACCTGTAGCAAAACATGTAATAGACGTCCACATTGAAAGTGTGGCACATGTTTGAACGAGCGAGCGAGCAAGTCAGGCAGTGCTGGATGCTGTCTCATGTGGCGTATCTTCCTCTGATTTCCTGACCTGAAAATACTAAAAAGAATTTATTAGATTACACCAAAAATATTCCCTCACACTTCCTAAAACCATTACTCCTCTTGTATTAATTTTAGGTCTAGGGCTTGGGACCTAGCAGGTTAATAATGACTTTGCTTTTTGCTCACTCACAAAAGTTACTTTCACCAAATCTCTCGGTGCACTCTGATTTGATTCAGAAATCAGAAATTCAGAGTTTCTTTCGTCGATCAGGGTATTGTATTAGTTTGACTCAGATTCAGTCAAAAATTTCCCAAAAATCCAAACAGAAGGTATTATTTGTTTTGAAAAGGCAAAACCTGGTTGCTCTCAACAATCATCGGAAAATACTGCTGTGCTACTCATGCAACCTTAGAGCGTTACTTCTTGCGCAGTCGGCTGTTACACTAATCTGCCTTATAAAACATCGTTTCCTCGATTTACAGAAAACTATTGGGAATTGCGGGTTGTCCATGAAATGAAAGTAATTGAGGATTTTTATGTGATTTCCAAATTAGTGTCTATCTTTCTTGCAACTTCAAAATTGGCTGAGATATCCAAAAAAGTTCGCTACTGTACTATGGACTTTTCCTCCAGACTCCTGTCCCCATTTTTTGCTGATGTGATAAGCTTTTGCTCGGGTACATGCTCGGGGGTCCAAACTATGACTAAATTTGGTGTTCTCACTCACTTTGCTTGCTCGAACAATTACTTTCTTGGGTAGAACTTCATTTTTGTTTCTCGTTCTTGAAATTAGTTTGGAAAATATGTGATATGCATCATAAGTGTGATACGAAGTGCAAATATTGTAACTGTTGTAGAGCATAAGTAGTAAAGTAATTATTATCACAATGCTTGGAAAAAATGCAGAAAATCATAAAAAGAAGTACTAGTTACTCATACTCAACAATAGTGCATGCAACCTGCGGAAAAGTTACTATGGAAAATGCATCATCACTAGTCTTTTCTCAAAGTGAATATAAAGTGCAAAGTTTGTAGACAATCATTGGGAAATAAGTAAATATTTATTTTTTTCAGCTTTTATTGTATCTGCGTCAGTTCTCTCACACACTTACAGGGCACAGTGTCATTTTGTTACGGCCGGAAAACCAATGACGAGCCACATCAACAGGATGATGATTCATACCTATGGTGGTGAATATGGAAAGTGGAGGAAATGAGTGAGAAAGTGAGAATTTTTCACAAGGAAGGCCAGTCAGTGTTACAGTCGTACCATTTTGAAAGCCGTCAGTGCAGCCAACAATAGCCAAGCACTTAGCTTCCACAGTCTAAGTTGGAGCTGAGAGCTACCATGCAGACACAGCCCACCTTTACCACAAGAAACTACCTACCTCTCCCTCATTCCTACTCATGAGCAGGACAACCTGCAGACCAGGGGACAGATTCATTCGCAAGACAAAGAGTTGGTGAGTAATATGGCTGTAATTTGTATCCCTAAGTGCTATACTTTTCCAGATAGGAGGGTCTGAAAAAAGGCTATTTTCGGGAAAATGCCTGTAGGGAGAAAGTGTTGGTGTCGACGTCAAAACAATGCTGGGATGGGGGGGTTAAAGAAGAAAATTCCCAAAACTCCTGGAGAAGAAGTTTGCAAAATTAAAAACTTGTTTTTCATTACAACACTATTTTATTCAGACAAAGTCTGATACCTCTGTGTGATACTTACATCTCTCCTACACTTCACAATAACTTGACATTTGTTCTTACTCTTAACAGAAAAAGATATATAAATAAAATATGGACAATTTCATACCCAGGATTTTTGGGGAAAAAATTGCCCACACTGGGTTACACATTTTCATGCAACTTTATTGCCCCAAATTGTAAAATATCTTCCCCAAAATCTGGGGAAGATATTTTCCCATGAGGGGGAAAATTTTTCAACACCTTAATTGTAGTCCAGAAAATACTTAGACCTATGCTGAGAGAGTTTTCTGCGCTCTTACATATATTCTGTGTTTGTACTTGTATTAAGTACTTGTATATGTCATGACAAACAGTAACATAAAGCCGAACTATATATATCTAGCTACATTTTTCACTAACAAAGTATGTTATCTTTATTCTTTTTCTTTTTCAGTCATTAAGCATTAACAGTACACTGATTGAATTTTGTTTTGCTTTATACTAACACTTTGGGTTTTATTTTTAGTTTATTCGGTCATTTAACACTACAGTACTGAACTACAGAACAACTAAACAGTTCACTGATTTTTGTTTTGCTTTATACTAACACTGTGTTTTACTTTCATCTTGTTCAGTCATTAAACACTAATGCTAAACTGATTCCATCTTTCTTAGCTACACTTTATTCAAGAGAGCATTTGCCTTGCTATCATCAAATCTGTATGCACCACTCTTTAACAAGTCGTGCTGACAAGGGCCCAGGAAGATGTACTGAACTTCTGTTATGTGTTTATCCTCCACTTTTGGCCAATGCAATGATACTTTTTCTGGCATGGAGGAGAGCGCCTTGCGGTGCTGAAACATCATTTCAACGTTTTTACTGACAAATCTTCATCATCAGTAATACTGTTTTTTTTGGTTCAGTATAAAACACAGCATAAAATTTATGTACGGCATCCTCATCAGTTGTAATTGATTTTGCTACATCTGTGTCTTCAGTGGATATTGACTTTGTTGCTTCTGTGTTTTCAGTGGCTTTATCTCCATCTTCAGTGTCACTCGGGGTTATGTCAAAGCTCACATCCAGAGATGAGCCACGAGAATCCACTGAAAAATGGCTCCCACCTGTGGTTGATGAAGAATCATCGTCATCATCATCGTTTCTTCTCCTCTTCTGAGCCGTGGCCTTCTTTTTACCCTGTTGTTTCTTCTTTACTTTCTATTTCTTCTTATTTTCTTTTTGCTTCTGTGCTTTCTTCCTTTCCTTAGTGCCGTTTATAACTTCCTCTTGGGTTAGAACTGTGACTCCTTTCCCTAACGCTTTTTGAGCACTAGGTTTCTTGGCCTGATGGGGACGTTGTTGGTCAGATATGATTTGTTCCATGGACTTCTTGATAGATGCAACTTGCCAATTGCCTCTGCAAGTTCTTTAAGATTGTGGAGATGTAGACAGTATGATTGGCTATGCTGACACACCTTTGGAGGATCTTCAGATGGAACTGTGTAACCACACATTCTTGAGGAACAAGGGAAGGAATTTGGTGCTGTGGTCAAAGGTGTACTTGTCCTCGTGAGGGGGCTGCTATCACGAGGCTTCGATGTGCTGGGCATGGTGGTCATCTCTGTATCCTCTCCTTGAGAAGGTAGTACAATAGGAATGCCCTCCTCATTCTCAGGTCTGCTGGCAAGGATCCACCGATTGTATGTTTCTATTTTTGACCTGCTGAGCCATGATTCATTAAATTTGGTTCTGTCGAATGGGAAGATTCCTGTTGCAAAAAAAATTCTGACAATGTTCTGCCCAGACAGACCTTTGTTCCACACTGAGGTAAGAAGTTTAACAAATGTCGCACTAGTGACTGCCCCACGTGACATATACTCATATGTTGTGAGTAGTTGGTCATAATAGTTCTTCAGAGGTGCAAAACACACTTTATCTAGGGGCTGTAGCACATCAGTGCAGTGAGGAGGCAGGACAACAATACTGATTCGCTCATCTCTTGTCAGCTTAATAGTTTCAAGAGCTGTATGACTAACATGTACCATCGGCAATAAAGAGAATTGGCCGTTTATCATTCGTTAGTTCAACAAATTTAAAAAAAAAGCTCATGGAATACTTTGCCAGTCATCGACCCACTCTCACTTACACAGTAAATAGCTTGACCTGGGGTTGTTTCTGAATCCCCAATCCACTGCTGCATCAACCGTTTTCCCTTAAAAACAATGCAGGGTGGCAAAGCAGTTCCATCAGCATAGATGGTTCCTAATACTGTTATATTCTGCCTTCCAGAGCTGGCAGTCACTCTAATTGTCTTCTCTCCAATTACCCCCAGTGTGTGTGGAGAAACAGAAGGGAAGGACAGGAGGAAGTAGTTCTTACAAGGAGGGTAAAAAAGTTACAGGAGGATGGAAAAAGGAAGAATATAAGAGGGAAGTGGAGGAGCGATTGGGTAAGTATAGATTGGAGCAGATGAGGAACGTGGAAGGTGTGTGTAATATAATCATGGAAGAAATCTGTGCAGCATGTGAGGCGGTGTGTGGGCTGAAGAGAAGACGAAAGGGCATGCAAGGAACAGTGTGGTGGACTGAAGAGGTGAGAGAGACTGCGGCACAAAAGAAGAAAACATAGAGTGAATGGATGAAATACAGGGGCGTGGAAGAGGTTGAGAGACGGAAGACAGAGTTATATGTAGAGAGGAAGAGAGAGGTGAAAAGATTAGTGAGAGTAAGAAGAGAGTGGATGAGGAATTTGGAAGGAATCTGAGTGTAAAGTGGAGGGAATGTAAGAAAATGTTCTGGAAAGAGGTAAAGAGAGTTAGACAGGGTACCAAAGAAGTTAGCTGGGGAGTGAAAGCTAAAAATCGTTGATTAGTAATGGAGAAGGAAGAAAAAGTGAGCAGATGGAAAGAACACTTCAATGCATTGTTGAACATAGAGAATGAAAGTAACGCAAATATAAGTGACTGGGGAATGACTGGGAGACTGAGGGATGTGAGAAGAGAGGAAGAAATCAGAAGGATGGAAATTGTGGAAGCAATGAAGAAAGTTAAAATAGGGAAAGCCCCAAGAATTGATAGAGTGTGTGGTGAAATGCTGAAACATGGGGGAGAGATGGTAAAGTAGAATGGATATGGAAGATGTGGAGATTGGCCTGGTAGGAAGGTAAAGTCCCTGAGGATTGGAAGTCAGGTACAACTGTTCCCCTGTACAAAGGAAAATGGGATAAAGAAGTGAGTGGTAATCATAGGGGCATTTGCTTCTTAGTGTAACAGGCAAAGTATATGGTAAGATACTTATTGACAGAGTTAGGGAAATAATAGAGGAAATAGTGCGAGAAGAACAGGGAGGTTTTAGGAAGGGAAGAGGTTGTGTAGATCAGATATTCATTCTTAGATCCTTAGTGGAGAAGTTTCTAGAGAAGGGAAAGCAGTTGCATGCAGCCTTCATGGATTTGGAGACAGCACATGACAGGGTGGATAGACAAGGGTTGTGGAAAGTATTAAGAACATATGGAGTATTTGGGAAGTTGTTGAATGCCGTGAAGAGTATCTATGAGGATGCCAAGGCTGCAGTGTGTGTGGATGGTGAACTCAGTGAATTTTTCTATTTGAAGGTTAGATTGAGACAAGGATGTGTCATGTCTCCATGGTTGTTCAGTCTGTATATGGATGGAGTTATAAAAGAGATACAAGGTGGGGCAGTGAATGTTGGAATGGCCCTAGTGAGAGAGGGCAGTGGATGTTGGAATGGCCCTAGTGAGAGAGGGCAGTGTTTGGAAACTCCCTGTACTATTGTTTGAAGATGATATTGTGTTGTTAAGTGAAGACGAAGGGGAGCTGCAAGGCTTGGTGGATGAGTTTGGGAGAGTGTGTAAGAAACGGACTCTAAAGGTGAACGTAGGGAAGAGTAAAGTTATGGCCTTCGAGAGAAGTGAAGTTAGTTAATGTACAGTGAAACTGGATGGGGAGGAAATGGAGAATGTGAGTGCATTTAAGCACTTGGGTAGTGTGATGAGTAAGGATGGAAGTTTAGAGGGTGAAGTGCTTGAAAGGGTGCAGCAGGGAAGAAAGGTTGCTGGCTCCTTGAATGCAGTGATAAGAAACAGGGAAGTGAGCATGGAAGTGAAAAAGCTACTACACGACAATATTGTTATACCAACTCTAACGTATGGAAGTGAAACTTGGACGTTGTTGGAGGGACAGAAGTCAAGAGTGAGAGCAGTGGAAATGAGTTATTGGAGAGGAACATGTGGAGTCACATGGAGAGACTGGCTGGCAAATGAGGAAGTGAAGGAGAGGTGTGATGTTGATGTGGATGTTATAGGAAGCGTTAGGAGAAACACACTGAGGTGGTTTGGCCATGTGGAGAGGATGGAAAGTGAGAGACTGATGAGGAGAGTGTAGGTGAGTGAGGTGGAGGGAGGGAGAGGGAGAGGGAGGCCGAGGATGAGATGGAGGGATGTGGTGGAGAGGTATATGAGAGAGGGGTGTGTGAGCTGGGAGCAGGGCAGTGAAATGGCGGGGGACAGAGCGACATGGAGGCGATTTGTTTGTGGCCACCCTTACGGGATTAAGGCGTCTGGCAATAGATAGATAGATAGATAGTATGTATCTCTGACGAATGAAGAGGAAATGAAGTCTCGTCTAGGTTGTAGTTATGGCTGGGCTTGTTCTGTAGCTGCAGGTTTTCTAGCTCCTTCTCAAACACAATAAAAATTGTGAATGATGAATCACTTGTTCTTTCCTTTCTGTCTATCTGCATGGACGTACCCTTTTTCAGTCGCAATTTGTGGCGTTGTATGAAGTTGTGGGCCCATTCGGTGCTGGGTAAATGTCTTTAAACTGGGGTTGGAACACTGATTTCCTTGATGTATTCAGCAAGTAGGCTGAGCATTTCACTAGGAGTGGGTTCCTGTCCCAGTCTTATGATTTCAGTAAAGCAGCCAGCCAGGATTTCTTCGACCTCCACTGGAAAAAAAAAAAAAAAAAAAAAAAAATTGCCCTTTAAAAAAAAAAAAAAAAAAAAAAGTATCAGCCTTTGGCCTTCAACTCACAATCTTTTTCCTATCTCTGTCACCATCAAGACAAAAAGCATTAATTTATCTGACAAGTTACAGCCTTAATGGAATAATTTATTCACTTATTTGTTATATCCAACATTTACTTCTTCCTTTTTTCAGGTAAATTGTATACCATGGGTAGTTCTAATTGAATTAACTTAACCTTTTATCTTCAATATCTCCTCCTGGTTGAGTGGCCTTTCTCTTCAAATGATAGCAAAGGATCTGTCTTGAAATCCCGTGCTTCTTGGAAGCACTTTGTTTACTCATGCCTCCCTATACATCTTGAATTGCTTTGGCAACTGGATCAGAGAGTTTACAGCCCTTTTTTATATAATTCCTCACCATTTTTGCTATTGTCAACCGCATGCAAGAATTCAGTCAGTCTGAAGGATAAAAACAATTAAAACCAAGTAAATTAATAAACACTACACAGTATTTATCAGTGCTGCAAAATTTTTACCCAAATTCTGGGGGGGAAAATTGCATGGTTGGGTAAAAATTTTAATGTAAATATCTTGCCCCAGTGGGCTGGGGAATTTCTTTGCACCCACCCACCACAAAGGGGTAAGATGGTGCAAAGAAATTCTCGGCAAAATTATTGTCCCCACTTCCTCCCAGCAAAACTCTTGCCTCCAGTTCCTACTTTCAAACATGGTGTAAAAGCCACACCCTTAGTTATGCGAAGGAAATGACAAATTTGTTACTGACATAGTTGGAGAAAAAAAAGTTAGAACATTAAAGAAATATATAATGACAGAAATCTGTAATAAGGCACAAATCTTCCCTTATAGGAGTTCTATCTACTGTCAGTAATTTGTTTAAAAATGATCATAAGGAAAGGTGTTATGCCTTGTCAAAGTTCTTGCCCCTTTTTCTTGAGCAACTTTTTTTTTTTTTTTCCCGGTCCAGTTATTTTGCTTTACAAGAAAGGAGACTCAAAAGATCGTAGTAATTGTCAAACTATTAGCTTCTTGTCCGTTGTTTACAGACTTCTCACTTCAGTCCTTATGTAAAGAATGTGGCAATTTGGAAGAAAACAGACCCCGTAAATAGGCAGGATTCTGAAGCAGGGAATTCGGCTACTGATCATCTACACACAGTTAATCAGCTAATTGAGAAAACTACGGAAAATAATAAACCATTGTGCTAAGGTCTGGTTGATTACAAATAGGCTTTCAACTCAGTTGAGCACATAGCAATTATGAATTCACTGTGGGAACAAGAAGCAATTGAAAACACTGTAAAACTGCTGAAAAGCATATATATACAAAAAGGGAACTGATATACTTGGGTTACATTAAGACTCATAAGATTAATAAGATTAAGGGAAACTAGCATCAGGGAGATAAAAATCAAAATTATTTACGACATGCCATGACAGCATTAAAAGAATGCTAGTATGGGAGAATACTTAAACCATTTAAGATTTGCTGATTGCATTGTCATGATCTCAGAAACAGCAGAGAGATTGCAAGAAATGTTATATGAGCAAAATAGAGAAAGTCTCAATGTAGGGCTAAAGGCGAGCCAGAGAAAAACTAAAGTAATGTTTAATCCAAGTACGCCAAAGACAATCAGCAGAAAAAATAAATTCTTAAAGAAGTTGAGGAATATAGTTACTTGGGACAGGTATAAAAACTAGTGAAAGACCATGAAAACGAAACAAAGCGATGCATTACACTTTGATGGAAAGCTTTCGGTAAAGATCGATACATCATGAAATGTAGCTTGTTAGTGTGTATGAAACGAAAAATATAGAAATATAGTATAATCCCAGCTATGACATACGGCTGTGAGACCTGGATAATGACAAAACCAATTAAAAACAAACTAAACAGTTCTCAAGGAGCAATGGAAAGGTAAATGAGGGAATATTTTTCAGAGACAGGAAGAGATCAGCTTGAGTGAAGATCAAATTAAAGCCAAATATATTTTTGAAGTTGTGGAAGAACTGAAATGGAGGTAGGCAGGTCATGCAGCAGATAATGGGTTTAATCAGTGGAGCAAGAGGCTAGCTGACTGGACTCCAAGAGAATGCTAGTGTATCAGCAAATGGCCAGACAGGAGGTGGAGGGATGAGATGGAGAAGTTTTCAGGAAAAACCTGGCAGAGGTTGCCTCGGGGAAGGAATTCGTGGAGATGGTTGGGGAAGACTTTTATTCAGCAGCGGACTTGCAATGGCTGATGATGATGATGATTATATATATATATATATATATATATATATATATATATATATATATATATATATATATATATATATATATAATGTGCTTTTACTATCATAAGTCATTGATGCAGTGCATATCGAAGTTACTGCATAGTGTTGTCCGCTGACACTAGTTTTAGGTGTTAGCTTGGCAATCATACGATCACTTTAGTAAGTAATGTCAGCCGCATCTATCTATCTATCTACCCGTTTCATAAGATGTATAGATACGCTGAGACTACTGGTAAGACAAATATTCTGCTGAAAAGATTGGTATAAAAAAGAAAAAGTATGATTTTTTCGGTCCTTTCCTACCCAGTCACATACTGATCGCCCTTCTTTTCCCAGACACCTAATCCCACAGTTCATCCAGGGTGGCGATGGAAAAATACATGGAAGCCTCTTTTTGTGCAGTGTATAGAAAATCAGTATATTATATGAACAATTTACACAACTTTCTCCCCTCTTCCCACTCTCTTGGTAACTTCTCCACATCACCCTCTTGTGTTTCCAACATGCCACACAATTCAGTCTTCTTATAACTTTATCGTGTTCCACCCTTCCCTTCCCCTCTCTGTTAGATTTTTCCTTACTTCCTCCTCCTCCTCCTCCTCCTCCTTCCTCTTCGTCGTCTTTTTCGTCTTCTAATCTCTCTCAGAGAGAGAGAGAGAGAGAGCGCTATAATGCACACAGTTTTCTTGCTGCTGAATTAGATACTATGAGTCTGAGGACGTTGTGGAATATAATTTTTAGGTACAGACGGATCTGTCAAACTAAGGGAAATTGAAATGAGCTCGTATCTACAGCCGAAGTACATTCATTTCATCTAGCGGAATTTTAATAATTTTGTAGGTAATTTCCTTTACCTTAATGGCATTATTAAGACAATACTACGGCTCACCAGTACACTTCTTTGTGGTTAGTATCAAACTGTTGTGATGATTTCTTCTCACAACTTTGCATTAATGGCTGAGAGGTTGCTGATGTGTCCCTGGTTGAAGTAATGGTGTAGTATTATTGAATAATAAAAAACAAGTGCTACAATGGACTGCGATGCAGCTGCATCTGTGTGCATCAGGGTAAAAGACAGGCCCTTTTCAAAGCGTGGCTTCTGTTACAGATTTCCAATAAAAATACGATACTGTATAATTATAGTATAAAAGGACAGAATATTAGAAGAGAACGGCTGATAAACGAGAACAGATATTAAAGACTGGTACTAAGAAGATAATAATATAACTTATAATTCGTAAAGGGGAAGGATGTAGAGGAAAGAACATGAGGCAGCTCAGAGATTGTCGCACAGTTCTTTGGAAGTGGGCGTGTTTAACTTAGCTTGCCATCAACCCATTCTTAAAATGCTAATGGTAGTTGTCACTGTATTACAACATGTAAGAAAATCCTAAGATGGTAACCTCAGATACGATGGTTGCCAAGCAGACAAATAGCACTTTGATTTCTCTGTTATCTAGTGGATAATGTTTTACTGTTTTGAGACCTTCCTTCTAGCATTATGACAATTGCTATGATCTAATTATTAAACACGACATGAAGCAACGGGAGTTACATTATATCTGGAGAGAGAGAGAGAGAGAGAGAGAGAGAGAGAGAGAGAGAGAGAGAGAGAGAGAGAGAGGGTTGAAGGACGGAGAGACTGAGGCTGGAAGTATTAAACTACCTCTTCACATGAGCAAGCTCTTCATCGCTCCAGCCGTAGTTTTAAAGCGAAGAGATTCCTTGTACGGAGCGCGAAGAGGTCTCTCGGGGTTAAAAGTACTGGAATATGAAGCGGGTGCATCACCCGCCTCTTCCCAAATATCTTCGTATCTTTTTTTAGACTGATACCATATTCATGTAACTGGTTAGTACCTTAACATTCACGAAATGCATTTGCAATTTTTTAAAATGTTTGTTAACATTTCTTTTGTGTGATGCTATCCTTATTTATAGATTTTTAGGAGACTGGTGTTACCCGTTTATGATCAAACTACTGCACACAGGCCAGTCGTTGACTTCTCTCATTTCCAAGTTATCAGTGTCTCATACTGTGGTGATCCAGGCAACTTCACCGCTTATATCCTACAACGCTATATCTAACAGACTTGTACACCATTCCATTGTCTTCAGAAAGGCAAGCACGTGGTATAAATTAAGTTCCGTGGTCTGATCACAGCCATCGCCGCTAAATTCTGGCTGCCGTAATCCTGAACACTTCTTTTTTACGGTGGCCATAACTTAACCTGAATAACCTACCCTAAAATATTTTTAACATAGCTGAAAACCCAATGATAACCGCTAAATTCTAGCGGTTTAAGCAGAAATGTAGCAGTATTAACCTAACCTAACCGGAACTGACCTGACCTAACCTAACCTATTTCTAACCTAACCGAACCACCATACAAAACAGCTAAATTCTAGCTGCCGTAATCCTTACCGTGGTTAGGATTATGGAAGTCGCTGTTAAAGTCTAACTGCCATAATCCTGATCACGGCCTTAAATTATACCACGTCCTTACCTTTCTGAAGACAGTAATGAAAAGTGGAATGGTGTACAAGTCTGTTAGATAACCTGACCTAACCTAACCTATTTCTAACCTAACTGAAACACCAAACAAAACCGCTAAATTCTAGTTGCCCTAATCCTATAACCACCGTTGGGCCCCCTCTCAAGTATTAAAATATCAAGTATTAAAACCATTTCCTACCATTGGGCCGATTTGGAGACATTATCAGATTTAGCGTATTATTTTTGCAATATATCACACGAGAGACAGTGGCGTATCCAGGATTTTTGCCAGACAGGGCAAACACTTGGAATATTTCCCCCACATATCTATCACCCCTAGATTTGATGCTTTGTCATCAGAAATAAATTTACATCATCACTGTTGCATTTGTTGCAATGTCTTAAAGAAAAGCTATCTTTTCCCCACATATTCACAGCTTTCTTGGAGTAACTTTAAGTAAATAGCTAATAATCCTTTCAGAGGAGATTATGTAAAAACACTCAGTACATAATGTTACCAGAGGTCTCCTCTGTCATTAGAGAGCAAAAGGAAACACCAGCAATAATTTAAAAAGCACTGAGTTTCCACAGCAAAGACATCTCCTTGTCACTAGTATCACTGGTCATCATGGTCAGTCTCGTAGATGGTATTATTATCGATATATGCGTGCTAACTTCTGTCCATTCAACCTCAAAATAATTTTTTTTCCTTGGTAGCACAAATTTCTTGTGCACTTTTAGTACCGAAAAAAGCAGTCACACTATACTCTTAGCGCATCATTTACCTGCTGTCTTTATCTCTACATATACGGAAGTACAGCTATTTTGCGTAATAACCTACGAAATTACGAAATTTACCACACATCGACACAGCACCTACCATACGAGAGGCAATGGCGTCCATGCTATCTGTTTATATTCGGAAATAAACCTTGTATTTTGATTGGCTGCTGAAAGAAGAATGGCGGAATGGATAGGCCAATGAAAACTCGAGATCTGGCGTGAGTGTCCCGAACACACACTTTCCCACATTCATGATAATATCGCTATTTTTCTATTTTCCTTTGTGGTTCTCTCTCTCTCTGTTTGTCTGTCTGTCTCTCTCTCTCTGGGAGCCCGGTAGCCCAGTGGTAGGGTGTCGGACTCGTAATCGTGAGGTTGCGAGTTCGCGTCCCGACCGGTGGTTGCCGTGCTGGGTGGGGTAGCGCCCTCCTGTGACCCTAGCAGGGCTATATGATCTGATGAGGTCAAGCTCGGGGATAATTCCCCTCTCACACTCTCTCTCTCTCTCTCCATTTAGCACATATGTGTAAATTCAAATTTGCTGCCGCACCCACCCCCAGTCTGGTACTCTGTTTTGTACTACTGCTGTGGTGGTAGCCAATAGAAATTCCGTTTTCCACTACTTGTTCTTTTAGTTTGATTCTCATTGGCTCAAGCATCAGGGGTGGTGCATACATCAAGACTGACCTAAGTAAATGCATCTGGTGGGATTAACCTCTCTTACTGTAATCCTTGACTCCTCTCTTCAGTGTTTCCACAAAAAGGAAATCAAATTCCTTGGATTGCTGTCCAATTTCCCTTAAATTCATCTCTGAATTTCCTTTAAAATTTCCTTGTGTAATAAACAAAAATAAATACCATTTCCTCAATAATAATAACTTTTTGAAATGCAATTTGGTATTTTTACTATATTAGTACTGTACATTGAAAAAAAAAAAACATTCTGTAACCAGTGATGTTACAATATTTGTAATCATATACATAATTGATTCCTTTTGCATTGCAACCAGACTGGACTGTAACAACTACGTGTACCGTGAGCATGCTAGAAAACATACGTAATACCAGAAGTGTACAGTTTATTAGCAAAATGTTATAAAAATAGATATTCCTCAGTAACAGAACGGTAAACTGCTTTGACAGACTGCTTTACAAAATAAATGTGCCTAAAAAAATAGGTAAGACTATTGTTAATTTATGACCAGTGGTGGACTAGAAATAAAAATACATGGGATACCTATAAGTGAATAGTTAATTGCTATAACCAGTAGTAGACTAGAAATGAATGTCTCCTATACAGAATTCATGAGTATAATATTATACTCTTAATCTTACTCTGATCACGAAATTTCATCAAATTGTTACCCAGACCAACACCTCTCACCTTTGACTAAATATAATATTTACAATTTATATTCCAGTATTTAAACCATATACTGTAAATTGTTTTTTTTTTTTCTGCAGTTGTAAGTTTTTCAATGAAAATTATGAAATTCATTTAAAAAATACTGTTTACTGTAAAATAACATATTTCCTGTGAATAAAGGGAGTCTAAGAGACTTTTGTGAATACAATAGCTACTGTATATCAGAGTGGAAAACGAAACAGTTACCAGTATAGCTACAGGAAAACCCCAGATTAGTGAGAGTTCTGCTCTCTTCCTATAAAATGGTTGTAACCTTGAGTTGGACTTATCCAAGATTGACGTAAACTGGAGTTTTCCAGTATACTGTACTCGTATTTTAGATATTTAGTTGTCTGGAAGACGTCTTACATATTCTAAATAGGAACGTTTTAAACCAGCTGATCATGTGTTACCTTCATTTGAGAGCATTTTGGAATAGAGGTTAAGCATATCTTTTGGTGGATTTGAATATGCAGCCTGATAATTGTCTTTTTGTTGAAAGGCAAGCTTAGTTAACAACCCAAGTAGAGACTCATGCTCCAGGGCAATTTTGTGTTCAGTTATTATTAAGTTGAGTTGGCTGAAGATTCTTTTAACTGATGCATTTGAAAAAGGAAACGAAAACATTATGCAGAAAATTCTGCATAGGTTTGGTAATATCCCAAATATCAGATCTCCCTCTGAATTTTGTGCATTAAAGACAGTATGTCAAAACCTCCTGAAGGCCGTAATAACATCACCATCTCCAAATATGGCTCGTTGTCTCCACACAAGGTCAGCAGCTTGACAATCAACAACTCCATTTAGGTGGGGTAACTAAGCTATTACATGTGCTAGGTTTAGTTGAGTAAGGTTTAGGGCAACTTTTGGAGACAGACAGGAAAGATAGTCAAAGTCGTTAATATCATCAAACCGGGACTTTTTTTTTTTTTTTTTTTTTTGTCCGACTCTTGGCATGGGCTTCAGAGCCTGCTACCAAGGCCCAGTAGTCCTCCTACATACCATACACCTCTACATGGGACTGGTACCATACCAGTGATTGCTGGGGGAGGTGGCCTTTTCAGTGGCTTTCGGTAACACATACAAATGATCCAAAACTATATTTTATATGCAATAGTGAAATTTTGTTGAATTACTTTTTTGTCTTTACTTTTTCTAAATTTCCTTACTGTTTACCATAATTTCTTAGAATTTCCTTTGAATTGGCATTTCCTTAGACTCATCCTTATATACTCCAATTTTCTTTAGAAAAGGATAATTTCCTTGAATGTGGAAACAGCCTCTCTTAATCCTTGACGCAGTGACCACTCGACCTTCCTCGCTCAGCAGGGAATGATTTCACATCACCTGTTCTGTACTGTATAGAAAGGATTTTTCCATTAAGGAAAAACAGAAAAACAGCGTAAACGTATTCATCCTGAAAAATTTCACCTAGAAAAGTGGGTGGGGGAGGGAAAAATACTCTGTCCCCCAGGCTCCAAAAAGTGGGAGGGACATGTTCCCCTATGCCCCACTCAAACAAGGCCCCTGGCACACATATTTATATCTGCTTACCTTCTAAAATGTAGTCTGGGGTGATCAAAATGGCTTCATAAAGTCTTCAAAAATTTTGCTTGTTTCAGCTGTTTGTAACAATAATTATAGAGTGTTTGTGCTACTGGCTACAGAGTGAGAGGATATGGCTGCAGGGTGAGAGAATGTGGCTGATGGGGCAGGAAAGCCATTATTACATCTCATCAGGATTCAAGTACAAAACATAGAGCTCTGCCATTAACCACATAATCTAACGTGACAGGGAAATTTGTTAAGTTGTAACTGGTCATTTTTTCTCAAGGGTTTTATAATATTTAGTCTAGTTTTCAATTTCAAAGGAAATTATTGTTCTCACAAATATTTTTGGAAATAGATAATGTTGTTTAATAAACGAGTGGTAAAATTAGGAAAACTGTATTGTCATACAAGAACTATGCCAAAAATCCCTTTCATCATTTCCCCAAATTTTTCCCAGGGGGAGCAAATTGCCCCCCACCCTGCCCCCCCAGTGGCTACGTGTATGACGAGAGAGTAAACATAAAACAAATGACGGCAAACTAGCACTCCTCCAGCGTACCAATCTCACGATTTCTCTCCCAGAGAGCACCTCCGCAGCATACCAACCCTTCCATAGTCTCTTTTTTGGAAGAAGTTGTTCGGCGGCATTTTAAAGGTACCAAACTGGGAGAGCCTTTTCACGAAGATGCTTTGCGAGAAGAGGAAGAGGTTGTTAAATACTACCACCCTGAGGGTGAATCAGATATACCAACCCTTCCCTCTTATTTACGGCTTCTGTGCCAGTGGAAGTTGTGGAGGGTAACGAAGCAGAGGGTGCCGATAATTTTAGTGGGTGTATATATACACTCCGATGTCCTTTTTTCTAACGCAAGAAAGAAGGAACCAGAGGCCAGGAGCCAGCAAACCGTTCCTTCGAAGAATAAAACAAAAACAATACAAAAGAGAGCCAATTTCAAGATCCATTCAGATGCCTGGACACACTGCGTTTGAAAAACTGGAGGTCATAGGAAGTAGGAAATACATACAGAGGGAGACAGTTCCAGAGTTGACCTATTGCATAAATGAGAGTGGAAGTAACGGTTAACTCTTGCATTAGGAAGTAGGTCAGAGAAGGGATTAGAGTTTGTTGCTAAACAGGTGCTACGCGGTCATTGTAAAGGTGGGGGGATGCAAGCAGACAGTTCAGAGGAACAGTGACCATTGAAGTAGCGATAGAAAGGAGATAAAGATGCAACAGTGCGGTGAAGAGACACAGGTTAAAAGGAGCCAGTAAGAGGAGGAGAGTGGATGAGACGAAAAATTTTTGACCACCCTATTGAGAAGAGCTTTATGTGGGAGCCTCCTCACACAGGGGCGAATGAAACCCGTGTATAAAGTCAACAACTGTGCAGGGATAAAGAAGATATGGAGTCGTCTTAGCACACCTAATCTCTTGGAAGCAGATTTTACAAGAGATGTAATATGATCTTTCCATGATAAATACTGAAAAATTAAACCCCAAGTATGTTTAAGGATGATGCAGAATTAAGCTGGATATTGTTAAACATTAGTGGGTACTCCTGTGGAAGATTTTATCGGGTTGATAGGTGTCAGAACTGAGTCTTTGATGCATTAAAAGCAACAAGATTACTTTTACCCCCGTCAGAGATACGAACCAATGCAAACATTAGGTGTGCCATAGCCTCATCCCTTGTTTGTTGAAGTAACTGCTGCAGTGGACATTGCGGGAACCGAATGGAAAGGTGAAGGGTGGAATTATCAGCATATGAGTGGATTGGGTTAGATGTACAGCTTAGATGGTCATTGATGAATAAAAGGAAGAGATTTGGTAAGAGGAGACAGCCCTGAGGAACACCACTTTCATAGGTCTAGGAGAAGAACTGTGGCCG
Source organism: Coenobita brevimanus (assembly GCF_032717465.1). NCBI lineage: Eukaryota > Metazoa > Arthropoda > Malacostraca > Decapoda > Coenobitidae > Coenobita > Coenobita brevimanus. The sequence goes on from NC_136966.1 coordinate 31,158,262, forward strand.
TCTACAACAGTAGCTACAGAACGACCAGAAAGGAAGCTATAGATGATGGCAAAGATAGAAGGATAGAAACCGAAAGAGGGCAGTTTAGAAATTAAAGATTTATGGCATACTCGATCGAAAGCCTTTGAGATGTCAAGTACAATAGCAAAGCTTTCGCCAAGTCCCGAAAGGAGGATGACCAGGAGTCTGAAAGGAAAGTGTGAAAATCGCCAGTGGAGCTCCCCTGACGGAACCCATACTGACGATTAGAAAGAAGGTTGTGACAGGAAAGATGTTTTAAGATTTTTCTGTTAAGAATAGACTCGAAAACTTTTGAGACACAGGATGTTAAAGCAATAGGGCGATAGTCAGAGGGTTGGGACTGGTCACCCTTCTTTGGGACTAGCTGCATGAGAGCAAACTTCCACCAGGAAGGAAAGGTACAAGTTGATAGACAAAGGCGAAAAAAGTTTACTTAGGCAGGGTGTAAGCCCAGAAGCACAGTTCTTAAGTCAACAGGAGGGACTCCATCAGGCCCATATGCCTTGTTAATAATGAGGCCAGTGATGGCAAAAAATACGTAGATTGAAAAAATTTTAATGTCAGCCATGAGGAAGTCAGAGGGGGAAAGTAATGGAGGAACAGCACCGGAACTGTCTAAAGTGGACTTGGAGGAGAAAGTCTGAGTGAAAAGATCTGCTTTATCAGTAAAGGAAATAGCTACAGAGCCATCAGAGTAAAAAAGAGGAGGGAAGGATGATGAGGTATAATTGGTAGAAAGGTTTTTGGCAATATGCCAGAAGGAGCGGGAAGAATTCAAGTCAGAGAGATGACAGCGTTTAGTACGAATGAAATTATTTTTATCAGAGCGAAGAACAGACTTGGCACGATTCCGGGCAGAAACAGAAAAAAGATATGAATCAGGGATGGGTTGGCTCCGGTACCTTTTATAGGCCTTCTCCTTGTTGTGGACAGCATTAGAACAAGCATGATTAAACTAAGGCTAATTTGAATTAGTCAAAGGATATGAGAAAAGAATGTATGCTTCCACGCCTGAGAGAATAACCTCTGTAATGCGCATGGCACACTTAGGTGGCTGGCAGCCATGGAAGCAATAATCATTCCAGGGAAAATCGAAGAAGTCCTGCCTGAGGGCTTCCCAATCAGGAGCTCCAAAGTGCCACAACCGACGTTTCTTTGCAGGATCCACAGGCCATACTGGAACATTAGGACAGGTTAATGTAATAATGATGTGATTGGAGGAGCCCAACAAAGAAGAAAGATCAACGGTGTAATCAGAATGATTGTTGTAAGGAAGAGGTCAAGTATGTTGGAACTCTCTCCAAGGCGGTCAGGGATACGGGTAGGGTGTTGTACACGCTGCACTAGGTCATTAAGGATAGCAAAGATGTAGGCTTGTTCACCAGGTGGATCAGTCTGTTACTACACTGATGCCACGAGCAGACGATATTATTCGGCAGAATATTGTGGTAGCTGTAGTGGTGGTGATGGTGCTAGTGGAAGCTGTGGTGCTAGTGTAGGTGATATCTGTGATGATAATGGTGGTGGTGGTAGCTGTAGTTGTGATAATGAAGGTGGTGGTGGTAGTTTTGGTGTTGGTGGTGGTGATGGTAGCTGTATGAAAGTAATGGGTACATAAGTGAACAAGTATTCGGATCTGTTAGTGAAAGGGGAATGATAGGAATATTGGTGTCACAGAAATATTGTATATCACCTTCCATCTTGATTCATTGTCTCTCTCCCTCCAGTCATTAATACTGGAAGTATTCTGTTCACCTATTAGTAGATGATGTTAGTGATCACGTTAACCCAAACCTTGCCCCCATGTCAGATCTTCGTTTAGTCTTGGAATGGGCTCACACGAACTTCAGTCTTGATCCAATTTTTCGTTTCTCAAACTTAGAATTATACTATCCTGTACTAGAAGCTAAATTCCTTTCCAAGACTATCATGGTCCATATTCCTATTCGTTCTCATGCACCTATGATCCCTTCCAACTAATTCCCAGTGCCTCTCAATGGCTCTCTTTACACTGCATCTGTTATTGATAGTGGTGGTAGCTGTGCTGGTGGGTGTGGTAGTAGTAGTTGTGATGATGATGGTGGTGGTGGCAATAGTCGTGATGATGGTGGTGGTGGTGGTGGTGGTGGTAACTGTGAGGATGGTGGTGGTGGTGGTGGTAACTGTGATGATGGTGGTGGTGGTGGTGGCTGTGATGATGATGACGGTGATGGTAAATGTAGTGATTGTGGTGATATTGATGGTGGTGGTGGTGGTAGGTGTGGTGGTGGTATGTGATGATAATGATCCTCGTGTCAGCTGTGGTGGTGGTGGTGGTAGTTGTTCAGAAACTGCTCCCATTTGATAGCTCTTGCTCCAGAGTGAAGCATGGTTCAAAGACAGCTGTAATTTGGAAAAGTGCTGAGCGACCCAATAGGGCCTTGAATTTCTTGTTTTTATCAAAGGCAGACTGTTTTATTTAAATTAGGAGTTACTTCTGAAATGAACTGGTTAGACATAACCTCCATGATCGTATCTCCCAAGCTGCTATAATTGTCTGAGGACAGCTAGCTTAAATAGTGAAATACATCAATGTACTGAAGAGGTATTTGGTACTTACTCCCTGAACAAAGTTTTTATGTTGAAGTGTTAAAGGACTATCAGTAGGAGTAGGAGGAGTTTTCGATAAATGCCTATTGACTACAGGAGGTTTATTAAGGTGGCTATTTACTGTAGTGTTAACTCTCTTAGAATTCCTCCAACTGAGACGTAATAGTGAGTTCTAAGGAAGGACAGCCTGAGGTAAAATGCACCTTACCCGAAAATATCATGGTATATACCATGGAATCGTGTACGGAATGTCTCGGCTGCAAGTCGAGAGTAGTTCAGAGTCCACCACCACCACAAACCCATGGTAACTTCTTGTACGCCAGCAGTTGAGGAGAAAATGGTTTGGGATTAATGGGGCTTAACTCTACAAAGAGCCATTTGACGTATACAACCAGTTTAAGTAACCTTCCTATACCACCCTGTTCACTTTAATATATTGAAATTATATAGTTACATTTAGTTGCAGTCACTTTCAATATATTAGATTATTTCTGCTTGGATCAGTAAGAACTTTAGCACTGATTTCATCACGATTCATTAAATATCCTGAAGTATTGTGAACAGCCACACAGACAGAATGAAAAAAATTGACCCTACATTCTGTATTTAAAAGCAAATACTGTCTTCCATTATTCACTTAAGCCCGAATGCGTCAGTTTTGCTTTATTCTTCCTATGTTCTGCTGATTTTATTCAACTTAGGATATATATATATATATATATATATATATATATATATATATATATATATATATATATATATATCAGGAAAAGTTACAAATTTATTTACACCTTCGCTTTCAGGGAGGTTTCCTCATCAGTCAAAATCGTGAAGGGAATGCAAGTACAAAAACATTAAGTTGTCGTATTTAAGGACCTTATTAAAGCGAGACTGAATTTGGAAGATGTCCACCACAACCCCCTCCCCCTCCACCATTGCCGCTATATTCATCCCAGCTTCAATGTTCTCCACGTCTCCTCCACTCCTGTATCCATACTCCATTCTTTCTCCCTCTTTTGTGAACCACTCTCCGTATAATATTTTAGTTCTTTCCTCAGCCATGGCCTCTATACGCGATCAAACACACACACACACACACACACACACACACACACACACACACACACACACACACACACACACACACACACACACACACACACACACATTACTTTCCCCCTAACCTGTAAGTTACCTATCCTAATTTCTCCTTCAGAAGGATGTAGCCATTCACTGGTTAAATTCTAATGAACTTACTAAGCACAGGAGAAATTGTATGTCCCCTCGAATAATCACCTCTTATTCTTTCACCTAATTTTTCCTCCCGTCTTCTCTCTCCCAAGTCCCTAAAGAAGGATGACCAGGAGTCTGAAAGGACTCCTCCCTGTCTCCCCACTCGTCTTTTCCCGCCTCTCCTTTCCTCCGATTATCATCTCTTCCTCTCTTCTCACTCACACCTCCATTCCTGTCATCTCCCTCTTTTACTGTACCTATTGCCTCATCCTTTCTTCATCCATCTTTCCTCTTGTCCCTTGTCTCACATCTGTTCAAACACCTTTCCATCTCCCTCCACTCACCTTTTACCTCCTCTCCTCTCCTCGCCTCTCTTCACCTCTGTTCAACATCTGTTCCTCTCTCTTCACTCACCTGTCCTGTTTCTCCACACACATTTTCCATCACCTGCTATTTCTCCAGTGTTCAATACCTTTTCCTTTCTCTTTATTAACTCATATCTTTTCACTCTCTTTGCCTCTCTTCTCTTTGTCTTCTTTTCATCATCTCATCCCATATCTACTGTACATTCACTTTTCCCCTCTTATCCACTTTCACTTCCTTTTCGTCTCATCATCACGTCCTTAATCATTTCTCCTCCTTTCCTGGACTGACACATTTACTCTTTCCCTCAATATTTACTCAGGATCTTTTTTTTTCTCCCTCCCTCAGTCCCTTCCCACCTATCCTTGCCTCTTCCCCATCAATTGACTCTCTTCGCCTTCCTTCGTTCCACTCTTCTCCTCTCTCCTTCTCTCCTCTCCTATCCTTTCCTTTCATTATAACCATCTCCTACCGTATCCTGTCCTCTCCTCATCCTCTCTCCATTTCTCCTCATTCTTTCCTCCCTTCCTCTCTCTACTCTCCTACGTTCTCCTCTATTCCCCACCTTTCGTTTCTTCTAATAGTCTCGCCTCTGCCCCCTCCTTCGCCTCTCCTCTCTCCGTGACAGTTTGCCCACCCACAGCCTAATGGTTGAATATACACTGAAGTCCGCGAGGATAGGAGTGGTATGTGGGGGAGCGGGAGGCATGGTAGGTATACGGGGGTTGGTTAAGGGGGGCAGCGTAGGTATACGGGAGGGTGGAGAAGATCCATATTAAGGGGGGGGGAGGGCAAGGATGGGGTACGCGACGGTGGAGGGTGATGGTGCAGGGGAGGGAAGCATATGTGTTTTACGACGGAGTGCAATTGTTGTGCATGGTAGGTGAGAAGGGAGAGTGATGTACGGGAGGGGTGGGGGGCAGAGAGGTGCACGGGAGTCATCGTTTGTGTACGTGGGGGAAGGTGGGGATTGGCTGAGATGATGTAATGGGGACAGAGGTGACATGCATGTTTAAGTAGTCAGAAAGCTTCAGGCACAGTTATTAATGTCAGAGGTGTCAGGGTGTTAGGAACTTTGGGGATGTAGGGGTGTCAGAAGATGTCAGGGTGTCAAGAGTATCAGGCTGTCAGAGGTGTCAGTTGTGTCAGGGGATTTGTGGGTATCAAGGGTGTCAGGGAATTCTTTGATGAAGCTGTATTAGGGAAAGTTATCTCTCTCTCTCTCTCTCTCTCTCTCTCTCTCTCTCTCTCTCTCTCTCTCCCTCTCAGAATATTATCCTAGGAGTATTTTTACAGAATTTGATAAAAAGTGTTAAGGAAATTGGAATGTTCTAACAAAATTATTGTTAACAATGCATCTGCACTCTTTATCCAAGGAATCACACTTAATTACTTTACATTACAGTATGTATTTAAGAGACACTTAGAAACGTTTCTTGTATTCTTTAATACAATGAGATATTAACGTTTATACTTTTTTTTAAAACACCATGGGCCAGATGTAGCATTTATTAACCTCATCAGTAGCAGACATTTCTCAGAAGCTAAACATAAACATCTGATGGCAAAAATATAAGAAGCTGATGAGTACGTTATCGCAATGAATAAGATACTTTCTTGAGAAATGGACCAAACGTCTGGTAGTTTCTCATTCAGCATACCACCACTGATATCCTACGAATTTGGTCAGATCACCAGCCAACAGCTGCAGGGGTAACACAGTTATCTGATTGGCTTATCACAAAATGCATAAGCAGATGTCCTTCTGACGAGGTATTCTAATACGACAAATGTAAGAGGGTTCAAGACTTACTGACATTCAGTTTTAAGGAAACTCTTATAACACATAAACAGACTTATGACATGATTTCATCTCCGTTGGGTAACACAGCTATATTTTGCGTCCTGGTCCCGGTTGAGTCTTATGAGGGTTTATGAAATGGTTAAAGAACTAAGAAAACACAGTAAAACTAAAAGTCAAGTAAAGAAAAACTACATGATGAGTACTTCTTCGCGTATAATTCAGTACTACATACCTTCATTTTCAGCATTACCATTTGATAAAATCATTATGTTTCTTATTGGCTTTTCAGTCTTGCTTGCATTATTGAATATATTTATTTACTTATAGCCTATTTGTAGGCTCATTATCACATATCCATGTGGCTTTGGAGAGAACTTTTTTTTTTTTTTTTTAGATAACACGTTTTGCCTTCTGTAATTATACGCTTTGCCTTCAGTAATTATTACATACACCCTTTTCTCGAGGTACGAGAGAGTAAAATCCCGGACAGAAGAACCTGATGCAGTCAAGGTGAAGGCTGTCTGTACCGTTCCATCTAAGTAACTGGACCTTACCTTATTGTTTAGTCTTCCCCCAAACACGCAGATTCGAGCCATTCAACAGTCATCCAAGGATACTTGTATTTCGTTATGGAATGCGATATTTTTTCCATATGTAACTAAAGCATATTTAATCGATCATTAGTGTTTTATGCCGTTTAGGATAATAGCATAGACAATAGAATAACAACGATATTTGTTGCTTTACTGAAACCTTAGAGAGAGACGGGCAAACAGGCAGACAAAGAGGGAGAGTTCCATTGTAACTACAGATACCTGTGACCTATTATGAGGGTGAACATTTTTGCCCTCAAGGTTATCAGTACCCTGGCTTAGTAACGGTTAAGAAATGGACCTTTGATGATACAGACATTATTTATCAAGGTATTGGTACCCTGATTATATGAAAAAAAAAATAATAATAATCATGCAGGACATCCCCTTACATGAGACAAATAGGAAGACAGATAAAAGAAACATCTGAGCCAAAAGGAAAAATAGAAGAGAACAAAGCGTGAAGTGCCAAAATATTATGAGTGTGCAAGATCATTTACCCCCCCCCCCGGTGGCCGCAGAGTCAAATGACATTTTACCATAGCTTGGCCGCCGCCGGCGTCATTCGAGCTTGGTTTATAAAAAACGGCGAAAATTTTGGGGAAGTGAATGAACGTTTGGAACGTCCTGAGACTGACCTACACTAAACTCCCATACACCCCATCAATCAGTTCAGAGCCTGCTGCCATGATGAGTGGATTTTCTGTTTTTTCATTCATGGCCATACCTAAACATGCACAACTTTACCCATTATCTCGACCCAGAAGAAAACATCATCTTTCTTCTCCCTTGCGAAACACACAAAACAACCCTGTTTACAATTATGAATAAATACAGGCATAAATAAAAAAATATATGATGATAAGAAATACATTTTTGTTTTGGTATCTGTACCTATTAGCTCAGGTTTGCTGTACTGGTTTGGATCATTCAATGCAGTGCGACTTATAGAAAACTGTGAAAACTTTTGGGAAATGAACGAACATCTCAGACATGAGACTGACCCTCAACTCATGTTCTCACACCTCATTTTTCAGTTCACACCTGCTTCCGTGATGAGTTTATGTTCGATTTTTTAGCTTGTGGCCATGCTTAAACACACATAGTTACACCCATTATCTTTACCCAGACAGAAAATATCAGTTCCTCCTTTGTGAAACACATACAACTACCCTGTTTACGATTATTGATAAATACAGGCATAAACAAAAAAGACATGAAAATTAAAGAAAAAAAAAATGTTTGGTATCTTTACCAATTTGCTCAGGTTTTTTTGTACTGTTTTGGATCATTTTACATATTCTTTGCCTTTACAAGCAAAACAGGAAAGTTTTCTGTGTCCATGTGTTTATGTAGCCAGAAAGGTCTCCTTTCTCTTCCCGTTAATCAGCTCGTGCGAGGTGTGAATGTCAAGTCCTCTCACATTTCAACCCTCACTGTCCAGCTTGTACACTCAAGCAATGACATCTATCTCATTTAGGTCCGAAAATAGAAACTTTCGCCTCCCTTTTTCAACAAACTCCACCACCCAGACTGCAAATAAAAGTCGATACTACCATAAATACAATATACACCATGAAATGCAAGATAAATTCATATATTTTTTTTTAAATTCAACCCTCTCATGTTCTGAAAAACTTCAAAACACACATATCTAGTTATTTCACACCATTTCAGCACCATTGACAATGTTTTTTGGAAAAAAAAAAAAAGTAACAAAGACTGTGCGATGCTGCGTCACACCTACGTGTGACAGGTATCAGCTGCCTAAATTTATGACTCCGCATTCGATTGCATGCCACAGGATGGGTCTAGAAAGCTGAAATTTGCACTGCCAGGTGTGTCGGAACTTCCTCTTCAATTAGCAAGAGAAAAATTGATTTTCAAAACTTTGAAAAATGGCTTTGGGGTTGGCCTGTGAGGCCCGACAAATGTTGAACAGAGGTGAAGAGAAGTGAGGAAAGTAGAGGAGGTGAAAGGTGAGCAGAGGGAAAGGGAATGGTCGGCCACGGAGGGGATAAATTTGGAAATGTGCGGCATGACATGGCCTGGCCTGCCCCTACCATCACGCTAAGCAGAAGTTAATAACTTTACTCCAGTATGAAGTAGTGTTGAAATTTTTTCTGTGATTCATTCAGTAAATTTTATCAACTAAAAACTCACCCATAAACATGTAGGAACCGTTTGGAATTTCGGGTTTTCCAAGGGAGTGCTTGGCTCTAATCGGTGAATGTCTCAATCAGAAAATCAAATTTTAAAAATTTTCTGTCATAACACCGTTTTTTTTTTTTTTCGTATCAGGTTTAGCAATTAAATATCGGAGATTCCACCTATCATTTTACCTTAATGTTTTTGCTATGTTTCTATGGTGAAATCACCAAGGGAAAACACCCCATTTCTGGCTTCAATCACTTTATCAATAACCATGTGTTTATCATTTCAATTTCGCTAATATGGCAGGTTGGTTGCAGAAATTTAGAAGTTAGCATTGCACATGTGATGAATGTTATGGTGTCTCGCATTACACTAGCACTTGCCTACTGCTGGAACCTACAGTATTTGGTTCAAACAAACCCAGAGTTATATGAAGAACATCAGTTGTCTTTCCTTCATAATATGTGCTCCACAATATTCAGTGACAAATCTAAATTTAATCAGTACCCAAAAACCATCCAGGAAGAAATAGTCCAGGGGAAATGCCCTGTTTTGTACTTTCATCCTGAAATTGATATATCAGGGGGAATTGTGATAACATGGAGCTCGTTTGCATCTCACATACTCACAAAGTGCACTTTACTCGTAAAGTAACAAGTTTTTTCTGGCAAAAATTTGCGAAACTAACTAAAAGCCATTCCATCACCAAATACTTTCAGATACCTTATCTTTGTTTCCATACCGTTATTAAACTTACAATGATCAATTCCAACCAAAAAGTCGAAAAAATACTTTCCCATATTTTTCGTGATTTATGATGATTTCGCGCCGTTGAGTCACGCGCGATAGCCAAATTTTTTTAGTTTGATATTTATCTGTCACTCCCTAGGTTTACTCCAGCCTAATTTAAAGAAAATTAGGTAGATATCAATTACCATTCTCCTGAAAAACATGACCAAGTGTGCAGACAGACAGTTTTGTGAGTCTTAATTTCTGACATTGTCAACTTACTGGTAACATGGTAGCCAATTACCAAAGTTTTTTTTTTTTACTTTAACAACTGTATCTTTATTTACTATTCTTCTCGCGATCTGCCCGGGCGGAATAAGCCCCTCCTTCCTGCTGACGTCATAGCCAGCTTCAGCCAATCATGTCTCATCCCGCGTGAGCAGAGCGAGGGAGCCTTCAGATGTGACACGACAATACATTGTCTTACAACTTTCAAACTATATTGATTTATATTTACCTTCTTCAGTCAACTCTTTACATGAAGAACAATGATATGTAATAACTATATAGGACTGGTATACTTGACCGCTTACAGGTGATTGGAATTACAGATTTAGAGTCTGAGATTATAATGACTTATATTTTTAATTTCTCGGTACCTCCCTCGTTGGCTAGCCAAGTAGTGCCTGTCCGTTTTATTGAAAAAAAAAAAAAATATTCGTATTTATAATCAATAAATCTACTATGAAGACTTAATGATAAAAGGAAGAGCCAAAATCTATGCCTACATTTGGAGATAGCATATATTTAGCCTGACATATCCAATGCATGTTTGGTGGAGCGTTCAACCAGATGCCCGTTGCACCTGTCGCTGGCTGTCAAACTCAGAGACACATTAGAGCACGGAGATGGCAGATGCGCAAGCTCCCAAGACACCTTCTAGGACTCCCAGGCTTGGTAGCCAAGCTAGAAATATTATACTGAATGTCTTTAAGTACTTCCGAATACATGAGAATTAAGACCACATTGCAGAAGTTGAGAAGAAGACACCAGAAGCTACAAAAGTCAGCTGCCGTTCTGTTAGCCGAATCAGACGTCAGGGAAACGGGAGTAATTTCATCATCAATATATCAGAAAAGAGTTTGCCCTGTATTTGCCGTGGATAACTCTGCCAGAGTTGTGATTAGAAGAAAAATCTTGGCCTTTTACGAAAGAGGTGAGCTACCAACCATGGAACTACTACACGAAGGGTAGAGGAGCCACCAGTTTCATTCGCTGGAGGACAAACTTCTCTAAGGAACTCGTCAAAGATCGTGGATTTAGGTATAAGAAGCAAAACAGCAGCAGAACTTTACTCATAGAAATATATGACATCGTTGCTGAAAGAAACAAGTACCTTAGAGAAACAGAAATGAATAGATGTAATCAGCCAAGTCCTGAATTTTTTGTGGATGAAACCTGGGTAAATCAAAATGCAAGCATTAAATGATGCTGGACAACCAAGGATGGTGCAGTTGGACCCAGACTTAAAATTGGCAAAGGAGCACATTTCATTATTGTCCATGCAGGAGGAGCTGACGGCTTTGTCCCAGGTGCACTTCTGATGTTCAGGTCAAAACATGGGAATAAAGGAGACTATCATGAGTCAATGAACCATGACACATTTAAAGACTGGTTCCACCATCAACTGCTTCCTAATATTCCATCTAAGTCACTAATAGTGATGAACAATGCCCTTTACCACTCACTGCAACTTAAAAGCACCTACAAGTCAGACATGCAGAAATATTCAAGTGGCTACAAGAAAATTCCATCGAACATGATCCCACTCACTCATGACCTGAACTGCTACAGATAGTAAAAATACACAAGATATTATTTCAGTGGTATGAAATTGATGAGCTCGCTTCTGCTGGAGGACAGAATTTTGAGGCTGCCACCGCATTACTGCCAGTTCAACCCAACTGAATTAATCTGGGCTCAAATAAAAGATATAATCAGTGAGCGGAACTCCAACAGCAAAGTATGAAAAATGTTGAGAATATAACCAAGCAAGCCATTGAAGATATAACCAAGGTAAATTGGCAAAAATGAATTGATCATGTACATAAAATTGATGGAGATTATCGAAAAAAGGACATTGCTTATGAGGACATATGTGAATCACTCACAGTTGATTTACTATCATCTGATGAAAGTAGTGCCGAATGTGTTGAAGATTAGGGCCAGATTACGTCCATGGCAGTTTATATAGTTTTGAAGAAAAAAACAATAAATAAATAAATAAAAGGGGTGTTAAAATGGCCCGCCTCCGCGGTGCACCTGGGCAACGTCAAGCAATGACGGCAAAATGGGTCATAACTCGCATGGAGGGGAGGGGGGGAGATTTTAATTTCATCAAAAGCACATTGCGCATAAAAGAAGAATGTTAGTTCCACAAGTATGTGTTAATATTTAAGATTTCAATGTGTAGGTTACCGGATCCATGTAAGGCCATACAATGCGTTATATTAAATGCACAATAATATAACAACCAAAACAGGAAGGACATGGAAAAACAGTTGGGTACAACATCGAATTTTAAAATTGTCATGAAATTGTAGCATGAAGAAATTAAGTTACGTATGGATGAGAACGTATGTGTGTGTGTGTATGTGTGTGTGTGTGTGTGTGTGTGTGTGTGTGTGTGTATACTCAGAAACGAGATAGAGAAGGATAAAATAAGACGTTTAGTATATTTAGTCATGTTATATACAATGAATATTGTATGAATTAACCAACTGATTGATGAAATTTGTTCGTAAGACGTGCAAAACGTTTAATTCATAGTAATAACACTCAAAAAGACAATGATAGTGGAGAAATTAAACATATGTCATTATAATCTCTAACTGTAAATCTGTAATTCCGATCACCTTACAGCGGTTGTGTACCAGTCCTATATAGTTATTACAAATCATAGTTGATATAAAGAGATATATTGAAGAGAGTAAATATATACGGTATCAATATACTGTAGTTTGAAAGTTCTAATACAATGTTTTGTTGTGTTACATCTGAAGGCTCTTTCGTTCTGCCTACAGTACATGGGAAATGGCATGATTGGCTGAAGCTGGCTATGACGTCATCGGGAAGGCGGGGCTTATTCCGCCCGGGCTGTTCGTGAGAAGTTTACAAGTCAAATGGGTGGCCAGATTGGTGGGGTGTGCAGGATGGGTAGGTTAGGTGGGGAGGGTTGGTGGGTGGATGGGTAGTGAAAAAAAAAAAATCATGGTATGAAAGGGTCCATGGGAAATATAACTCTGGTAAAATGGACTCCAGGAAGATGCATAGGTTCAGTGGGTAAAATGGGCCGGTGAGGGTCGTCTCCCACAGGAGGAGTGGCCATCCACGGTCCCAAGCAATGCTGATATGTATGGTCATAGGGTTTTGGACAACACCGGACACCCTCATTTTTATAACATATGAGAACACTAAAATGCTGGTGTATACCTATTCATCTATATATGTCTAACACTCTATGACACTGTAAAAAACTTGAACCAATTTTTTGTTTTTGTTGATTTTTACGCTATTTCTGAACCATGTCAATGCGTTGATTCGGAATATGCTATTTGGTGTTATGTAAATCTAGAGTTACAGGAATTATGCAACAACATATGCATTGTACAAGGACAGGAGCTGCAACTTGTTACCATTTCGAGAATGCTGAGAATATCAAAGCATTTATATATTTCCGGGTGTGTATTATGAATATAACTAGAAAATGAGCAAAGAGTAACATCAGAAGGAACGTAGGGCACATAGTATCTAGAAATGCACTTTTGATCTTGACTTTCTTCTATAGCTGTGATGACAATCGTGCAACAATCTACAAACGTAATCGCCCATCATTGCTTTGCTCCACCTGCCCTGATATCTGGTTTCCATCAGCAGAATGTCCTGGTGGAACTGTTCACCATGCTCCTCGCTGACAGCACCCAAGTTGCTTTTGAAGAAATGAAGGTGCAAATACAGATAGTGCATTTTGATTGACATTCTGCATTCAAGCCAATGGAATGTACCAATCAGGTCATCGACTAGCTTTGGAATCTGGTCTCCACTGGTTGCCAAGAAAACCCTCCACAACCCCTTTGCAAGCACTCCAAGTGCACTCTTCATCATCGGTCATTTTAACCTGGAGTTCATGACTTGCAAGCATTCTTCGAACTTACGGACTGGTGAATTGCCAGCCATCACCTTTGCCATGCTCAACTTGGGAAACATTGATAGGATATGCAGAAATGCATCGCCATCCTTGTCAATGGCTTTTACGAATTGTTTCACAAGAACAAGTTTTATGTGTAGTGGCAGTAGCAATACCTTCTCACTGGAGATCAGTGGAGTTCCCAGAACAATGCAGAAACCTGGTGTGAGACTCTCCCCGAGAGGCCAGTCTTTCCTCATGAAATGTTCTGCATCGCTTTGGTTGTCCCACAAGCATTAAAAAAAAAAAAAAAAAAAAAAAAAAAACATGAGTACTTCGTATAACCACCTTGCATTTCAAGTATGAACGAAACCATTTTGAAATCCCCACAAACTTCCCAGTTATGATCTGAATACTTGATCTTTGTCAAACAAATGTTCACATTCTCATAGCCTTCTTTCATTTTCACAGAATGTGCAACTGGAATTGATTGGAGTCCTTCGCTGTTACACAAAATTGCAGCTTTTAGGCTCTTCAAGGAACTGTCTATGATGAGTCGCCATTCTGAGGCCCTGTAATCCACTCCCATGGCTTGGAACAATCCCTTAACATCAAAACAATAACACAATGAGATTTCGTAACAAAATTTGAACAAGAATGCAAATTTTCCGTGGTGATTCCTATAACTCAATTTGCAAATAGGATCCAGCGAGTTCCATTCACTTAGACATGAAGCCAGCAGCTCAGCATTGGACTTGGTGAGTCCTAAATCTCGGACCAAGTCATCTAGTGCTTCCTGATTGTGAAAGTGTAGAGTATTTCCAGAACATTCTCCAACATATGATTCATCATCACTTTCCCGTCCAGCTTTCGTGTCTGCAGGAGGGAAAGGAATCACTAGCTCATCATTGTGAGGCACCGTAGAGATTGGATATACAATGTTGTTTCTGCCCTTAATGCTCTTCGCACCACTTATATCAACTATGCAAAAATAACAATCGTCTTGGTGATTCGAAGGCTCTCGCCACACTCTCGAAATTGCGAAATGCATCTTCTTTCTCACTCTTTGTAGCCAAACTTCATGCACAGAGCGACATCTACCACAACTGTAGTGCGGAGCCCAATCCTTATCTTGATCACCCATTACCACGTCAAAATATGCTGCGTGTGCACGAGCAAATTTGGTATCAAGGTGGATTTTGTTTGATCATCTTTAGTCCAATATATTCTCCACATACATAAAATGTATCGGCTGACAGCTTGCAAGAATGTCTACTGGTCATTCTCATCAATAGAAACCCCTTTAGGAACAGCTCAAAAACAGGTCAAACACCCAAACCAGCAATGTGAGACTAGCTCATCGATTGAACTGACTCAATCCACATTCCATGATGCATTAATGGTCATATCAGTGACATTTTCATGGACGGAGATGGTGTGTGCGTGTGTGTGTGTGTTTGTGATGTGGTAAGTGATATGTCATCCATTACCTCGGAATGCAGTAAAAAGACTGGAAATAAACAATTTCTAATTGTTGACAAAAAACCTAGAGATAGGCAAACACAACATACATCATTGGAATCAGTGTGGAAAACTGAGTTTAACAAGACCAAAAAAACTGAATAAACAAATTCGTTGTTACACAGTGATGTATACAGGGAGGTCCCAAAGATACGAGCAGTTAGGGTCCATTTGGCAAAGTCGTATAATGAATTCTTGTATAACGAAACGCATAACTAATGGTAAAATATTGGTTGGGTTCACGGACCTCATCAAAGATAACTTTTCAAGCTAAAATATACGATACCAAACGCAACAAACATATCTATATTACTGAACTGTAGAGAATGCAACCTGAAAGAGCAAATAGTATGCAGATAACATAACTGCATATTAATTAAGCATATAAAACATGTTTAACGCTAATCTATAGGTGGTAATGTTGTGTTGGAGGTGGGAAGCTGGCCTGGCGGTCGCCAGCTGAGCAGCATTGCCAGATTCCCATTCCCATATTATTGTACCCGGCACATTAAAATTAACATTTTTTGATCAAAATTATGGCATTCATAAACAAAGGCATTTCTTCATATCAATTGGTAATTACAGTGGAACTAATATATTTATATGTGGAGAGATTAATTAACGTTATTGAATTAGTTTAACTGTTAAGTACCTACCAGGTTATAATAATGGTTATCGTAAGAGTTACTAAATCCTACTGTTGTATTAGTCTTACAGTAGACATGTTAACTTTGCAATTCCCAATTTAGTTTTCAGATTATGAAGTTATGAAAGTTATCGCATTTTTGCATGCATGCTATCGCATATCGCGAAGTGTCAAAATATCGCATTTTGCAATAATTATCGCTCGCCTGGCAATGCTGCAGCTGAGCAATCCCGCTATTTCTCTCTGAGATTGAGAGAAAACGGCGGTGACTGCATTTGCTGGGTTAACTGAGTTAGAATCCTCACACCTCGCCCCTGACTGAATGTCGTATCAATGGATTTTCAAAATTATATATCGAAAATAGTCTCTAATTTACCCAGGTCGTATAATCGGTTTCTCGTACATCGAGTAGCGTATAACGGGACCTACCTGTCTATATATATATATATATATATATATATATATATATATATATATATATATATATATATATATATATATATATATATATATATATATATATATATATGTGTGTGTGTGTGTGTGTGTGTGTGTGTGTGTGTGTAGTTCATACAAGGAGGGTGGAAAAGTTACAAGAGGATGGAAAAAGGGCAGAGTATAAGAGGGAAGTGGAGGAGGATTGGGTAAATATGGAATGGATCAGATGAGGGATGGGAAGGGGTGTGTAAGATATTCACAGAAGAAATGTAATCTGTGCAGCATATGAGGTGGTGTGTGGGGGTGGAGAGAAGACGAAAGTTGGTGCAAGAAACAGCATAATGGAATGAGGAGGTGAGAGAGGCTATGGCACAAAAGAAGAAAGCATATAGTGAGTGGATGAGAAACTGGGGTGTGGAAGAAGCTGAGAGATGGAAGAGAGAGTTATATGTAGAAAGGAAGAGAGAGGTGAACAGATTAATATGAGAAAGAAGAGAGTGGATGAGGAATAAGGAAGGAATTTGAGTGTAAAGTGGAGGGAATATAAGAAAATGTTCTGGAAAGAGGTAAAGAGAAATAGACAGGAGTAAAAGGTAAAAATAGTAGATAACTAGTGGAGAAGGGAGAAAAAGTGAGCAGATGGAGAGAACGCTTTAGAGAATTGTTGAACATAGAGAATGAAAGTAATGCTAGTGTAAGTGGCTGGAGAATGGCTGGGAGACTGAGGGATGTGAGAGGTGAGGAAGAAATCAGTAGGATGGAAGTTGTGGAAGCAGTGAAGAAAGTAAAAATTGGGAAAGCCCCAGGAATTGATGGAGTGTGTGGTGAAATGCTGAAACATGGGGGAGAGATAGTAGTAGAATGGATGTAGAAGATGTGCAGATTGGCCTGGGAGGAAGGTAGACTCTCGGAGGATTGGAAGTCAGGTATAATTATTCCCCTATACAAAAGAAAATGGGAAAAGGAAGTATGTTGTAATCATAGGGGTCTTTATCGTCTTAGTGTAATAGAAATAGTATATGGTAGGATACTTATTGGTAAAGCTAGGTAAATAACAGAGAAAATAGTGCGAGAAGAACAGGGAGGTTTTAGGAAGGGAAGAGGTTGTGTAGATCAGGTTTTCATTCCTAGATCTTTAGTGGAAAAGTTTCTAGAGAAGGGAAAGAAGTTGTATGCAGCCTACATGGATTTGGAGAAAGCATATGACGGGGTGGATAGACAAGGATTGTGGAAAGTATTAAGAATATAAGGAGAAGATAGGAAGTTGTTGAATGTCGTGAAGCGTATGTATCAGGGTGCTAAGGGTGCAGTGCGTGTGAATAGTGAATTGAGTGAATTTTTCTATTTGAAGGTAGGATTGAAACAAGGCTGTGTCATGTCTCCATAATTGTTCAATCTGTGTATGGATGAGGTTATGAAACAGATACAAGGTAGGGCAGTGGAAGTTGGAGCTGCACTAATGAGAAAGGGCAGGGTTTAGAAACTCCCTGTACTGTTGTTTGCAGGTGATACTGTGTTGTTAAGTGAAGACAAAGGGGAACTGCAGGGCTTGGTGGATGAGTTTGGGAGTGTGTGTAAGAAACGGAATCCAAAGGCTATTGTTGGGAAGAGAGAAGTCCTGGTCTTCGAGAGAAGTGAAGTCAGTGAATGAACAGTGAGGTTGGTTGAGGGGGAAATGGAAAATGTGAGTGTGTTTAAGTACTTGAGTAGTGTGAAGAGTTAGGATGGAAGTTTAGAGTGTCAGGTACTTGAAAGGGTACAAAAGGAAGACAAGGTGAAGGAGCGTTGTGGTGTGGCTGTGGGTATGATAGCGTTAGGAGAAACACCCTGCGGTGGTTTGGCCATGTGGAGAGGATGGAGAGTGAAAGACAGACGAGGAGAGCGTATTTGAGTGAGGTGGAGAGGGGGAAGGGAAAGAGGAGGCCAAGGATGAGATAGAGGGATGGAGTGGAGAAATATATGAGAGAGGGGGGGTGTAAGCTGGAAGCATGGCTGTGAAATGGTGGGGGACAGGGCAACATGGAGGCGATTTGTTTGCGATCACCACTTACGGGATTAAGGCGTCTGTCAATCTCTCTCTCTCTCTCTCTCTCTCTCTCTATATATATGTGTGTGTGTGTGTGTGTATGTGTGTGTGTGTGTGTATGTATGTATTAGTGTTTACCCGCAGTAATTTGGTGGATTAACTAGTAGCTTTCCAATCATAAAATATTTGTAAATACCAATATCTTTGATATCGCACCGTTAATAAACCTTTAATGCCTATTTGTGACCAAAAAGTTGAAAAAAATATATTTTCGCATATTTCCAGGTGTCGCAATTTCCTAGTCTCTCATCGTTGCGTCGCCCGCGATAGTCAAATTTTTGTGTGGTGTTTTTTCTGACACTTCGAGGACTACCCGTGATCTGTTGCAAATAAAATTAGGTCGATGTCTATATCCCTTCTCATGAAAAAAAAAAAAAAAAAACGAATAAATGCACAGACTCACATACACAGATTTACCTTATTATTCAGATAGCCCTAACGAAGACAAGACAATAAATAAAAAATGTGACATTAAAGGGAGAAATGGTATAACGTAAAAATATAGGAGGGAGTAATAGAACCAATAGGATAGTTTTAAAAAAGCGAAAGAACAGAAATTCAGAAAGGACACGAAGAAGTACGATAGTAAATATTTACAGCAAACGGAGAGTAAACATAGGAGTAGAGAGGAGAGGAAGGTACGGGGGGAAATGAATAAAGAGAAGGAAAGGGGAGAAAAGAGGGAAGAGGGGATGAAAAAAGAGGAGAGAAAAGGAAAGCAAAAAATAAAAATAAATAAAAATAAATACTGAAATGGCAAAGGAGATGCGGGGAGGAATGGAAATGAGCGCAGAAGAAAGGAAAGGAGAGGATGGAAGCCTGAGAGGAAAGAGGAGGAATGTAGCGGACTGGTGACGAGATGGAAGGAGAGAAAATGAAGGAAGAAGAGTCGAATGGGGAGGAGAGAAAGTTGAAAATAAGAGTGGTGAGAAAAAGAGAGGAAACCTATACATGGAAAGGGGATAACGTAATGGGGAATATCAGTCTGTAGGACGTAGGTGAAGATAAGAAAAAGAATAAACTAGAATGGAACTCAGTAGCGCGCATATCTCCGCCAAGACCTAACATGCTGATGTCAGCACCACGTCAGCAGTTTTTCCAGTCACTTTTGTGAAATACAGCTATTGTGAAATACAGCTATTGCAAAGTGTCTATTACAGCTATTGCAAATGCAGCTATTGTGCAATACAGCTATGAAGTAATCCTCACCTTCGTTCCCAGGTACACTTCTGCAAGTTTGTAGCCCTATTTGTTAACGTACGGCAGCTGGAAAGACTAACCCCCTATAAAAAGCATATTTAAATCCGCTAGATCCGGAATTTTATATAGATCCGCGCCAAACTATACATATTCGTAGATGCCATTATCCTAACTATGCCTGATTTTTTCATCAAGATCCATACAATATTCATTGAAAAATTTACGAAAGTGTCGAAAAACTCCCAATCTCGCAGTGTTAAAGTGAAAAAAAATTCCTGGACCCGCACCTTTATCCGGATCCGCACCAAAATTTATTGGAGTCTATTCTGGGCCAAGGCCCATTCTTCTACCAAGTTTCGTGCAAATCCGTCCCGTAGTTTTTCTGTAATCTTGCTCACAAACCAACCAACCAACAAACAAACAAACGGACAGGGGTGAAAACATAAACTCCTTGACGGAGGTAAAAATAAGACGTGCCAATTAAACAAACACATAATGCATAAGGAAGAATGGAAAGAAGAAGGTGACAAAGTGGGAGAATAAATTGCAGAATGTACACATAGAATGAAAGGAAAAAGTGGCAGAGAGAAAGCAAAAGGAAATGAAAGGGAAAGACAGGAGAGGAATGGACTGATATTAGGAAGTAGGAAAAAAGAAATGGAGTAAAGGGAACGAGAAAAAAAAGACAGAAGAGAGGGGAGAAAAGTAGGGAAGGGAATGAAAGAGCAAAGAAAACCTGCAGAAAGCAAAGAAGAAAGGATAGCAAAATGGAAGGTTGGGAATGGAGTGGAAAGTTGCCGATGAGTTGTTGAGTAACCCCAGTTTGTCCGACCGAGCAAACCCATAAACTGCACGAAGCAACTGCTCCCGAAGGGCCACCCCGTTTATGGAACCGATGTTCCCTGGCGGTGGACAGTTCCTTACCACAGCGAAGCACAGGGAAGAGTGTAGAGACTTGGTTCCTGAATGAACGCCTCATTTGCGTCCCTCCACCCAGTTAACAGGGGTATCATAGTACGCTCCAAATCACCCTGTTACTTGGATATATGGTTACCACCCAGCATTGTAAGTGATGCCCTGGGTAAAAGAAAACCATTAGGCTTGTCACTCAGGGTAGAGTCACCTGAAACTGATATAAGAGCAATAAAATGTAATAGGAAATTTGGTAGAAATAGAAAGACAGGAGGACTGGCACGGAAAAATAATAATACAGGTCAAGAAAGAAGAAGGCAGCACTGCATCAAATAAGTGGCCGATGGTCGCCACCACCTACCGCCAGGAGTGGAAAGTGAACCAGAGGAATGATATATGAGGAAAAAAGGAACAGAAAACTATAAGAAGGTAAGAAAGGAAGAGAGTGGAAAGAAGATAAAGTTTAGGAGGCAAAGGGTAAGGAGAAGAAGGATAGGAAAGGAAAGGAGACGAATGAATAGGAAGGGAAAGGTACCAAGGGGAAAAAACGGACAGGAGGGAGAGAAGGATGAGATACGAGTGGAAATGTCAGAAAGAAGAAAATAAAGAGAAGGAAATTGAATGAAGAAAGAAGAAAAGACATGAAAGGCGAACAGACAAGCAAAAGAAAGAATGGAACTAAGCAAAATAAACGAATGATGGAAGAAAGAAAGAACAAGAAAAGAGAAAGTAGTATGAAATGAAAGAAAAGGCACGGAAATAAGTGAAACAGAAAGGAAGGAAGTGCGAAAGGGAGTGAAAAGGAAAAGAAAGTATATGAAGGAGAACAAAAGAAGAAAGATGAGAGGAGAGCAGGAGGGGGGAAGGAAAGGGTAGAAAAAGAGACATAATAGAAGGGATAGTACAGAAGAAGGAAAGAGGAAAAAGAAGAGAAAAAGATCAGATAAGGGCTGGAAGGATATGTGGGAGTGAAAGTAAAGTGAAGGAGGGGAAGACTGGGAAGGATGGGAAACAATAGGGATGAGAGTTGAAAGGAGAAACGAGAAAGGAAAAGGAAAGGACAGGAAATCATGAAGGTTTGGAATAAGAGGGGAGGGAAGAGAATTGGAAGAGAACGAAAGGAGGAAGGAGAAGAATGGACAAGTAGATAAAAAAAAAAGAAGGATGTCAAAGACATCAATGATAAGAATGGACTGAAGGAAGGAATAAAGGTGGAGTGAATGGAGGTGAAATTTCGGGAAGATAGGGTCGGAAAGGATAAGAATATGAAACGAAAATTAAAAAAATAGAAAAGAAGGAACTGATGCAACGGAATGAAAAGACACGAAATCGAAAATATGAGGGATGAAGAAAGGATGTTAAATTATGAAGATCGCATTGAGAATATGCAAGGAGAGGAAAATGGAATGACAAAATGAAATTCAAAGACAACAAAGACTGAATAAAGAGAAGTAATGGGTGTAAGAATGGGAATATTAACCATTTGCACCCAGTGTCCTCAGTATAGGACAGAGCTGGGCATTTTCAAGAGTTAATAGTGAAGAGAAATCCAGGGGTAGGGACCTATGAGCTTCACGAGTATGAACCAACAAGCGAGGGGCGTACGTTTAGTACCCTTCCGGCACAATCTCTCACAAAGGAACCCTGGGAGGTAACTGGTTAAAGAAACGTGAATGGAAAGAATGACCAAAAAAAAAAAAAAAAATGCGAGATAGGGAGAGAAACCATGAAAAATAGTTGCCAAAATATGGAGAGAGAGAGAGAGAGAGAGAGAGAGAGAGAGAGAGAGAGAGAGAGAGAGAGAGTAAATGTTAAGGGATGCGCGGCAGTGTAAAACATCTTAAAGAGAGAAACAAGTGAGTAAGCAAAGGATAGGCAGAGAACAAAAAAGAAGAAAAGAAGGAGTGAGGGAAGGATGGACTCTTCTGCAAGTATAATGTGGGGGTTTAGGTCTGATCTCTCAAGGCCAAGATCACGAGAGAGAGAGAGAGGGGGGGGGGGAGAAAATGGGCAAGAAGGTGGAAGGAATATTGGAAATACTGTAAAGAGAGATTTATCAAGTCTAGTAGGCAGGAAAGAGAGTCGAAGAAGAACAAGGATATGAAAGCATGAAAGAAGAAAGCTGAAAGAAACGGAAAGAAAGATGTAAGGTCTGGAGAGAATGATGGAGGGATAAGAAATGGTGCGAGGAATGCGTACGGGATAGAGACAAAGATGAACGAAGCAGAGAAAAATACGCAGAGATGTGGGGAAAAGACTGAAAGTCTGGCGCGGAAAATGTCAAAGAGAACACAGCAAAATATGGATAAAAACTAGGGAGTGCTGTAAAGAAAGAAAGAACGTGTGGTAATACAGAGGAAGGAGAAATCAGGGAGGACTGGAGGGGGAAAAAGGGAAGGATGAAGGAGTGAGAGGGCATAGAGCTATGAAGTAAAATACAAAGGTGAAAGGGAACAGAAAGAACAAGAATGAGCACTGCAACATCAGAGCCGATTCATCTTTGCCCTGTGACTATGATTTTTGATCGTTTGCTCATAAAATCGAATTACTTCTGTTTTTTGCCTGGCCCTTACCTCTTCGACCAACACTACACCAAATCGCATAAAAGATTTCCGAGTTGTCCGTGTCCTGTAACCTTGGTTTTTGACCTAATGTCAAAATCATATCCTCCCATCCTTGGATGGTCTTCAGCCCTTCCATAAAGTTTGGACCAAATCGAATCAAAACTGAGTTAATGAGCTGAGGATTTGTTCTTGCTCAATTATCTTTACCGTAAATGCAATGTTCTCAAAATCGGATCCCCTTATCCTTGATCAAACCTCAGCTCTTGTGCCTTTTTTTTTTTTTTTTTCTAAATCAGATAAAACCTTTCAAGTTGATCTATGCATGTATCCTTCACTCTTTATTTGTTGTCCTCAAGACGATGGGTCAACCAACTGACTGAACTTCAAACTTTCCACCAAGCATAGTCCACTTCAGATCAAAACTGTTTTATTTTGTTCACATACAGACACAAGTGGTGACAAACTCGGACATTGCCTTGCTCTCTAAACTAAGTCACTTCGTTATTGTCATGGAATCAGGCCCCCATAAATTTAGTATAAATCGGTCCAAAACCACTTTTGCTGACTTGCCATGTGACTTTGACCTTAGTTGTTCTCAGAATCCAATCTTTGCCTTTCCCCTAGCTTATTCCAGAGAGGAAAATGAAAGAGTGAGGGAGAGGAGCAGTTAATGGCTCCCCACCTAGTTTAATGGCCACACTGAGAGAGAGAGAGAGAGAGAGAGAGAGAGAGAGAGAGAGAGAGAGAGAGAGAGAGAGGAAGTGTTCACATGGGAGTTCTAGTATTATAGTAACACAGTGCATCAGGCTGGTTGGCATACGGTACATAAAGTGCCTAAAAGGTCCCACCAATTTTTTTTTTTTTTTTTTTTTCAAATTTCAGCTAGCATGATCAGGTAACATTACCTACCCTCCAGTTAAACACAGAAGATTGCTGAAGCCGCCAAGGAGGCTGTAGTCTGAGTCACTTCTCTCCTGGATACAAAGAATGGTTGGTGAGAAAGACGGGAAGATTACAAAGGGGAAGGGACAGACAAAGGAAATCTCAGAGGTAAAAGAAATTTTATATATATATATATATATATATATATATATATATATATATATATATATATATATATATATAAATGGAAGAAGAAGACAAATGGAGGAGGAGAAATGGTGAGAAGGTAGCGAATTTAACAAAACTAGACACTAGGAATATAACTGTCTAATCAAGAACTGTTGCTGGTCGATGTGACAGTTCTGTTTACCCTTCTCTTCCCATTGCAGAAAACTCATGAGCAGACAGGGGAAAACGAGTTCCAGCTGGTGCAAAATGGCACAAGAGCGACAAATACACGACACATAATACCTGTCACCACATAAAACAAATGTAAAATTTTAGCTGATCGTGAACAAGGACCCATGACGCCCTGCTGGTGGGGGACTCTACTGTCCTTGGTCAGCTTGTGGAGCTTTTTGTGAGAGCACCAAGCAAAACGAAGGATTAGTGTAACCCAGGTGCGTCACCAGATGACATTACTGTGGTTGTGGAATACCATTATTGATGATGCAAGTAATGATAGCCTATCATCATTCATGCAAGAACAACAGATGGAGTACAACCCAGTCTGAGGAGCTCCAGGACAAGTAGAAGATGATCTAGCATTACGAGACAAAAATTTGTATCATCCTAGTTTCTATATGTACTCCCCATGATTACAGCAGAGAACGTCTGTTTTTAGTAAGCCTTTCAGTTTGAATAATCCTGCCAAATCACTTTGTTTACAGGAGGATATCGAGTTCGTTTGACACCTGAAATTATTTCTACAAGCAGCATTATCTGTTTTCACATGACGGTCTCCACTTTAATTCGGTAGGCTCTGTTAGACTTAGTCGTCTCTTGTACAATGCAGTATACTTTTTTCTGGCAAAAAACACACCACACGTGGCTTATTGGCATGTCGACATAGACATCAGAAACTGAAGATGGGCGGCTATTGCTGGTAAACATATTAAATAATTTCTCTTGAATATGTATAGTTTATTGAATACATTTATTTTGCTGATTTAGAACCTCATGTCCTTGCTAAAGATTACATGTAATTTGAATAACGAAATCATTGTTCTTTTTCAAACACTGAAATTTCCTAACAGAGTACAGTATACCAAAATATAACATTTTCAATAGTGACGGGGATAATAAAGCTGGGGACAGGGATGAACAAATATACTGTATATTCAAGTGAGACTTCATCCAGTTGTAATTTCTAAGCCTTCAGTCAATAACACCGATAGTATTGATCTGCAGCTAAGAAATTAAAGTTGCAAACAAATATTTGGGTTTATTTTTCATGTATTTACTTTTTATATGCAAGGAAGATGGAACCTAAGGCTAGAAACAAGCAAATTGTTCCTTCCAAGTAAAAAAAAAAAAAAAAAAAAAAAAAAAAAAGTCGAGGGCCAAATTCAAGATCCGTTCATTTCGAGATGCCTGGACACATTGCGTTTAAAAGACTGGGGGGTCATAGGCAGTAGAAAATACAGACAAGCATAGTCCTTGAACACAAAGAAATTTTGCAATCAGAATGCAGACATTTGTAGCACTCAAAATACTCAAATCTTTCATTTTGCTGGTAGCTAAATTGTGGGAAGCTTTGTCCCCGCACACACAGTTACAGCTGTACACTATCACGAAAGTGCTTTGCATCAGCTTGTAGGTCATCTAACACCAGGAGGCAACATAAATAGATCTTGCTTTGGCCACGTCAGAAAATTAAGTGAGCAATGTCATAGTAGATGAAGAGTTCAGTACCAGTGTTCATCGTATGATCATACTTAACCGTAAATTCAGTGATAACGCTGTTCAGGCTAGTTATGAGAAAGTGCTTGGCTACAACAGTGCTGGCTGAATAATGATAATAATAATAATAATAATAATAATAATAATAATAAAGGAACTGATAGGTACTAATGACAGGCATTCCATTGTTTGAACAGTAGATATCAATGATGCATGGAAATTCACAGAGATTCTCGTTAATGCAGTTGTTATGTGTTTCACTTTGCAAAAGACAGCCTTCTAAGAATATGAAACCCAAATGATAGGACAGTGATTTTAAAGAGTGTCTATTAGCAAAAAATATTTGTAAAAACACATAACGCAACAAAGAATCTAAATGACATACCGGTAAGTAGATATGATGCTTTATGACATAAAGCAATTAAAAAAAAAAAATGAATAAAACAACGAAAAACTTTCAACTGATGTTATTAGTATCGGTTAGTCGGACCCAAAAGAATTTTCAGCTACCTTAGAACAAAAAGAAAGCAACACCAGCAATTGATCCATTACTCACACAGTGATGAGAAAGCTGAGATGGCTAATATTCTTAACACTTTCACTACATTCATTTTATCAGCAGAAAATGCATATCCCATTCATGTAGCAAAGGGTAACATAATTAGCAACGTAACTGTTAGTGAGAAAGGTGTACGACTTGCCATCAGTTGCCTAAACTTATAGTGAATAAAACACTGCTGCCAAACAAAATACTGAAAGAAAGACAGATTTCAAGTATCGAAGCCATTAGGTGGGCTACTGTAGTCAATAAATCAGTAAGGTGTAACAAGGTGTTTTATGAGTGGAAGCTAGAAAATATAACCTCTAGAAGAAAGGCATAAAATCACGACCAGAAAATTATCGTTCAGTGAGTTTAATTTTTTTTTTTTTTTTTTTTTTGGTGCAAGTTCCTGAATACTATTATCATGGACGAGTTTGTTAAACACTTAAGAGTAAGTAACCTTATCAATTATTCAGATATGGTTTTCGGAATAATGACTTTTGTCTTACGAATCTTTTGGGTTGCTAAAGTGATATATTCATATCAAGTGACACTGTGTATCTTGCTTTTCAAAAAGCATTTGATAAAGCTACCCACAAAAGACTGCCTAAGAAACTAAAGGCATTTGGGTTCAGAAGTAGTGCGCTCAGGAGGATCGATAATTGGCTTAAAGGACATAAACAGAATTATAATAATGGAAAAGATTTAGACTGAAAAGAGTACACTGGATTTAGTATTAGGCCTTATTCTGTGCTTAATATATAAAAAAAGTATGTATTAATGGAGTATTAGTTCAAAATATATTCAAATTTAATGCTGATAATAAAGTTGGGAATGGAGTAGACATATTTAGAGAGGCAGGCAATTATGAGTATCCTCCATCGACTGTTATTTGAGGTCAAACGTGGCAGATGGCTTGCAGTGTTAGCTAATACTAGGTGCTAAATATTGGAAGTAAAAAGGAAAAATCCAGTTACTGTTTGAATTATAATCAAATAATCAGTGTCAGTCACACAAAAGAGTTAGTAATTATAACACCATTCTGCACTGAGATGAAGTGAATGATGATTGTCTACTGATAT
Organism: Coenobita brevimanus; assembly: GCF_032717465.1. NCBI lineage: Eukaryota > Metazoa > Arthropoda > Malacostraca > Decapoda > Coenobitidae > Coenobita > Coenobita brevimanus. Next base: position 31,185,708 of record NC_136966.1, read on the forward strand.
GTGATTCTTAAACGTTTTTTAATGCCGATTTAAAAAAATGCTCTCAGTTTTCCTCTATCACGTACAGAGTCTGCACAAATGATTGCCCCCCCCCAAAAAAAAAAAAGATTTTTTTGTGTTTCTCTAATAATGAAGCAAGATTTTTATATGAAAGTAATATATACATCGATATAAATGGTTAGTACAATGGAAAAGGGGAATGAATAGTGTATTTAAATAGCAAAATTATTTTTGAATGCACATACCATGACTTTTGGGCAGTTTCATTCCTTTTCACACTTCCTTTTCTTCACTTCCTTCCTCTTTCTGGTAGTTGCTTGCGGTTTCTTTTCATGGTCCAACATTAATCCGCCAACATGTTTACTTTCCACTTTGCCCTGGTATCTCTGCTCCATCTTTCTGATCTTCTTGTGAAACCTTTCACCGTGCTCCCCATTCAGGCTGCCGAGTTTCTCCAAGAAATAATCAAAATGTGTGTAAACAGTGCACCTTTACATTCTTGTTGCACCCAAGTTTCCTGAAGTTCTGTTGTATGGTCTAACCTGTGGCTTTGTAATTTGAACACTAATTGTTCCCCCCCTCCCCTCCAAAACAAAACAAAACAAAAAAAGGACAGCAGACTTTAAACCCATCCATGCTGGTTTCTGAATTCCATTAAGTTTTGTTCTTTTTTTTTTTCAAATTGTGGGTGTTTCATTATTTTACAAATCTCAGTGCCAACAAAAATTTCCTGCATTAATTTTCTCAGTGGTGATTTTGGTAACTTTATACCCCGCCCCATGCCAGTGCCATTTCAAAACGGTCTGATGTAATTGCGCGCTCAGTGCCAGTGCCGTTTAAAAATGGTCTCGATTTAAAAAATTCATTGTGATTGCAAGTTTCAAGCTAGATGTGCAAAAATTGGTGTGCTTGTAGGGCAACCCTTCCTCTATCTGCCCTCAGGCGGCCTGGCCCATACACCCACGTGCTCCCGCCTCACGCTCGCTCAGCCTCACTCTGGTTGTGTCAGTCATACAGTGCAGTGATGTCTCACCGCGGTCTCTCTAACGAGGAGATTCATGACCTCTTGAGGGTTCCCTACACTGGGGAAAGTGATCTGGAGGATGGAGACACACAGGATAAGGACTACATCCAGTGTGAGGTGGAAAGTAGTAGTGATGACGAAATTCCCTCACCTAGAAAATCCAGGTATGTGGGTTACACTAAGGCAACACGTGGTAGGAGGCCACCTGCACATCCTCGTCTTTCATGTCACGATGATGAGGAGGAAAGGGAGGAAGAAGGTAGTCTTGCAGTTGAGGGGTGGTTGGGGAGGCAAAGGATTTCACCCCGTGGGGGAGGAAAGTGTGAGGAGGAAGCGTGGAAGATTTGGGAAATTTCTATTGTTAGGGCAGAGTGACTCATCTTGCCCACACTCTCCCTCGCCCCCACGTGACCCAGCTCAACCCAGCACCTCAGGACAAAGTCTTCCCACCTTCCCCACACTCAGCACCTCACATGAAACTCTTCCCCCATTCCCCACACTTCCCCATGCTTCCCCACAGCCCGAGGAACACGGATGCGATGATGATGATGATGAGGAAACGATGTGGGAGTGGGAGGACGGTAGTGACTTTGTCCCCCACATTCACCCGTTCACCCATGAACTTCACCATACCTCCAGTAGGTTTGACTTTTTCAGGAACTACTTTCCTGTGGAGTTTGTTTTGAAGATTGTGGCCCTGATCAACGCCTTTGTTGCATCTGAACATAGGGGAACAACACAGACACGACACAGCCTATTGTTTGAACCTGACATAACCCTGAGTGAAATGTATGTGTTCCTAGCACTTGTGCTTTTGATTGGGATATTGAAAAAAAATCAGCTTCCCTCGTATTGGACTGTGATTCCAGTAACGGTGACACCATTTTTTGAGGAAACGATGTGGGAGTGGGAGGACGGTAGTGACTTTGTCCCCCACATTCACCCGTTCACCCATGAACTTCACCATACCTCCAGTAGGTTTGACTTTTTCAGGAACTACTTTTCTGTGGAGTTTGTTTTGAAGATTGTGGCCCTGATCAACGCCTTTGTTGCATCTGAACATAGGGGAACAACACAGACACGACACAGCCTATTGTTTGAACCTGACATAACCCTGAGTGAAATGTATGTGTTCCTAGCACTTGTGCTTTTGATTGGGATATTGAAAAAAAATCAGCTTCCCTCGTATTGGACTGTGATTCCAGTAACGGTGACACCATTTTTTGGTAAGGTGATGGGAAGGAATCGTTTTCAGTACATCCTGAGCCGCCTTCATTTTTTTGACACCCTTGACCCTGCTAACACAAACAACATGGACAGGATGAGGAGGATATGTCTGGTTTTTGATCACCTTCAAGAGAAATTCTGTACCTCCTTCTCTCCATACCGAGACCTCGTCATAGATGAGAGTCTAGTGCTATGGAGAGGTAATATTGCTTTTTGTCAGTATATCCACGTCATAAGATAAGGTTTGGCTTCAAAATCTTCGTGATGTGCGACTGTAAGACTGGGTATGTGCAGGACATTGTCCTGTACACAGGTGTTCAGACGGACATCACAGAAGATAGAAGTTTGGGACTCTCAGGGGCTGTGGTAAAAACGATGATCAAGGAATACCTTCATTGTGGGCACGTCTTATACCTCGATAACTGGTACACAAGCCCCCTTCTCACCAGGTACCTTCACCTGCATGAAACTGGTCTGTGCTGCACTGTAAAGAAGAACGTCGGCACATGGTGAAGGTGAGGAGGAAGCTTCAGAAAAATGAGGGTTTTTTTTACAAAGCACATAATATTCTCACAACAGCATGGCACCACAACCGCGATGTATTCCTCCTCTTGTCTGTTCATCGGCCCTTTGGACACCGCACAGACAGTATAGATTACAGGGCAGAAGGGCGGCACCACGTCTGGAAACCAGAACCTGTCTTGGCATACAATGTGAATATGCGACAGGTGGATAAATCAGACGCCATGATTTCAAGCGCTGAGTGTGCCAGGCCCATGATGAAGTGGTATAAAAAATTATTTTTCCATCTCCTCGACATCACCATCCTCAACGCTCACTATCTCCATGCACATACCACTGGCATCCAAGAGACCATCGAGGACTATATTTGTGAGCTGGTGCGGGAGATAGTGGGGGATTATGGGGAAGATAGAAGTGTTGCTCACCACCGCCACACCGCCGCCACACCTCTCCGCCTCACCTCTAGACACTTCCCCAAAATCGTCCCTCCAAGTGCAACACATCAGAATCCCCAGTGGAGGTGTCATGTGTGTGCAAACAGCACTGTAAGGCCACGTACTCAGCTGAAGGACTCAAGGTATATGTGTGCAGAGTGTGATGTAGGACTGTGCGTATACCCATGCTTCGAAGAGTACCACACTCTCGCTAACTGTTGAGAAACAATAGTGTGGTAACAACGAGCGATAAAAAGATGCTCAAAAAGTGTTGTAAATACGAAAAAAAAAAACTCTCAGAAAGTGTTATAAGTACTGCATACAGTGATGACATGTAATTATTTTCTCATAAGTGTAAGGAGTGAACGTTGTGGAGTAAAGTTTTACGTACGTTCTCGTAAGTGTTAGACGATATATTCACAGTGAGATGATCAAAAATACTCTTGTAATGTCTGTGTATACTGAAGGCATGTTGTAAATAATATACTGTAAGTGAAAGGGCTGTACATTGTAAAGTCAAATTATGCACATTTTCTCATAGCTGTAAGACAATGCATTCACAGTTATACGTATAGTGTTGCATGAGTAAGTGATTTTTTTTCCCCAAAAAACACGATTTCTTTATGAAATAATAAGATATTTTTTTTTGTGGGTGTGAATTTGACAGAAAAGTTTTAAGACCTTTCCTATACCTTCCCCGAGTCACGTTGGCGAGAATACCTGAGGTTACCTTGCACAGAAAATGGATTTTCTCTCACCGCCGCTGGGGATTCCCCGCCCGCTCACACCTGCGGGCAGCCGGAAGGACTACGAAAGACGAACTTGAAGCCTCCGGTGAGTTTTTTTTTATGGTCATATTCGTCTTTTTCACATCAAAATCTATCATTTTAGGCTAAAAAAAGAAATAATCAAAAATTGCCCGGCACGGGGGTGACACTTAGGGTTTGGAGTGGCCGGCACACGGCGGGTTAAAAAAGATACTGCAAGCAGAGTCCATCTGCAGGCATAGTTTTGACAAACTGTTTCATCAAACTCGGTTTGATGTGTAAATGTGGAAGCAGCACTATTGTGGGTTCATTCAAGGGCTCATGCAAAATATTTTTTTTCATTCAGGCAAAAATTTCTTCTTTGTGGCCAGGTTTTGATCACCCAATGCTTGTCTTTAGTTCTGCTGTCCCATTTGCATTAGAAACATTGCATTTTCGTGTAACCTACCTGTTGACCTAGAAGAATGCCTATGATTATGAAATCGCACACCCACCAGCTGTATTCCCCATACTTGATATTAACCAACAGCTTCTTCACATTTTCATACATCTCCTTTAGTTGGACAGAATGTGCTACTGGCATGGAAGCATATTTATTCCCATTGTGCAGCAAAACGCCTATTAAACTCCCTTTAGAGGAGTCAGTGAAGAGTCTCCACTCAGAGGGATTGTATTTAGTCCCAAAATAGTTCAGTAGGTCTGGAATGTTACAGCTAAACACCACTGATTCGTCATTAGCAAAGAATGGTAACTGCTACCGTTCCCCGTGACGTTACCAAGAGAATAAGGTTCCTGATGCCAATATATTTTTCAATTTCAGTCTAGAACCAAGAACTTCCGCTGCATCCTTAGGTAGGTTCAAATCTCATACCAAATCATTGAGTTCTCCCGGTGTGAACAACTGCAGGGTATTTTCAAGTTCGTCAAGACTGTAGGTATCACCTTTGTTTTCTCCATCACTTTCTGCTGCAGCGTTCTCCAAGAAACCCGGGGCATGAGGAACTGGAAGGTCAACTCCTTGTGCAACAGGCCCTATAGTGAGGGGATACTATGCTCTTTTTTTTTCTTTTTTTTTTGTACTGTAGCCACCAACGTTAATGATGGAGAAGTAGTAGTTATAAGTTTGGTTTTGTGGCCCTCCACGCGATTGGTACTCCAAAAGGCATTTTTTTTTTTCTTACCAGTTTTCCAGTCTTGATTCCTCCACACAAGTGCGGCATACTTTGCTTGGAGCCACAGGTTTGTCTTGATCACCGAGATGGACACCCAAGTAAGCAAAATTTTACGTTCTCAACAAAATCTTGTACATCTTTTCTCTGTTTGACGACAAGATAACTAACATATAACAAAATATGTGCAGACTGTTCACACACTTAGGTCAATGAGTACTCATTTCACATGGGCAAACTCGCAATGCAACCGACACAAGCAAAATGTAGATGACACTGAAATATCAGCTGCTTGCTACACACGTGTGTGCTCAGGGTCATGGTACCAGAGTTGCCAGCCCAGATTGGTAAACCAAGTATTCCCTGTTATTTAGTAAGTGATTAATATTTACCAATATTATTACTACATTAATTGATAACATAGTTTCCTTAATAATTACTACATCAAATATTTGCTGTCATCTTAATATCTGAATTCATGTATTTCACTATACAGTAAACATGACTAATTAAATCTGTATTATTTAAAAAGTATACGTGGTGGGAAAAAAAAGAAGATAAATACATATTTGAAGTCAGCATGAAATGGACAGTAGAAAAAAATATGCAGAGTGGTGTTACAGTAAAAATAATAATAATAATAATAATGATAATAATAATAATAATAATAATAATAATAATAATCTGAAAAAAAGCAGACTATGTAAGAAGGCTGTTAAGGAAGCAAAAAACAAATAAGAATCAGTAAGAGAATTCTATATAAAATCAGAAAATCATCCTCATCTTGTGTTAATAACTGCTACATCCACACTTACTGTGTTGTGTCCAGTTCTGGTCATATTATTACATAAAAGATATTGATAAACATGAGAGATTACAGTGAATCGTGACAAAAATTATATCTTGGTTGAGAATAAACCACATGAAGAATGCCTAGTTACCCTGATTTTTCATATCTTAACTGATTGCAGGTTATGAAGATTTTTGTTTCAAACATTCATAATATTTAAAGGACATGATATGGCTGTCAGTAAATATTTCACAATAGATCGGTCAATTTAAAATGCAGCTAAAGGTCATAAAGTTTATGGCAAATGATTCTAGCCACATGACGGTAAGTTACATATATATATATATATATATATATATATATATATATATATATAGGAATATGTGCGGGAGTTAATGAGAATGAGAAGGCAAGAGAGGGAGTATGTCTGATGATAAGCAAGAAGTGGCAGGAGAATATAAGAGGGTATGGAACAGTGGGTGGAAAGATTGTACTGGTGAGAATGAAAGTACGTATACAAGCTTGGGCAATTGTTCGTGCGTATGCGCCTACAGGGGACAGAGTGGTAAGAGTGAAAGATGAGTTTTAGGCAAGTGTAGAAGCATGTATGGATAAGTCTGAGAGGAGCGAGAGAGTGTTTTTGATCGGAGACTTGAATGGCAAAGTTGTGATTGGGATTGTACGAGTGGATGGTGTGGTTTATCAGTGGGGTATGCCAGCTTAATTAGATGGGATTGGTAGTTCTCTGGTGGACATCTGTGCTAGTAAGGGGTTGGTAATAGACAACACTTACTTTCGGCATAAGATGAGCCACAGGTATACATTGAGAGTCATGAGGAGGATGGACGGTGAACTTGTTGGACGAAAGGCAATGATAGATTACGTGTGTGTGGATGAGCGAATGAGAAGACAAGTGTTGGATGCAAGAGTGTGGAGAGGGTGAGGGAATGGAATCTCGGACCATCACTTAGTGATGGCCAAGGTAAGGCTGCAAAGAAAATGGGTGAAGAGACAAAGGGGAAGACAGGAGGAAACATCTCCTGTGAAAAGATTGGAGAAGTGGCAAGAGAGTGAGAAAATGGCAGAGAATAAGAGCATAGTGGAAGAAAAATTAGGAAGGTATGAGTTAGAGCAGATGGAAGGGGTGGAAGGAGTATGCAAGATAGTCACGGAAAAGATTGGCGCAGCATGCGAAGTGGTTTATGGTGTGAGGAGGAGATGCAGGGGTGTACAAGGGACAGCATGGTGGAATGCTGTGGTGAAGCAAGCTGTGGAACAAAAGAAGGCATATAGTGACTGGCTAGCAAGTTTAGGTAGGGGAGAAGATGAGAGAGAGAGAAGAGAGAGGTATATGTGAGCAGGAGAAGGGGGGTGATGAGATTGGTGAAGGAAAGTATGAAGAGAGTGAATGAAGAGTTTGGGAGGAATCTGGGTGTAAAATGGAGGGAGAGTATGAAATTGTTTTGGAAGGAGGTAAAGAAAGTATGACAGTGTGAAATGGGAAATAGCAGGGGAGTGAAAGATACGAATAATAGATTGTTTGTGGAGAAGAGTGAGAAAGTGAGATGGAAGGAGCACTTTGAAGATTTGTTGAATGCAGAGAGTGTAAGCAGTGCAAGTATAAGTGGCTGGGGAATGGCTGGGAGAGGAAGAGATAAGAGGAGGGAGGAAGAGATCAGTAGGGCAGAAGTAGTTGAAGCAATGAAGAAGATCAAGATGGGAAAGGCCCCAGGAATTGATGGAGTGTGTGGTAAAATGCTGAAGTATGGGGGTGAGATTGTTGTGGAATGGATATGGCAGTTGTGTATATTGGCGTGGGAAGAGGGAAGGATTCCAGAGGACTAGAAATCAGGTATAATTGTTCCTTTATACAAAGGAAAAGGGGAGAGAGGGAGAGAGAAGTGTGTGGTAACAATTGGGGTATTTGCCTTCTTAGTGTGATTGGAAAAATATGTGGTAGAATACTTTTTGGTAGGGTTAGGCATATAACAGAGGAGCTTATGGGAGAAGAACAAGGGGGATTTAGGCAGGGAAAAGGGTGTGTAGATCAGATATTTCTTCTAAGATGTTTAGGTGGAGAAGTATCTAGAGAAGGGAAAGAAAGTGTATGCTGCTTTCTTGGACTTGGAGGATGCATATGACAGAGTAGACAGGCAAGGTATGTGGAAGGTACTGTTTTACGAGTATATGGAGTGAGTGGGAAATTGTTGAGTGCTGTGAAGAGTATGTAAGAGGGAGCTAGGGCTACGGTGCGAGTGGATGGTGAGCTGATCTAAATGTGGGACAGAAACAGGGATGTGTGATGTCTCCATGACCGTTTAATATATTTGTGGATGGGGTTGTAAAGGAGGTGCAAGGTAGGGCGGTGGATGTGGGGGTGGCTCAAATGAATGACGGTGAGGTATGGAAGATTCCGGTGTTGCTGTTTGCTGATGATACAGTACTGTTGGGTGAAGATGAATGGGAGTTCCAAGGTCTGGTGAACGAAATTGGGACAGTGTGTAAGAAGAGGAATCTAAAAGTTAATGTAAACAAGAGCAGTGGCGTATCCAGGATTTTTGCCAGGGGGGTCAAACACGTGGAATATTTCCCCCAAATATCTGTCACCCCAAATTTTCCTAGATTTGATGCTTTATGTCATCAGAAATAAATTTACATCATTACTGTCGCATTTGTTGCAATGTCTTAAAGAAAAACTATCTTTTCTCCACATATTCACAGCTTTCTTGGAGTAACTTTAAGTAAATAGCTAATAATCCTTTCAGAGGAGATTATGTAAAAACACTCAGTACATAATGTTACCAGAGGTCTCCTCTTTCATTAGAGAGCAAAAGGAAACAACAGCATTAATTTAGAAAGCACTGGAGTTTCCACAGCAAAGACATCTCCTTGTAACTAGTATCACTGGTCATCATGGCCAGTCTCGTAGATGTTATTTTTATCGATATATGCGTGCTAACTTCCGTCCATTCTACGTCAAAACAATTTTTTTATTCTTGGTACCACAAATTTCTTGTGCACTTTTAGTACTGAAAAAAAGCACTGTCACACTATGCTCTTAGCGCATCATTTACCTGCTGTCCCTATCTCTCTGTACATATAAGGAAGTACAGCTGTTTTGCGTAATTATGACGAAATATACCACACATCGGCACAGCACCTACCATACAAGGCAATGGCGTCCGTGCTATCTGTTTATATTCGGAAATAAACCTTGTATTTTGATTGGCTGCTGAAAGAAAAATGGCGGAATGGATAGGCCAATGAAAACTCGAGATATGGCGTGAGTGTCCCAAACACACACTTTCCCAGATTCGTGATAATATCGCTATGTTTGTATTTTCCTTTGCGGTTCTCTCTCTCTTTCTCTCTCTCTCTCTCTCTCTCTCTCGTTGGGAGTGCGGTAGCTCAGTGATAGGGTGTCGGGCTCGTAATCGTGAGATTGCGAGTTCGCGCCCCGCCCGGTGGCCGCTGTGCTGGGAGGGGTAGCGCTCTCCTGTGACCCTAGCAGGGCTATATGATCTGCCGAGGTCTAGCTCGGGGATTATTCCCCCTTCTCTCTCTCTCTCTCTACTTAGCACACATGTGTAAATTAAAATTCGCTGCCGCATCCACCCCCAGTCTGGTATTCTGTTTTGTACTACTGCTGTGGTGGTAGCCAATAGAAATTCTGTTTTCTACTACTTATTCTTTTAGTTTGATTCTCACTGGCTGAAGCATCAGGGGTGGTGCATATGTCAAGACTGACCCAGGTAAATACATCTGGTGGGATTGACCTTTCTTAATCGATGACTACTCTCTTAATCTTTGACTCAGTGACCACTTGACCTTCCCCACTCAGCAGGGAATGATTTTCACGTCATCTGTACTGTACTTTATAGAAAGGATTTTTCCACTATGGAAAAAAATAAGGAGAACGGCGTAAAGCTATTCATCCTGAAAATTTTCACCTAGAAAAGTGGGAGGGACAAAATATACTCTGTCTCCCAGGTTCCAAAAAGTGGGGGGGACACGTCCCCTGTCCCCCACTCAAACGAGGCACCTGGCACACATATGTATATCTGCTTACTTTCTAAAATGTAGTCTGAGGTGTTCAAAATGGCTTCATGCAGTCTTCAAAAATTCTGCTTGTTTCAAGTATTTGTGACAATAATTGTGTAGTGTTTGCAAGTGGCTACAGGGTGAGAGGATATGGCTGCAATGTGAAAGGATGGGGCTGAGGGGACAGCAAGGCCATTTTTACACCTCATCAGGATTCAAGTGCAAAACATCATTAGAGCTCTAATATTAACCCCATAATCTAAGGTGACATGGAAAATTGCCATGTTATAACTGGTCATTTTTTCTCAAGGGTTTTATGTTACCGTATTTAGTCTAGTTTTCAGTTTCAAAGGAATTATTGTTTCCACATAAATATTTTTGGAAATAGATAATGTTGTTTAATATACGAGTGGTAAAATTAGGAAAACTGTATTGTCATACAAGAACTATGCCAAAAATCCCTTTCAGCATTTTCCCAAAATTTTCCCAGGGGGGGGTAACCTGCCCCCCCTGCCCCCCCAGTGGCTACGTGTATGAACAAGAGTAAGGTTATGGTGTTTGAGATGAATGAAGTCACAGAATGCACAGTGAGTTTGGATGGTGAGGATTTGGAGAATGTGAGTGCATTCAAGTACCTGGGTAGTGTGATGTGTAAGGATGGAAGTATTGGGAATGAAGTGTTTGAAAGGGTACAGCAGGGATGGAAGGTAGCTGGTTCACTGAAAGCGGTGATGAGTAATAGGGAGGTGATTATGTAAGTTAAGAAGTCACTTCATAACAGTATTGTGATCCTTACCCTGACATGTGGAAGCGAGGCGTGGACCTTGCTAGAGGGGAACAAGTCAAGAGTGAGAGCAGTGGAAATGAGTTACCTGAGAGGAGCACGTGGAGTGACATGGAGGGACAGACTGACGAATGAAGAAGTGAAAGAACTTTGTGGGGTGGATGTGGATGTGATTGAGAAAATTAGGAGAAATGCACTGAGATGGTTTGGACATGTGGAGAGAATGGAGAATGAAAGACTGAATAAGAGGGTGTATGTAGGTGAAGTGGAGGGAAGGAGAGGGAGGGGGAGATCGAGGATGAGGTGGAGGGATGGAGTTGAGAGGTATAGGAGGGAGGGGGGAGTGAGTTGGGGGGAGGGTAGTCAAATGGTGGGTGACAGAGTGACTTGGAGGCGTTTTGTCTGCGGCCAGCCTTTGCGGGAATAGGGCGTCGGGCTATAGATAGATAGATAGATAAATACATAGGCAGATAGACAGATAGATATTACAGAAGATGAACAGAGGAAGAAAAACAAATGAGTAAAAAAAATAATCCATACATCAGATTACAGGTGTCGTCCATTCATTAAAAAAAAAATCTATAACAGTTGGACTTGAACAGCCACAGGTTGAAGTTTGGAGGGAAACGACTCTGGGGAAGCGAGTTCTAAACAGATGCAGTTCGGTGAATAAAAGAAATCTGATAGGCAGAAGTTCTGTAATATGGCAGCATTTCAGTCAAGTCATGAGCACTACCAGATGTCCTTGTAGCGCATGTTAAGTATATTCAGAAGATAAACAAGTACAAAGGTAATAGATGAGAGAGCTTCAAAACCTTTGGCTAGTGCCTTTGGTGTGGCGTGGGAGGGTGAATTTGTCTTGCCTGGTGTGAGAGAGTGGTCCGGTCTGTTGTGTGATAAGCTGTCGTGAGCATTCTTTAAAATCACTAAAGTAAAAAAAAAAAAATAGTGTAGCGCATCCAGAAAGGGTTAATGAGAGTTGGGAAGACAGAGTAGCTCCCTGAGATGTTTCCACATCTAAAAATAAAGACATGATAAAAGAGAGGAAAAAATAGAGGGAGAGAATGATAGGTGAATCTGCTAAGCTGACCCACGTGGTAAAGCGAATATCCTTGCCAGTACATTTGCTAGAAATTATACGTCAGAGAAAGTTAGCCAGAACGTCCTAGTACTAGACCTTGACTGTTCCGAAATTGCTCAACTTAAAATACAGAGTAGATATGTAAATTAATCTTTCCTAGACAATTTACCAACCAACAAAGCTGAAGGCCCAGACTGATTTCCTACAATTGTTCTGAAAAAGTGCTCCCCACAACTTGCTTCTGTTCTAACTAACTTAAACTACGCATACAAACTTCTTCATTCCCTAATTCATGGAAAGAAGTCAGTATTCACCCAGTTCCGAAGAAAGGATGTTCCTCTGATGCCTCTGACTGCAGGCCAATAGCTATCATCACGTCTTCTCTTGGTAATGTATTTGAAACTCTAATGAATAAGTATAGCTGGCCGCACTTCCAAGTTCCCTGAACTTCACCCATACTCAGCGATGTGGCACCTCTGTATTTGCGGTGGCTGAATCGGTAGAGAGGCGGCTTGCAGTCCTAATGGACCCAGGATCGAATCCCGGCTGGGGCAGGGAACAGTTTAAGGATTTGAATTTCCTAAAAAGCAGACTTTCCTGATCTACCAGATGACCCGCCGACATGTCGTAAAAATACCCCCGCTAATACCAGTACACCAGTCCTGTATGAGACAGCCCTAGCATGTATTCATTATGGACGGTGGGTGTTAGCGCCGAAGTGGTGACATGTGGAGGTGTAGGAGGACTACTGGGCCTTGGGATAGGCCACTGCCTCCAAGAAATAGGCCCTGAGCCTTTGCCCAGAGTCGGACACGTAAAAAAAAAAAAAAAAAAAAAGTAGGAAGAGCTGGGACCTCGCAATAGTGACCTGGCACGGACTGTGAGTAACGGAATTTTCCTCTCAGCGTCTAGGCATTATCCAACCTACGTATCAGTTTAACAGCGATAAGCATTAGGATATAACTGGACCCTGTACAGGGTGTCTAGTCTGGTGAGGAGGAGGTATGGCTAGAGGTGGATGGGAGAGAGAAAAGGGGGAAGGGGTGAGCTCTCCCACTCTGAATAGCTTGGCAAAGGGTTTCGGGAAGAATGTTCACCAGTAACTATCGTATGAATCTGGTTATATAAGAAACCAACAAATAAACCACCACAAATGTACAATTTCACTTCATTTAATGCCCTCTCCCTCCCCCCCCCTGTTTTTTTTTTTGTTTTTTTTCTTAGAACTTGACAATAATTATGGACAATATTCATGGTGATAGTATCTTAGTGCACCAGAGTAATTAAAACATTCCTTTGTTAAAGTTTGCTTTGCTGTGTTTTCTCTTGCATATTGGTTGGATTCAGGACAAGATTTTTATAGACGAATTATGTGCTTATCTTTCCTTGTAATAGCCAGTGAAAGATTTTTTTTTATTCTTTACAGGGCTGTGTATATTCTGTATGTATAATACTGATCAGTTTAGTTTGTAATTGTGTATTTTCTGTTTCCATATTACTGATCACATTTTTATCACATTGTATGGCAACGGCCATACCACGTTGAGTACACCGCTTCCCGTCCGATCAGCGAAGTTAAGCAACGTTGGGTCTGGTTAGTACTTGGATGGGTGACCGCCTGGGAACACCAGATGCTGTTGGCATCCCTACGTGTCAAGTGGGGTTGGTGGAGGATTAGTGACCCTCCCTGTAAAACAATTAACTCTAAGCCATTGGCCACCCCATCTGGGATACATGGCGTCTGGCAATGAATGAAAAATGTAAGAGTCGCACACCACTATATTGGAATCAACTAAAAATGGAAAATAATCACGTAAACATATCCTGCTGTTTCATTACAAAATTCAGGTGGCGCACAGAAGGTGCCGACCAATATGAATATACTGCCACAGCATAAGTTATATATATGGTACTCCAAGTAGACATAACAGGGAGTATCATTTTGGCACCTATGAAGGTATTCTATTGGGTATGCACACAGTGCACCTACGATGTAGGCATACGTGCTTACAAAACTACACAAGTTTTTATTTATGAACGTGTCCACATTCCGTTTAATAAGGTCAGGAATAGTTTGTTTTCAGTACTCTCATTTTCATTGCTATTGACTAAAACAGTGTAATTGTGATGATGGATCAAGCCAAGTGGCCTCATGAATCAGCCTCCATTTCCCCCACACCAGCCATATGCCACATCACATGATAAGCCTAACAATTAACAAACTGAGGTCTGCTGTGTTTTATGTATCACTATGCAGCGTTCATAGCTGTATTGAGAGCCAAGTAATACATATATTATATAGCTCTCTATACAAAGGTGTGTGTGTGTGTGCCCCTAACCATGTGAATGTCTGTTGTCTCACTCGTTTCCTGTAAAGTATTGGGTTCCAGCTTACGACTCAGCACACGACTCAGCAAGAAACAGGAGAGCCCGACCCTCCACCGTCCATTCCCTCCCCTCCCCCACTAGCCATACTTCCTCCCCGCCAAACTAGACACCCAATACAGGGTTCAGTTATATCTTAATGCTTATCGCTATTCAGTTGATACACAGGTTCGACAAAGCACGGACGCTGAGAGGAAAATTCTGTTACTCACTGTTTGTGCCAGGTCATTATTGGGAGGTCCCAGCTCTTCATACTGCTGCGGTACGTGTCCAAAGATCCAAACAAATACAGCGGTGCCACATTGCTGAGTATGGGTGAAGTTCAGGGAACTCGGGAGTGTGGCCAACTGTACACAGTTAAACATCTTGATTCCAACAACTTAAATAATGATAGACAGTATTGTTTTTGCCACGAAAGATCCACCACTGACATACTCAATCTCCTGACTCACACTATCCATCAATCGACTGACCAACATGGAGAAACTCATGCACTAGCCCTTGATTTTTCTAAAGCTTTTGATAGAGTGTGGCGCATTCCAAATTCGTTTGCTATGGACTAACGTCTTTTGTTCCTCTGGTTTCCTCATATCTCGGCGACATGAAAATAAACGTAACTGATGTATATTCCAATTTCCACCCAGTTAATGCTGACATGCCACAAGGATCAGTTCTGGCTCCAACCCTATTCCTAATTCATATTAATGATCTCGTATCTGTCACCCAAAGCCCCACCCATTCAAATGCAAATGACTCAACACTTCACAGTTCATTCACACTTAAACACTCGTTCACAAAGTTTAATACCTCTATCTCACAACTCAGTACAGCCAACTCCATAAATCAAGACTTACTTAGGATCACTGAATGGGAACAAAATACCCTTGTCTCATTTAATTTAGTTAAACTAAATATATATGCAATTTACTAATAGACAGATATTGCCAGTTTCCTCTATTACCTTCGATGCTGCTAATATTCCTAATTCCAACAGTATTGAAATTCTCGGCATTTCACTTAACAATGCCCTCAGCTGGACCTCTTATATCAGATCACTTGCTAAAACCACCTTAGAAAAACTTGGATTATTATACAGAGTTCGTAGCTTCTTCACTGACGAGCAGATAGCTATGGTTTTCTTCATGCGCACTCTCAGCTGGAATATTGCTCACCCTTGTGGAATGGATGTGGAGAGGTTGCACTAAAACAACAAGACAAATTTCGGAACAAAGTTGTTATTAATAATACTGCTATTACAAATAAACTACCTCCCCCACAGGTAAGAAGTAATGTTGCCTCTCTTGCATTATTTTACATACATTTTTATGGCAAATGCTCACATGAAGTTGAATCCGTGCCGCCTCTCTATGTCTTCCTCTGCGCTGCACAGGCATCTGGTAGCGCTCAAGACTGGAATGTCACACTGTCATATTGCAGAACTTCCACCGATCAGAAATCTTTTAATTCTCGAACAGCATCTTTTTGGAACTAGCTTCCCAAGAGTTGTTTCCCCCTCAGACTTCAACTTACTGCTGTTCAAGTCCAACTGTTACAGATTTTTTTTTTTTTTTAATGGATGGAGGACACCAGTATTCTGGTGTATGGATTTTTTTTTTTTTTAATCCATTTGTTTTTCCCTCGTCTGCTCTTTTATGAAAAAAAAAAGGCCAATGGACTATATTATAGTTCTGCATGGCAACGAGAGATCCTCAGAGAGATCGCTGAGTTGCTTATCAGAAATACACTGCCCTTGTTATGACTCGAACTGCCAACCGTACGGCCATGAAGAGCGAGCGCTACCACTGAGCTATTCTGGCCACTGGAACCTTGAACAGAATGATGAAGGGACTGGAGAGAAACATGGGCGAAAGTGAGGAAAAAGACGAATGGAAAATCTGAAGACACTGTTGAGAAAAAGGGTGAGATATAAGGTGGGAGGAAAACAGAATTTTTAGGCACAAAAATGCTAGATAAGAATTAGTATGCGGAAGGAAGGAGAGACAGAAAATGCTGAAGAAAATGAGAACAGTGGAGTGCAGTAAGAGGGCATGTAATAAGATACTGAAGCGAGGAGATAATAAAATTTGCTTCTTGAACTTGTTTGGTATTTTATGGCTAAGGGCAACATAACCGTCATTAATGATCTTAACCATAACGGGTGTACCATTTGGAGAATGAGGTGTTTTGCTACTCCACCTCCGAAGTTACTTCAAAATTCGTGAAAGTAACACAGGAAGCAGCACAGAGCATACAAGTGCGCCGTTGCACTGATACACAGGCTAATGCCATACTCACCCAGACAAACGAGGGCCGGGCAAAATGGCACCAGAGCCTTTTGTTTTCCTGGTTTGCTCGTCCTTCTGAATTTGGAGCAGGACAGAACTGCAAGCGAGTGCGGCGAACCAGGGTAACTGCAGGCCCGGCTTTGTTTTACGAGAGAGAGAGAGAGAGAGAGAGAGAGAGAGAGAGAGAGAGAGAGAGAGAGAGAGAGATTTTACAGTTATGCCCAGTTGATTCAGGCTAAATATTATGAGGTTATTGATTACCTAATACTGTACAAAAGTTTAGGATAATCCTGATGAAACAGAATGCTCTCTCCCCATCCCTAGATCAGTTAACTATCATAGCTGGAAAGTGCATACCACTAAAAAAAATAAAATAAACACCGTTAGTAACTAAAATGCATGAGGAAAATCTGTAGCAAAGATGGAACGTAGTTCACCTATTAAATAATTAAGCACCAAATAAAAATAATACTGTATTATGTTCTGCCTGTCATCCCATCATTCAAGCCTAATCAGGAGCGTATTGGGACCGGGATTAGACTACTCAGTCACAAGATACAAGGTGCTGACCCTTGAGTGGCAATTTGTGAAGAATATATCACAACCCTCCCTCGGATGTAAATCCTTATGAGCCTCATCTGGTTGAAATGTCTTAATCTACTTGGCCTCCAGGCGTCTGTTTGGATAAATGGATACCACTCAACGTAGTAAATAGATTCCTGGGATACATGAAACCAGTTGGTTTATTTAGCATGTCAGTCAGTGCAGGCAGCTGAAGCTAGCAATACAATCAGTAAGAGGCTGGTAGACGTACCCACCTGCCATAAACCTAATAGTTTTCATTACTTGTGCCTGGAAAAGGCTTGATACTACTGCATGCTTTGCTTGGAGCTAAACTCTAGGTCCAAAGAGTGATCTGTCAGTTTGCTGAGCTATTTAAAGGAGGTAATGATTGAGGGATCAGAGGACCGATCTGCTATTCGAAAAGAAGCGTTTGATTTTAGGCTGGTGAATGAATAGTACTACGGTAAGAATTCTCTTAAAACAAACTTTATTTGATCTACCACATGACCCACTGGGATATAAAAACACCAGTACACAAATTCTGATCTAGACATCCATAACATGGTAGTTATTTCTGTAGCACGGATGACTTTTGAAGATGCGCGGCACGTAGCAGAAGTGCTGAGCTTCAGGGAACGGGATGTCATTTTAGTGTCAAGTGCTAGACATAAAAGAAAGGAAATAAGCCCATAAATGACTAGCAGAACACGCTAACACAGGGCAACTCTTGCTTTGCATTCAAATTTCCATTTCCACGTCTGGGTAACAAACAGACTGGGGTTACTACGGACCTGGCCGGAAGTCTCGTGGTCGGTCGGAGGATCGAACACGAAATCTCTGGCTCTGACAGAGCAGACTGCTAAATGCCTTCACCCTTTCCCAGTGGGTATTTCATCTGTGCCAGTTTATATGCATTCATACTGTTTTCAAAGGCTATAAAGGAGTTATTTTAATGAGAAGTTGTCGTTTATAAAGCTAGTCGTTTCTGTTTCATTTTAACATAATATATATATATATATATATATATATATATATATATATATATATATATATATATATATATATATATATATATATATATATATATATATATATATATATATATATATACTTTTATTGTGGGCATATTCAATCGATACTTCTACTTATCATTCAGATGAATGTCAGCTATTTAATGGATGATGAATACCCCGTTACTTTCCTTTTTTTTTTTTGTACTGCAGTGCTATATTACTAATCTTGGTTTAATGGGTAATATTTGGTTTAATGTCACTGGCAAATATTGTCAGTATCATTATCGTAAACAGATAAGGGAACAGGGCCTGAAACTGAGCCATGTAACACACTATTACCTGCTGACATTCATGTCAAATAATTCTCATTACTCAGCACTCTGCTTGCCATTACTTTGCTCCCCGTTACATAATCAACTATGCAACCAACTCTATGGATTCGTTGTAAATCATAGTTTCTATCTTGATAACTATTAGACTCGGGGTAACGTACTACTAAAAGGCTTTGTTGTAGTTTAGGTACATTAAATCCATTGGTTTTGTTTAAAGCCTGCTACAAAACTTAAGCAAGTTAGTCAGGCACATTTCATCGCTTTCCCTGTAATAACATCTACCAGCTAACGTAAAACAGAGGCTACGGTAATTTTCTAGAAGCCCTTAATTACCTTTCTTACATACTCATACTTGGACTGATTCTATTATCTTCCACTCTTCAGGGACCCTTACATCCAGCAGCCATGAAATATGGTTAATTATCAATGTTCTCAACTTTTTAGTTGCCTCATACAGTTGTGCATCCTCAGTTTAGTAGATGTTTCTAAACAACACTTCAAATCAGAATCTATAAATTAACTTCACTGAAAAAATCAACAGTGCTATAAAAAATGAAAACTGCCAGTGAAATACAGTAGTGAAAAATGCATTAAATTTTTTTTGGGTATTTACATTGGTTATGGAAATGGACGTTGGTAGATATGATGTTGAACAAGTCCTGAGACGTGACTCCCTTTCTGTTTCCACCAAGCATTCAGATTTCAACCGGCCTCCTCTTACTGGCAATCAGGGTGGGAATGTGGACAGAGAATATGTACCTAACTGACTAGAAGTATACCGTCCATGAAGGTTGCTTCTCCTCTCCCTCTTTACGCATGTCTCAATTCATAGCTTGTCAACCACTGGGTCAGATGCTTTGCATATCTGAGGACAGGGAGGTCCAACTTGAGCATTTACGAGTTTCCGTTCGGCTAAAATTAAGTGTTCTCTTTGTGACAGTGATGTATGATACTAAGAGCACTTGATATGAGTAAAGTTAGTAAAACTTTTCTTCACCGTGTTAAATACTGAAAAAAATTTATTTTGCTCTCAGAAATAGTTCTCGTTTTCATTCATTTATTGTCGGACACCAGTGTATATATGTTTTCTGTTATCTTTGTCCCCATAAAATATGCTACTGCACTTTAAGTACATTCTCTTCCTGGAAGATGCTTATTTTGGATTCTCTTTTCTAGCGTCCCAGTGTAATATACTGTACCTAAATTATTAGTTACACTCGCTCGCAAAACTGGGCTTATGTTATAATCAATTTATGCCCGTGGGTTGACACACATAGTAACAGGATCAAGGGGCCAAGTACTATGTACACAGGAACTCGTGTCGTGCAGGGCACGCTGTTTGGTCATATAGACATACTGGAGTATACAAGACAGGAGTTAGCATCCATCAAAGTTTTACGTACAAACGTCGGAATAAGTTCCTTTTCCCTGGACTAAGGTGTTTGTAACACTGCACGGTGGAGAGGTATCCCCTCCTTCTTCCTTCTCTGTAGTCCCATACTCCCACTCAACTCCCCCCCCCCCACACACACACACTTTTTTCTCTGACCCCATAACCCCACCGGTACCCTCCATACTCTCGCTCACAGCCAGCCAGGGGTTACCGTAATTCTGGCACCTCTGTACGTGTAATCCAACTAATAAAGGAATACTACAGTATATATATCATAAACATCTCTTTCGACCGCCATCTCCCACACATCTCGTTTCCGTATAGAATATTTTATGAAACATAATTTATATCTTGAAGCTACCAGTTTCTATGTCTGGAAGTATTACCCTACACATTTCGTAACAGAAATAGGCTTAGCACGGAATAAGAAACTTTCCTGCCTCTATTTTTGCCTTAGTTTGATTTACATCTAGACATAAAGTATGACGGAATTACGATTCTCTAGATGTTTTTCTAAAAATATACAAAATGCTAAATATGACCAATAGATTTGTCACGTGATATAAAAACACTATTTTAGCGCAGATGGCAGTACAACCTAATATAGTTTCGGTCTAGCTTATGTCAGTTGTAGAATAAAAAAAATATTTGCTACATACTTTTTCTTTATAATTTATTTGCAGTATATGCCAACAATCTTGTTACCTTCTTCAAAGGCAAAGGTGATAAAAATGGTTTAACATAAAACATATTTACTAATATTTCAAAGACAAAGGTGGAAAAAATGGTTCAACATAAAACATATTTACTATTATTTACTCATTAACTTACACAAAACAGTATAATTTCAATACATTTGCATTTTAATGTATAGGCAATCCATAATATGTAGGCGTTCAGAAACATCATTTAAGTCCACCACATATTACCATATGACCAATATACACAGGAGACAAGTGATTAATGAATCATGTATTTATTTTATCAGTACTTTACTGACTCAAAAGTAATTACGCGTTTCATTATGTAATATTATAGTAAGACACATTTTAGTTTCAATCATATATTATAGGCCTTGTGCAAACAACCTCCTTGTGTTTTAATAGCCAGTAAATCCCCCTTCCCTGGCCAAGACATCCGCGAGTCTACGTGGCATTGATGACACCGTGTTGTAGATGATGTGGTGGTTAATACGCAGCCTTTCTCCCATTCAGCCATAGTGTTGAAGGAGGGCCTGGGACGTCCTCTCTTGACCTTGTTCCCATGACTGGACAATATACCCCCAACAAATTTCTACAGGATTAAGGTCGCAGCTCTTACTGGGCCACTCCAGAAGTTCGATGTCCCGTTGTTCATCAAACCACCGCCGGATGACATGAGCAATGTGGATGGGACTCCTATCCTGTTAAGATCACATACAAATAAAACATGATGGTGCAAATATCATCAATAATCCATTGTATTATCGTTTTCAATATATAATAAACATATTACCATACATAATTATAATGTATATAAATAATGTATTCACACCAGTGTCCTGTTGAACCAATATGCAGCCAAGACTTTGTCCTTACATATGTTATTTGTGCATCTGTTTAACTGTACAGTACCATATGAGTTACTTTAAAATCTACCCAATAAAATGCGTTTTAATAGGCATAATTATGCAACACAATATGTGATATGATATGATGTAAGCTACATGATTTACCTGCATAAACAAAATCCTCTTTGGGTAGGGCAACGCCATTGCTCGCACAGTAGGCACCGTCACCTCTTCCAGTATTTCCAAATGTGAAGCATCCCTCAATGCTGGCCAGTTCCCCTGCACCGTAAAGTTGGATCCATCCCCACACATTGCACGTTATGTGTCCACTCCTTGTCATATCATAAATATTAATACGATTATATCTGGTTCAAGGTTGCCGGTAGCAATGTAAAGAGCCATGTGTCATCGATGAAAATGTCTTTTCATCCGAGAAAATAACCCTTCCCAAGTAATCCAAACCGTTTTTTATATGGGCTTGAGCAAAAGCCATCCGGTTTGCATGATGATCATCTGTTAGTCTTTCCTTCTTTGCAGGGATCCGGTGGGTTACTCCAGCCCGTTTCAGTCGGTCTCGTACTATATCTGATACATCAAACGGTAGAGAGTCCCGGATGGCCCTGGCATTGTTAATTGGTGTATTAGTTGCCTCAAGAATGATTGGTCTTGTTCTTGGATAGTATTTCTTGGTGCTCCACATCTTGGTTTGTCATGCAGATGTCCTGACTGTTGCCACCTTCTCCACCACTTCCTGATGGTTGGCCATGACAAACCCAGTTCCCTTGCACAGTCGTCCGTTGACATTCCAAATGCTTCAGTCCAACTATTTGCCCCCGGAGAGCAACTTTGTCATGTAGCCGAGCCTGAGCCATAATAAGCGCGACAGGGATGCTCAATTCGGGTGGGTTCGGTAGCTTTATGAGAGAGAACTTCTCCCTTGACAATGCTTCGGTATGAACCTTTCGAGTTTCATTGGCAAATGAATCAGTATGAAGTGCTCTAGCCATCCTTATACTCGTATGCTCGGTTTTCGGCGAATAGTTTATATTAATGCATTCCTCTCTCTCTCTCTCTCTCTCTCTGTCATATACAGTACTGATATATCTATATCTGTATCGATCAATCTCTCTCTCTCTCTCTCTCTCTCTCTCTCTCTCTCTCTCTATATATATATATATATATATATATATATATATATATGCAGTGTATAGGCAATCGCAATGGCAATTTCTGGCGCCGAGATATCTATTTCGATAACCTAATGGTCGCAGCAGTTCTGGAGATCGTTGGAACTGCATGTTTCTTATCCCTCGGAGTCGTATCGCTTATGTTTTATACTGGGGAGTTATTGGTTACTCTGACAGAGGTGGGAGGAATGACATGGGTATAGAGATTCAGGCTTGTGGGATGGCATCAGCTGTTGGAAGAGTCGGCGTTACCAATACCTACACACAATAGTCCGCTAGATTAGTCCTCAAAATCGCTAGATTGTTGCTATACGGCATAAAATGCTGGAATCTCTGTCGACAATTAGGTGCACCCCCTGCAATATAGAATAAGAAGGCTTAATTCCCAAGACAGTAGCTAGCATTCATGTCAACTTACGTCATATTTTCCGCTAGATCAAAGTAATTATTTCTAGTTCTAGCGGTAACTGAGCTACACTGGCAACACTACACATTGTAGGTGTAGGGAAAACAAGAACAACGAGCGGTAGGGTGTCTATGCGTGACCCTGGCTGGTGATGAGGCATATAATTATGACCACAGGTGTGAGGAATAGGTAAGGACTCACTCTGGGGTTCTGTGCTACAACTCCACCCACACCCACACCCATGTCCTAACCAGCGGTAATTAATGATGTCACTGTAACTGATAAGGTGCGATATCCCAATGGTCATAATCAGAATATGCTATACGCGCGCGTGCGTGCTTGTGTGTGTGTGTGTGTGTGTGTGTGTGTGTGTGTGTGTGTGTGTGTGTGTGTGTGTGTCTGTGTGTTTAAGACAGGTGTCTGCTACAACAATATTTAATCACAGCAGATTTATTCTCTCTCTCTCACACACACACACAAACACACACACACACACACACACACACACACACACACACAGTGTAGTAAACCTTTTTCTAACTTGTTTTTTTATATATACTGTACTATTCCTTTATTTGTTGGATTACACGTAATTAACCCTTTAACCGCGGGTGTCATTCCGGAATGACATCGACAAAACTGGACCAAACCGCAGGTGTCCTTCTGGAATGTTTGTGAATATTTTGAACACCGCGTGTTTTTCCTGTGCGCAAATTGTCTCACGCAAGAGTAGCTGTCGAGTTCTTTCACGCCAGCCATCCCACACCTCCCTCCTCCCACCCAGAGGGGGGCTCCCCGCACCCCTGCCCTGACACTCATCACTCAGTATCTGTCCAGCTCTGTGCGTGAAAATGGCGCTCCGTCCCGACTCATCGTCGCTCGCTTCCTCCTCGCAAATGATCAGTGCTAGTGTGCCTTCGACCTCTACACCGGTAAAGGAACTGCCGACGGCGAGGCAGAAGGGGTTGAGCACTCCAGAAATTAGAACAGAGCTGGACAAAACTGTAAGTACTACTCTGGATTGTGGCAGTGAGAGTGATACACTTACAGCAAGTAGTGACGATTTTGCAGTGATTGGTGGTGAACCCTTTACCATTGACAGTGACAGTGATGAAAGTGAGCGTGTAGTTTCCCCCCCACCACCCCCAACTTACTCTGGGAAAGGGAAGGCCCCTATGGGGAAAATTGGTGTTGCACGTGGGAAGGGAGTGAAGCGCAGACTTACCTCTCCTACACCAGGCCCTAGTAAGCATTTCCCACCACTTTCCCGTTCCCCTAGCCCTATTGCCCTCACATCATCTTCATCTTCTGCTGTGCCCTCTCCTCAGTCTACATCATCTGAGGAATATGAATTCCCAGAGCCTGCACAGCGAGGGAAGGCGGGCCATGCAGGCCGTGCAGGCAGGGTAAGCAGGGCAGGCCGGCCTAGAACAAAGGAGATGCGTGGCAGTTGGAGGGCAAAGCTGGGCGATAAGCGAGGTGATAAGCGGGGAAGAAAGGGTCAAATTTCACCACGCACCAGGTCAGTAACCCCCCCGCCTGCCCCCTGCTCAGCTCCCTCACCCTTGCCACCCCCCACTCACCGCCCCCGCACTCACCCCCCTCCCGCTCGCCTCCTGCCTCACCCCCCTCCCGCTCGCCTCCTGCCTCACCTCCTGCCTCACCCATTGCCTCACCCATTGCCTCCACCTCAGCTCCTTCTCACGGGGAAACGAGTGCAATGCGACCTGCCACTTCCACTGAACCACGCACAGGGAAAGTTGATGCATTTGTTTGGTCTGACGGTGCAGATTTTCAGCCACACAATCCGCCGTTTGATATGACAAATGCTGGAATACAGCCTGCCTTTCCATGCAACGCAGGAGATGATTTTGTTGACTACTTCCTGGCCTTCATGGATGACGAAATCGTGCAGCATGTCAGCGATGAGACCAATAGGTATGCAGCTCAGTGTGCAGCAGAAGGGCTGGGACCTATTGGCTCACCAAAGCAAGTGTCGTGGTTGCCTGTCGGGATCAGAGAGCTGTATGTGTTCTTTGCACTGATGTTCTTGATGCCCCATATCAAGAGATATGAGTTGGAGGAGTACTGGCTCGTGGATGACATTACTTCTATCCCAACATTCTGGAAGTATATGTCACGGGATCGGTTCCGACAGCTGCTAGGATACCTGCACTTCGCTGACAATGGAAACCCGTCCCAAACTGACCCTTTGTGGAAAGTGAGGGATTTTCTCAACAGGATTAGGGATCGATTTATGCGATTTTTCCGTCCTATGCAGAAAGTCATCATAGACGAATCCCTGGTATTGTTCAGAGGACGTCTCAAATTCATGCAGTACATCCCCAGCAAACGCCACCGCTTTGGGATAAAGTTCTTTGTGCTGTGTGACTGTGAGACGGGGTATATCCTTGATTTCGTCATCTACTCTGCAAGCACAATGGACGTGAACAGGAAAGACCCCCTTGACTTCTCTGGCTCTGTTGTAAAAGTGCTGATGGAGAGGTATTTTGGTGGGAATCATGTGCTGTACACAGACAATTATTACACAGCACCGAAACTCTCCAAATACCTGGCTGAATACGGCATTGGCACTGTTGGCACTGTACGGAGCTATAGGAAAGAGTGGCCAAGTTTCCCAGACGCATCATCCTCATCCAAGGGAGATGTGCACCTGAAGAAGTCAGACAAGCTTCTGGCGATCAGGTGGCATGACAAGAAGGTCGTGAATATGATCAGCACCATCCACAAGGGGGAATTGCAGAGAACTGGGAAGGTCAGCTACAGGACGGGAGAGCCAATCATGAAGCCTGATGCCGTCATTGATTACAATGTGAACATGAGACTTGTTGATAAGTCTGATATGATGATTGGCGAAATAGACTGTCTCAGGAGAAACACCCGATGGTACAGGAAGGCTTGCCTGCACATGCTCGATATGTGCATGCTCAACGCCTTCATCCTCTACAAGACACAAGTCGGGGGCATAAGGCAACCATCCCTGAGACAGTTCTCCAAGACTGTCGTGCAGCAGCTGCTTGCACGATTTGGTCAGGTGACGGCATTGATCCCGAGGCGACACTCTGACACACAACCTGACCGTCTTGAGTGCCGCAATTACATGAGCCGGCACCAGCTTGTGAAATTGCCTCTTACAGCAGATGGCAGGTTGTCACAGGGCCGCTGCAGAGTATGTCATAACACCACACGGAGGCCTCGGACGAGAAAAATGAGCACAAACCAGTGCCAGGAATGCCAAGTCGCTCCCTGTGTGACTCCGTGCTTTGCCGAGTACCACTCTCTGAGTAAATACTGAAAGTGACAGTGATATACAGTGATGCGACAGTGACGTGCTTTACCAATAATTGTATAATGGATAATGTAGTAATAAGTGATATTTTGCCTAGAAAAAAATGTAAATATTGGCCAGTATAATAAGTGATATTGTAATAAGAGAATCTGCGGCACTTGTGTAATTCTGCGGCACTTGTGTAATTCTGTGATGCGACAGTGACGCAATATAGTAATAAGTGCAGTGTAAATATAATGTATATTGCCCAGATTATATGTAAAATAATATTAGAAGTTAAAAATAATGAAAAGATCGCCCCAAACGTCAGTGAGCGGGTGAAGCCGCAGTGAAGTGGGGCGCAGCCGCAGTGAAGTGCGGGCGCAGCCGCAGTGAAGTGCCTTTTACCTACCTCAGTGAACACAGAGTGGGTGTTTATCGTATGTGCAGTGTTCATATATGTTTATATTACTATTATCAGAGAGTGGTTGGCATTTGGTACTGGTGTGTGGGGCGTAAAATAGTGATTTTACACCCCTCACTTCTAACGGCACTGCCCGTCCTGTGAAAGTCAACAAAGTCATGAAACCTACATCAATGGAAAGCTGAAGGTTAGTACTTTCTAATGGTACCTTATTTTTTTTCTCTAGCTTTATTCTGTGCAGAGTTATTAATGTTTAAAGGTTTGTTTACATTTGGCTGAAACCCCCACGGGAGAGGACAGTCAGGCCAAAACAATGCCCGCGGTTAAAGGGTTAAAGAGGTACCAGGAGTACGATAACCTGCATCTGGCTGTGGGCGAGAGTATGGAGGGTACCGGGTGGGGTTATGGGGTCGGAGAGAAAAGTGGGGGGGGTTGGGGGGAGTATGGGACTATGGGGAAGGGAGGAGGAGGGGATATCTCTCCACCGTGCAGTGTTACAAACACCTTAGTCCACGGAAAATGAACTTATTCCGACGTCTGTACAAAGGAACAAAACGTGCCTCGCAGGGCAAGCTGCTCTGTTACATAGATGTACTGGAATGTACAGTACACGGCCTAGCATCCACCAAAGTATTATGTACAGCAGATTTCATGTCACACAGAACATGCTCTGCCGTTACATAGATATACTGGAGTTGACAATATAGGAGTTAGCACCCACCAAAGTATTATTACGTACAGAGGAACTCGTGTCATGCAGGACAGGATGTTTTGTTACATAGATATATTGGAGTTTACAATACAGGAATTAGTATCCACCAAAGTATTATGTGCAGAGGGACTCATGCCTTGTACGACATGCTGTTGTATTACAAAGATATATTGGAGTTTACAAGAGGGGAGTTAGTTTCCACCAAAGTATTATGTAAAGAGGAACTCGTGTTTCGCAGGGCACTCTATTTTGTTTCATAGACATATATAGGAGCTTACAGTACAGGAGTTCTATCTATCTATCTATATACCTAGGCTGCTTTCCCCAAGGAAAGGGAGGCAGCCGAGATAGGATGAAACACTCTCCATTTACTCATCCATTCAAACACATCCATTCACATCTTAGCCCCAAAGGGGAGAAGGGACAGATCCTCACTGCACCACACTTCACAAGGGTCAACTGCGCAGTGCAATCAGTGACATCCACAGCAGGGCCCTACAGCAGATCTGGTTTACCCCAGCCACATCATAATAGACCCATCCCCTTACCCGCATCTGACCTGACTAGCTGATCAGACCAAATGCGGGAGAATATCCCCTCAAGGCTGCGTCATCATTTATTCATTCACAATTTCTTTCCATTTATTTCTGTCACACGCAGCCACTCTTCCTTGCTCAACAGACATCCCTCTCGCATCCAGCACTCTCGTCACACTGTCCATTCTTTCTGTTCGTGGTCCTCCTCTCAGCCTTACACCTCTCACATCAGATCTAGTTATTTTTTTCACCAATCGCTAATTATCCATTCTCTCCACATGCCCAAACCATCGCAACACCCTCTGCTCAACTCTGCCAGCCATCTCCCGAACAACTCCAGTTCTCCTTCGCACTTCATCATTTTGCACTCAATCCATACGCGTCGCTCCACACATACTCCTCAGACACCTCTTCTTCATTACATTCAAACTTTTCCTCTCTGCTACACCCATATTCCATGTTTCAGCCCCATATAACGCAGTCGGTACCACAACACCCTCATACAGCGTTCTCTTTACATCCATTCTAAGTGAACAACATCTAAACACTTTTTTCACTCCTCCCAGCACCTTTCCTACTTCATTCATTCCAAACTTCACTTCTGCATCTATTCTTCCTTCCAAGCAACATGTGACCCTAAATATTTAAAACACCCTACCTCCTCAAGCAACTCGCCATTCAAAACTATATTAATCCCTCTAACATCTACCAACCTTGTACACTTCATCACTTTACTCTTATTCTCATTTACTTTCAATTTCCTCCTTTCACACACCCTTCCAAACTCCTCTACCAACTGTCTCAATCTCTCCTCTGAATCAGGCATCAGTGCAGTATCATCTGCAAACAGCAGCTGCTTCAGATTCCACTCTCCACCATCAACATTCACCAGACTCTGACCTCCAACTAAAACTCTTGCATTCACCTCCCTTACAACACCATCCATATAAATATTAACCCGCCCCGTCCCGACGACGTATGGGTACGTCACCACGATTTGCATTTGCCAGTCCCGGCGACGTACCAGTACGTCCTGCAGTTGCAATGTGCATAATATCGACAATTTTCAAATTTCGCGCTTGATTTGCAGTACGTACCCTCGCCTGACCTTCCCCTACCTGCCACCAGGCGGGGACACTCGGCGACCCCGCGCGACCCGCGCTAGCCCGCCACTCGTCCACTCACCTGGTAGCCATGGTCCTGCTCAGACATGGCTAAGAGAGGTCTCTCAGAGAGCGAAATTCAAGTCGCCCTCGACACCTTTACCGGCGACAGTGATTCCCCACTGGATGACGAGGAGATGGACAAAGATTATGTGCAGCCAGAGGAGGAGGAAACCACCAGCAGTGACGAGGAAGTTCCGTCACCAAGGAAGCGGCAGTACGTGACTTACCGTGCTGCTAGAGAGGGGCAGGAGGCAAAGAAGGAACGTGGTATGTCATATCCCTATCCCCAGCGTGCCTTGGAAGCCGAATTCGAGGTCGAGGACGAGGACGAGGACGAGGACGGAGACGTGGGACGTGCTGCCATGTGGTATGGGCGGGAGGTGATTACGCATCGTGGCCCAAAGCGCACACCACGTCGTCTAAGCAGGTATGGGCCTAGCATTCTGTTTGGGGCGGTAGGAAGTGAAGTGGAGGGAGTGGGGAGTGAAATGGACATTCCTGGGATTAGGGAAAGTGAGAGTGAGGTGGGTGAGTCATTGCTCTCCCTACGCAGTGTGAGGCGGCAGAGTGGATCACGTGGGCCAGTGCGGGTGCGTTCCTTATCACGTGGGGTTGTGAGGGAGGGGGAAGGTGGGGAGGAACCACTCCAAAGCACGTCTTATGCTCCCCAATATCCTCTAACACGTGGTCGAGCAAGGTTGCGTGAGAGAGCACATGGTGTGGTAATGGAGGGGGAAGGTGGGGAGGAACCACTCCCCAGCACGTCTTCTGCTCCCCAATATCAAACTATTTCATCCCCACAGCCCCCTAATGTTCCTCAAGGCCGTAAGGGTAAGGGTAAGGGAAAGGGAAAGGGTAAAGGCAGAGGGAAGAGGAGTGGCAGTGGGGAAGCCCTCCGTACTCCTTCTCCCCAACCTCCCCAACCAGGATCTCCTCCCCACCCAGACGAAGGCGGTGATGGGGACGAGGGATTTGTGTCGTGGGATTGGGAGGATGGGAGTGATTTTTCTCCCCTCATTCACCACTTCACTGAGCAGGGGCGATCTGGCTGCATTGCACCAGGTATTCACTGTAATTCAAGCAGGTTGGATTTTTTCCACCTGTTTTTCAGTGAGGCCTTCGTTGATCAGATCGTGCTTCAAACAAACCTGTTTGCAAGCGGCCAGCGGCTAGAAAGTGAAAGATTGGGAACAAGGAGTAGGCATTCAATGATTTATGATTACCCTGTCTCCATTCCAGAAATGTTCTTATTTTTTGCCCTTGTCCTTTTGATGGGTATAATAAGAAAAAATAAAATTCCTGCTTACTGGACTACGGACCCTGTTATGTTTACCCCCATATTTGGTCAAGTGATGAGCCGTAATCGGTTTCAACAAATTCTAAGTCGCCTCCATTTTTATGATGCTAATGACCCTGCAAATGCAAACAACACGGACAAAATGAGGCGAATTAGGGCTGGTCTTTGATCACCTCAGGCAAACCTTTCGATCCTCATTCTATCCCTATAGAGATCTCGTCATAGACGAGAGTCTCGTGTTGTGGAGAGGCAATATTTCATTCAGACAGTATATACCCAGCAAAAGGCACCGTTTTGGGTTCAAGATCTTTGTTATGTGTGACTGTAGGACTGGATACGTGCAAGACATTGTCTTGTACACCGGTGCACAGACAGACATAATAGAAGATCGAAGTATAGGACTTTCTGGAGCAGTGGTAAAGACGATGATACAAGACTACCTTCATCGTGGTCACGTTCTCTATCTCGACAACTGGTACACTAGCCCTCTTCTCGCTCGTTATCTTCACAGACATGAAACGGGAGTCTGTGGAACCGTAAAGGTGAACCGGCGTCACATGGTCAAGGTAGGGCGGAAACTTGCAAGGAGTGAGGTTGTCTTCTTCAAAGCAAACAACATCCTTGCAACAATGTGGAACCACAACAGAGAAGTAAGCCTCTTGTCCACGGTTCACCGCCCCTTGATGCACCGTACTGATTCTGTTGATTACCATAGCGAGAGCAGGCGTCGTTTTTGGAAACCTGAATGTGTCATGGACTATAATATAAACATGCGCCTCGTGGACCAGTCAGACTCCATGATATCGACGGTAGAGTGTGCCAGGACCACGATGAAGTGGTATAAAAAACTGTTCTTTCACTTGCTAGATATCACTGCTCTGAATTGCCACCACCTTCACGCCATGACCACAGGAGTTCAGGAAACCTTTGAAGGGTTTGTGAGGGAGCTCACACGAGAAATCTTTGCAAAATATGCTGTTGAAAGGCCCCAACAGCGCCCCCGCACTGCCCCTATTACCCACACTCCCCAGAGAATATCCGCCCGCCATTTCCCCACTCCTATCCCGCCCCAGCCCAACAGACCTAGGCCCCAGCGCAGGTGTCACGTGTGCAGTCATTCCCAGGTGAGACTCACGACACAGAGGAAGGACACCCGCTATGAGTGCGTGCAGTGTGACGTGGGTCTGTGTATTCACCCATGTTTTAGTGAATATCACACGTTGCTGCAATTTTAGCATGGTGTGATTGCGAAAGGACTCAGAAATTATGATGTAAATGCGACAGACAGACGCTCTGTCAAAATATCAGTTATGTGGATCGCCAAATATTAGTATAAAGTGCCTACGGGTAGAACATAAGTGCAAACATTGGGTGTAAGTATATAAATCTGCCCTAAGTTGAAACTTACATAGAGAGGGTTGTTTGATGCGATATTCTGTCGCTCAGTGCAATAAATACGGCCCCTTATTATAAATTTTCTATTATGTGACATTCTTACGGGTATAATATAAGTTCAAATTATTGTATATGATGATGTATTTCCTAAGTCAAATATTCATAGCGTGTCTATAAAGATAAGATTTCCTGACGCTTAGTCGAATGAATAAGGCACGTATTAGTCAAAATAAAAGTCAGCAAGTGATAAAGTGAATAATTAGTATATAAGTGTGTGAGTGAATTAGTATATAAGTGTGTGAGTATTATGTATGACGTAACATTCCTTGCGAGGGTATTTTCAGGCGATATTCTCACGCTCACTTGAATAAATAATGGCAGTAAGTATGTACAGTGCATTGGAGGTGTAAAAGTGTGTAATGTAAGTGGGAAAATATAATTGGAGTGAATAAATAAAGTAGATGATGAAACACGAGTGTTTGAGATCGTGGTTGCTACGTGAATAGGCGCTAGCATATCGCTAAATGCCCTCGTAATGAATGAAAATAATTGAAAACCTTCACAGTGGTGGGGGAAAGGTTCTATGTAAATGGGAAAATAATTGGAAAGTGATAAAACAATTTGGTATGTTGAAATACGAGTCATAGCGAGTGCGCTTACTAAGCTGATGTGTGCTAAACTTATGCTGCATGTCATCAAAATGAATGAAAACATCTGAAATCACTTACAAACAGTTGTAATTGGTAAATTGTCATTGAAACAGAAGTATACAAGTAGAAAAAATGATAGGTTGACTCATACCAGAAACTTAGCATATAGCATGTTACGACTCGGACCAAACTCGCTATGCTCGCGCGATGGTACAATGCTTATTTTTCCTATATATGTGTCTGAAATACATTATATTGTTACTGTTATTGTTTATTAGTACAAATTCAATAAATGTAGAGGTGTTGTGTGTTGTTTGTCCCATTACTCATTACCATAGAAAACGTTTACGCATATCCAGCCCATTACAGAATACGATACCTGCGGGGGGAAACCGCACCTGTATAGACCACTTATAGACCGCAGAGACCACTTTCTTCAAGATTTTCCATAGTTTCTCGACCTAAGCGGAAGTTTCATAAGAAAAAAAATTTTTCCAAAAAGGCTCGGGACTGGGGGATGTCATAGGTGCGGAAAGGCTCGGGACGTGACGGGTTAAACAACCAAGGCAACATCACACATCCCTGTCGCAACCCCACTTTCACGGGAAACCAGTCACTCACAGTATTCCCCACTCTTACACATGCTCTACTATTTACATAAAAACTTTTCACCCCTCTTAGTAACCTACCATCAAGTCCATACAATCTTAAAACAGTTCACAAAGCCTCCCTATCAATTCTATCATACACTTTCTCTAAATCCATGAATGCCCAAAACACATCCTTGCCGTTCGCTAAATACTTTTCACACACATGTCTCACAGCAAAGGCACTTTGAAGATCAGTGAATGCAGTGAAGAAGTATAGAGTTCCAGTAGACAGTGGTGGGTACTTCTTTGTGGTAAAAGAGAATACAGTCTGGGTGAGAGTTTGTCTTTCAGCCGAAACATAAGACGGGTGAGAAAGATGCATTTGAGCACACTGCTGAAGCAGAAAGTGGGAGAAATAGGTCTGAATTTGTCAGTATCAGATTTCGGAATGGGCACAATCGTGCTGGAGGTCCAGTCATGAGGCACATATCCCTTATGGAAGCAAAGATTGTAGAGCTGTAGCAAGGGGTTCCCAGGGACTTTTAGGAGTAGACAAAGGACAGGGTATGTGATGCCATCATCCCCAGGGACTGTTGCCTTACTCCTAATCAGAGCACATTGCAATTCGTCCTCAGTTATCAGCACATCGTCATCTTCATCTGCCTTCAGTAATGCAGCCATCAGACAATGTGAACATTTTGCTGGGAGGAGAGTGCAGCATGAATATGTGTTGGAAGGTTGTGTGCCTGTGATTGTTCAGACCGTGTATTAATAAGAACTCGCATGTACTCAGCTGGACTCTGGTGGAGAGCTCTGAAGGGCTTTTTCCTGACAACCTTATTTATTACATGCCTCATGGAGCCAACACCCATCTGATGGTTGATGGTATATGTGAATTTCCACCAGGATTCAGTACAGATTCATTGCTGGAGGGCAATTAGACTGTTGCTTGACACCTGGTACTGATGCAGATGATCAGCTCTCAGTTAACACTGGAATGAGAGACCATCTGCCACCACTTTCCTTTCTGCTTGGAGGATGTGCTGGTCAAGTGTCTAAGTATGAGCTTCTGGGCGATATTTAATGTGCGGTTTTACAGCATAGCAACTGTAAAAGTCATAAGTGGAGTTTACCAGGAAGGAATATAAGTTGTCAGACGATTGTAATCGAATGTGGGGAGAAAGTTGGAAATGTTTAAGATGTACATAGGGCAGTAAATGGGAGGAATGGTAATGCTTGTGTGAATGTGAGAAGAGGAATGTCTAGCAGGGAGGGAATAGTGGAGGCTGAGGGCAACGTGGTCCGAGAAGACGGTAGGGATGGAAGACCACCAGACATGGGACGGCATTAGCCCGGAGGTTACTCATGCCTCCATGAGTGTGTGACACCACCGGTGTCCAAGCAAGTGAGTTAGTGCCGACGGATGAATTCAAGGAAAGAAAGCCCATTGCCATTTGGAGTAGGAAAAAGGTCACCAGGAGCAGGATATTGAGCATTAAAGTCACCCATGTAGATCATGCCATGAACTGTAGGAGCAGGGAAGGCATGGAGATTAATCCTTCCAGGGGCAGAATAGACGTTACACAAGTGGATCCTACCATCGCCCACTGTGGCCTAAAAAACCTGAAAGGTCTTATCATCATCTACAGTGCAGTAGAGAAGTTGATGTGGTATGGAGGAATGCATGTAACTAAGGGAACCATTCCTGGTGAGGTAAACATACAAAATGTAGCCACAAAGTGAGGTGGCCTCTTACCCAGGTACAGGACAACCAACAAAAACTTCTTGAATGATTATAACATGCGGGTAATGGAGGCATACATAGCTTTTGAATGCAGCAAGTTTTGTTTGACTTCTGTCTCTGCATTCTTTCCAAGAGATGACATGGAGCAGCATTCGGTTAGTGAAGTTCACTTTTAGGTTTCTGGGGGTCAGACAGGGATGAGGAGGTAGCACGAGCATTGCCTTGTGGTGTAGGATGCAAGAGGTTGTTTGTCAATATATCACTGATCCTTTCCAGGTGAGAGGAGATAGCATCCATCTTCTCTGTGAGGGTGGTGACAATATTAATAACCAGATGAGACTCAACAAGTGAAGCAAGTATGCTTTCAGTGCTGATGTGCTGACTGACCAAGCCATTGATGCTTACCTCAGTGGCATCAAAGTGTGCCATAAGCGCTGTGCACTGAGGCATCAGGAGGCAATGGCTTCACGGAGGGCAAGTACTTGTGCAGATATGGGAGTGGGGAGTGGAAGAAGAGGCAGGTGAGGAAGCTGTGTCAGGTGGCAGCAGCAGTGGTGATGGTGGTATGTGTGGTAATGTGGCTGTAGGAGTCAATTCAGAGCCTGAGCATTTGGTACAACTATGACACACATTGACTCCTGGCTTATAACAACGGGAACATCTCCACTGTGAGGTGTGTGGTACAGGTAAGGGTGATGGCTTCAAAGTAGAAGTGTGGCAGCAATGGTGGGTGGCAAAGGAGTGTGATATGGGCAAATCCAGGAGGCATGGTTGGCAGCACACCACACACACTTCTCCAAGGCAGAGCAGCAGCGCAATATATGTCCAATTCCCCAGCATCTGAAGCACCATGGCTGTTTGTACTTCATTCTGCATAGCTCACATTATGGAAGACAAGGGAGGAAACTGAAATTGAAAACTGGTGGAGGAGGGTCTGTGAGACTCCAGGTGACAACAAGGTGGTTGATGGGCATCCCATTTTGATGAAAACAATGAGCAGTGTACATGTCTGGGACTTCCTTGGCCAAGGAAGGGTCAATGCCAAGAGGGTAGTGGGTGATGAAGTAGGTAGGGAACTTACGGAGCTGGTCAACTGAATCCTGAACATCCAGGAACAAGGACAGAAACTCACCACTCATGAACCTGTCTATGATGCCTGTACGTTGTCATGAGATATATATGAAACAGGAGGTAACAGCAGACATCTTGACCTCAGCTAGCTCCTGATTGAGAAGGAAAGTCTTGGTGACCTCAGAAAACCAATGAAGTTTCATACTGACAGTCAGGTACTCTTTGAAGAGGAGTTTGATGCACTCAGCCTGGGGAGCAAATATTGGAGGAACTGTTGCAGGCTGGGAAGGTGCCTTCTGAGGAGTGAGGTGAGGGAGAAAGGATCAGGAACCTTGCACTGAGAAAAAGGCTCATTGCACTTGGAAGTGCAGCGGACGATGATTGTTCACTGTTGACATCTGAAGTGAGTTCTAAGAGGCATTTGGTGAAGATGGAGCCCTGGGTGACATGAGGGGGGGCCGCAGGCAGAGGCAGCCTGGGAGCCACTGCAACCGCATTTGGTGTGGAGCCCTGGTGTCTATGAAGGTCAAGTGGGTGCCAAGCTTCCCCACACGAGACATCGTGTCAGCCTCAAGATCTCCAAGGGTGGCAGGTCCAAAGCATTCCCTATTGCCCTAATCGAGTAGCATTCAGAGCAGTGGCAACACCTACATCAGTTGGCACGTGTGCTCGGGCAGAGTGGCGCACAGTCACAAAAAATTCCGACTGGAGGGGACCGGCCAGGTGTATAGGTTTTAATAACAAAATACTGACAATGTCCAAAATACCTAAATTCCCAAGTGACAAACACTAGGTCTTACTATAGCTCTCTGCCAGGCTGGAGGGTGGCAGCTTTCTAGATCCTTCAGAATCGTCAAAATCAGGAGAGCACTCTCACTGGTTTGTTGACTTGCTGCGAGCGCCATCTACCCTTCGCAGCACCGGTGTTATGAATTGATCTGTGTGGGGGGGAGGGGAAGGGGAGGGGGGGGAAGGAGTGAAAAATATTTCTTTTTATCTCATTATGATCAAACTTGATGGAAGGATTAAGAATAACCGCAGGGCATGCCCTATTGCTTTTGAGCACAATAGTCAAAGGTCAAGGTAATGGAGCTAGGTCAAAATTTTACCTATCAAGGTCAACTTGAACAGGCTATATAAGATTTCAATCAAACATGCACGAAGTGTTAAGGGTAATGCCACATCGAAAGGATTCGATTTCAAGAAGAGATAGCCAAAGGACAAGGTCAAAGACTGACCTCCCCTCTCTCTCTCTTTCTCTCTGTCTCTCTCTCTGTTCGTCTGTGTGTGTGTGTGTGTGTGTGTGTGTGTGTGTGTGTGTGTGTGTGTGTGTGTGTGTGTGTGTGTGTGTGTGTGTGTGTGTGTGTGCGTTCTTACCTACCTAATTGTATCTTTACAGGAGTCAAGTTCATACTGCCCCGTGTATTACACCATATATATCATACACTGCCTTAAATTTATTAAGTTTTATCACACTATTTCTTTCGGTAGTGGTTTCCACTGACCAATTGCCCTATTAGGGAAACTGAATTTCCTTACGTCTTTATCGCCTCTTTATTGTAGTTTTTTTTTTTTTCAGCGTCCTCTTGCTGATGCTTACCCATAGAGTATATATTAATTTATGTCTATTTTCTCTCCCTGAGATGCATTTATATAGCATATCCACGTCTCCCTTTTTCCTTCTATCCTGTAGTGTTGATAGATTCATTTTTTTTAGTGTTTCTTCGTAGCTTAGATCCCTTAATCTTGGTACCCATCTTGTAGCTGCCCTTTGTACCCTTTCAATATTATCCATGTGTTTTTTGAGATGAGGATTCCAGACTACTGATGCATACTCCAAGGTTGGTCTGATGAATGATGTTATCTTTCTTAGCATGTCTTCATTTATGTATGTGAATGCTATTCTCATATTTGCAAACAGTGTATACATGTTCCGTACCTTCTCATTGATGTGGTCAGCCGGAGATTGTGTGTGTGTGTGTGTGTGTGTGTGTGTGTGTGTGTTCAAAATAACTTAAAGATGATACATGCTGAGGGAGCAACACCTGCGGCATACAGTTGAGCTGAATGTACAACGACACATTCAGTGAGGCCGTGTAATTTGGGGTTATGGCAATTGAAAAATTTGGTTAAATAACTCTGAAGAAATGTTGAAGTGTACCACCTTCGCAGCTTCTTATTTACTTTTTATAGCTGAATTCATCATCATGCTTATGAACATCGTTCTCAGACACGACTGGTGTCCACTGAATTATGTGGAAGGCCCATAAGACAACGGCTGACCTAGCCCTGTCCGATTGACCTTCAACTGACTGCTCTCAAATTCGAATTTCTTCACCCTCACCTGACCCTTAAACCATCCAGTACGTTGGGTTCAAAAGGATTTAAGGGTTTTTATGTTGATCTTACCCTGTGTATTTGATATTCAACCTACTTTTCTAAAAATACGAAAAATTGAAAATACGACAATTTCATCCATGGCTAGAATTAAAACGCTCCATTAAGTTTTCTCCAACTCAAATAAAACTGA
Organism: Coenobita brevimanus; assembly: GCF_032717465.1. NCBI lineage: Eukaryota > Metazoa > Arthropoda > Malacostraca > Decapoda > Coenobitidae > Coenobita > Coenobita brevimanus. The sequence continues at coordinate 31,224,065 of NC_136966.1, forward strand.
GATAAAAAGTGGGACTTTTGGTCTTGCTGTGTAAGTTTAACTCACTGATCGTTTTGTTAATCCTTTCCCTTTCCCAGAACTCTTCCACCAAGTGTGGTAAAAATCCTAACAAAGTGGTCGAGTTGAATAGGTCCTTGTCCAGTGACGTACAACCTTTTTCGCTCTAACAGTGAATAACTTCGTCCTCTGATATCATCATTAATTATGCCAGATCTGTTCAATAACTCACGCCCTATGTACTTTTTTCC